>NC_044031.1:148062063-148727740 GCF_901765095.1 Microcaecilia unicolor | reverse complement strand
CCCCTCCCATCCAGGTCCAGTGACTCACCTCAGTCTCCACCTGCCCCCCTTTTCAGCCCCCGAGTTCCAGTTCCAACCCAAGCCCCACCTGCCCACCCTGAGCTCCCTGACAGCCCTCCTTTCCATTCCTGCCACCGCCCTGCATTTAAATCTTATATCTTACCTCAAGTCACAGCAGTGACTGCGCAGCAGTGAAGGCTGCAGGCTCGCCTCCAGCCTTCCCTTCCCTCTCAGTGTCCCGCCTTCTTCTGACGTATTTTCTGTTATAAACACAGGGTGGCGGCAGGAACAGAAAGGAGGGCTGTCGGGGGGCTGAGGGCGGGCAGATGAGCCGGCCCTAGGAAAAAAAGTGCCAATACTCTGTACCGGCGCATATCGGCACAAAAAAAGCACTGGATATATTATATAATTATGATAACATTATATTATGGTAACATAAATCATAAAGCATGAAGCAAATTCTTAACAGTAGTTCCATAACAAAAACCAATCTTATTATTAATACTAAAATCTCTAATAAAATATTACCAAATGTGACCCACACTTCAAACTAAAGAACCGTATGTACATAATTGCAATTTCTAGCAGTTTACAATAAGCAGCCTTATGACCTTTTAGTGGTAGGCTCTGGATCCAGGAACATTTCTGGTTCCACAATGGCAGATGAAATGTGTCTCCTTATACCGGCTCTAATTACCTGCTATTAGTCAGTGAGCAGAAGTGCAGATGCAAACAGAGGTGAAGATAATCAGGAAAATACAATGTCCAGTGAGTCAGTAAGTCATAGATGTGCTACCAATTTAGAAATAATATGCCCTTTAATGTCTTGGGCAAATTTCTATAGAAAAAGTAACAGAAAGGTATCAAAGCAGCAATGGAAAATGTAAGCAAAGCAAAATGCTTAAAGAATGACAGAAGTGCCAAATCTTTGTCTCCACTAAGCAGTTAGTAAGTTTTAGTTATCATTGCTGTATGCTGAAATTCTAAAAAGAGTCCTTGTAATGTGACTACAATGAATATGCATGTGATAAATTTGCATACAAATCAGGTAGTGCAAGCAAATTTATCTCCTACATATTGTGACTATCCTGAAAACCTGGCCTGCCTGAGGAAATCAAGAACTGGAGTTGCTAGCTGGTGCTCACTCATGGGTATCCAATATATAATGTCTGTAAAGCAATATGGTAGCGTCCTGCTAGGGAATGCTGTATTTTGTCTCACACTGCAAGTTCTCTTTAAATAAGTGCTAGCTCCAGGATAGAAGTCTCAGGCCAGTTTGAGCCACTACACAGCAGGGCAATAAATATGCTGTCTCTGATCTTTCACACACAGGCTAGATAGCAGAAACTGCAATATAAACAAGTCCATAATGTTTTTTTTTAGCAGAAGCCATATTGGTTCAGCTCAGTTTGGCTCTGTTATGCACACAAAATAGTTATCCAGGCGGCTATGCCCTACAAGTCTATTGGAGAGCAATTGTGCTCTCATGATTACAATTTGCTCCTTCAATTAAAGCAAAGAAAAAGAAGAAGGAAAACAACACTTATTTTTAAACCATAGCCATGGAAAGCACAAGAATTGTGATGTTCTAAGCCAACTTTTGCTTGCCCCCCCATCTTGGGGCCAATCCTGTGGTATGAACTACACAAATGTCAGGGCTCATGATCCTATACCAGAAGGTACCTGTGTTGTCTGATCATTTTATTTGGGTTGGTCCTGGTCTCACTTCTTGTTGGTTTCTTACTAATTCTTTTCCTCGGAAGTCATTTCCATTTTGGGTCCCCCCCCCCCCCCATTTGTTTTCTTTCCTTCTACCTCTACATCTATCCTTGATCTTGAATCTTCTGTTTCATCTTTTTCCCCATTTCTTTCATCTGACATTAAGTTTTGGGCTTAAAGCATTATAATGCAGAATTATAAAGCATGGCAAGCCTAAAACTAACCCCGCATCAAGAAGAAGAGTTCCCACAACTTTTTTTTTGGAGGTTGTACATTAACATTCAGATTAATGCATTTAACCTATTTAGGAGGCGTTAAGTTGACCCACGTTAACTCTGCATTAGCCAGTTAGGCCTAGATTCAGTAAATGGTGATCAAAATTTGGCGCCAAAAAAGTCAGTGTTGAATGGTATTCTGTAAAGGGCATTCCAGGATGGGCACACATTATAGAATAGCTCCAGGAACCGCGCTTAGCTTTGGATGTGAGGATTTACACCAACAGAAACCAAGAGTAAATCCCAGCATACAAGTTGGGCAAGGATCCACAATACTTACCCCCAAAATTTACCAAAATGTCTCCTCCAAAACAGCGCAGTTCAATAGCAAATGATCTAACCTAACTTGATGTTGCCAAATTTGAAGGAAATGCCATCTGTCTGATCATCGGTTCAAAGACAATGTATGTTTGGCAGATGACTTTTGTTAAAGTGTGGAAACCCTTTCAGGATCGGAGACAGTCAGTGCTTGGAACTACTGACAGAACTGTAGATGGCTTCACGTGGAATGGGAGCTTCTAGAGGGAGGTATCCTCACCTTTTTAATGTGTGTTTTGTTTGCTAGCAACCTCGTTACCCTTTGGGATGAGGGGAAGTCATGTTGAATGTGGAAGGGGCGGATTTTCTTGAGGTTTGTGACTTAGCAATGCATTGAAGGAACACAGTATGTTAATTGTTATTCCAAGGTTTTTAAACAAGACAATGTATGTTTATGGCACCATTACATTGATGACATCTTTCTGCTTTGGAAAGGGAATGAGGATGACTTAATTGTTATTTTTGAACTGACTAAATACAAGAGATTCAAATCTCAAATTCCAATGTGAGAGAAAAACCTTTTTGAGACGTGGAGGGGCACAATCGAAAGGGGCGCCCATGTTTTCCTGAGGAAGACCTTGCAGGACGTCCCGGCGAAGAGGCAGGGAAACCCGTATTATCGATACAAGATGGCCGTTCATCTTTTGTTTCTATAATATGGTCAGGGATGCCCAAATCTTGACATTTAGGTTGTCCCTAGAGATTGTCGTCCTTAGCCTTGGTCGTTTATGATTTTCAGTGATAATGGAAACCAAGGACGCCCATCTCAGAAACGAGCAAATGCAAGCCCTTTGGTTGTGGGAGGGGCCAGCATTCATAGTGTACTGGTCCCCCTGACATACCAGGGCAACAGCTGGGCACCCTAGGGGGCACTGCAGAGGACTTCAGAAATTGCTCCCAGGTACATAGCTCCCTTACCTTGTATGCTGAGCCCTCCAATCCCCCCCCCCAAAAAAAAACCCACTACACTTCAGGCAGGCGGACCCAGGCCCACCCCCCTACCAATTACAGTTGTGATGGTAAATGTGAGCCCTCCAAACTCCCCCAAAACCCACTGTACCCACATGTAGGTGCCCCCCTTCACCCTTTAGGGCTATGGTAGTGTTGTACAGTTGTGGGTATTGGGTTTTGGGGGGATTTGGGGGGGCTCAGCACACAAGGTAAGGGAGGTATGCACCTGGGAGCAATTTTTGAAGTCCACTGCAGTGCCCCCTAGGGTGCCTGGTTGGTGTCCTGGCATGTGAGGGGGACCAGTGCACTACAAATGCTGGCTCCTCCCATGATCAAAAACCGATGCTGGCCATCTCAAACCCGGCCATCTCTGACATTTGGTCGGCCCCAACCATATTATCGAAACGAAAGATGGCTGGCCATCTTTTTCGATAATACGGTTCGGGACTGCCGTTTGTGGCGCCAGCCATATAGATGGCCAGCGCCGTTCGATTATGCCCCTACATATGACCACTGGAAAGAATCAGGGATGACCTCCCTTTACTCCCCCACTGGTCACTAACCCTGGTCACTAGCCCTTTCCCAGCCCCCAAAATATGATTAAAAACATTACTTACCAGCCTCTATGCTAGCCTCAGATGATGTACTCAGGTCCATTAGAGCAGCATGCAGGTCCCTGGAGTAGTCTAGTCATGGGTGCAGTGTACCACATGCAGGTGGACCACTTGTGGTAGAAACTGTGAGCCCTCCAAAACTCACAGAAGTTCCCCCTTCAAACATAAAAGCTATTGTAGTGGCGTACAACTGGAGGTACTGGGTTTCGGTGGGTTTTGGGGGGCTCAGCAGACAAGATTAAGGAGCAGTGGTGAGATGTGTACCTGGCAGCATTTATTTGAAGTCCATTGCAGTGCCCCTTTTGGTGTCCCATTGCTGTCTTGGGATGTCTGTGTGACCAGTCCACTAAGAATGCTGGCTCCTCCTACATCCCACTGGCATGAGTGTGTGCGTTTTAAACTTGGACATTTTTTTTTTGAAAATGGACCAAAAAGATAAATACACAGAGCACAAAAATATCTAGCAAATAGCCATTAAAAAAAATAAAAAAGATAGACATTTTTCTGCTTTGAAAATGGCTATATTCCCCATTTGAATTTTGGATGTTTTCAGCAAAACGTCCAAAGTTGGATTTAGACATCATATCAAAAATGCCTGTCCATTGTCATGTAAATCTTAAGATTAAGTTGTATACTCACCCTGTAACAAAAAACAGGATTATGAATAGAAACATTTTGCTGATTGCAAAAGTGAGAAAGTGGTATACTTAGCTCTTTGCCCATGCAACAGTTTATAGGTAGGAAAAACAAAACAGCAGTTTAGTAAAAGACTAACGGGCTCATTTTCGGAAGAGAAGGACACCCATCTTTCGACATAAATTGGAAGTTGGGCGTCCTTCTCACAGGGTCGTCCAAATCGGTATAATCGAAAGCTGATTTTGGATGTCCCCAACTGCTTTACGTTACAGGGACGGCCAAAGTTCAAGGGGGCATGTCGAAGGCTGGACTTGGGTGTGCCTAACACTTGGACGTCCTTGACCCATAGTCGAAAAAAACAAGGACGTCCTTGATGAACACTTGGACGACTTTACCTGGTCATGTTTTTCTTACGACCAAGGCACAAAAAGGTGCCCAAAATGACCAGATTACCACCAGACAGAATAGGGGATGACCTCCCCTTACTCCCCCCATGATCACTAACCCCCTCCAACCCTCAAAAAATATCTTTCAAAATATTGATTGCTAGCCTCAGATGTCATACTCAGGTCCATGACAGCAGTGCACTTCCGGCAGGCGGACCCAGGACAATACCCCCCCTACCTGTTACATTTGTGGAGGAAACAGTGAGCCCTCCAAAACCCACCACAAACCCACTGTACCCACATCTAGGTGCCCCCCTTCACCCATAAGGGCTATGGTAGTGGTGTACAGTTGTGGGTAGTAGGTTTTGGGGGAGGAGATGGGGGCTCAGCACACACGGTAAGGGAGCTATGTACCTGGGAGCAATTTCTGAAGTCCACTGCATTTGGTCATTTCTGAGATGGACGTCCTTGGTCTCCATATAGAGTGGATGAAGGGTTAAGGGAATAGAAGTAGTATTTGGAATTATTGTGGTAGATGTTGGTCCAGTAAGAAGAAAAAGAGAAACTGCACCCCCTTTATTTATTTGCAAGAGATATGATAAGTAAAATAGGTGGCTGGAGCAGTGTTGGTATAAATCAGGCATAGTGGATTTAAAAAAAATTGAACGGAAGGAAAGATTTAAGAAATATAGACACACCATGGTTAAGACAGAAATTGAGGGTTACATGGATAGAACTGCTAATGATCTAGGCAGGGAATCTTTTTTTTGTAGTAAGAGCAGTTCATATGCTCATATGGGCATTTTTAACAAAACAGGAAGAAAGTCTGAGGAGTAGCCTAGTGGCTAGTGGAGGGAACTATAACCCAAGGAACTCAGGTTCAAATCCCACCAGCTCCCTTCTTTTTTGTTTGTTTGTTTGTAATTGTGTAGCCCCCCCCCTCCCCCCAAAACAGAAAAATATCTACTGTACTTAAATATATAAGGGAAAGGGAAGGGAAGGGAAGTGAGACTTGATATACTGCCTTTCTGAGGTTTTTGCAACTACATTCAAAGTGGTTTACATATATTCAGGTACTTATTTTGTACCAGGGAAAATGGAGGGTTAAGTGACTTGCCAAGAGTCACAAGGAGCTGCAGTGGGAATTGAACTCAGTTCCCCAGGATCAAACTCCACTGCACTAACCACTAGGCTACTCCTAAAAGCCTACAAGCCACCTACAAGCCTAAAAGCTATAGAAGTGGTGTATATTCAGGTACAGTAGGTATGTTGCTGTTCCTAGTGGGCTCACAAATGCAAAATAAAAAAGTTAAAGTGGGATTTATTTATTGTATTTGTATCCCATGTTTTCCCACCTCTTTGCAGGCTCAATGTGGCTTACAATATATCATGGATAATGGAAACACCAAAAGATATACATTTGGTTTTACAGAAGGATTTTAGGTTACATGGTCATGAAGTACAAGATAGTGGCATTACAGAAGATATTGACAGACATTAGGAATACGAGATAATAGTGTTACAGAAGACATTATCAGGCATTAGGAATAGAATATACTGATGTAATAGAGACATTGTAAAACAATGGACGTATTACGATGTTTGTAGGTGTATTTGGAGATATTACATATTTTATTCTTTGTGGTATATCTTTTCAAAGAGATGAGTCTTTAGTAGTTTACGGAGGTTAGTCAGTTCATAGGTTGCCTTCAAATAGCATGGTAGCACGTTCCAGAGTTGCGTGCTCATGTATGAGAAGGTGGAGGCATGTGTTAATTTGTATTTTAGACCTTTGCAGTTGGGGAAATGAAGATTAAGGAATGTTCGAGAGGATTTTTTTGCATTCCTGGATGGCAGGTCTATTAGGTTTGACATGTAGGCTGGGCATCTCCATGGATAATTTTATGAACGAGGGTGCATACTTTGAACGTGATTCGTTCTTTGAATGGGAGCCAGTGCAATTTCTCTCATAGGGGCTTTGCACTTTCATATTTTGGTTTTCCGAATATTAGTCTGGCCGCTGTGTTCTGGGCTGTTTGGAGTTTTTTCAGTATATGTTCTTTACAGCCGGCATAGAGTGAGTTACAATAATCCAAATGACTAAGTACCAATGTTTGCACCAGATTGCGGAAGACAATCCTTGGAAAAAATGGTCTTATTCTTTTTAGTTTCCACATTGAGTGAAACATCTTTTTGGTTGTGTTTTTCGCATGATTCTCCAGTGTTAGATGCCGATCAATGGTGACTCCAAGAATCTTTAGGGTATCCGAGATTGGTAGATTTAGTTTTGGTGTGTTGACGGTGGTAAATTTGTCTTTGTTATGTTGCAAGGTGAGTACTAGGCATTGGGTTTTTTCCGCATTTAGTTTCAGCTGAAATGCATCTGCCCAAGAATGCATAATATGTAAACTTTGGTTGATTTTGTTGGAAATTTCATTTAGGTCTTGTTTGAATGGGATGAAGATCGTTACGTCGTCAGCGTATATATATATGGGTTGAGGTTTTGCATCGATAGTAGTTTGGCTAAGGGTGTCATCATTAGGTTGAATATGGTTGGTGAGAGGGGGGATCCCTGTGGAACTCCGCATTCAGGTGTCCAAGAGGCTGATGTAATCAAATTTGCTGTGACTTGATATGAGCGTGTAGTTAGGAAACCCTTAAACCAATTGAGAACTTTACCTCCGATACTGAAGTATTCAAGGATGTGTAATAAACCATGTCGAAGGTGCTTGACATGTCAAATTGTAGAAGTAGTATATTCTTGCCAGTTGCTATCATTTGTTTGAATTTGGTCATGAGCGTGACTAGTACAGTTTCGGTACTGTGGTTAGAGCAAAATCCTGACTGGGAGTCGTGTAGTAATGAGAACTTGTATAGGTAATCTGTGAGTTGTTTGGTCACCATCCCTTCTGTTATTTTGGTAATTAAGGGAATGGATGCAACTGGTCTATAGTTAGTTAAATCGTTAGCATTTTTCTTTGCATCTTTAGGTATGGGGTGAGTAAAATGTTTCCTTTCTCACTTGGGAAGAGACCATTTTGTAACATAAAGTTCACGTGGTTGGTTAGGTCTATTATGAATTGTTGAGGGGCTGATTTCATAAGGTTATTTGGGATTTGAACCTTTGTCCCTTGGCTCACAGTCCACTGCACAAACCACTAAGTTACTCCACTGTACAACACAGATACCTGTATTACCATTTTCAAAGAATGTTTCCATACAGGTGTCCATGTCCCTTGTTTTCCCCTATTTATAATTTGGATGTTCCAGTCTGTAAAATGGATATTCATGCTGGATGTTTCCAGTATATGGACATCAAACTCACATATTTTTGAACATGAAATTTTGATTTATTTCCTGTTCAAAAATACATATGAGATGGACATCTATTTGGGAAGTTCTGGCTTGGATGCCCTTTTGAAAATGCCCCTCATTATTTACATAGTAGTTTCTAGAATTCTTCAGAATGTTAAGACCAGCTTCACATCAGTGCCAGTGTATTCTACTTGCACTGATTCCAATCTAATGTCATGCCAATATTATGGTTCACCTCTTGCAGATTACTTTCTGGAGCTCTCGATGATTAGAATTTCTCAAGTTATGTGAGGCTAGAAGATTATGGTTTTTGTATTGCTCTGAGAGTGAAACTCTTCAAAGTGGGTGTTTATTATCTTCATTATTCCCCTTCTTTCTGTGATTCCCTACCTAAATCTGCCAAAAGAGGCATCTGTTGAAGACTAAATTTAAAAGCCCGCTTGCTTTCATTGGCTTTGCCTGGAACCTTAGCCCTTGCACTATTTGTTGTAATTGACTGTCTTGGTGTAGAAGTTGAAGTTGTCTCCAAAATTATTAGAGTTCATAGTTATATAGCTATGTGGGACTTTTCATTGGCACCAAAAAGAGGCTGAACACTATAAGGCAGTAAAGTAATTAATAACAACTCATGTGGAACAAAATGAATGTTTTGCTTGTGGAGGAGAATGAAATCTCAGACAAAGGCCTTAGTCCCATGTCTTCGCCTTTAGAAGGAAAAAAAATTATCAATAGCATTTAACTTGAATTTGTAGAAAACTGCTGCTTTTATCATAAACAATTGCCAGATGGTATACATTATCTTTCTTTTTTTGTCCTTTCACAAAAGCAGCATTAATTGCAGAGCAGCCCAGGGCTCCACTCTGCTCATCAGTGTGATAACACTTCATGACCCTGATTAGCCATCAGTCTACTCAATTAAAAAGATCATTTAGACATTCACCCAATCATTTGCCTATCGAGCCACCTGGGCCTCAACCAGGGGCTCCATTTTTAACATTCCCCTGCCCTCCCTCATCTCTCAGAGCTTTTTTTTTTTTTTTTTTTTTTACATCTCTCCAAAAGACGTAATTGAATTAAATAAAGCGTCTCGGGGGCAGCTGGAACATCTGCTGTTTGTGGTATGTCAAGCCTTCAGCATTAAAAACAGTTACATATGCTCCAAATTAGCAGGTCGCAGAGATGAAACAGTCAATGATAGTGTTTTTGTGCCAGCGTGAGAAGCAGCCCGCAGCTGTGTGCAATTTACAATTAAAGGGTTTATCAGAGCTCAATTGTGCTAGTGAATCAAGTGGTGAGAGGTCAGTTAGTGAATTAGACCAATTAGAGCTTGTACAGTTAAATTATCTGTCCTATTACCTACTGATAAACAGCCTGTTGTCATATCTTCACTTGGGTGATGAGCCTGAATGTGCTTAATGAAGTGATAATATATCTATATCTGTATCTTTTTTTCTATATAGATACATAAATTTATTTATTATTTACTGTAATAGAACAAATTGATATAATATAGAAGATTATTTTTATTCACAAGCATACACTGAGGAAATCGCTGATCATTCTACTGTACTCCACTAGGATGCTCTAATCATCTTTATAAATTTAGAAACTGTGGCCAAATAATTAAATGCTTCATTCAATTCCTCAAAATAAAAAAAATGAAAGTGAAATTAGGAGAACTGCGTTCTGCTTATAACAGTTTAATATCCCTTTAAATATCAAGCATAGAAGAGCAAAATACATTAGTATTATTTTGTAGCTTTAATAAACTGCCAAAAGGTACCTAAAACTCTTTTCAACTAAATTGAAAACTTTAAAAAAGCACATAGCAAAATATATATACAGTGCACTCCATTTAAGTGCACGTCAGATAAGCGCATGCTCTATTTAACTGCATGCCGTACTTCGGTCCCTTTTTTGGCACCATCAATTTCTATGGGAACAAACTTAGGTTTAGTGCACCACTGATAAGTGCAAGATTCGCTTACATGCATGGTTTAAGATCGCTCCTCTGCAGGAAAGACTCCGCATAAGTGCGCACACGGAATATGGAATCTGATTGGCGCGTGACAACCAACAAGATTTCAAATGTACCGCCCCTTTATCTTCCACAGGCAGAAGAAGCAAAATAATGTTGTTACACTGGGGTCATCATCAGCGCGCAACTATAAGACTTTAACACTGGCTGAACGAATAGAAGTTCTTAAAAAATTAGAAAACAAACAATGTCAAGCATCTTTTGCTAAAGAATATGATGTCAATCCCAGTCAAATTTCACGTGTCTTGAAGCAGAAAGATCAGCTTCTGGAAGACTGGCAAAACAATACAAATCCACACCGGAAACGTAGAAGGGCGGGAAAAGCTGAGGAGGTAGAAGATGCTCTTCTTCAGTGGTTTTCTTGAGTCAGGAGCAGACAGTTTCCTGTCAGTGGTCCACTGCTTATGGAGAAAGCTAACCAGCTAGCTGAAAGTCTTGAACTAACTGAATTCAAAGCCACTGTTGAATGGTTGGAAAGATGGAAGGAGAGGAACAACATAAAATTCAAGAAACAGCATGGTGAGAAACAAGACGCTGATAACTTTGGTGCTGAAAATTGGGTTGTTTCAGTTCTTCCTACCATCTTGAAGAGTTTGCACCTCATGACATTTTCAATGCTGACGAAAACGGTCTCTACTGGCGAGAGATTCCTGATGGAACACTTGCATTCAAACATGCCGAAACTACTGGAGGTAAAACGTCGAAGGACCGACTGATGATCCTCCTTTGCTGCAATATGGATGGGAGTGAGAAGTTGGAACCCCTCATCATTGGAAAGAGCAAACAGCCCCGTTGCTTCAAGAAAGTTAAGCGACTTCCTATGTCATACGAGGCTAATGCAAATTCATGGATGACTGGGGAAATTTGGAAGCAGTGGCTAAAGAAGTCAGACACTAGAATGTGGGCACAAAAGCGTCAGATTTTGTTCCTTTGTGATAATTGTGCTGCACACAGGGATGCTGTCAGGCTGTCTAACGTCAAGGTGGTCTTCCTGTCACCAAACACTACCTCTCTGATCCAACCTATGGATCAGTGCATAATAGCCAATTTCAAACAACATTATCGGGCTCTTGTGCTACGTCGTCTGATGAGCGTTACGTATGATCAGACCGGCAAGGATAAACGTGATGTTGATCTGGCTTGTAATCTATCACTGTTGGATTCCCTACATATGCAGAGAGAAGCATGGAATCATGTTACACAGGCAACCATTGTGAACTGCTACAAGCGGGCAAGCTTTGTTAAAGGATGTGGAGAGGGATGAAACAGATGCAGCTGTTGCAAAACGTGTCAGATGAACAGGTTATTGACATCCCAGCCTGTGTTACTGAAGAGGAATTTCATGGCTATGTAGCTGTTGATTGCGATCTACAAACAGCTGACGACAGCACTGATGTCGAGATATGCGCCTACATCCAGCCAACAACAGCTGATGATGAAACAGATGATGAAATGAGTAGTGAGGCAGATGCTGATGAAATTCAACAACCTCCTGTCACTTTTGTTAGAGCGCTGGAGAGTCTCAACACCATGTGGGCCTATCTGGAGACCACAGGATGTCAGTGCTATGACAGTTTTTACCGTCTGGCAGACGTAGTCTATGGAACTCACAGACCCAATAGTGTACAGAGGACTATAACTGATTACTTCAAGTAAGCCTAACGTCAGTTAATGGAGACTGTATGCTGTATGTATAATAATAAACAGTACTGTACATATGTTTATCAGATGTCAAGCTTCTATGGGTCACAACGGTTAAAAGCACGCTCCGGTTAAAATCAGATCTTGCATTTAAGAAAACGTAGTTTGGGTTCCTTTGCATTTTGGAAAAAGTCAACTAAATCACTACAGGGCCCTTTTACCAAATTGTGGTAAAAAAAATGTCATTACTGTAGTTCACTTTTACACAGGTCTTTCCCACATGCTGATTTTGATTTTGATAAAATAGGGGAATACTTGAAGAAAGCGCTGATGGCACAGGTAGGCATTGGAGAAGTGAAAGTGTAGTGGTCCAAGCTGAAAGCTGCTATAAATATGGCAACAGATCTTTATACAGGGAAAGTAAACAAAAACAAGAGAAACAGGAAGCCTATACAGTTCTTCAAAGAAGAGGCCAAATAAAATAAGGGCAAAAGAGGCTGCATTCAAAAAATACAGAAGAATGCAGCAAGAGAATCATAGAAAAGATTACCAGATTAAATGCAAAGAAGTGAAGAGGGAAATACTGCCAGTGAAAGCACAGGCAGAAGGAAAAATGGCTAAAGATGTAAAGAGAGGTGAAAAGACTTTTTCAGATCTATTAGGGAAAGGAGAAAATCTAGGAATGGAATTGTAAGACTGAAAGATGCTGAGAATAGCTATGTGGAGAGTGTTGAGGGTAAAGTGAATGTACTAAACGAATACTTTTCTTTGGTGTTCTTGAAAGAAAAACCTGGAGATGGACAGTGGTCAGCTGCTGAGGGTACATCTGGGAATGGAGTGGATATTGCACTGTTCATGGAAGAATTTGTTTATAAACAACTTGAAAACCTTTTTTTTTTTTGTTTGTTTAATTCTTTATTTAACATTTAAGCAAATCTTTACGCTGATGACTCTCAGATATACCTCTCCACCTCAGCCGAAATCCAGGCCAAAGTATCAGCCTGCCTGTCTGACATTGCTGCCTGGATGTCTCAGCGCCATCTGAAACTAAACATGACCAAGACTGAGCTTCTTATCTTTCCCCCTAAACCAACTTCTCCTCCTCCCCCATTCTCTATTTCTGTGGATAACACTCTCATCCTTCCTGTCTCATCAGCTCGTAACCTTGGGGTCATCTTCGACTCCTCCCTCTCCTTCTCTGCACATATTCAGCAGACTGCTAAAACCTGTCGTTTCTTTCTCTATAATATCACCAAAATTCACCCTTTCCTTTCTGAGCACACTACCAGAACCCTCATCCACACTCTCATCACCTCTCGCTTAGACTATTGCAACTTGCTTCTCACAGGTCTCCCACTTAGCCATCTCTCTCCTCTTCAATCTGTTCAAAATTCTGCTGCACGACTAATATTGCACCAGTGTCATTATGCTCATATTAGCCCTCTCCTCAAGTCACTTCACTGGCTTCCTATCCATTTCCGCATACAGTTCAAACTCCTCTTATTGACCTATAAGTGCATTCACTCTGCAGCTCCTCAGTACCTCTCCACTCTCATCTCTCCCTACATTAATCTAAGGGAACTCCGTTCACTGGGTAAATCTCTCGTATCTACACTTTTCTCCTCCACTGATAACTCCAGACTCTGTTCCTTTTATCTTGCTGCACCATATACCTGGAATAGACTTCCTGAGCCAGTATGTCAAGCTCCATCTCTGGCCATCTAAGATAAAAGTCCACCTTTTTGATGCTGCTTTTAACTCCTAACCCTTATTCACTTGTTCAGAACCCTTATTTTATCATCCTCATTTTAATATTCCCTTATCTCTTGTTTGTCCTGCTTGTCTGTCCTAATTAGATTGTAAGCTCTGTCGAGCAGGGACTGTCTCTTCATGTTCAAGTGTACAGCGCTGCGTACGTCTAGTAGCACTATAGAAATGATAAGTAGTAGTAGTAAATCAAACAAGCATTTACACTTGCAAAAGAAATATGGATCAAATAATTTAAAGAAAAGTATTACATAATTCTTAAGAAAAGGAAATATGCAATCATCCTTCTTAGACCACAAACTAGAAAGGGTGGATAAGGAAAACATAGAAGCTTGTTTCAAAAGAAGAAAATTTTCTATAAGACTTAACGTGTATACCCACTGCACATTATATTACATTGTCAATCAATTAAGCAGGCTCCTCAGGTCGCGATCTTCTTTAAGTCTATAAAAATCCTCAAATGTTCAGGAGAAAAAGTATATTTCAATCCAAGAAATTGGACTAAACATTTACAGGGACATGCCAATAAAAAGGAAGCACCCCAATGCTAATACATCCTGTCTTTTAGCCAGAAAATTTTCTGCATTCCTGTGTGGCTTTAGTTACATCAGGATAAATCCAGACCGTTCTACCATAGAAAACCTCATTACAACATTCAAGTCCGGCTCAAATATATAGAAGATTGTTCTTTCTGAATCTTCTGTTAAAGATGTTTGCAGTATTTCTGACTTCCCAACTAGCTGTGCTTGTATGTGAATGAGGGAAAAGTCTCAACTACTACGGCAATTTCCAAAAATTCTTATTTGTTTAATTGCACGTAGAAAAAGTCATCACAGACTAAAAAACCCTCGATAATTTTTTCAATAAAGTTTTTTTTTAAATTTTTGCTTTCAATTTAAATCCCTTTCAAAATTAACATCAAATGTCTTCAAAAAAACGCCAGTCAATTGATTGCACTTATCTTGCCATGTTATCCTTCGGATAATGCACTGATTCCTTGCCGGATAACATGGCAAGAAAAGTGCAATCAATTGACTAGCATTTTTTTTGAAGACATTTGATGTTTATTTTGAAAGGGATTTAAATTGAAAGCAAAAATTAAAAAAAAAACTTTATTGAAAAAATTATCGAGGGTTTTTTAGTCTGTGATGACTTTTTCTACGTGTAATTAAACAAATAAGAATTTTTAAAAATTGCCGTAGTAGTTGAGACTTTTCCCTCGTTCTCATACAAGCACTGCTAGTTGGGAAGTTAGATTATCTATTGGTGTTAGCAGTGGTGATCTGGTGTTGGAATTTTTGCAGTATTTCTGAAACATTTAAAACTTCAGGTCTAGTTCCTTGATTCAAAATTTCAGTCCCTTGACCCATAGCACCAGGTGTCTCAGTCAAAACTTTAGAAGAAACATAATAAATCCTATTTATTAGTAGAATAGATTGAGAAAAAAATTTCAAAACTTCAATTAAATGTCTCTTAAAGGCATTTATGGGTGCAGTTTCTGGTGACCTTAGGAAATTCAAGAGTCACAAATGAAGTCTCTGGTTATAATTTTCTAATTGTTCAATCTTTCTAGTCAATAATGCTTTGTCCTTAATAGCTGATGTTACTTCTTTTCAGTTAACTCCTAGAATTTGAGATGTAATTTCCAAATTTGTAGTTTCCAAACCTTTAGACAAAGAATCAACTTTCCTCACAAGGTTAGAGACTTCCAATGTTGACTTGGCAACCATCAAGTTTGCTTTCTAGAGAGCTTCCCAAAAGCTTTCCAGAGAAACCACCATGGGAGCCTTCCTCACTGCTCAATGGCTGAAGCTCCAATGCTGACACACTCACTGCTGCACCTTGCAGCAACCAGACTCCCAACTGGGGCTTCCACTACTGCGAAATCTACTCTGTGAAGCTCCTCCAGTGTTGCAGGGTCAAGCAAATGTGGTGGAGGATTGAACACTAGGGGTGACAGCTCAGGGAAAATAGGCTCTCCTGCATCCGAATCCTCAACAAGCTGCTCTCATCTGGTGAAATTCACAGGAGTCCAGGTAGCCTGACAATTGACAAGGGATGAAGTTCTGGCCACCAAATGTGCGGTCTTGATTGTCACCTTCTTCTTGATATGGGGCATCTCGATATGAGGCAAAAGCAAAGAGCAGGTAAGACTGCAGGAAAACGCCTACCAGCTCATGCAGCCATCTTAGCTCCACCCCTCCAACAACTGGAATATCTGAAACGTTGATAAGGCTATGGGGCCAGATGGGATACATCCCAAGATACTGAGGAAGCTCTGAGAAGTCCTGGGATTTATTTAATATATCTTTTGAGATGAGAAAGGTTCTGTGGGATTCGAGATGAGCTGTGGGGACAGGGAAGAAGTGTAAAACTAAAGATCAGTAAGCCTCAAGTCAGTGATAGGTAAAATAATGGAGTCACTGCTGAAGAAAATGAGTTAACTTTCTGAAAGCTAATGGGTTACAAGATCTGAGGCAATATGGCTTTATCAAAGGAAAACCCTGACAAACAAAGGTATGTAGAGGGCTAACTTATTCTTTAAGTACTATGGCCCATTCTAGGTGAGAGGACTGTAAACATTAATTGGTATGTCCAATTAGTAAGTTTCTGAAATTGCTAGCAAAACACTTATGCCTGCCATTTTACAAAAGCTACCAACTTCTCTGGCTCAGTATTGAAAAGTGAGCCACAGATGTTTATTGAAGATTTGGGTTGTAAAAAGAGTTTCGTATTTCAATTGCTTTTTGCTATTTGATGCCCTTTATAATGTATTTGCTGATTGTTTATGTATCTTGTTTCATTTCTGTGCAGTGCTGAATGGGCCATTTTCTGCTTCATGGGCACCTTTGGGTATACTTTTTATTCAGACATTTTACATTATCACATTTTGATACATCATAATTGATATGCTATATGTTCTTGAATACCTTTAGGATGCTTTGGTCAGGAGGTAGAATATGTTGATTTTACAATAGGCTTTTATGTTTAGTCCTGCATTTGTACAATATGTCAGAGGCTCTAGATGTTTTGACAAAAACATCCGTATGCCAACATCCACAACTTTTCTAAAATGTGCTGTATATATCTCTACAAAAATATAAAACTAAATGTCATAGAGCCTGGTATCTCTCTTGGTTTCACTTTCAGAGGAGGGGAGGGGGTGTCATGCCCTAATCCCTCCAGTAGACAGCTGCTCAATCAGGGCACCTTTTTGTCACTTAGACATGCCTGAAACAGATCTAAATAAGGACATCCTTTTTTTAGACATGAACATTTCTTCTCCTTCAGTAATCGCTCTTGGATGTCCAGATTTCAGACCTATCCAAAACACACTTACAACATGCCCCCTTACTATTTGGATGTACTGCAGTGTTTGATGCCCCTTTTCTGCATTTGTAAAATCAGTTCTTGGATGTTTCAAGCCTATGGTTGTCCATTTCAGCTTTTTGAGATGTCCATAAGCTTTGAAACATAGAAACAGAGAAAAATGTAAGCAGATAAAGACCATAAGGCCTATCAAGTCTACCCATCCATGCCATCTACTCTCCCTATCACTCCCTTACAGATCCTATACACTTGTCCCAAGCTCTCGAGTTCAGATATTATTTTCATCTCTACCACTTCCACTGGGAGGCCATTCCACAAATTCACTATCCTTTCTGCGAAAAAGTATTTCCTCAAGTTACTTACTTATTTATTTATTTTATTTATTTGTTGCATTTGTATCCCACATTTTCCCACCTCTTTGCAGACTCAATGTGGCTTTAAATACATCATGAATAGTGAGAATACATGAGAAAGTATACCTTTAGTAATAGCATAGAATTTTTGGTAACATGATAATGATAGAACATGGAAATATTTTAACAAGCAAACATCTTAAGAGATATTTAAGAAATATATAAGAATTATAAAGAAAATGTTCATTTAGACTTCTGGGTCTATCTCCTTTCACCTTCATGCTATGTCTCCCTCGTTCCAGAGCTTCCTTTCAATTGAAAGACTCGCCTCCTGTCCATTTATGCTGCATAGGTGTTTAAATGTCATATTTCCCCTCTCCTGCCTTTCTTGCAAAGAATACATATTGAGATCTTTAAGTCTGTCCCCATATGCTTTATAATGAAGACCACTGACTATAATATCCACTCTCTGGACTGACTCTATCCTGTTTATATCTTTTTGAAGATGCGGTCTCCAGAATTGTACACAATATTCTAAATGAGTTCTCACCAGAGTCTTATACAGGGGCTTCATCACCTCCTTTTTCCTACTGGCCATTCCTCTTCCTCTGCACCCACTCATCCTTCTAGCTTTTGTCATCACCTTTTCTACTTGCTTGGCTACCTTAAGATCATCATCACATACGATCACACCCAAGTTCTGCTCCTCTTTTGTGCACAAAAGTTCTTTACCTTCTGAACTGTACTGTTCCCTTATTTATTTATTTATTTATAGCATTTATATCCCACATTTTCCTTATGTTTTTGTAGCCCAAATGCATGACACTGCATTTTTTTTAGCATTAAATCTAAGCTGCCAAATTCCAGACCATTCTTCTAGCTTTGCTAAGTCCTTCTTCATGTTATCTACACCATCAAGGATGTCAGATTTTAGTATCATCTGCAACCAGCATTATATCTTAGAAATATAATAATTCTAGTGGGATTTTTGAAAAGTAGAAGTTAGTTCTGGAAAAAAAAATTAACAATGTACTGTAGTTATGATCACATCTTCTGCTACAAGGATCAATGAACAATACTTCTTTGCCTTTGTAAAACCATTCACTACCAATCATCGCATAATAACACCATGCTTTAATAGTTAACAAGATTTGATTACAGGGATAAGTGTAGAGCTGGATCCATTTTAAAGTTATTTCTATACCTTTTGAGATGGTGTACAACATAAATTCTTATGGAATTACTTTAATTGGACACTTGACTTTTTAGTCATGCTGATTTGAGTGACTGAAGCAGAGATGGAAGATCAGTGCTATTTAATACCTCCTTTCTCTGAATCTTAGCGACATGCTTGAGTGGCACAGACTGCATCATTTGTCTCAAGAGCTGAAGGGATGTCTCTTCTAAGAGTATCACTATATAGCTGGCAAGGAACAGGAGCTAGAGCTATCTCCACTCCCTCGACTTGAACATACCGCCTGTATAGAATGCCTGTGCTTATCTGATACTACTTTCTTGTTTGTAGGTTTTCTATATACAATGGTAACAAACATGTACCTGGTTTCAAGATAAGTTGATGTCACATATGTTAATCAGCTCTTGAAACTCCAGAAGATGACTCTGTTCTTTTTTCTTAATGCAAATATATTGTCAATATAACATTTATAAAGTTTGATTTCTGATGCAAATGGATGATCTGATGAAAAAAACAACTCTTTCAAAATTTGCCACATAGAGGTTGCCACAGAGAGTCATCTGCCTGGGGTGTCCCAAATGCAGCCGCAACACAGTGCAAGGCCTTCACCAACTCCGCACATTGAGAAGAATCACCCAATGGACCACCAAAAGGAGGAAGTCAATCAAATAATGTACAGAGCTACCTGTTGAACTGCCTAATGCACAAAAGTCGAAAACACTTCAAAATATATGCAGGAGATAGAACAGCCCATAAGCAAATGGTGATCAAAGTAATACCACCCAGCAAACCAAAATCCCAACAAATGAAAGGATTGTGTATGTACCAGCAACAGACAGAACGTGGACTCAATGTCTGCCTTCGACATTAACACACTCGGACCTAGCTGCCACAACATATCTATTGCCTGATCGAAGGAGACATATTAGTCTGTCAGACTTGTGAGTTCTTGTACCAAGTAGAGCGCTGCTGAGCCTGGTACTCAGACCAGGTTCTGCTTAGTGGCCGGATAACCCTGGGTTTCACCTGCGCTGACCGTTGTTCCACAGAGGTTGAGCCCCTAGGTGCGGGTGGCCTGCAGAACTTACAAGATGGAGCTGGAAGCGGGGTGGTGAACATAACAGCCAGACAGGCAGCAGGCAACAGAGTGATCCAGGTTCAGACAAAGTCAAAAGGCAGGCAGCAGGTCAAGAGAATAATCCAGGTACAGGCAAACTTAGTAGGCAGGCAGCAAGTCAAGAGAGTAATCCAGGCACAGGTAAAGTCAATAGGCAGGCAGCAGGCCAAGAGAGTAATCCAGGTACAGGCAAAGTCAGTAATGAGGGACAAAGTAGAGAAGAAGCACACTGTGGAGCAAGTAACACCTACCAATGTAGCCTGCAGCCAGTGAAGAACTACACAAACATGGCTCAGGGCTGTGCCAGTCAAGTGTGCGTGTCGACCCGCGCGGCCCGAGGATGCCGCTTGCGTTGAGGTAGGGGACATGACAAAATGAACAGAGGGAAGAATTGAAAAAAATCATTAATACTCTTCCCTGGCAAATAAGTCAAATTATGGATTCAAACTGAACTACACTGGATCTTTCCTTAGAATCTCCCTGAAAAAAAACTCTGTACAATTAGGCATCATCTTTGGTCAACCAAACATTAACATCATGGAAGCCCCACACATCTGACTTATCCCTGGCCAGTCCCTTATGAAACTGCTCATATAATTGAGCCAGTTCCACCCATCATAAGTTTTATAGGCCCATAGAATTACTTCTAAGTAGCGCAATAGACCTGGATATAAAGCTGGTTTCGCATATCCCAACATACTAGTGAAGACATGGAAACCTAATAACCAATTAAATATAATCTTAAGCACCCAAGGCTTTTTCCTCTCCCTGCCGTCAGCTTTCCTGCGATCATTATCTTCCTGATACCAAGCCAAAAGCTCAAAGAAATCAATATATCTACTGTGATGAATATGTCAACGCCATTTCCAAAAGGTGATATCTCCCAGCAACAGCACCTTTTTTTTCCCAACTTTTGGATATCTGTAACCAGATCTTTATCTAGTTACTCCGACTGTGTCAGAGGTCTGTAGACAACAACCATGTGGACAGAGGTTCCATCATTTCTTTTCAAGGTGATCCATATCACTTCTTCCTTTCCCCTGGCCCCAGGCATTTCAGTTGCTGTGATATCATTTCTTATGTACAGAGCTACTCCTCCACCTTTACAACCATCTCTATCCTTCCTAAATAGATTGTAGCCTGGTATGTTTGCATCCCTTTCATGGGAATCCTTGAACCATGTCTCCATGATAGCAACAACGTCTAAGTCTTCCTCTAACATCAGGGCTTGCAGATCATGAATTTCGTAACTATAGACTGTGAGCATTTGTGGTCATCACTTTCCAGCTATGTTTCAGTGGCAGTCTCATCTTCTGTTTAGTTTTTTCTTTAGTCTCACTTCCTGCTGTGTAAGAAGTGATTTGCTAAGATAATAAAGAAAACAGTAAAAACAACTATCACACCTTATCCTTAGCTGGGGGTGACCACAGGAACTGACCTGCCTCCATACGCCACCTCTGTCTTCTAGTTAAATACCTAGATACATATTGTCTGAATTTCTCTCCAATGATTTTTTTCCTGCCACAATGAGATGAAGTCCATCATTACAATACAGACTTTTGTTTTTCCATGTATTGCCCCATCCTCCTATGTACTTAAAACCTTCTTGATGACACCAGGCTTAGAGCAACCTATTGAAATTCTTGGTATTTTGTAAACTTCTCTCACTTTCCAAAAGGAGGTAATGCTTCAGAAAAAGCTACCATTTGTACCAAAGGTTTTAACCCCTCCCCCAGCTCCTTAAAAGTTATCTATGCTGCAAGTGGGGTATTATTGGCCAGATCATTTCTTCCCAGGTGGATAACAGCATCAGTGTTAGACTCCTTAGTTTCTTCTCTGATTACAGTCAGTATTTGTCTGGTACTCCTGGTAGCTGAGGAGCCTGGAGGGCATTTCATTTTGCTGGGCCCTTTGAAGTGCATTTCAAACTTAATGCCTCGGGTAATAGAATCCCCTAGCAGCAACAGTTTTCTGGTTTGAGATTCATTATTAGTGCTTGTGCTTGAGGGGTGTCTTTTCCCTTGGGACACCTTCATTGCTTTTAGTTCCACCTCAGATCTTTTTTATGGACTACCACAGTGCTATAATGGAGCAAAATAATTCTGAAGGGACAACAATTGTGAGGGTGGATGCTTCTGTGCCACCTGTCATATCCTACCTGAGCCTACTGTGATCAGCCTCTTCTTAGGAGGTTTTATTCTTTGAGGCAGTAGTGAGGAATTGGTATGATTCTCTGTGCAGTGATAGAAGCTGCTTTAATTGTATCCAATTTCTACTTTATTTTGCTGAGCTCCTATTTTATACTAACAAGATGAAGACAGATAGGACAAGCTTTAAGCCTCCAGATGGTGTGCCTTGGAACTAAAGCACCACAATTATTACACAGAATAAAAGTCACCTTGATTGGTTGGAAAGGGTAAGAACAGGTATACTATGATAGGGTTAATAGTCTGTAAGATTGCCCATATACGACTGAGGAGTAATGTTAATGACCTTTGGGTTGTCTATATTTGAGTAGAAAACCATAGAGAAGGTGGGTGTGTGGGACTCTAAGTTCCAGTGAGTCAGCCAAGTCCTCTATCAAAAATGTTCTGGGGCTAGTAATAACACAGTTTGCTAAAATAATCAAATTCAGTTTGATTCAACCGTCAAATTCAGTTAGAAACCAACTTTTCTCCTGCAAATCTAAATATTCCCAATAATTATAGCAGTCTCTGCAATGTAAATGCAAATTAAGCCAGTTGTAAGACTAAAGCTGCTTTTTTTACCTAAGACTAGCAATGGAAAATAAGCCTGGCAGAACGTGTTCACAGTATGTAGCCAAAGTTAGCAGGGTTAAAGACAAGAAACAGTTTGAAAAGCCTATGCATACTATTATCAGAGCTAGGCAGAAAGGGAGAGAAAGGGGTTTTTTTTGGTCTCTTGGAGTCTGGGTTAGAAGATGGAGAAGTACACCCCAATAGAGATTCACAGGACAAATTAATTAAGCAATAAGCAATAAAGTCCAGGTAGCTAAACCTGTAGCCAGAAAACTGAGAAATTAAGAATGAAGTGTTATGGTTCAGATCCAGCACATGGAATGCTTCAAAGTAGTCCCCACTACCAACCACCCCTGACTTAACTCCCCAAACACTGCCCACTCCCCCCATCAGCACATCCCCAAGTACAACTCCCCCTCACCCAGCTGCTCCACATCCAGCGCTGCAACACTGACTGGCAACTCCACTGCAGCAGCAGGAACCACATCAGTCAGAATAGTACAGGAAACACCAGCTGACACCTGCTGAACCCTCCTGTCAGACCGAATGACAGCCTACCCACCAGACCCAGCAGGCACTGTGATCTGCTGGTCTACCTGACTTCCTTTGTCCCGACACCCGGCACAAAATCCATGCCTCCCTGCCTGCTCAGACCCTACAGTGGAAGCCCCATCTTTCCCATCAGTATGTGACCTGCTGGCTCACTACCACAAACTAACTGCCTGTCATCCCTGTTTGATTTCCAGACCTCCTACTCCACCCCAAACCCTAGGTGCGATACTCACAACTCAGTCAAGGCCCCAACCCAAACTCAGGTACTCATCTGGAAAGAACCTGAGACAGCGCTGTCCTGGGAAGCCAAGCACATGGAGAGCATCACAAATCAATGGGTTGAACTCTGGAACACAGGTGTTCCAAAAAAACACAGCCGAGGCTTGCAGGCCAAACAGAACTGCCCTGCCCCGGTAGCATACTACTCACTCTAATTCCAGACTGCAATGTCACTGCCTCATTCAGCTACCTCTAAGCCATGCCCCCTGGAGCCTGGTCAGTGGTGTGAAGGCTTGCAAAAAGCCTCCCCCCCCCCCCAAAAAAAAAACCCTCCTGCACACAAGGACAGACACATTGGAACTGCGCTAGGGACTGGGACCCAGAAAAAAAGGTACTAAGGACTCCTCTACACAAAAAACACCCTGCACAAACACCTCGCCTTATAATTACGAAACAATTATATCTAGCTGCCTTAAAAACTTTGTCCTAAAGGGGATTTATGACTTTTTGCCTTTCAAATTTGATGAGTGATTTGGAAGACGGGGAACATGGGAAGTTGGCTGTTTTCCAATAAGAAATGCATGCAGTTTCTATAGTTATGTATGTGTCCCCACCTTATGACTTTGAAACAGATGGACATAGTGCAGTGCCTCCTACTGGCCTTTGGTGATATCACACTCTTTAGTACAAATGTTAAAAATGTCATGTTAGCCAAATGTTGGTTCCCCTACTAAGCTAGGAGCATACAAAGAACAAATAAAATGTTTTGTTTTTGTTGAATATAAGCACAATCTTGTAAATGTTTACATTAATACTTGGAACAGAAATGCTTGGAGCATTAATGGTCATGATATGATAAAAATCACATAAACGAAAACCTTTAATTCC
Organism: Microcaecilia unicolor; assembly: GCF_901765095.1. Lineage (NCBI taxonomy): Eukaryota > Metazoa > Chordata > Amphibia > Gymnophiona > Siphonopidae > Microcaecilia > Microcaecilia unicolor. The sequence continues at coordinate 148,703,667 of NC_044031.1, read as the reverse complement.
ATGTTTCCAACCATAACTCAACAGTGATAACTTCAGCAAAAGAATAACTTCCAGCTAAGTTGCATAAACTCCTGTATTTTGTGGAAACCACCTTAGCAACTCCTTCTTTGACTTAAACTCCTCCTTAGAAATATATTTTTCTATCCTATATTGGTTTCTTTTCTGGGGTCTCTGGATTAGATCAACTAAAATAAGTAGCAAAATTGCTTCTTATGTTCCAGTACTCAAATATGATTTTTTACTTTTCACTCAGAGTTCATACTGAGGTTATGTGTTTAAGTGCAAGTTTGTCACTTATTTATTTTATCTTCCAGGCACTTTCGTGGGTTGGCCAGCTTGTGGGAATAGATTCTGGATCCTGAACTCTGATGGGTATGTCTTCCTTCTCATTCTTTTTCCTACTGCACTAACTGATGCTAAATCAAAAAGGCAAAACATGTTTTCTATCTTACGCATAAATGTAGTTAGGCTAGTGTTTCTGCCTACTTGTAGAACCTAAACTTTGTGTTGCTAAACTACCCAACAAACAAAATAATAATCAATATAACATGAACTTGAGACAGTTTCAAGTTTTAATTCAAGCTTAATAAACCACTTTGAAGTAAGTGGTTTACAATAAAAAAAAATTGTGAAAAAGAAAAAGAAAGACCTACAATAATTTAAGTAAAAAAAAGAGCTAACTCAGAACAGAGCAGAAAAAGCAAGACAAGAACTGAATCTGACACTATGTAGTGCCCAATACCCAGAAAGGCTGCACTTGGCATTGAAGGCCCAAATGCCTTATGGAACAAATACGCTTTAATCTAGTTTTAAAACCAGGTAACAAAAGTTCCAAACAAAGATCTAATGGAATTGAATTCCACAGGGAAGGACCTTGTATGCAAAATAATCTCTTTCTAATAGTGGCAAAATGAACTGAGTGATGTGGTGGAATCTGAAGGAGACTACCTTGGGAAAAGCAAAATAATTGTGCAGGACAGTAGGGTAACAAAAATCTAGAGAGATATAGAGTTTTTCCTGAGTGGAGAATCTTATAGATCAAAAGACGAATATTATAGGTAGTCCTATAAGATACAGGGAGCCAGTAAGCTACTTGTAAAATAAGAGTAATGTGTTCAAAATACCCCAAGTCCACAAGAAGACTAGTGTCTAAGCCCTTCCCTTTAATTCCACTGTTACACTTCCTTAGTTCACACCCCTGCTTATTTTCGAAGGAGATCGCCAGCCATCTTCCGACACAAATCGGGAGATGGCCAGCAATCTCCTGAACCCGGCCAAATCGGTATAATCGAAAGCCAGTTTTGGCCGGTGCCAACTGCTTTCCGTCGTGGAGCCGGCCAAACATCAAGGGGGCGTGTCGGTAGGGTAGTGAAGGCGGGATGGGGCGGGACGGGGGCGTGGTCACCAGATGGCCGGATTCGCTCGATAATGGAAAAAAGAAAGCCGGCCCTGACGAGCAATTCGCCGGCTTCACTTGGTCCCTTTTTTTTCAGGACCAAGCTTCAAAAAGGTGCCCGAACTGACCAAATGACCACCGGAGGGAATCGGGGATCACCTCCCCTTACTCCCCCAGTGGTCACCAACCCCCTCCCACCCCCATCCCCCCCCAAAAATATATTTTTTTGCCAGCCTCTATGCCAGCCTCAAATATCATACCCAGCTCCCTGACAGCAGTATGCAGGTCCCTGGAGCAGTATTTAGTGGGTGCAGTGCACTTCAGGCAGGTGGACCCAGGCCCATCCCCCCTACCTGTTACACTTCTGGTGGTAAATGTTAAGCCCTCCAAAACCCCCCAAAACCCACTGTACCCAGTACTTTCCTCACCCTTAATTGTCTGTCTGTATTTTTAGATTGTAAGCACTATTGAGCAGGGACTGTCTCTCTGTGTCAGGTGTTCAGCGCTGCATGCGTCTGGTAGCGCTATACAAATGTTAATAATAATAATAATAATGTAGGTGCCCCCCTTCATCCCTAAGGGCTATGGTAGTGGTGTACAGTTGTGGGAGTGGGTTTTGGGGGGGGGATTGGGGGGGATTAGCATGTGACCCTTTACTGCCTGTAAAATAGATGTTTGTAAATGCTCATGTGCTAATAGAGAATGCATGGTTACCGTTACCACGAAAGAAGAACAAAATATGGGAATAGTAAAATGCCTTGTTCCCACAGTACAAAAAAAGTTCTTTGCTCCCTTCCCATCCTCCTCCCTATGGTTTTGTCACCTCTTTATACCTTCTGCTTGTAACTTATATGCTTCTGCGACATATATATATATATATATATATATATATATATATATATATATATATATATATATATATATATATATATATAATATTTCTTTCTTTCTTGTCTTTCCTATTCTACATACATGGGGGGGGGGGGGGGGGGTTCTGAGGGTTCCTGCAGACTTTGGGCCATTCCTGACCCTGTTACTGTCATTGGTGGCCAGTGGAGGGACCTGTTTGGGATTCATTTTGTTTCTGGGGGTCCAGGAATCCCTACAGCTTGTCATGGTGCTCCCAGCCCAATTCATGATGTTTCCAGGCTAGGAGCACACAGGAAAATGACAGGGCTGCAGCCTGTGTCAGGATCCGGAGCATGTGTGCTGTTTCACGCATGCACAAAGGTGTTCCGGAGCATCGACTAAGCCTGAAATGGAGCTAGGGCCTAAATTTTGAGGCCTGCCTGGCCAGAGTTCCACAGAATTCATGATTTTAAGTCGCTGGCATCCAGGGTCACTGGGAGTCCACTAGGACCTGAACAACAGGTGGTAGCCAGGTGAGGAGGCCCTGCAGAACAAGGTAAGGGGTATGGTGGCCCAGAAAAATTGTTAGTTTTTATTTTTTTTAATTATATTTATTAGTTTACCTTTTTACCAAGCATACACTTGAAATTTGCAATACAGGAATAAGAAAAAAAAAATAATAAGGCAAATTATTAAATTTAAGTACATATTTCCCTTCTTTAGACCACAAAATTGGGTTCGTTAACAGGAGGAAGAGACCATATTCCAGGAGAGGAAATCAATTAAAATAGGGAAAAAAAAAAAAAAAAAGATCAATTTAGCATAGCACAACGCTCAGCATATTATTATTATACAATCCTTTTATCATTAGACAATAAACTACCAACTACTTTAACACTTTTTTATGATTAATGAAAGCTTTCAGTTGTTCTGGTTGAAAAAAGACATATTTCAGACCTAGATATTTAACCACACATTTGCACGGATAGTTCAGGTAAAAAAAAAAGCACCCAACTCTAAAGTATCTTTTCTCAGTGCTAAGAAAGCTTTCCTTCTTTCTTGTGTTTGTCTAGTTACATCGGGATATAACCATACTTTTTTGCCATAAAATAGGGATTGTGAGTTTTTAAAGAACAATTTCTTAACAGCTTCCATATCTTGTTCGAAGACAAATGAAATAACCAAAGTTCGTTGAGGGGGCGGAGTTAAGATGGCGGCACGTACTTCACTTGCCTGAAAGCCTCTCTTCTAAATCTGGAAGTATAGCCTTTGTTTCTTTGACCATGCCGCATACTAAATGAAAACCGGAGCCTCAACGGTTAGAACCTCGTCGCCTTCTCAGATGAGTATCGAAAGGTTCGCGCTAAAACCGGGAGTTACCCCGCTGACTTAGGAGGAGGAGAATCCTTCATCCAGGGGCTAGATGTTACCCTTTCTCCCCTGGAAATCAATCCGCCGCCTCCACCTGCAGCTTCCCCGTCACAGTTGAGGTCTTCGAATCCGAAGCTGAAGTAGAATGGCCTCAGGTAAGAGGCGCTGTTGGAGGAATTGCATGCGGAGGCCTGGGTCAACAGGCTATTGTTAGAACTAATCCATCTAAGGAGCCGGTTACTTTGGAGCGAATATGGCGAGTTCTCCAAAGTTTAGATGCTAAACTATCCAATTCAATGCGAGAAATATCTGTTCTAGTTGCAACGGTTGATTCACTAACAAAATAGCTTTTTTAAAAAGATTTTTATGTCTGGTGTGCTGGAACACAAGGAGTTAACTTATTTTAGAAAATTTAAGTAGTTATGGGATCTTCAGAACCTCCTTAGGTGGGTTAGTGGTGTAAAATATGTGGTAAAAATAAAGTGGTGAAAACCTAAAGCTTAATTGTGGTGTGCACGATGGTTCTTTTGATTATTTCTCAATGGAGAGCATGGCAGGGGGTATTATTAATTTTCTAAACTGCTTTAGATGGATTTTGAAATACTTTGAATAAGTTTTATTTGAGAAAAATATTTGATGGCCACAAAAGCGAGTGACTTCAAAAACTAAAAGCATAGGGTTGTGGGTTAGTTGTGCATGAGAAGCATGGAAAATTTGAGAGAGTTTGGTGCTGATTTACCCATTATAATTTGGAAAAGGGCAATTTTTCTATTATTTTCTATAGGTAAAATCAAAAACAAAATGGATATTGGAACAGTTAAACCAAAGTACTATGAGGTGAAGAAAAAAACGTAAAGTTCTAAGGCAGTTGCGTGATTGGCCGTGCCATGTCAGATCACTCAGCCATGCCAGCGTTGCCTTTGTTAACAGCTTCTAAGACAGCTGGGGAGAAGATATGTGGAAGCTGAAGGAGACAGAACTGCAGAGGGGTGTCTGCTGCATCTGAGTGAAGTGTGATCAGAAATTAGTATCTGAATGAAAGGAACGCTTTATAAAAAGAGTTGAAAAGGTATGGTGAATGTGCTGGAGGTGTTATCAGAAAAGGTTGGATGAAAAAAAGTTTTAATGAGCGAGAGTGTATGATTGAAAGAAGACTGAGGATGTTTAGGAATAAATTCTTTATATCTAAAAAGTGAAGTATTGCATTTTAAGATCTGGGGTGGCTGAAATCAAGAATATATGAGTCACTAGTATTTTCTTTTTCTTTTTTTGTGAGAGTGTTGCTTGAGGCTCTGAAGAAGCTCTTGGAGTGGAGGAGTAGCCTAATGGTTAGTGCAGTGGACTTTGATCCTGGAGAACTGGATTCAATTCCCACTGCAGCTCCTTGTGACTCTAGGCAAGTCACTTAACCCTCCATTGCCCTAGGTACAAGTAAGTGCCTGTATATACTATGTAAACTGCTTTGAGTGTAGTTACAAAAATCATAGGAAGGCAGTATATCAAGTCCTAATCCCTTTTCCTTTCTGTAGTGTCAAGGAACAGTGAATAGAGTAGATCGTGGAAGTCAGGGAAAGTAAATAGCTTTTATTTTTCACTAAATAGAGTGGCCAGGATGTTTAAAATTTGAGTCCCATTTCTTTTCCCTTTGGGATATAGGCAGTCAAGGTTTTATCTAATTTGAGTTTGTAAAACTAGGTGAGCTCTATCCCGCTGAAAGAAGTGGAGAGAAGAATTTTCAAGGGCCCCACCATTCAAGAAAGTCCAAAGATACCGAGGAACCATGAAAGACCACAGCTAACTATTATCTCACAAGCACGAAAGGGAACTGAGACTGAAAAACATGGTAAACTAAAGACTTGGCATTCATACTTACCTGAATAGAGAGTGGGCTGGCAGAAGACTAGGAATTAATAACAGGGTACCTGTAATAAAGCAAAGTTCACACAAAGAATCAGTTCTTATTTGAGATAACAGTAAGAGGCAAAGTCATAGAACTTCACTGTTTAAACAAATTAAAAGCAAAAACATATACTTATCTGATAGTTTGTACGAAGTCAGAAGGCGTTCAGTTGCTAAAAGGGGATCCTGTAAAGAATAGAGAAAAAAAAACACATGTAATTTATTTTGTACAGTTCAGCTGAACTCAAAAGTGAATAAAAGCCATTTTGTTAAATATTCTCTGGTTCAAAGCAAATCAGAATATTGTTTTAATGTTTGAAGCCTGAGTAACAAACTGAAATAAAAAGCGTGTTAACTCATCATCCATCTGAGATTTTGTTTTATAGGGAAAAACCCCTGAAATTAGCTTCTTTTCCTCCACCTTGTCCTACAGAATCAGCTCGAGGTATCCTCATGGCTATGGAACTGATATAGTAGAGCTGAGAGTACACTCTGGAACAAGGGGATTACAATATTTTGGTGCAGTCAGGAGGATAACCAGTGGGAAACTGTCATACCGAGGTACAAATTATATCATAGTGATAGGGTGGATCGAATTGGTGGAGGGGTAGCATTGTATGTTAAGGAGGGCCTTGAATCAAACAGATTGAATATTCTGCAGGAGACAAAGCACATGTTGTAAACCCTATGGATTGAAATTCCACATGTAAAGGGAAAAAGGATAGTGATAGGAGTGTACTACCGTCCGCCTGGCCAGGATGAACAGATGTATGTAGAAATGTTACCGGAAATTAGGGAGGCTAACAAACTGGGCAATACAATAATAATGGGTAATTTCAATTACCCCGATATTGACTGGGTAAGTGTAACATCGGGGCATGCTAGGAAGGTAAAATTCCTTGACAAAATCAAGGACTGCTTTATGGAGCAGATGGTACAGGAACTGACAAGAGGAGGAAAACTTCTAGACCTAGACCTAGTCCTTAGTGGAGCACATATTCTGGTGAGGGAGGTAATGGTGATGGGGCATCTTGATAACAGTGATCATAATATGGACCAGAATTGAACACAATATTCGAGGTGCGGTCGCACCATGGAGCGATACAAAGGCATTATAACATCCTCATTTTTGTTTTCCATTCCTTTCCTAATTATACCTAACATTCTATTTGCTTTCTTAGCCGCAGCAGCACAATGAGCAGAGGGTTTCAACGTATCATCAACGACAATACCTAGATCCCTTTCTTGGTCTGTGACTCCTAACGTGGAACCTTGCATGACATAGCTACAATTCAGGTTCCTCTTTCCCACATTCATCATTTGCATTTGCTCACACTGAACGTCATCTGCCATTTAGATGCCCAGTCTCCCAGTCTTGTTAGGTCCTCTTGTAATTTTTCACAATCCTCCCACGATTTAATGACTTTGAATAACTTTGTGTCATCAGCAAATTTAATTACCTCACTAGTTACTCCCATCTCTAGGTCATTTATAAATATGTTAAAAAGCAGTGGTCGCAGCACAGACCCATGGGGAACCCCACTAACTACCCTTTTCCATTGAGAATACTGACTATTTAACCCTACTCTCTGTTTTCTATCTTTTAACCAGTTTTTAGTCCACAATAGAACACTACCTCCTATCCCATGACTCTCCAATTTCCTTTGGAGTCTTTCCTGAGGTACTTTGTCAAACGCCTTCTGAAAATCCAGATACACAATATCAACTGGCTCACCTTTATCCACATGTTTGTTCATCCCTTCAAAGAAATGTAATAGATTGACGAGGCAAGATTTCCCTTCACTACATCAATGTTGACTTTGTCTCATTAATCCATGCTTTTGAATATGCTCTGCAATTTTGTTCTTTATAATAGTCTCTACCATTTTGCCCGGCACTGACGTCAAACTCACTGGCCTATAATTTCCCAGATCTCCTCTAGAACCTTTTTTTTTTAAATCGGCGTTACATTGGCCACCCTCCAATCTTCTGGTACCACGCTTAATTGTAAGGATAAATTACATATTACTAACAATAGCTCCACAAGTTCATTTTTCAGTACTATCAGTATTCTGGGATGAATACCATCCAGTCCAGGAGATTTGCAACTCTTCAGTTTGTAGAACTGCCCCATTATATCCTCCAGGTTTACAGAGAACTCATTAAGTTTCTCCGACTCGTCAGCTTTGAATACCATTTCTGGCACCGGTATCCCACCCAAATCTTCCTTGGTGAAGACTGAAGCAAAGAATTAATTTAATCTCCCCACTATGGCTTTGTCTTCCCTGATTTCCCGTTTTACTCCTCGGTCATCTAGCGGTCCAACCAATTCTTTTGCCAGCTTCCTGCTTTTAATATACCTTAAAAAAATTTACCATATGTTTTTGCCTCCAATGCAATCTTTTTTTCGAAGTCCTTTTTAGCCTTCCTTATCAGCGCTTTGCATTTGACTTGACATTCCTTATGCTGTTTCTTATTTTCAGTCAGTTCCTTCTTCCGTTTTCTGAAGGATTTTCTTTTAGCTCTAATAGCTTCCTTCACCTCATGTTTTAACCATGCCAGCAGTTGTTTGGTCTTCCGTTCTCCTTTCTTAATATGCGGAATATATTTGGCCTGGGCTTCCAGGATGGTGTTTTTGAACAGGGTCCATACTTGATGTAAATGTTTGACCCTTGCAGCTGCTCCTCTAAGTTTTTTTTCACTGTTCTTCTCATTTTATCATAGTCTCCTTTTTTTAAAGTTAAACACTAACATATTTGATTTCCTATGTATACTCACTTCAAAGCAAATATCAAATCTGATCATGTTATGATCACTGTTATCAAGTGGCAGGAGTCTGGTTCTATGCAATGCATCCATCCATAGATGAGCTTCTGGTTTCACTGTAAGAGGCCCCCCTTTTTTTATTAGGCTTAGAACTCATGTTCAGAGCTAAGGAAAATTACAGAATGCTTGAGAATTTCTCTGTTTAGGTAAACAAGCCATACTGTGGGAAAGTGGTCACATGTTTCTCAGTCCAGGTGGCCAGTTCCATATCTCCCTTCACATACCAAATTAATTAGAGTTGTGTCTTATCTTTCACATAAACAGAATTAAAAAATACAGACCCTGAGTGCAATGTCGGTCAAGGCAGAGTTGAAAAACAATCTTTAAAATTCACTTCTATTACACTGATGTAGGTATTTACTCCTTGAATATAGGCATGTTTTCTACCACTTACACTGGTATTCTATAAAGAAAAGTAGACACCTACTTGTCTTTACAGAATTTACTTTAAATAGGTGCTTTCTTATGGCCTAAATCTAGGCTTCCATTTACAGAATTATCCTCATTACTCTTATTCATATGATATGAAATGTATTTTTCATTTTGAGTGCATCACCCAGTAAAGACTGCACTGGTTTTCAGCTTCTTTCTGGTGAGTGCAGAAAGAGAGTGTGTCCTCCTCTCCATTCTACATGATTCTAAAAAATAATGATATCAACAAACAATACAAACCCTTCCCAAAAGTGTATAGCCAAAATAGAATATACAGGAGAAAAAAGTCTCAGACTCCAGTCTCTTCTCAAACAAGCATGGAGTTCCTGCTGTCATCATTAGCTTAAAAAACCCATCCTGTAGTGCACAATAATTCACTGCAAACTTTCAAAATGTTCAAAAAAATACACACTCAGAAGTGGTTAAATCACACAATACAGCTGCTCCACGGCCGACTATGGCCAGAGTTTCAAGATACTACTTCAGGGTCCATGGAGCAAATGCTACACTCCACTTGTGTGGCAGTTCATGTCATTGGGGGGGGGGGGGCTACTTTAACAACCAGCTCCCAAAATTATTAAAAACTTAACAAACAGCTCTTGCGAGACCATGAGATCCCGCTGCAGCACACCACTGCCACTAATTTACAAATCTTGTTATCATCCGTAAAAAGGCAAATCTTACCTTCTAGCCCTTTGGCAATGTTGCTCACAAATATATTGAACAGAATCAGTCCCGTCACCAATCCTTGAGGCACTCCACTGTTCATCTTTCCTTTCTCCGAGTGAATTCCATTAACCACCAACCTCTGGTGTCTGTCTGTCAACCAGATCCTAATCCAGTTCGCCACTTTGGGTCCTAATTTCAGCCTGTCAAGTTTCCTAGAGCCTCCTATGAGGAACCATGTCAAAGGCTTTGCTGAAATCTAAGTAGATTACATCTAGCACACGTCCTTGATCCAATTACCCAGTCAAAGAATTCAATCAGATTCATTTGGCATGATTTACCTGTGGTAAAACCATGTTGTCTCTGATCTTGTAACCTATTGGATTCCAGAAAATTCACTATCCTTTCATTTAGCATCACTTCCATTACTTTTCCAGTAAGCAAAGTGAGGCTTACCGGCCTGTAGTTTCCAGTTTCTTCTCTGTCACCACTTTTGTGAAGAAGTTGACAATATTTATTATATACACTAGACAAATGATGACTACATGTGAGCCCAACCTTCACTTAGCCCTATCATCAACCTCACAGGTCTCAACCAGAAGAGGGATCCTAACTGTGTTTACAAAGCAATCTAGCTGTACACTGTTCAGGGGTGGGTAAGCAGTGGAAATGGCGAAAATGAATGCCACCACATCTGACTCCTACGCCACTTCATAAGGTCTACCATATCTCACTTTTGTAACACTGAAGTGTGTATTACTGTAACCAGTATGAAAATTATTTTTATATATTTAACTGACCCTGGGGGGGGGGGGGGGGGGCTCCAGGAGGTTGGGGCGTGGGATCGTGTTTTTGCCCGCATTGTTCTGGACCGCCCCTGATGAAGAGGGAAGCTGGGGTAGGAAATAGGAACAGCCCCGGGCTCCCTGAGGCCTATAGGAGCCCAGGGAATGCTGCTGATGGGTGCGCGACATTGAAGGATGCACTAAGATCATCACTGACATTCATTGTGCATGCGCAGTGCTCCATTTGGGTAAGATGGCTCCAGAGTTGAAATAGACCATCGGGGACCACTGAAATACCAATGTTTTAATTAAAAAAGTGCAAGGGAGGTTTATTGTGACCCATAGAAGGGTCAGATTATAAAAATAAAGATGGCGGCAAAATCGGAGGTTATGCGCAATTGCACCTGCACAAAGCATGTGCCTGTGGTGCATTTTTAATTAATTTTAACTCAGAGGCTGCTGGGAAGTGCATGGGGTCTTTGGAAGCTTCCTTAGTTGCTATGGTGACCCGAAATAACACGAATTCCAGCGCAGGTGCAGTACAGTTAAAGGCGACCTGCACTGACACCTGGACATTTAAAAGTATTTTAAGTATTAAAAATAAATGTTAAAAAGTGTTTGCATGAGTTATAATGGTAGAATTCAGGTGCTGGAAGCCTATACTTGCTTGCCATGAGGTCAATTTTTAAATGAAATATTTTATAGAATAAATGTTAGGGCATTGCTCTGACCTGAGTTATGTAATTAAAATCCAAAAACAAAGGTTTTAGATACTGTTTTTAACTAACAATGCACAATAGAATGTCAGTATGGAAATCTGTTCTCAAAGGGAGCTTCCTGATTGGCTGCACTGCTCTAGTTAGGGACCTAACTAGTGACAGTTGGTGAGAGAGCAACGGAAGATCTTGATGAGAGAAGAACTGCATCCTTATGTGTCTGAGTGAGAGGTTTGAAAGAAAAGAATAAATGGAAAAGTTTGAGTGAAATAATATTGAGAATAGTTTAACTGGAAGTACTGAGTTTATACAGAGGTTTGTAATAAATTCAAGAGGTTTAGATTTCTCTTCTGAGAGGAAAAAGATGTGCTTCACAGGTTAATTTTGAACTAATTGATAGTAGCTAAGGTAAAGAATAGTTAGAATACTATTTTTAAAAATATTTTATGCTGAAAAGTGCTGCTAAGCAATACATTTCAGTAGCCCTTCAGTGGGTTAAGGTAAGTGAAATAGAAATTGATATGATATGGTTTCTGAAAGTTATCTTCTAAGATGTAAAGATATTTTTTAAGAATTTATTGAAAACCAATAGATTAATATTTGAAGTCTGAACTAGTCTGATAATTAAATTATCTGACATTTGAAAAGTGAAGTAAAGATTTAATTTAAACAAAACCTCTTAATGCTGTGTGAATACAGTGTGACTGTGTGTGTGAGTGATATGAATAATTGTGATCTTCAAGAATTCAGCAAATTCCTGGAAGAGGAACTGCTCTCTCCATAGCTAGGGTTAGGAACTAAAAATTTATTAGAAGAAGTCAGGAAAATAGACTCAGAGAAAAATGTATTTTGCTTTATTTTATTTATATTAGAATATCCAGGCTCCTGTGACAGGCAGGCTCATCTATAAATACACACACTACAGGAAGGCAGATTCTTTCCTTTTATTTTCTTTTTAAGAATACGTTTAGGGAGAAGATCAAGATAAAGACAACCAAGACAGATGAAATTTTCCTAAAGTCAAGAAAGCTGGAATTCAAGCTAAATACTGAGGAAAAAATTAATTCAACAAGACTCTGAAACTGAAACTGTGCATTTACATTATTTACTCATACTTACCTTAAGGAACTGAGGACCTGACAAAAGAAAAGGAAAAGTTTAGTTTAATTACTTATTAATAATACAATTGATTTGTGATATCATTACTGAATACTTACCTTAAAAGCAATTCTTATAGAAGGAAAGAAAATTGGAATTACTAAGTCAAATTTTAATAAGAATATTTATGCAAGATTTGTTAACAGTTTATGTCAATACTTACTTGTAGTTTTTAGTAAACCTATTGTTTTCTATAAGAAAGGGAACTATTTTAGAGTGTAAAACCGTCCAGGAGGGAATTTACTAGTGTTTGTGCCATGAATTTATGTAAACTAAATTGATTCTCTTCACAGAAATCAAAACTTACCTTAACTATTTTCATCCGGTAACAACTTTTTCAGGATGATGTTTTCTTATGTTCTCTCTGTACTCTGTGGGCTAAATACAGTTTAGGCCTCGGCTACATACACGACTACAAATAAAAAAATAATAGGATGAACTGTGTGAAGCTCACAGAGTAGGTGACATTACCACTACCAAACTTCATAGTATCAGGGCTGCCGAGAGGGGGGACAAAATTCCCCTGGCCCGGCCTGAAAGGGGGGCCCGGGGCCAGCGGCGATTGCTGTAATGTTTTTTTTCCTTCAGCTCGCTCGCTCCGTACTTGCGAGACAGTGCCTGAAAGGGGGGCCCTGCGGTGATCGCTATAATGCTTTTCCTCCAGCTCGCTCACTCCGTGCTCGTGCAGACAGTGCCAGTCCTCCGCAGTCGCAGGCAGCTTTGCGATTCGCTCTGCTCCTGTATACGTGTGAGTCGTGCGTGCTGCATGGGTGGTGTGCGGCCGGCGCGCCAGCCTATGCTGTGCTACGGCTACGGGGTGGGCGGGGCTAGTGCCTGCTGCTCCTCTCTTCCGGCCGGGTCGCGTCGTGCGGGACTTCACAGCGGGTCATCGTCATCAGGACAGGTGGCGCCTCCCTGCTGCTTGGTGAGCAGCAGTAGCACAGGCCAAGGCCTCGGTGCTGATGCACCACTTTAACAAACACTCCAACTCTTGTTTTCTACTGTCTCTGCCTGGAACTTTTTATTGTTCCTTTGAAACAAAATATGCCCCATCATCAGGGCCAACTTCAGCATCAGTTAAGGTCAGCTGTTGAAAACTGCCTCTTGATCAAGGCTCTCACAGATTACTGGAACAAGGCAAGCCTGGCGGGCTAAATTTGGAGTGCACTACTAGTGCTGGTAGCCTGCCCTGGTTGTTCAACTTCCGTTCCAGTGGACGGGACGGGAATGCTGCAGTTGTGGGACTGGAGCAATAATTAGTGGGAGAGCAGCACTGGACCCCTAAGCAAGCAGTTTTGGAGGCTACAGGTCGGGAGATTTCAGTGTGCACAGACTTGTGCACTGGACTGGACTGAGGAAAGAGCAGCACCACCAGCCAGCCGAGCTGTATTGTCTTGTCACACGTCACGTGCCGGTGCCAGGACCAGGTAATAAAATTATTGTTTATAATTCTTTATAAATGCAAGCCTGCCTGCCCTGCCTATTCTACCCTTTCTATAAGTTTCTATATTTTGGTATGCTCATTCCTGTCTTATTTAAAGCCTCAGTGGTGCTTAATTGTCCAATACTTAGTTTTTGGCAATTGATCTGCGCACTAAATTCCTCATTGGCTTCTACATAATTATTTGAAGAATATTTTAAAGCACTTAACTTAAGTATATTCGGACAGGGGGCTCAAAACTGTCCAACATGCATGTTTCACCTGCTAGGCTGTGTCAAGGACTCCCCCCCTTATGCCGTTCTAGCGCTAGCTCAACTAAGTTATTCTTTAAATAATTATGTAGAAGCCGATGAGGAATTTGGTGCGTAGATCAATTGCCAAAAACTAAGTATTGGACAATTAAGCACCACTGAGGCTAAATTTGAGAAACTTATAATAGACGTATAATGGTATTGTGGCAACTTTGAAAAGTTGTAAAGTGTGGGAGAAAAAATATCGATTAATAGGTCGGGGACCATTAAATGTGAAGTTATATAAATATTATCAAAATGTTGGCTTTTGCCTTATGTGTGGTGCACGGGGGAGGGGGGCCCCTTAAGATGGTTTGTCCCGGGTCCAGCGTTGTCTCTCAGCGGCTCTGCATAGTATGCATACCAACCCCATTGTCCATTGAAGCAGAAGCAGATGACAACATTCTGCTCTTAGAGGCAGATGAAGATAGTATGGAACACACAGCCATGGAGGCCCAGAAGCAGGAGGATGATCTGCATCAGAAGCACCACCACCACAAGAAGAACATAATTCAGATAATGGCCCCAGAAGGTCCATGATGATGATGTGGTCCACCACCAGAAGAGAACAGAATTCAGATAATGGCCCCAGAAGGTCCATGATGATGTTGTGGTCCACCCTGAGCAGAACAAAAAGAAGAGGAAGAGGGAGAGAATGTTAGAGGATTGGGAAGGCAGATCATTGCACGCCATTTGAACCACTTCTTATCCTATATGGCACAATGGGGATGGGACAGCAGAGGAGAGAGGTAGGGAATGATGGTAGAGGGTCCTGACAATAAAACACAGTTTTCCTGTGCACTATGAAGAGCAGGAACAGGAATTTGTACTCTCCACACCTTATCTTTTCACTGTGTGCACGCCAGCCCCATGGTCCAGTGCAGCTATGTCAGAGGATGTCTTAGTGGCAGATAAGGATGATAACAGAGACACTGGCATGGAGGTATTGGAGCTGGAGGATAATCTGGAAATGGAGTCACCACCAGGGGATGAGGAACTGCCTGTAGAATCCCCCCCCCCCCCCCCCAAAGGAAGGTCTTGGCCATCCTGAAAGGGAATTAGAAGGAGACGAGGGAGATAATATTAGAGGGTTGAGGAACAGTTGCTGGCCAGGAAAAAGGCCAATGACATGAGGGAGGAGCTTGGAGGTATGCATCAAGAACAGGGTAGAGACAATATACTATCATTATATCAATTTGTGCCCCTTATTTGACTGTACTGCATAAAGGGGTGGGGGGCATAAGAGGGGAGAATGCTGTTTGGAGTTTCCATGGCTATCCTATCTGATATCAGGCTTCTCAGTCTAGTACACAGGTGTCCTAGCCACTGGGAAGAGTATGGCCTGAGAGCCTCTGCAAGCATAGTGCCACAGAATTCTAGAATGAGGAACAGGTGATGAGGCCTTCCACTATCACTTGAACACTACATACATTGATTGCTTAATCCAGTAATTTTCAACCTTTTCCACCTTGTGGCACACTTATAAGGCGCAAAAATTGTCATGGCACACCATCAGTATTTTAAAGTGTGTGTGTGTTTGTGTGTGTGTGAGAGAGAGAGATAAATAGATTAACAAATGAGTATTAAGATTGTGTTTACAGTTCAATGATTAAAGTTTAATTAAAGTTTTAAACATTGTGTTATCTTTATAGCCACAAATAACATATATTCAAAAACAACAATTTTAAAATGAATCCTTCCACCCACCCACGCACCACCCTCTTATCTCTAAAAAGAAAAATCAGCAATTTAAACAAACTTATTTACTCATGCATTATGGAACCTGCAGCACTGATTTTTTTCAACAGGTAGAATCAGGACTGCATATCCCACACTGCTTTGGGAAGTAAATTCCAAACCAGGACTGGTCAAAAAGTCTCCCGCAGCCCCATGCTGCTTTCTGGGAATGGATAAGTTGGATGCCCAGGAGAAAGGTAGGGGGAAATTTAAATGTATAGCCAATTCCTTGAGGTTTACAAAGGAATTGGCTGTAGAAAAAAAAAAAATTTCCCCTACCTTTCCTTTGGTGGCATAGACATGGAGGGAAAGCAGATTAAGGTGCTGTAACAACATGGGAGGGGGGAGAGGTGCGGAGAAGACCGAGACATGACTGGAGAGGGAAGGTAATTTGATGGGCACCAGGCAAAACACAGTGGGGTGGGAGGGTGTTGAGACTGAGAGACATTCCAGTGTGTGGAGAAGGAAGGCAGCACACAGCCAGTCCCAGCAATAGAGGGAGAGCTGAAAGTCATAGTTGGGAGTAGGGCACCTTACTGTAGTCTTCAAAGTTGCTTCTTAGCACGTACATATATTTTATTTAAAACATTTTGCATTTAGATCTTATCTCTTTCAAGATTTTCTAGTTCTGTCACACTAACCTGTAACCAAAACTGTAATATATCTGTGCCAGAGCTCTCTTCACTCTCTACCTTACCTTTAGCCATGGCTAGCCAAGTGCAACTCTTACCTCAAGAGTAAGGAGCTCAAGCAAGAAGCGTCCAGCTGTAAAACATCAGCAAATTGATTTAACTCATGCAATATTTTAGCAGTACTATTATAAAAGAGCACACTTCACATAAAGCTTAGGTTTGAAAAGATTTATGCCTGAAACTCAGTAGGTTCTATGAATTCTTTGTCACTACAGAAGTCCTTAGGTATCATCTAATACACTTTTGAAAAGGGAAAAGGAACGGGACTTGGTATACCACCTTTCTTTGGTTTCTGCCACTATGTTCAAAGCAGCTTACATAGTATACACAGGTACTTATTTGTACCTGGGGCAACAGAGGGTTAGGTAACTTGCCCAGAGTCACAAGGAGCCACAGTAGGAATTGAACCCAGTTCCCTAGGTTCAAAGTCCACTGCACTAACCACTAGTCTACTCTACCACATACATATTGGTGTTAGCTGATGGTAAATGCAGGGAGAACTGCCATCTAGCTAACACACTTACAAGCTTTCTCTGTACTGTGGTCTTATAGCTAACACACTCTAATGCCACATTCTAGGGTTCAAGTCTAGCTGCAGGACCTAAGCAGCAAACACATGTAAACCACGTTAGCTGCCATAAGTCATAGAGAAAGAGCTTTGGTTTGACAAAACAGACCCAGACAGTTGTAGACAGACACTTAGCTGAATACCTCTGCACCTGTCACTATATTTTCAGATGACAAACACAGTAAAGGTTATATAGTAGATGAAGGAGTGTACAGGTTAGGACAGGTGGTTTGTCATGCTTTAATGTAGGAGAGGGAAATCAAAGTACACTCCCAGTGGAGCAAAGAACAAAAGCACAACGAGCCTTCAAGACAGGGGGCCTCAAATCAATTTTATTGGACAGAACCAGGTCTTGAAGGCTCCTTGTGCTTTTGTTCTATGCTTCAACAAAGAACAGTCATGCCCCCGGGTCTTTGCCACGTGTACTCGTGTATCACATGTTTACTGTAACAGTATTCCTGGGAGGCCATAGGCACCAGAGATGCCAAGTTACACAGTTCCAGATTGGAGATTCTAGGCCAATCCTGGTTGTTGACTTACATTCAAAGCAGTGTAGGATCAACAGTGCCTGACCCAAGGAGGTTTAATAGACAGAAGATGAAGTGATGTCAGAACGCTGAAACCAATTAGGTCAGCCTAAGTTTCCCCTTCCCAGCGCAGCTGCCATCTCCGTTCATTCAAAACAAAGCAAGCAAACCTATGAGCTGCTGCATCCACCTTGCCGTTCTTTATTGTTGGTAGCATTTTTATTTAACCTCACTTAAGGAGGAGGAGTGGCCTAGTGGTTAGGGTGGTGGACTTTGGTCCTGGGGAACTGAGGAACTGAGCTCAATTCCCACTTCAAGCACAGGCAGCTCCTTGTGACTCTGGGCAAGTCACTTAACCCTCCATTGCCCCATGTAAGCTGCATTGAGCCTGCCATGAGTGGGACAGCACGGGGTACAAATATAACAAAAATAAAATAAACATGCCAGCTTCTGCAGCATACAGATATACACAGAGGAAGTATAATAACAGAATAACTTTTCATAGGTAGAGTAGTAATTTGTTATAAATCTAAATCAGTGGTCAGTTGGAGGGGCTGGTTATAGGGTGTTATGAAATGCTGTGAGTCCTACTGATCTGTACATCTGTTGTGTTATTTTGGCAGGTAGAAACAGTGAGGTGGGTTTATTGGGAGGGAGGGGAGTACTGGCGGGGAAGGGATTTTGGGGTATGATCTCTGTAAAAGTTTTTATTGTGCCATGTTGGATTGTTTACTGTTTTTTTCTTGTTCTGTGTGAAGCTTATCTTTAATAAAGATGATTAAAACATAAAAAATATGTTTTTGGATGTTACTGAATTCTATTATTCTGTCTCACTGTATTTCCAGTTTTGGCACAGTATAAGCCAACACTAAAACAAAATATAAGAAAACCAATGGACTGCATTAGGGGCTTACAGCCCATTTAGTTATGTTTCAAAAAAAATGAGAGATCTGTTTGACAGAACATATTTTTATTATTTTGACTTATAAATTACTTGTCCCTGAAATATGCTCAAACAACAGAATATTATCCATTTGAAGATGTGATTTCATGTGCTCCAGTGAAAGGAGAGTTTAATTCTACTTCATTTAATTTCAATATATTCCATCATCTTTATAACACCAGGCTTCCCAAGGCAGATTACAACAACATTTAAGATGAACCCATCCCAGAAATGGGAGGACCATGGATGTTGCAGGCAGAACGGGGGTGTGGCTTTGAGTTACACATGTGGTTAGAGAATAATGGTGCTCCAAGCATATATTTAGATGTGGGCATTAGCACCACGTTTTTATTGGTGCAAATGGCCACATCTACATTTACCCGCGACTCTCTGCTTAAGCATGTATTCTATTAACTACGCTGAACTTTAGGCATATCTTATAGAATACTGTTTAAGCGGGTATCGTTTGGCACTTATTTTTTAGGCACCATGTATAGAATTTAGCCCTATATGCCCAAGCTCTGGCAAAGTTTCATCTGGTTGAAATGGTGGGTGACACAATACCCTTTTATAATTCTAATCGCCCAGGCTCTTGTAAGGGAGAATAGCATTTGTTTCTTCATGGGAAATGGGAGAAAATGAAGCACTGAGGGCAGATTTGAAGAAAATAGTGAGTGTTAGCCTTCTGTGCCCATTCTGTTAAGCCCAAAATGCCACCCGGTTTGTTAGCTAGTGGGGCATGTAGCTGATCTAACTTATTGTGAATGGATAGGAGGTTCAAAATAATCTATTTTTTTCCTGTGGGGAGGGGGGGGGGAGCGTATTTAGCAAAATGTCTATGTCTACCATAAATTGATCCTCTCTTGAGAGGAAGGTAATGAATCTACAGGTATCTCATTTTACACTGGGCTTTAGGAATGTAGTTTGTAGAGTACCTACCCTAGTCTGAGTTTGTTGCTATTGCTGATATGGCAGGGCAATGAAGACCAAATTATCAGTGAAGATCTTCTTGGGATAGTAAAGTTTTCTTCAACAGGGGATGATATGCAAATGGGCCTAGGCAGAAAATATTTGCAGCATGAAGAGCTGAGTGTACATAAGCAGCTAAAAGTATCATGTACAAAAGGATTTGGCCATTTGTTGCTTCAGTACTGGTTGCTTCCATGACAGTCCTTGTGAGTTATGGTATTAGATAAAAATAACTGGAATCCCAGAGAAGGGAGCACCATCTTTACAATATGTATCAGCTTGGTATTACTTTTCTGACATGAAAAGTTCCTTGGGTGAAATTAATCCCCTATAGAAAATGCAAGCAAATTACACTGAGCATATACAGGCCAAGAAGTCAAATCAAATCAAATTGAGAAGCCAAAGAAAAATGCTTCCATTTCAATATCAAGTTTTTCATATTTGCATATAGTCTGCAATACATATTTTCCCGAACTGCATAGGAATCAAAGAAGAAAACCCAAGGATCCTGAGTGTCAGCAAGTATAGCAATAGCAGAGTTCTGCTCTATATGTCACCTATATTTTTGGAAAAAAAATATAATTATACAAAGAGGCAATTACATGTACAGGAAACTATTGAAATACAATATTATACAAGTTGCCACCACATGGACTGTGATTAGTTAACAAACTCAAAGAAGTGAGCTATAAGAATTATCAGAGAATCAGGAGGACTGACATGCAGAAGTTACAGAAGAGCATAAGAGTAACCATACTGGGTCAGATCAATGGTCCATCTAGCCCAGTATCCAGTTTCCAAACAGTGGCCAAGCCTGGTCACAAGTACCTGGCAGAAACCCAGTTAAAAGCAACATTCCATGCTACCAATCCTGGCACACGCAGCTGCCTCTCCATGTCTGTCTCAATAGCAAACTATGGTCTTTTTCTACAGGAATTTTTCCAAACATTTTTAAACCCAGATATGCCAACCCTATTACCACATCCTCCAGCAAAGAGTTCCAGACCTGAACTATTTGTTGAGTGAAAAAATATTTCCTCCAATTTGTTTTGAAAGTATTTCCATGTAACTTCCTTGAGTGTCCCCTAGTCTTTGTACTTTTGGAAAGCTTAAAAATTTGATTTACTTCTAATCGTTCTACACCACTCAGGAATTTGTAGACATAAGTACATAACTACATAAGCACCGCCACACTGGGAAAAGACCAAGGGTCCATCAAGCCCAGCATCCTGTCTCCGACAGTGGCCAATCCAGGCTTTAAGAACCCGGCAAATCCCCCCCCACCCAAAAAAAAAAACAAAAAACCTTAATTCTTAATAATGTTCAATGGACTTTTCCCTCAGGAATCTGTCCAAACCCCCTTTAAATTCTGTAAGGCCAGCTGCTGTCACTACATTTTCCAGCAATGAGTTCCAGAGTCTAACTACAGATAAGTAAATAGAAACTTTCTCCTATTTGTTTTAAATCTACCATATTCTAGCTTCATCTTGTGTCCCCTGGTTTTGTTGTTGTTTGAAATTGTAAGCAAATGCTTCACATCTGTCCGCTCTATTCCACTCATTATCTTGTACACTTCTTTCATATCACCCCTCAGCCGCCTTTTCTCCAAGCTGAAGAGCCCTAACCTCAGTCTTTCCTCCTAGGGAAGTTGTTCCATTCCCTTTATCATTTTCGTCGCCCTTCTCTGCACCTTCTCTAATTCCTTTATATCTTTTTTGAGATGCAGCGACCAGAATTGGACACAATATTCTAGGTGCAGTTGCACCATGGAGCGATACAACGGCATTATAATGTCCTTGTGTTTGTTTTCCATCCCTTTCCTAATAATACTCAACATTCTGTGCGCTTTCTTAGCTGAAGCAGCACACTGAGCAGAAGTTTTTAACGTCTTATCAACGATGACTCCCAGATCCCTTTCTAGGTCTGTGACTCCTAACGCAGAACCTTGCACAACATAGCTGTAATTCGGGTTCATTTTACCCACATGCATCATTTTGCACTTGTCAACTTTGAACTTCATCTGCCACTTGCACGCCCAATCTCCCAGTCTCGCGAGGTCCTCCTGTAATCTTTCACACTCTTCCTGTGACTTGACGACCCTGAATAGTTTTGTGTCATCTGCGAATTTAATTACCTCAATAGTTACTCCCATCTCTAGGTCATGTATAAATATGTTAAAAAGCACTGATCCCAGCACAGACCCCTGCGGGACCCCACTAACTACCCTTCATACCACCACTTATCCTTCTCTTTTCTAAGCTGACGAGCCCTAACCTCTTTAGCCTTTCCTCATACGAGAGGAGTTCCAGCCCCTTTATCATTTTGGTCACTCTCCTTTAAACCTTTTCTAATTCTGCTATATCTTTTTTGAGATACGGCGACCAGAACTGAATGCAATACTCAAGGTGCAGTCGTACCATGGAGAGATACAGAGGCATTATAGTATTTTTGGTCTTATTCACCATCCCTTTCCTAATAATTCCTAGTATCCTATTTGCTGTTTTGACCACCACCGCACACTGAGCAGAAGATTTCAGCATATTCTCTATAATGATACCCAGATCTTTTTCTTGAGTGCTGACTCCCAAGGTGGATCCTAGCATCAGATAACTATGATTCGTATTATTCTTTCCAATGTGCATCACCTTGCATTTGTCCACATTAAATTTCATCTGCCATTTGGATGCCCAGTCTTCCAATTTCCTAAGGTCTTCCTGCAATATTTCACAATCCGCACATGTTTTAACAACCTTTAGCTTTGTTTCATCTGCAAATGTAATCACTTCACTCGTCGTTCTGATTTCCTTATCATTTATAAATATGGTAAATAGCACCAGTCCCAGGACAGAGCCTTGCGGCACTCCACTGTTCACCCTCTTCCATTGAGAGAAATGACCATTTAACCCTATCCTCTGTTTTCTGTTCAATAACCAATTCCTAATCCACACCAGAACCTTGCCTCCTATCCCATGACTCTTTAATTTTCTCATGATTCTCTCATGAGAAAATTTATCAAAAGCTTTCTGAAAATCTAGATATACAAATCAGCCGGCTCACCTTTATCCACATGTTTTTTCACGCCTTCAAAGAAATGAAGCAAATTGGTGAGGCAAGACTTCCCTTGGCTGAACCCATGCTGACTCTGTCCCATTAAACCATGTTTGTCTACATGTTCTGTAATTTTATTCTATTTTGCCTGGCACTGATATCAGTCTGTAATTTCCCAGATCACACCTAGGACCCTTTTTAAAAATTGGCATCACATTGGCCACCCTCCATCTATGGATGATTTTAATGAAAGGTTAAATATTACTAGCAGCAGATCAGCAATTTCATACTTGAGTTCTTTGAGTACACTTGAATGTATGCTATCTGGTCCAGGTGATTTACTACTCTTTAATTTGTCAATTTGACTTAGTACATCTTCCAGGTTCACCAAGATTCCTCCTCTGGTACATCTTCTTCTGTAAAGACAGATGCAAAGAATTCATTTAGTTTCTCCGCTATGGCCTTGTCCTCCTTGAGTGCCCGTGATGCTCCCTCATGATCTAATGGTCCTACAGATTCCCTTGCAGTCTTTCTACTTCTGATGTACCTGGAAAAGTTGTTACTGTGAGTTTTAGCCTCTGCAGCAAGTTTGTCTTCATATTCTCTTTTAGCCTTCTTTATTATTATTTATTTATTATTTGGCAGTTTGCTCACACCTTTTTCAGTAGTAGCTCAGAGTGAGTTACATTCAGGTACCCTGGATATTTCTCTGTCCCAAAAGGGCTCACAATCTAAGTTTGTACCTGAGGCAATGTAGGGTTAAGTGATTTTCCCAAGATCACAAGGAGCAGCAGTGAGATTTGAACTGGCCATCTCTGGATTTAAAGACCAGTGCTCTAACAATTAGGCTACTCCTCCACTTATTAATGCTTTGCATCTGACTTGCCAGTGTTTATGTTGCTTCTTATTTTCTTCATTTGGGTCCTTTTTCCATTCTTTGAAGGACAATCTTTTGGCTGTAATAGCCTCTTTTACTTCACCTTTTAACCAAGCTGTCTGTTGTTTTCTCTTCTTTCCACCTTTGCAAATACTTGGAATGCATCTTGACTGGGCTTCCAAGATGGAATTTTTAAATAATGTCCATGCCTCATTTAGTGTCCTAATCTTAGCAACCGATCCTTTTAGTTTCTTTTTAACCATTTTCCTCATTTAATATAGTCTCCCTTTTAAAATTTAAATGCAGTAGAATTTCTTTGTGAGTTCATCCCAAATAGTAGCTCAGACATGATTATGTTATGATCACTGTTTCCCAGGGGACCCAACACTGCCATCTCAAGCTCTATGCCCTGCACGCCACCAGATCCAAAATGTCTCCCTCTCTTGTCGGTTCCTGGACCAGTTGCTCCAGGAAGCAGTCGTTTATTACATCTAGAAATTTTATCTGTCTGCCACTCCCTAATGTAAAATTTATCCAGTCAACATTGGGATAATCAAAATCACCTGTTGAGGTCAGCACCAATTTATTCTCATCTCATGAGGATATTACCATATTTCAGCATATACAGTGCTCGTGTGCTTAAACAGATGTCTCACTCTCCTTTTAGCCATACTGTGGAAGGATTTTAACAACAAAGACCTTACTTCCAGAGAGACCATGAGGACCTTAAATATCCATGGAAGCTACAATAAAATGCAATACATGCAATACAAGCCCCATTTTAGATAGAACATAGAAACCAGAATTGATGTGTCCAGGTCCAGTATTACTTTAGAAAAGGTCCTGCTGATGTAGATCCTTTCCTAAGATACATGCAGAAGTGCTTGAATTGGGACATGGAAATTGCATTTCAAATATAAGTTTGAATTTGGTCATGTGAATCTTTAGGTCAAAATTCTGGTGGACAAAAATCTGTCCTTTATAAGTAGTGACTATCAAGCACTGCAAGTATTCATTTACAACTGTCGAGGTGCACATTAAACCACTGATACCTCATATTGTTAGAGTTAATGCAGTGCCACTTTAATTGCAAACACACTGCAGGTGATAACCTATCTTGAATCAAAGGTATAGTTGCCTTCTGGCTAGGCCTCCGATTTAATTAACATTATGACCCTTTGCTGCTTCTGGTTGTTAATTTGATTAGCCTTGTAAGAGTCTTAAATTCTCTTCATTAACTGGTTATGATCCATTCTAGAAAATATCACTGAATAATAGACAACTTTCATGGTTTTGAATTTATTTAGCAATTTATTTTCTTTTATAAGTTACAGACTTATGCAATGAACTTTAAATTTATTATAAATTATGGATGAAGCTATTTAAAAAAAAGTTGGTTATTCCTCATTCATACACATGATCAGGCATTCATTATAGTAAACTTATCATACAGTTCAGCAGAGGAATGTGCATGCCAAAATGTTAACTGACACAACTTTAAATATCCATACTATAAATGGAAGTGAACATTGAACATGTCTAGTGACCTGTGAAGGTCCATTTTTCATGGTACATTGAGATGAGAATTGAGATGTCTAGGTTGAGACATGCATAATTCCTCAGGTATTTTACAAAAGGTTCTGCTAAATGTGGAGCGTTTTGTAAAATAGGAAGTGCAGGACTGCATTTTTTTTGCTGACATATGCAGCAAGAACAAAGATTTTAAAATGCTGGTATGGGACAAAAGAACATCCTTATCTCCTCTGACTGTGCATGGGAGTGTTTTTTTTGAAATCCTGCTCTAATCTATGCATCCCCTTATCCTATCCCTTTCTACACCAGGCATGCTGCCCTTAACCTCCTCACACTCAGTCCTCCAACAGTAGCATATATTCTGCCCACTGGTTGTCAGCAGGAGGTGTTGGGGTATGTCAGTGGCATAGGGAACTAGTGGCATCAGCCTTTGCACCTGCTCCTTCAAACTAACACTTGTGAGAGCCTCAAGGCAGGTGTAAAGACTGAAATTCATAATTTTTGGCTACCACTTAATTCCCATTGTAAAACAGAAAATACATGTCTACATGCTAGGCCTCACCAAACCAGGCCCTATCCATGTCTCCTGGAGCTCTACACATGCAAACAGTTGTTTTCCAAAATCATTATTTGCAGGTATTTGTAATCTAGTCATGTAAGTATGGACATCTACATATCTAGATGCTTGTAAAATGACTTCCATGATCTTCCATCAAGCATTAGTATGCTGATTTTTTTTAATCAGTTGTATGTCTACTACTAAAAAAAATGTTTTTTTTCCTGCATACAAGAAGGTTAAGTTATTCGATAAACAGAACACAATAACCTACTAACCCAGGACCAGGGGTCCTCAAATCCAGTCCTCAAAGTCCACAACCCAACCTGGTTTTCAGGATTTCAACAATGAATTTGTATGAGATCTATTTGCATTCATTGCTTCCACTGCATACAGAGAGATCTCAAACATAGTCATTATGCAAATCCTGAAAACTAGGCTGGGTTGTGGACCTAGAAGACTGGATTTGAGAACCCCTGCTCCAGGGGAAACGGATTTGCTGAGGATTCAATAGTTGTAATGATTATGATTGTATTGAATTATTCACAGGCTTTATCAAAGCTTGATATGCTTTGGTCTTCTATAAAATTATTCTGATCTGTGATAATTATCATTTATTTACAGCTTTTAGACATTGTCTTTATATTCCCCCATTTAGTATCTTACCTATAGCCATAAAGTGAAAACACTTCCAGATAACAAATTATAGACCAAGAGATGTACTTGACAATTTTCTCATAGGCAAAAATCGGAAGTCTTTCAATACATCAAGCCCATCATATCTCAGTTAAGAAAGTTTGGAATTTTTGAGGTACCATACCAGTATACATATAATGAAAAGATGTTATATATGGGGGTCTATGTACTAAGTAGTGTTAACTGTTAATGTGGCAGTTAGCATGTGCTAGCACTTATAAAGGCACCAAGCTAAAAGTTAATGTGACACCTTAGCAGTAAGTATGAACTAATTTTCCTGTTACTCACATTGGACTAGATTCTATAAATGGTGTCTAAAAATCGTATTAAAAAATAGCCCTTAGTGCTATTCTATAAACCATGCTTACATTTAGGTATGGTTACAGAATAGCGCTTAGCGCTGGGAACCACAATTACTTTTGGGATGACCATTTACACCAATGGAAGCCTGGTGTAAATCCCTATGTGTAAATTAGGTGCAGAGTCCCCTAATTCTATAATAATGCACATAAATTTTAGAATGCCCATGACCCACCCATGCTCCTCCCATGGCCATGCCCCCTTTTGAGATCCATGCACTAGAATTTACGTGCACCTCTTTATAGAGTATGCCTAAAAAGAAGTGCGAGTAAATTCTAATTATTGCCAATTAGTGCCAATAAATGCTGTTATTGCCCAATTATCAGCACTGATTGGCTCGTTAGTCAATTAAGTTGCGTGCACAAATTGGACACACATCCAAATTTGCACATGCAACTCAAAGCATCATATATAGAATCTGGGGATAAAGGGTAAAATCTATAAACAAGAAGCTAACATTTTTATGCCTAACACATGCGCAAATGATTAGAACACCAGCATATAAGTGCGTATGTATGAATAAATGCCAAAAAGCTGCCTAGGAGTTATTCTGCAAATATGCTCATATTTTACATAGCACATATTTGACCTTTAAGCATATACTTGGGCAGAGTATGGGTGGAGAATTGGCAGGGTGCAATTTACACATATACCCCCCAGATTCTATACAGTGCAACTAAAATTGGGCACACAAATTGGGGCATATTACGATTAGCCCCTATGACTTAATTGGTTATCAAGTCAATCAGAACCAATAATTGGATGTTAACAAGCAATTATTGTTATGACTGGAGATGTGTGAGCCCTTGTGCCCCGACTGAGCACGGCGAAGATGGAGTGACACCGCACTCGGTCAGGCAGCCAGACAACCCCTAGCTTCACCTGCACTTAGCCACTGCCCCCCAGGAGTTGAGCCCCTGGGTTTGAGTGGCCGGCAGGACTTCCGGAACCAGTGGGGTTGCACGACCACTGACCAGACAGGAGGGCAAACAAACACAGTCCAGAGCCCGTAAATGGCAGAGCAAAGAATAGTCAGTAAACAGTCCAAGGTCAAGGCAGGCAGCAACACAACGCGTGGTCAGTAAGCAATCCAAGGTCAGGAACACAGGAAAACACTGGAACAGGTGAACACTGGAACAACCTCTACGTGAATAGAAGAAGCCGAAGCATAGAAGGACTGGAAACAGGGCTTTAAATAGTGCAGGAATTAGGCTCAACCATGTGCAGCTGTTCCAAGATGGCTGCCCCCATCAGCAGAGTAGCACAACACCCAAATATGGGCTTCCTTCCTGTTCTTGTATACAAGATGGCTGCCCCCTCCTGAGCTAGCCAAGATGGCTGCTGTCCTTGCTCCAAGCCAGATGACGGCTGCCGGATTAGGAAACAGAAACCAACCCATCCTGGAGAAGTGTAGCAGAGCATAACAATTATCAACACTACTTGGGACTAATTAGAATTTATGCTCACTACTCGATAGGCATATTCTATAAAGTTGTCCACGCAAATACTACCATGCAGATCTGAAAAGGGGCTGTGCCGAGGGGTGTGACATGGGTGTTTCTAAATACTGTGCATGTGGTAGAATTTGTTTCTCTGCGTAGAAACGTTGGATGCCAGCATTTACACCAAGTTCTCCTTGGTGTAAATGGCTGTGTCTACCTGAATGACATGGATCCCGGCTTTAGGCGCTATTCTATTTATGGCACCTTGGACTTAGCCTTTCTCTTGAACAGACTACCTTTCCTATGGTGTAACCTGTTCCTGATAAAGGTTTCTGATAAATTTCCTATTGTGTAAACCATGCTTTTCACTACCTCAGACCAATCCAAGATAAGGTTGATGGGAAGAGCTGGGTGTTGCTCTCAATTTGGGGGAGCTTCCAGGTCACAGCTGGCAAGACAATCCCAACTGTGTTGAAAGGTGTCTCATCAATAACAAGGCTATAAACTGTCTATGTAGTGTAGTTTAATGGCTAACACACTGACCTTTGATGCTACACAGTGGTGTTCAAATCCCACTATAGCAGCTGGTCAGCATACATATCTTAACCAAGTCAGCTGGCTAGAGTGATGGAGAAAGACTTTTCTTTGGAGCACAGACCCATCCAGAGGTGGAGTGACAGTGAGCTTGGCCCCCAGGCACAAAGGGGCATGTGCCCTTCACCACCTATCAAAAAGGAAGAAATTAGATGGAAGCTATGGGAGAGTGGGACCTCTACTTCTGTGGACCCTCGGGCACTGCCCTTTTGTCTCAATGGTAACGCTTCTCATAGAGGTCAGGGGAAGTTCAATACAATAGGGCACATAGAGTGAACATTAGGGATACATTCCGATGTCTCGACTGCTCTGGTGGTGAGCTATTATACAGGTCTGCCAAGATATGTGACATTTTTACAGACTGCTGCATGCTACATAATCTGGTAATTCACAGGCAGATGCCAGATCCAGAGCCACAACCAGGGCAACAGAACAGGGAGGAGGAGAATGGAAGTGAAGAGGAGGGGGATTTGTTGCCCCACCAGGCCCACCAGTGAGGTCACAAGTGAAAGGAAACCTCATCCATGCACATTTTTTTTAGAAAAAGGTGAGAATATGTATTATATACAGGTGACAAATGTTGATTAAATGTGATCCCAGCATTGATATTTTCAGCAGGTTCTCAGGAGTTATCCTGAGGACCAAACCCCTTCCATGAGAGTAAATAGTAAAGTGACCCTGCTCGATGTTTTAAGCCCAGAATGTAAGCTACTTCAAACTCCGGATCTGGAGTGAAGACAAGAACAGGTGTATCAGGCCATCCCAGGTGCCCATTGTAGGAATGAAATGTGAAAGGTGTTATGAAATCTTATGGTGGGTGATAAGTGGAGTCAGTATGTAACTACCCCTAAACACTCTTGTACTGAAAAAAGGCCAATAAGCCATGGATCCAATTTATAGGAAGACAGACGAAGTCGCAGATATTTGGTGCTAAGCCAGACCTTTTGTCCAGTGTGGAAGATCAGAGCCTGTCCTCATCTCAGGTCTGTGTGATATTTATGTATTGTGGAAGCCCACTGGAGTTGGGAACACACCTTTCTCCAGATGTTGTAGATATCGAGAACTGCCTGTTGAGCATCCGGTGATGGGTAGTGGTAGACAAGGATGGAGTCCATATAAAGCATAGAATGGAGACATTTGGGAGGATTTGTGGGTATTATTATCATACGCAAATTCTGCCCAGGGACGTAGGAAGGACCAGTTGTCTTGCCAGGAGTTGATATACATCCGCAGGAATGTTTTTAGTGTCTGATTAACACGTTCAATCTGTCCGTTCATTTGTGGATGATAGGCAGAAGAAAACTGTACTCGGATTTCTAGCGATGCACACAATCGCCGCCAGAATCGAGAGGTGAATTGTGTACCACGATCGCTGAGTATTCAAGACGGAAGTCCATGTAGGTGAAAGGTGTGCTGAAAAAAGGCATGGGCCAAGATGGCAGCTGATGGGAGGTTACTTATAGGTACAAAGTGAGCCATCTTGGTGAATCGATCACTATAACCCAGATGACTGTATGACCATCAGAGGTAGGTAGATCTGTGATGAAGTCAATGGATATTTCTTGCCAGGGTTCTTTGGGAATGGTGCATGTCCTGCGCTACTTGCGGCCACCAGTACTGCCAGGATTTAAGACTCAGAGTCTTCCAAATCCCAGTGAAGAAACTTACATCGTCTTCTGAGGAGCACTAGTTTAATTCCTGGAGGGGAAGTAAGGTTAGCTGTAGTCACGATTTGGCTCGATCTAACATACATTGGGGTTCATCTTTTAGTTCTGGTGGTTTGAAGGATCTGGTTAAGTCATCAACTCAGAGATTTTTTTCTGCAGGATGAAAAGTCAAGCGGAAGTTGAAGCATGCAAAAAAACAATGACCGTCTGACCTGTGATTCAAGTCATGAAAGAGTATACACTAGTCTCTTAGGAGGTATCTTTCCTGAAATCAAATCAATGGTGTAATCAAAGGCTGTGAAAGGAGGGAGGATTTTTTTTGTTACATTTGTACCCTGTGCTTTCCCACTCATGGCAGGCTCAATGTGGCTTACATGGGGCAATGGAGGGTTAAGTGACTTGCCCAGAGTCATAAGGAGCTGCCTGTGCCTGAAGTGGGAATTGAACTCAGTTCCTCAGGACCAAAGTCCACCACCCTAACCACTAGGCTATTTCTGCCTCCTTTTTACCAAAAATGTCCATGAAGTCCTGACTCCTGATACTCTGTAGGGAGGCCACCCATGTGGCTAGAAGGGTGACCGGGAACCCCCATCGCTGTGGGGTGACTTCGTGCCAGGCATTGATGGAAGCATCTAGGACTCCATCCCACAATGTCATTAGTGTTCCAATCAATATGTGGGGAATGCTGGCATAACCAAGGGAGCCCCAGTACCATGGGAGTGGTTGGACCTAGGAAGGACATACAAATGGATTCTCTCATGGTGCAGGGCCCCAACCTGCAGTGAAAGGTGTGCAGAAGTTTTACAAATAGACCCGGTAGGATGTTTCCATGAATAGATTTGTATAAGGTCGTAGCCAAAGGGTGCATGGGAATATGGTACTGCCAAATAATGTTCTCATCAATGAAGTTCCAGTCTGCCCCAGATTCGATCAGGGCTAAAACCTCAATTTGGCAGGAGTCTCACTGCAGAAATACTGGCAGAACAAGGAATGATACCAGGGAAAATAGGAAGTAGTCCTAGGGTAAATTCCCCTGGTAACCCCAGGCCTAAGCATTTCCTGTCTGAGACACTTTCTCGCAAAGTGTCCAGATTTTCCACAATAGAGGCAGAGATTGTTACACCTGTGGTGGTTCTTCTCTTTTTTGGACAGCCAATACCAGCCTACTAGCATAGGTTCCTCGGTCTGGTCAGTCGCCAAGCTGGGTGCCCCAGGAGGAATTAAAGAGTGTTGAAAGCATGGGGGCAACCGGGGTGGTTTGTGAGATGAGGCCCGTTCCTGGGCTAGCTCCTGGAAACAGATGTCAATTCAGATGCATAATGCGATGAGTTCATCCAGAGTGGGAGGCACTTCTCTCCCTGCTAGCTCATCTTTAATTCTTTTGGCCAGACCCTGCCAGAACATTGCTGTGAGGGCCTCCTGGTTCTAGCATAGTTCCGAAACCAGAGTTCGGACAGGATGACGTAAGCTCGGATGGTAAGGAACCCCTGCTGTAGATGGAATATCTCATTAGTAGCAGAAAAGGGGTGTCCAAGTTCATCAAATAACAAATGAATTTGTCGGAGGAACCCTTGTAATTCTGAAAGCATGGGATCCTGCTATTCTCACAAAGGAGAGGCCCAGGCCAGCACTTGTCTGGACAAAAGATAATATATATCACTTTAGATCTGTCAGAAGGAGAGCTTGTTGGCTGAAGCTCAAAATGCATTAGACACTGGTTAAGGAATCCTTGACAAAGAGTGGGTGTTCCAAATTGAGGAGGTTCTGGCACCCAAAGGGGTATCCCCAGAACAGCGAAGGCTGTGGCTCTAGCAGATATTGGAGATGGTCACTGGTGAGCGCAAAGTGAAGTAAGCTGCGTACAAACATCTTGCAGAACATCTTATATATGCTGTAGTTGACTTTGTTGCTGCAGCACGGCTTGTGCTAGGTCCGGTAGTGTAGACTTGTCAGACAAGCTCATGGCCTCAGCTATCTGTCACGGGCCACAGGCTGCCAAAGTGTGTGAGCCCTTGTGACTTTTCCCAAGGTAGTAATAGGCAGTCTACATGCTTGAGGTTCTTTACCCGCTGCGACCGCAATTCCCCAAAGATTGAGCCCTCAGCTTTGGATAACCAGTGGGACTTTGGAGGAGGGGGAGCAGAGCAGGGGTGTAGCTATGGGTGGGCCTGGATGGGCCCAGGCCCGCCCAGTTTTTGATCAGGCCCACCCAGATGTCACCGTGTCTCCTCACCCTCTCCCACCCCGCCGTAGCGCTTGTCTTCTACGCTATTGGCGCTGCCTCCTCCATATCACAGTCTCTGAGTCCATCTCCCACTCCGGTGGCAGCTTGCAATTTGCTACCGGCACTGCCTGACAGCTGACAGACGCGGCGCAACGTCCTGCTCCGGGGGTGGGGCCTTCCCTCTGCCACGCTGATTCAACTTCCTGTTTACGCAGGGCAGAAGAACGCACGCGGCAGAGGGAAGGTCCTGGTCTGGAGCAGGTCGTCAGCTCCACTTCTGTGATGTCAGGCAGCACCGGTAGCAAATTGTAAGCGCTGCCACGGGGGGGGGGGGGGGGGGGGGAGGAGACGGCGACTGTGAGGTGGAGGAGGCAGCGCCGATAGCGTCGAATACAAGCGCTGCGGCGGGGGTGGGAAAGGGTGAGGAAGACAGTGGTCTGCTCGCCCTGCAAGGGGAGGAGGCTGAAGGGAAGGAATAGGTTCTGAATGTGTGTGGGGGCAAGGAGAGGTTCTGGACGTGTGTGTGGGGGGGGTGGTGAGGAAGACAAAGGGGAGCAGGCTGAAGGGAAGGGACAGGTTCTGGACATGTGTGGGGGAAGGGAGAGGTTCTGGACATGTGTGGGGGGTGAGGCAGACAAAGGGGAGTGGGCTGAAGGGAAGGGACAGGTTCTGGATGTGTGTGGGGGAAGGGAGAGGTTCTGGATGTGTGTGGGGGAAGGGAGAGGTTCTGGACGTGTGGGGGTGAGGTGAGAAAGACAAAGGGGAGCAGGCTGAAGGGAAGGGACAGGTTCTGGATGTGTGTGTGGGCATCAGGGAAGGAGTGGGGGAAATCCTGGCCACACTGGATCACAGGAGAGGGGGGCAAGACAAAAGAGAGAAGTGACAGGAAGATGCTTGGAGGGGGTGAAGGTGGCGAAAAGAGAGGGAGCAGATGCTGGGCTAGAAGGGTGGAGGGAGAGAGACACTGGGAAAGGTGGAACCATGTGGGAGAGGCCAAGGGGGTGGCAAGGAAATAAACGTGAGGAAGATGGTGATTACAGGGGAAAGAAATATGGTAATGGGGAATAGATTGAAGATGGAAGGGAATGGATGGCTGGGGAAGTAGAGAGATGGGGAATAGGAGAACTAGTGTGTGGAAAGGAAATGGAAATCTGACAGATATCTGAAAAGTAAAACAAAGGAAAAGGGGTTAGGATAAAATTTGGGTGGACAGAGAAAAGAAAAGAAAAAAAAAGAGGAAAGAGCTAAAATGGAAAGGTCAATTTGTCAGAGGCAAGTGAAGTGAGGGAATGGAACAAGAGAGGAGAAAAAGACAAATGGACAGCAGCTGCTTGAAGGAGAAATAGAAAGATTGGAAAGTTCAAAAGAGAACCTGGATCAACATGATGGAAAAAGAAAATGACCAGACAACAAAGGTAGAAAAGGCATTTTATTTTGAATCTTAACTGAAATATGATAGCTTGAGAAATGTGCATAGCAGATGTCACTTTCCTCATGTGCTAAAGTGTTTCTGTTTTTATTTTGAGTTGGGAGGTGCTGGGGGAGAGGTGGAGAATAGGGGGAGGAAGGGGCGGGACAGAGAGAAAATTTTGTGCCCACCCACTTTGGGCTGAGGCCCACCCAAAATTGGCTGTCTAGCTACGCCACTGGAGCAGAGAGACCAGTGGGGAAGAGCTAAAGGTACGAGAAGTGGAGCTGGTCAAAGAGTGGAGGAAGCAAGTTTCTTTATCCGCTGAGCAGGACAAGGCCAATGTCCTGGCAGGGTCCAAGGCTAAGTGTTGGACCGGTCAGCATTGGTATCCGGGCAAGTTCAAGGCAGGCAGCAAGGCAGGTCAGCATCGGTATCCAGGCAAGGTTCAAGGCAGGCAGCGAGGCAGGTCAGAGTCAATATCCAGGCAAGGTTCAAGGCAGGCAGTGAGGCAGGTCAGTGTTGGTATCTGGGCAGGTTCAAGGCAGGCAGTGAGGCAGGTCAGCATAGGTATCTGGGCAAGTTCAAGGCAGTCAGCAAGGCAGGTCAGTGTCAATATCTGGGCAAGGTTCAAGACAGGCAGCAATCGGGAGACGAAGAACAGCACACCAGGAACTACAGAGATGAGTAATAGCTGAGGCTCCGGACAATGCATCAAGGCTGCAGATAAGGTCAAGGGCATATGATGTCATCCAGTACTGCAGCAAACAGCACTGGGTGGATCAGTGAGACAAAAGCATGGAAAGCAACAGGACCCGCCCAATCCGCAGGAGGAAAATGTCGGCATACTACTCAAAGTTGGGACGGCACTAACAGCCATTAACAGAGACAGAAACAGAGAATGGGGGAAGAGGGGAGGTGGGCCTAGGGGGAAAAATGAGAAGTTCAGTTTTAGTCATGTTTAGCTTCAGATGGTGAAGAGACATCCAAGTAGCAATGTCAGACAAGCAGGATGAAATTTTGTCCTGGATTAAGGTTGAGATTTTAGGGGTGGAGATGTAGATCTGAGAATCATCCGCGTAAAGATGGTACTGAAAGCCGTGGGATGAAATCAGGGTACCAAGGGAACAGGTATAGATGGAGAAGAGGAGGGGTCCAAGGACAGAACCTTGAGGCACACCAACTGTAAGCAGGATGGAAGTTGAAGAGGAACCGCCAGAGTGAACACTGAAAGTGTGACGTGAGAGGTAGGAGGAGAACCAGGAAAGAACAGGACCCTGGAATCCAATCGAGGATAGTGTATCTAGGAGTATGGTGTGGTCAACAGTGTCGAAAGCAGCAGATAGGTCAAGAAGGATAAGGATAGAGTAGAGACCACTGGATTTAGCCAGCAGCAGGTCATTAGAGACTTTGGTAAGTGCAGTTTCAGTAGAATGAAGTGGGCGGAAACCAGATTGGAGCGGGTCAAGAATAGGATGAGAAGAAAGAAAGTCAAGACAATGGCGGTGAATGACTCGTTCTAGTAATTTGGAGAGGGAAGGGAGATGGGGCAATAGTTGTCAAAGATGCAGACATTTTTGTGGGGACGGGTGCTAGATATATTCTATAAATCATGCTTAACTGTAGGCATTGTTAATAGAATACGCTTAGGTGCATGTTTTTTTTATGTCGATGTTTTAGGCTTGATATATAGAATCTAGCCCATAATTTATAGAATGTTATAGTTACACACTTTTTCTGCAGCCAGATGCAAGCATTTACACCAGCTTTATGGCTGGTTTAAGTGCACACTCCTATCCAGATATGTGCATATATACCTGATTACTCTAGAATTCTATAAAGAAATTAAGTGCCTACTTTCCTGTGTAGAACTGGCTTCTACTAGGTGCCCTCTAGGCACCTAAATCTAAGCTCCCTTTATATAATTGCATTCCACATGTGGAAAGGAGCAGAGAATGGCTTCCGATCAGATACCGCACACAGTTCAAGCTTCTTCTTCTTACCTACAAATGCACTCAGTCTGCAGCCCCTCATTACCTCTCTACCCTCATCTCCCCTTACGTTCCTGCCTGAACCCTCCGCTCATAGGACAAATCCCTCCTTTCAGTACCCTTCTCCACCACCGCCAACTCCAGGCTCTACCCATTCTGCCTCGCCTCACCCTATGCTTGGAATAAACTTCCTGAGCCCTTACGCCAAGCCCCCTCCCTACCCATCTTCAAATCCTTACTCAAAGCCCACCTCTTCAATGTTGCTTTCAGCATCTAACCTTTATACCTTTCAGGAAATCCTGCCCCTACTTGACTGTTTGTACATTTGTCCATTAGATTGTAAGCTCTTTGAGCAGGTACTGTCCTTCTATGTTAAGTTATACAGCGCTGCGTAACCCTAGTAGTGCTTTAGAAATGTCAAATAGTAGTAGTAGTAGTAGACTGCACCTTATGGTTACTGCAGTGGTAGTTACTGTGTGTAAACTGTTTTACATGCACAAAGATAGGTACCATTTGGATGCATGAGTTATAGAATAGTAGCACTTACACAAGTGATTGCTGTTACAAGTTGGCACCTACGTAAGTGATAGGCACCATTATATATAACATACGTGCAAAATTGCTTAGCATATATATTCAAGGGAGAGCACACATAGATGGAAAGTAGGTAAGTCATGGGCATGTCTGTGAAGCACATGCATAACTGAGAATACAATAAGGGGCCCTTTTACTAAGGCGCTTAGGTGCCTACATGCGTCCAATGCATGTCCAACGTGCGGCAATTTGGAACTACCACCCAGCTACCGCGTGCACCGGTGGGTAATTCCATTTTTTATGTGTATCTGATATGCGCAGTAGAAAAAAAAATTTTCTACCGTTTGGCATTAACCAGGCGATAATCAGCCTGGTTAACGTGTGAGACCTTACCGATAAGTCAATGGGTGGCAGTAAGGTCTTAGGCCCAAAATGGACGCATGCCAATTTTTTATTGGCACACGCCCATTTTCAGCCCCCCCCCAAAGGCCTTTTTTGCAGGCGCGCTGAAAAATGGACCTGTGCACGTCCAATACACGCACCTACAACAGCACAGGCCATTTTTCAGCGTACCTTAGTAAAAGGACCCCTAAATTAGGTGCATTCCAGGGCACACTTAGGCGTCCACAGCTACAACTGCCATTGAGTGGGTGGAATTGTAGGCGCATCGATGCTATCACTCATCCTATATAATAATTTGCACCTCCAATGTTCCATCACTGTCTGGCTGCCTGGGTTCGTAACATCTCATGATGTCAGCCAGCCTCCAGCGTTCCATTCCCCCTCACTGCCCTGCCCTCGCATCAAAATGTAATGACATCAGAGGGTGGAACAGTGAGAGGGAAGGGAGCGCTGGAGGCAAGCTGACATCAGGATGTTACCAATGGAAGAGAAGCCAGCCAGGCAACGATGAGGTGCAAAGGAAGAGAGAATCGCGGCACATCGAGGGGAGGGCAGGGCAGAGCAGAGTAGAATTGATGGACATGGATGGGATGGGAGGAGAGGCCAGGAGAGAAGAGAATTGCGGGACACAGATGGGAGAGCAGGGAAGAGGAGAATCGCTGGACATGGAGGGGAGAGGAGGGGAGGGCAGGGGAGAGACAAAAAATAGCTTACAAGAGAGCCTTTCTAGGGCCCGTTTCATTGTTGAGGAAAAGGGCTGGGTTCCACTAGTATTCTATAATAGAATCTTGGCACTCAGATGCTGCTATAGAATTGGTGCTAAGCACATAGCATTGGGATGTCTAAATTTTGGTGACAATTTATAAAAGTTCCACCACAGCATTATCAAATTTGTCTCTGTGTTAACTGAATGGGAAACTGCTAGGAACACCTCTGACA
The DNA here is from genome assembly GCF_901765095.1 of Microcaecilia unicolor. Lineage (NCBI taxonomy): Eukaryota > Metazoa > Chordata > Amphibia > Gymnophiona > Siphonopidae > Microcaecilia > Microcaecilia unicolor. Next base: position 148,666,131 of record NC_044031.1, on the reverse strand, counting down.
GTTAACTAGGGATTTGCAGTTACCACACATTAATTTTGGCAACTGCCTTGCAGTAGCTACAAAACAAGTGAGTAAACAGAGCCCACAAGGTACCAAACCATAATAATCTCTTTTCTAGATGTGGACTGTGAGGCCAAAATTCAGCAAATAGTTAACACATTTAGATATACTAGTAAGCTATCTATATATCTATTTAAGATTTTGGAAACTATAAAAATCCTATTAGGAAATTCTTATATATAAATTGATTGTAATTTGCACTAAGCCTTTGGGCAAGTAGTAGAATAGAAGTTAGTACATAGTACATACATAAGTTCTTACATTGTATTGTATTATATTGTATTATATAGATTTATGTGTACATTAGGCCAAGATGTTTGTATGTATCAAGTCACTGAATATGTGGCCCTAACTTTATGTTCCTAGCCTCTCTGTCATACAAGGGAATTATATGTCAGAGGATTTTTAACTCATTCTTTCCAGTATCAGGGATTTCTCTTTGGAACTCTCTCCCCACTGATATTAGGACTGACCGCAACTATCTCAGCTTTAGGAACGGAAGTTAAAAACCTTTTTATTCCCAAAGACTACCATGTGAATTACTGTATGATTCACAGAACTATTGTCTCTTATTTCTTTATTTCCTCTTACTGATAATAGACTTGATCTCTTTTGCATTGTTAAGTCAGGTACTTTAATTGATGTAAACCACAGTGAACCCTGGAAAGGGGATTTTAGCGGTATATAAGACCTAATTTGAATTGAATTGAATATGGCTATTTTTATATTCAGACTTGTATAAGTTTCAAGATAGCATCTGGATATTGCTACTATCTAGATAACTTTTGCTTCCCCATCCCTTGCTAAGATAATATTCAAGCATCTTCTGACCTCACATGCAACTTTCTTTAAATTAGTTCCCTGATTTGCTAACTCCTGTTCCTGTCTTATCTTTTTATCTTTCTATATGTTCCATCTTTGCTTATGCCCTATGCTGTCTATTAAAATGTTCTATTGTGTATTGCTTTAACATTGTAATGTAGCATACTATCCAGCTTATAATTGAAAAAGAAAAACACCTATATTGCGACCCAAATCGGGAGATAGACGTTTATCTCAAAAAAACTAATAAAGCGGTATAATCGAAAGCCAAATTTGGACGTTTTCAACTGCACTCCGTCGCGGATGCGGACAAAGTTGATGGGGGCATGTCGAAGGCGTGGTGAAGGCGGAACTGGGGCGTGGTTATCGGGCGATCAGAGATGGGCGCCTTTCGCCGATAATGGAAGAAAAATATGCGATTTTAGCGAGAATTTAGGGCACTTTTCCTGGACCCTGTTTTTCCACGAATAAGGCCCCAAAAAGTGCCCTAAATGACCAGATGACCACTGGAGGGAATCGGGGATGACCTCCCCTGACTTCCCCAGTGGTCACAAACCCCCTCCCACCACAAAATATGCCGTTTCACAACTTTTTATTTTCACCCTCAAATGTCATACCCACCTCCCTGGCAGCAGTATGCAGGTCACTGGAGCAGTTATTAGGGGGTGCAGTGGACTTCAGGCAGGTGGACCCAGGCCCATCCCCCTCCACCTGTTACACTTGTGCTGGTAAATGGGAGCCCTCCAAACCGCCCCCCAAACCCACTGTACCCACATGTAGGTGCCCCCCTTCACCCCTTAGGGCTATAGTAATGGTGTAGACTTGTGGGCGGTGGGTTTTGAGGGGGATTTGGGGGGCTCAACACCCAAGGGAAGGGTGCTATGCACCTCGGAGCTCTTTTACTTTTTTTTTGTTTTTGTAAAAGTGCCCCCTAGGGTGCCCGGTTGGTGTCCTGGCATGTGAGGGGGACCAGTGCACTACGACTCCTGGCCCCTCCCACGAACAAATGCCTTGGATTTATTCGTTTTTGAGCTGGGCGCTTTCATTTTCCATTATCACTTAAAAAGAAAAACGCCCAGCTCACAAATTGTCGAATAAAACATGGACGTCTATTTTTTTCGAAAATACGGTTCGGTCCGCCCCTTCACGGACCCGTTCTCGGAGATAAACGCCCATGGAGATAGACGTTTTTGTTCAATTATGCCCCTCCACGCCATACTTTGTATTGTTATTTGAATATTTGTACTGCTGTAACTGTCTATTGCCTTATTCTTGCTGGTAAATAAATCCTAATAAATAAAATAAATACATGGAAATAAATACATTTTAAATCTTGTACCACTTTATCTACATACATTTTGGTTTCCTAAAGGACAAGTCCATAAACCACTACTAAAAGGACTTGGGGAAAAATCCACAAAGAGATGACAGGAATAACATGTATAGATTGTTTGTACGTTTGGGAAGCTTGCCAGGTGCTCTTGGCCTGGATTGGCCGCTGTCATGGACAGGATGCTGGGCTCGATGGACCCTTGGTCTTTTCCCAGTGTGGCATTACTTATGTACTTATAATTGACTTATATGGATAAAATAATATATTTAGAGGAGCACAAATATCTTGTCCTTGTCTGAATAGTGACCCATATATATTTATGATTTTCCAGATTAATTATACATATTGTGGTACAATAAAAGGTATCATAACCTACAAAGATTTTTTTCCCAGCTACTAAAATTTTCCATTTAAGAAAGATTGAAATGAATTGCTGGTTCTGAGGTTAGGCAGCAAGCTTTCCTGTGTGAATTACAGGTTATGTAAACATTTTCTTCCTCTAGAGAAATATTCATAATATTTATTTTAAAATACAAATATTAAGAGTTCTTGTTCCATGTGAATTGTACTTAGGTAGTAAATAAAATTCATGTAAAAATTAAACCAGAGCAGTGGCAACAGCTAGTGTTTATATTTGAAGAAAGTACATGTGAAGATTATTTTAGCAGAATGCTACAAAATTAAATAAAAGTCCCTTTTGCAGCTGGAGGATGAGCATTTAATATTTGGATTTGAGCAGAATTGGCTAATAAAAGAGAACTGTGGTTTTAATGCAAAGCCCTTCAGTATTTATTGTAGATATTATCCCAATAGCAGGAATTGGTTCAGTTTTCAGAACATGATTAATACCAAATGGTCTGGTTTATATATTGGTCACCACATCATTTAAAAAAAGAAATAGATCTTAGATTTATGCATTAGTACATTGGCAAACCTTTAGAAATTCTAAGGATAAATGAATCAAGGTTAAACATTTATCCTGTATTAATACGTGCAAAAGGTCTATATCTAGCACTTTTCAGTATGATCGATTGGTATTTGAAATAACTGGTCATGGGAAATCAAAAGCCCACAGCTTCATTAAAGAGCACATGCAAGAAAATTTTGTATTGTATTCTTCCACACATTGAAAACTTTGCATCACAATCTTCTGTATGGGAGACCTATGTAAAAAAAAATCAAACAAAACCTAACAGTGTGGAGTCCTAAGGGGCTGTAGAAGTGTGATCGTTCTGCACTTACTTGCTTTAAGCTGCACCTTCAGAAATCTATACAGGTTTCTTTTTATGTCATCTCTTTGTCAGTGGACTTCATAAATTGCTCCCAGGTACATAGCTCCCTTACCGTGTGTGCGCTGAGCCCCTCAAACCCCCCCCCCCCCAAACTCCACTACTCCCAACTGTACACCACTACCATAGCTCTTACGGGTGAAGGGGACACTTACATGTGGGTACATTGGGTTTGTGGTGGGTTTTGGAGGGCTCGCTGTTTCCTCCACAAATGTAACAGGTAAGGGGGGATGGGACTGGGTCCGCCTGCCTGAAGTGCACTGCACCCACTAAAACTGCTCCAGAAACCTGCATACTACTGTGATTGAGCTGAGTATGACACCTGAGGCTGGCAATCAATATTATTAAAGATGTATTTTGAGGGTGGGAGGGGGTTAGTGACCATTGGGGGAGTAACGGGAGGTCATCCCCGATTCTCTCTGGTGGTCATCTGGTCTTTTTGGGTACCTTTTTGTGTCTTGGTCGTATGAAAAACAAAACCAGGTAAAGTCGTCCAAGTGTTCATCAGAGATGTCCTTGTTTCTTTCAATTATGGGTCAAGGACGTCCTAGTGTTAGGCATGCCCAAGTCCCGCCTTCGCTACGCCTCTGACGTGGCCCCTTGAACTTTAGCCGTCCCTGCTACAGAAAGCAGTTGGGGACGTCTAAAATCGGCTTTTGATTATACCAATTTTGATGACCCTGTGAGAAGGACGTCCATCTTCTGATTTGTGTCGAAAGATGGGCGTCCTTCTCTTTCAAAAATAAGCTTGATAGTATTCTAGGTACTGTTACTGTTACACCATAGGGTGATACAAAGGCATTATAATAACCCCAGTTTTGTTTTCCATTCTAATCCTAATAATTCTTCACATTTTACCGTATTTGCTTTCTTAGCTGCTGCTGCACACTGAGCAGAAGGTTTCAAAGTATCATCAATATTGACACCTAGATCTTTTTCCTGGATGGTGACTTCTAATGTGGAACCTTGCGTCATGTAGCTATAGTTTGAGTTCCTCTTTCCTATATTGATAATTGTATCATTTGAATGATGTCTTTTTACTGTGTTTTAGCTCAAACATTTTTAACACACAAAAATAAATAGATAGTAATACCAAAATGTCAGTAACATCAACATAGCTTAAGATAATTAAATGTTGTTTAATAGTAACATGTGAGTATGTTGACTAAATAAGTACATACTATTTCTTGTTAAAATTCATAACGGTTGCTGAGAAAACAAAAAACTCTAGGGGGTTACTTTTTTTGCCTCACCCTTGTAGTAATCAAACCTATAGATAATGGACAAAGTAAAATATATTCATGAGATTGACAGTTGTCAGATCAGACCTATTATCAAAGGCTGAAGAAAAAACTCAACTGTCAGGTTGAAATAAGAAGTTGATTAAAAGATGTCATATGGTTTATATTATGGGTTTATTTCTCTTAAAAAAAAAAAAAAAAATATATATATATATATATATATATATACAGTGGTGGAAATAAGTATTTGATCCCTTGCTGATTTTGTAAGTTTGCCCACTGACAAAGACATGAGCAGCCCATAATTGAAGGGTAGGTTATTGGTAACAGTGAGAGATAGCACATCACAAATTAAATCCGGAAAATCACATTGTGGAAAGTATATGAATTTATTTGCATTCTGCAGAGGGAAATAAGTATTTAATCCCTCTGGCAAACAAGACCTAATACTTGGTGGCAAAACCCTTGTTGGCAAGCACAGCGGTCAGACGTCTTCTGTAGTTGATGATGAGGTTTGCACACATGTCAGGAGGAATTTTGGTCCACTCCTCTTTGCAGATCATCTCTAAATCATTAAGAGTTCTGGGCTGTCGCTTGGCAACTCGCAGCTTCAGCTCCCTCCATAAGTTTTCAATGGGATTAAGGTCTGGTGACTGGCTAGGCCACTCCATGACCCTAATGTGCTTCTTCCTGAGCCACTCCTTTGTTGCCTTGGCTGTATGTTTTGGGTCATTGTCGTGCTGGAAGACCCAGCCACGACCCATTTTTAAGGCCCTGGCGGAGGGAAGGAGGTTGTCACTCAGAATTGTACGGTACATGGCCCCATCCATTCTCCCATTGATGCGGTGAAGTAGTCCTGTGCCCTTAGCAGAGAAACACCCCCAAAACATAACATTTCCACCTCCATGCTTGACAGTGGGGACGGTGTTCTTTGGGTCATAGGCAGCATTTCTCTTCCTCCAAACACGGCGAGTTGAGTTCATGCCAAAGAGCTCAATTTTTGTCTCATCTGACCACAGCACCTTCTCCCAATCACTCTCGGCATCATCCAGGTGTTCACTGGCAAACTTCAGACGGGCTGTCACATGTGCCTTCCGGAGCAGGGGGACCTTGCGGGCACTGCAGGATTGCAATCCGTTATGTCGTAATATGTTACCAATGGTTTTCGTGGTGACAGTGGTCCCAGCTGCCTTGAGATCATTGACAAGTTCCCCCCTTGTAGTTGTAGGCTGATTTCTAACCTTCCTCATGATCAAGGATACCCCACGAGGTGAGATTTTGCGTGGAGCCCCAGATCTTTGTCGATTGACAGTCATTTTGTACTTCTTCCATTTTCTTACTATGGCACCAACAGTTGTCTCCTTCTCGCCCAGCGTCTTACTGATGGTTTTGTAGCCCATTCCAGCCTTGTGCAGGTGTATGATCTTGTCCCTGACATCCTTAGACAGCTCCTTGCTCTTGGCCATTTTGTAGAGGTTAGAGTCTGACTGATTCACTGAGTCTGTGGACAGGTGTCTTTCATACAGGTGACCATTGCCGACAGCTGTCTGTCATGCAGGTAACGAGTTGATTTGAAGCATCTACCTGGTCTGTAGGGGCCAGATCTCTTACTGGTTGGTGGGGGATCAAATACTTATTTCCCTCTGCAGAATGCAAATAAATTCATATACTTTCCACAATGTGATTTTCCGGATTTAATTTGTGATGTGCTATCTCTCACTGTTACCAATAACCTACCCTTCAATTATGGGCTGCTCATGTCTTTGTCAGTGGGCAAACTTACAAAATCAGCAAGGGATCAAATACTTATTTCCACCACTGTATATATACAGTATATGTATATATATATATATATATATAGTTTTACAGGTTGATTATCCATGTATGCTGGAGTTTCTATATCTATCTATCTATCTATCTATCTATCTATCTATCTATCTATCTATCTATCTATCTATCTATCTTTGGTTTCACTTTACTTTGTCAGTAATATCTCACATATACCTGACACATTCAATGTGGCTTACATACTGCATCAAAATAGCAAAACAGAAGTAATGTAGCATCAAGATAATCATAGAAATAAGATTTTCTGAAGAAACAGGTCTTCAGCATTTTATGAAACAAATTAAAATTGTGCTGGATTTGAATTCAACTAGTAAAGAATTCCACAATTTATTTATTTACTGGGATTTATTAACCTCCTTTTTGAAGAGATTTATTCCGTTTCATAGTGTGTGTTTTTTGTCTTTTTCTAAACTTAAAAATCACATTCATGATCAAGTACAATAGTACCATTATAATACGGTAAACATAATAATTAATTTAAAACTTCTGCCATTTTAGGTCTCTTCTATACCCCTCTGCGCCCTAGTTTTTTAAAATTTCACATTCAATATACTTAGAGGTTCTTTTACTAAGTTGCAGCAAGTGTAAGCACGCACTTACTGCTCCTTAAAATGGCTTTACCACAGGACATATTCATGCATCATGCAAAGCAGAAAAGCTTTCCTACCTAAGAAGTTTATTTGCTCATTTAAAGATAACTTACTATCCAAATAAAATCCTAATGTTTAAATAGTTGATGAGAGTGTATAATCTTTCAGATTAATAGTAGTCAATGATGCCATCATACTAACAGAATCACTGAAACATATAAACTTTGTTTATGTTTATAAATTGAAGCTTAATGTGAACAAATCAAAGTTTTTATGTTTCAGTGATTCTGTTAGTCTGATGGCATCATTGATTATTATTAATCTGAAAGATTATACACTCTCATCAACTATTTAAACATTAGGATTTTCTATTGTAGACGGTAGATCCTTTAACGAAGCTGCACGCAGACCATCAGACCCTGATGCAGGCAACGAAACGCTGGCCACTGTTGGTCGAGGTCGCGTCACTTATGCAGCAAGTTATAAGAAGGATCAGACTATAGAAAGCTAAGTAGCTGTTAGATGCTATTTGATGAATGATAGATAATTCACTACTGTTGAAAATTGTATATAAGAAAAATTAGAAAAAGATAAAAAAAATTATACAATTTTAAGCTACATCTCGAGTGTTGCTACCAATGATGAAGCTACCCAGCCCCCGTGAGCTCAAGTTTAAATAGAGCCGAGGGCTTCTTGAGGTAACAACACTCTCATTAATTAATATATGTCAGATATAAGTTCAGTTGACGACACTTTTCATAATATATCTCCTCCATTTTTCATTGTTTATCATTGATTATTATTAATCAGAAAGACTATACACTCTCATCCACTATTTAAATATTAGGATTTTATTGGGATAGTAGGTTATCCTTTGAAGAGCAAATAAACTTTATAGCTAGGAATACTTATCTGCTTTGCAGAAAACTTAGACAGATTTGTAAATGTTTTAAAGAAGATCAGTTTAAGATATTAGTGCAGTCCATTATTTTGTCAATTAGATTACTATAATATTGCTTATTTGAGCAGCACAAAATATCTACAAAAAAGGATTCAAGCTATTCAAAATATAGCTCTTCATTTGATCTTCTCTTTGAAAAAAATCAGACAGATGTCCCAGTACTATATTATATTGAATTGGTTGCTTGTAATGGCAAGGGTTTTATTTAAATTGTCCTGTTTTTTAATACCAAGTTTTATATTTAATTCCTTCTTATTTTCAAAGTCATTTAAAGATATCAGGAGGTAAGAAGAAATATAGAAAAGAAAATGACATTTTTTTTTTTACTTTCCATCACCTAAGGGTGTGAAAAGGACAAAAAAAATTGAATATCTTTTGGCTTTTCTAGCTGCAAGGCTTGGGAAAGATATATCGCCAATAATTAGTCACTCTACATCAAATGGGGAATTTACTCAAAATGTTAAAACATTTTTGTTTAGGAAGTATGTTTTAATGTCTTCTTATTTGATAATCTAATGAGTTTTCTTTTGTAATATTGCTGATTTGTTACTATTGTAATTTCCTGGATCTGACCAGCTTTTTGGTGTTTGTTAGCTGCTTTGAACTGCAAGGCCCGAGCGGGCTATAAGCCTTCATTATTATTATTATTATGTGATCACACCAGGGCCTTAGCCAGACTTCGGCAGGAGGGGGGTCCAGAGCCCGAGGTGAGGGGGTACATTTTAAGCCCCCCCCCCCCCGGTGCCAGCCCTTTTGACCCCCCTTCCCGCCGCTGCCAACCTTCCCCCGCCGCTGCCGTTGGGTACCTTTGCTGGTGGGGGTCCCCAACCCCCGCCAGCCAAAGTCCTCTTCTCCAGCGCAGCTGCGTTGCTGATCTGCAAGGCTTCTGTTTCTGTGAGTCTGACATCCTGCGAAAAGTACGTGCAGGACGTCAGACTCACAGAAACAGAAGCCTTGCAGATCAGCAACGCGGCCGCGCCAGAGAAGGACTTCGGCTGGCGAGGGTTGGGGACCCCCGCCAGCAAAGGTACGTGATGGCGGCAGCGGGGGAGGGTTGGTGGCAGGGGGGCCAGGGCCAAATCTACAGGGGCCCATGCCTCCGTGGCCCCACGTAGCTACGCCCCTGGATCACACGCAAACAGCACACTAAAGAAATGTTTACATTTTATTGTAGAGGGAGCATGTCCGAGGGCAATGAGTTGAGTGGGTGTTTCTGCACTAATCAATTAGAGCAGTTACATTACTGTGTGTTAACTGATTAACGCAGGATTACCAAGTGAGCTCTTACTGCCTACCAAATGGGTAAAGGTAAGTATTAATGTGGTAATTTGGCAACATTAGAGCATGGCTATTAATAGGAAAAATGGAATATTGGTCACTTACTGCTATGATAAAAATGGTCTTTGTGTGTGGGAAAAACCTGCACAGGGGCACACTGAGGCCACTTTATACCACAGCTTAGTAAAAGGACCCCTACCAGAACAGACTCTGAACAATTCTGGGGGTTGATCCTTCACCAATACTTTTAGCCTGAGTCAAATAGCTGCCAAATGTAATGTTCTCAAAAATCTGTGGTTGTAAAAGATATATTTGTAGTTACTCTTCAGTGTACAATGATGTAAGGACCAAAATTAAAGTATTTAGGCTTTTCTCCTTACCTGTCTCACAAATGTTTATTTTCCTATCTAGAAATGTATACTTTGTTAAATTTGTCACAACCTCTATCCCAAAAGTACTTACTCTTATTCAGAATTGAAATAAGTTCAGCCTGCTTCCCTTTTGTCCATGAAGCTTTCCTTTTCCTTGCATGGAAAGTTGTGCAAGAAAGCTTATTCCATACTATCCCTTCTCCTCTAAATTCATCAAATATAATTCAAACAACAAGAAAAAGTCTCAGGAAAGTGTTCTATAAATGTCCAGTTTCTTGCCAGTTTGAATACTGAATTGACACTTTGGGACTGATTTTCAAAAGAGACAAACATTCAAAAAGAGGTATAAAGTGGCATTTGGACATTTTGCTTGCGAAAATGTTCATATCGCTATTTTTGAAACCCATATTCTAAACGTTTTGCTATGCAGTTTATCACTAGTACGTTTGATTCCCACCCCTTCCTCTATTCCCACCCACCCCAGGGGCATTCTTTGATTTATAGGCTTTTAAAACGATAGGGGAGAATTTTTTCACATGGTTTAGGGATTTTCATCAACAAGTGAGTAATCCAGATTTTATGAAAAATTATTTCTTTTTCCTTAGCAGATCATAGACAAACTTAAATTATAGCATGAACAATAGCAAAGAAACTTAAGGGATTTATTTGTTTTAGTATTCCTTGTACCTTATCAACTTTAAATAACTAGCAACTCAATAATATTAAGATGCAGTTGCAAGATAGGGACTATTCAACCTTTTTCACTGAGTGCCACATGCATAATTGTTTCCTGGTTTGTGAGAGGTTATATGTATGCAGTTCTGTCTCATGGATCTTGTAGAGCATTCCTACCTCCAATCTGGTAGCCCACTTATAGCCTTGGAGGAGAAAGGTCACTGTGAAGGAAAGCATCACCTTGGTGTATTAGCAAACCTTGGTGTATTAGCAAGTGATCAGTAGCCAGGACCTACCCTCCAGGTGCTGTAGTATCCTTACCATGAGGATGTGTCTCCAAGCAAGGGTTAGGATGGTGATTTTAACTGGCAATTCACTCTTTAAGAATATAGATAGCTGGGTGGCTGGTGGGTGTGAGAATCGCTTGGGGGTCCCTTTACAAAGGCGCACTAGCGTTTTTAGTTCATGTGTTAAATATGCACGCACTAAAAGCTAGAGACACCCATATATTCCTACGGGTATCTCTAGTGTTTAGCGTGCTCTAATGATTAGTTTGCACTAAAAATGCTAACACGCCTTTGTAAAAGACCCCCTTGGTTACTTGCCTACTTGGTGCAAGATTGACAAATATTAAACATCGCCTACGTAGAATTTTAGACAGTGCTGGTAAGGTGTCAGTAGTCTTGATACGTGTGACTACCAACAATACAGAAAAGTATGGGAGAGAGGTTCTAGAAGCTATATCTAGAAGGACACTACTACTGTACCATTTAACATTAAAAAGGAAGATTATAAAAAAAATTGAAGAAATTAGTTTAAAAAAGAACAAAAAAGAGCAGCTGTCTGGGTCACAAGTTTGCCTGAGACATAGACATTATTTTAAAAAGAGATTTTTGAAATCCTAGGCAAAATATTTCAAATTAAAAATAAGGTTTAAAGAAAGCCAAGCAATGGGCAGAATGGTTTAATAGTAATGCAGAAGAGACAGGGAAGCCAAAAGGACATCTTTCAGAAAATGAAAAGCAAACACTATTCAGTAAAACAAAGGATGAGCACAAGCACTGGCAAGTTAGATGTAAAAAACAAAATTGAGTAGGATAAGCAGAAAGAGGTTTTGAATAGAATCTTGCTCTTCTTGATATATTTGAGGGAGTCAGTTGGACCAAATCTAGATGGTCAAGAAGTTAAAGATGTGCTCATGGACGGGGAGGATAAGATTACAGCAGAAACACTACCCCCACCCCTTTTACAAAGCCGCATGGCTATGCTGACACAGCTCATTCACTTTGAGTGGGCTGTATCGGTATTACTGCACCATCAATCGCTAGTAAAGAAGGAGGGGAGTAAATACATTGTTCGTGAAAAGGATGTTGGGTCATAGCCACAGCAAAACTTTCACTGATGGTGATGATTTGAAGCAGCTAAAGCAAATCACTGTAAGAATAGAAGGCCTAATGGAGCAAACTGTCAAACTTAAGAACCTTTTCTACCCACCAGGAGCACTCCTTACACTCCAATTAATGCTTTTGTTGGCAAAAGTCTTCTCTTTAGTCAGCCTTAGGTTATTGGGCCTATCCAGGACACACCCTCTCCTCACAGGTCCAGAGCTGAGGTTAGACATTCAGGGGTTCAAGGCAGAAATTGGGAAGGGAGCCCAAAAGCTGGCCTTCAGCCCATGCCTCCTTCAGCATGAGACAGGTTTGGGGCTCTCTATTTACGCTTAAATTGCTTGCTGTATAATTTTTCATTTTTTGTGTTGCTGATTAGTGATAATAAACAATATATTTTTAATCAAAGATCACGTCTGTTCTTCATGCATAAAGTATGTTTTCTGTGCATTGTAAGGGGTTCCCATTGTTTTCTGTATTATCCAACTTTTCACGTATCCGACAACGGGCCAGTCCCTGTTACTTTGGATAATCGAGACTCTACTGTATTTAGTGCGATGTATTTTTTTGTGATTTGATATGCATAGTTGTAAGTTGCCTTGAGCATCCTAGGGCAGGTCTTTTATAAATCCTACTAAATAAATGAATAAATGTGGCCTAAGGAGTACTTGTGTCAACTCTAATAATTTGCACAATTAACAATTAACACAAGATGTTATAGCAATTCTCAACTCAATGTCTTGAGTTCTAGAACTCATTTTTGTTTTGTTTTGTTTTGCGGATTTCAACTGCTTGTGAACTGGGTCCTCAGTCCCTTTTTACATTGTTTTTCTGCTTGTATGTTAATGTAGTAAATGATTTATTATACAGTTATACAACTGCTGCTCTGTTTCTTTGTTTTTATGTCTAATTTCTATAAATTACTGTACAGTTTCCCATAAGGTATAATTAAGTAGAATTGCTTAAGTTTTAATTATTGTGTATCATAGATGTTGAAAGCAGTGTTATATTTATAAGAGAGCATTTATAAACACATTTACATAGAGTTAAGATGAAAAGGTATTTGAATTGAAGTCATTAGCATTTCTTCAAACATATGGCATAGCAGCAGAGGCCATGGGCCATGCCTTCATTAACTGAGCACTGTTTCATCAGGATTTTAGCTTCCTGCTGTGCCACCCTGTGGCATATCCTTCTGTCTCTGAGGCTTCAGTGACAAGGGACAATATGTCCCCAAGGTGAAAATCTGGGAAATATTGCAGATTAGCCTGTAGAGATTTTATGATTATTTAATCTTAATTTGAGCTGAACTATGCAGTACTACTTAAGGTTTTACTAGCTAAGTCTCCCCTATCACCAGTCTGTTTTCCATGTGGCTATATGTGATTTTCAGTGAATGAAGAGCATAACTAAAGTAACACATGATGGGATTGTGGAGCACTTTATAAAAGCACCCTGCTTCCAAATTGCTGCTGTCGTGGGCAAAGCCCATATTAATGCTAATTGGTATCATGGGTCAATTAACATTCATTGGTTGTACTCTCTCTTAGTGATATATTAGACTGAATTTTTTTCTTGAATGATTGTGCTGCAATGTAATTTTATTCCCTAATAAAAATAAAATTAACAATAAAAATCTTACATCAAAAATGTATTACTGTGATTCTGCAATTTTCATGCACATTAAAAGTGCTCTATTGATAAGAAAATGCAATTAAGTTGCATATTAGCCCTTTTCATGTAGTTCACCATATTTAATACTATCACTACTTATAAGCAGAGGACTATGGTTTGATTAGGTAAGACAATGACATTAGGATGTGCATTCAAATAATATTTTGTTTGATTTGGATTTAGATAGGTTTCCTCTTTCATTCATTTGATTTATTTTGGATAACCAGAGTTCCTATGTGTCATTCAGTTTCATTAAAATTAGCGGCAGAAGCAATTCCTTTTACTTTACTTTTGATACACTAACATTGGGAGCACTTGCAGAGTGGCAACTTTTAGGAGGTAGGGCAATTTGGAGCATATAGAGGTAGTTTTGGGGGACTAGTCTTGGGAGTAGGGCAACCCATTGAATGGTGGGGCACTTACAGGGGTGGTCTTTAGGATTGGGGCAGTTTGTGGGGTATAGTATCAGTTGGGTGTGGGACATTTCTGGGATGGTAGGACAGTTGCAAGGGTTAGTTTTTGGAGGTAGGAGCAGTCTATTGGGTGATGGGGTAGATGCAGGGGGTAGTTTTTAGGGGTAAAATATTTGAGGATAATTTTTTTTTGGAATAGGGCAGTTTGCACGGGAAGTTTAGGGGTGGGATAGTTTTATAGTTTTGTGGCAGTTTAGGGTATATATTTTGAGTGTGGGGGTAGTATGTGGGGTGATGTGAAAGTTACGGGGGTCCTAGAAGAGACAACCTACAGAATAAGTCTTGTACCAGACTTGCTCATTTCTACAGCAGTGGAGAGAGTGGATTTCAAGAGATCTTCCTCTGATTCGGGATCTTTCTTATCTGCCACCCCACTCCAGCAGGGTTTGGAATGTATGGGACAGGATGCCAGTTGAAGCACATATACAAGAAAGCATTGGTTAAGCATAGAGGAGCCTTAGCTGTGGGGAAACAAATGACAGACTTGTTTGACCCCTGATGCAGGCACAGTTGCCAAAAAAACAATCATGTCAAGTCCTTTGAGTCCCATTGTCATACTCTGCTTCGGTTGCTACTAATAAAGTGAATTTGTGTGAACATTCTCGGTGTCACCCACTCGCTGGACCTTACTTTCTTCTTTGACTGTTTTTTACCCATGAGGGGTAAAGTGAAGTGATTCTGCAAAAGTACAATTCATAGAGGGGCAAAATCGAAAGGGATGTTCAAGTTTTGATGAGGACATCCTCGCAAAACGTCCCCATCCAGGGGCGGGGAAACCCATATTTTTGAAACAAGATGGACGTCCATCTTTCGTTTCAATAATTCGGTCAGGGGCGCCCAAATCCTGAAATTTGGTCATCCTTAGAGATGGTCGTCCCTAGACTTGGTCGTTTCAGATTTTTGGTGATAATGGAAACCAAGGACGTCCATCTCAGAAACAACCAACTGCAAGCCCTTTGGTCATGGGAGGAGCCAGCATTTGTAGTGCACTGGTCCCCCTGACATGCCAGTGCACCCTAGGGGGCACTGCAGTGGACTTCATAAATTGCTCCCAGGTACACAGTGCACCTGCTCTGCTGCCAAAAATAATATTGCTTTATTGTAAAACAAAAGTTTTATATCAGTATTATGAAAAATACTTTTGTTGTGCTATCCTTTTGCCAAGATCAGTCTTTGTATCCTCTTTAACAAAAGAATAGAGTAGTAGCTATAAAGCTTGGATTTTTCTTATCGAGAAACACCACCTATTAATTATGAAATTAATTTCCTGGTTGATATTCAGCCAGTGGCTGTCAAATAGACCCAGATAATCAGCACCATGGTCTATCCAGGCCTCAGCAGTGAATATCCGGGCCTTTGGTCGTGTCTAAAACTTATGCAAGTTTGGCCAGTATTCAGTGCCATTACTTACAAAGCTAACCAGTCAAACAAACATAAGAATAGCCATACTGGGTCAGACCAATGGTCCATCTAGCCCAGTATCCTGTTTCCAACAGTGGCCAATCCAGGTCACAAGTACCTGGCAGAAACCCAAATAGCAACATTCCATGCTACAAATCCCAGAGCAAGAAGCGGCTTCTCCATGTCTGTCTCAATAGCAGACCTTGGGCTTTTTCTCCAGGAACTTGTCCAAACCTTTTCTAAACCCAGGTACACTAACCGTTGTTACCACATCCTACTACTACTACTACTTAACATTTCTAGAGCGCTACTATGGTTATGCAGCGCTGTACAAATTAAATGAGCTCCAGAGTTTAACTATTTGCTGAGTGAAAAAATATTTTCTCCTATTTGTTTTAAAAGTATTTCCATATAACTTAATTGAATGTCCCCTAGTCTTTGAACTTTTTGAAAGAGTAAAAAATTTATTCACTTCTACTTGTTCTACACCACTAAGGCAGAGTTAGGACTGCTATTTAAGCGAGTCCTATTTGTCCCATTAACTACGTAACAGCACTGAATATCGCAAGTACCCATATAACTCCCTGCTCCACGTAGACTCCACCCTCAAATTGCCCCAGAAATAACTAGAGAATGCCATGGTAGTCAGAGGAGATATTCCGTGGCACCGCCCATTTAAAGTGCTACTGAATATTCCCTCTCAACCTGCTAAGTGTGATTTAACTGGGCAGCATCTTCTCCTACCCAGTGAAATGGCTTCAATATCAGGCCCTTCATTTTTAATCATTGTGGGGTTTAGAAGTCCTATTCACAATTTCCACATAGAATACTCACATTTAAATATGTAAATTACAATATTTCAGAAAGTAGTTATTTATATGTAGAAATTCACACTATGTAGAGATTTCAAGAGTGCATAGATTGGATGGGGTTTAAGAGGGATTAATGTCTATGGCACTCATTTCCAAAAGAGAAAAATGTCTCAAAAATGACTCAATGCGGCAGGTGAACATTTTTCCCTATCAAAATGTCTAAATCAAAATTTTTGAAAAGGCAGAAATTGGATATTTTTCGCTAAATAACAAGGGGTATGTTGGAGGCATGTTTTGGGTGGATTTATAATCTGGACATTTATATGTGATAAAGGAACAGGAAAAAAGGTCCAGGCAGAAAAGAAGTATGTTTTTATCTAGATCTGTTTCAGTCATGACTATCTCTTAGAAAGGTACCCCAATTGACTAGTTGACCACTGGATGAATGAAGACATGACCCCCTTAATCCTCCAGTGGTCATTGACCCCCCTCCCATTTGCCAAAAGTGTGACAGTAGATACCAGGATCTATGATAACTCCAGATATTATGGCAATTCCTAAGAAAGTATCAAGCAAATGGATGAACATATGCATAAGAACATAAGCGTTTGCCATACTGGGACAAACCAAAGATCCATCAAGCCTAGTATCCTGTTTCCAACAGTGGCCAACCCAAGTCACAAATACCTGGCAAGATTCCAGAGTAGTAGAATACCTTTTATGGTGCTTATCCTAGAAATAAGCAGTGGATTTTCCCCAAGGCTATGTTAATAATGGTTTATGAACTTGTCTTTTAGGAAGTCATCCAATCCTTTTTTAAACCCCACTAATCTAACTGCTTTTACAACTTTCTCTGGTTATGAATTTCAGAGTTTAATTACACATTGAGTAAAGAAACATTTTATCCAATTTGTTTTAAAATTACTACTTTGGATGGAGTAGCCTAGTAGTCAATGCAGTTGATGGTGAACAGTGGGACTCAGGTTCAAAATTTACTTTAACTCTTTCATTTCAGTACAAATATGTGAGACCAGGGGTGTAGCCACAGGTGGGCCTGGACGGGCCCAGGCCCACCCACTTTCCCTCCAGGCCCACCCATCCAAATCCTTCATCGCTGTCGCTGCCTTTTCTCCCGCGGCTTCCGGGAGGCAGCGATCAGCGTTACCTGTCAGTGCTTGCCCTGAAATTGTGCTTCTCTTCTCCCCAGGCTTCGCTTCGCCCCGCTCCTTTCTTCACTCGTCGCGCTGCGCTGCTATTCAAACAGGCAGCTCCGCTCCTCTCTGCCGCGTCTATCCGTCCCTACTAAACAGGAAGTGCATCAGAGGGCTGGATAGATGCGGCAGAGAGGAGCGGAGCTGCCTGTTTGAATAGCAGCGCAGCGCGACGAGCGAAGAAAGGAGCGGGGCGAAGCGAAGCCTGGGGAGAAGAGAAGCACAATTTCAGGGCAGGCACTGACAGGTAACGCTGATCGCTGCCTCCCGGAAGCCGCGGGAGAAAAGGCAGTGACAGTGATGAAGGATTTGGATGGCGGGCCTGGAACAGTAAGTGCTGGATTTGTGGTTGGTTGGGGGGAGGGGGAGGGGGGAGGGGGGAAGGGATACTTTTGCCAGGGACAGAGTCAGACTTGTAGGAGGAAGGGGATTAGAGGGAACTGGGAAGGAAGAGAGCTGCTGGAGGTGGGAGGAAAAGGAGGAGGGGATCAGGATAGAAGGGAGAGAGCTGCTGGACATGGGAGGAAGGGGCTGGAAAGCTTCTGGAAGAGGGAGGGAAGGGAGAGAGCTGCTGGACATGGGAGGAAGAGGAGGAGGAGACTGAATGGAAGGGAGAGAGCTGCTGGACATGGGAGGGAGAGGAGGAAGGGGCTGCAGAGCTGCTGGACAAGGGAGGAAGAGGAGGAAGGGACTGGAGGGAAGGGAGAGAGCTGCTGGACATGGGAGGAAGAGAAGGAGGGGACGATGGAAGGGAGAGAGCCCCTGAAGGAAGGGGAGGAAGGGACTGAATGGAAGGGAGAGAGCTGCTGGACATGGGAGGGAGAGGAGGAAGGGGCTGGATGGAAGGGAGAGAGCTGCTGGATAAGCTAGGAAGAGGAAGAAGGGACTGGAGGAAAGGGGGAGAGCTCCTGGACATGGGAGGAACAGGAGGAGGGGACTGGATGGAAGGGAGAGAGCTGCTGGACATGGGAGGGAGAGGAGGAAGGGGTTGGAGAGCTGTTGAACAAGGGAGGAAGGGACTGGAGGGAAGGGAAAGAGCTGCTGGACATGGGAGGAAGAGAAGGAGGGGACGATGGAAGGGAGAGAGCTGCTGGAGGAAGAGGAGGAGGGGATCTGGGTGGAAGGGAGAGAGCTATGGGAGGACGAGGAGGAGGGGATCTGGATGGAAGGGAGAGAGCTGCTGGACATGGGAGGAGAACTGGAGGGAAGGGAGAGAACTGCTGGTACAGCACAAGGAGGGAGGGAAGGGAAACAGAGATACCAGACCAAGGAGATGAAGGAAAAGGGAATATTAAACCTACAGCTTGAGGGAGGGAGGCAGGAAATCAAGCAACCAAACCAGATGCTGGAAAGAGGAGGGAGTGAGAGGGAGAGAAGCTGGATGGGGTAGGGTCAGAGAGGGTAGAGATATATTGGCACTGGGGACAAAGAGAGGGAAGAAGATGGACAGAGTAATATAGGGACACAGAGAAAAGGAGATACTAAACATGGAGGAAGATAGAGGTACAGAGATGGAAGAAGATGGAAGGATGGCAGAGAAAGAGGGAAAACGGATGGATGGGGAGAGAGACACTGGATGGAAGGATGCAAAGAGAAAGGGGAGAGACTGGAAGGATGTGGAGAGAGAAGGGACACTGAACAGAAAAGGGTACAGAGATAGACACTGGTTAGAAGGAGGGAGAGAGACATTAGATGGAAGGATCAGGAGAGAGGGTAGATGGGTAGAAGGATGGGGAGAGAAAGAGGGAAGACGCTGGATGGAAGGATGCAGAAAGAAAGAGGGGAGACTATTGGAAGGATGGGGAGAGAGAGAGGAGACACTGGAAGAATGGGGAGAGAAAGAGGAGAGCTGCTGCATGGAAAGGGGGAGTAGTGAAAGATTGGAGAATAAGAGGAAGGGGCATGGGGAGAACAAGGGTGAGAAAAAGATGAAAAGCCATAAGTAGATGAAGGAAATTAAAGAATGGTAGTAAGAATGAATTAAATCTGGACACAGAGAGAGGCAGAAAAATATTGAAGAAAGCAAAGAAAAAGGAGAGAAAAATGACAAATGGCCAGGAAACCCTGGCAGAAGAGTTAAGCGAAAACGAAGAAAAGCAGAATCTAGAGACTGGGAGCAACACAATGAGAAAAAGTAAATGGCCATACAACAAAGGTAAAGAAAATAATTTTATTTTTAATTTAGGATAAAGCAATATGGTGTTAATAAAGTTTCAGAGACCAATACTTCCTTCCTTAGGTCAGGAGAGGATACCGTAACAGCATTATACTGACCTGAGGCAGGAGGTTTTGGCCTCTGAAAGCTCACTGAAAAGGATTAGGCTATTAAATAAATTGTCTGAAATCTGATGCACTGAAAAGCAGCACTTTACCCCTGGGGAAGGGGGATAGAGAGAAAATTTTGTGCCCACCCACTTTGGGTTCAGGCCCACCCAAAATTGGCAGTCTGGCTACGCCACTGTATGAGACCTCCTGCATCGCAGAAATACCTCCTGTACCTAAATATATAAGAGACTTGTAAGCCTTAGGGATATTGCAGTGATGGTCCTTTAGGTACTATAGGTTTTCTATGTTCCTGGAGGGCTCATAATACAAGCGGAGGCAAGGAAGTAGGCCGGTAAATCTCATGTTGGTAATAGGAAAAAGTTGCTGCTGAAGGAAATGATGGAGTTGCTGCTGAAGAAAGTGATAGTTAACTTTCTAGAAGCCAATGAGTTACAGGATCCAAGGGAACATGGTTTTACCGAAGTAAAATCCTGCCAAATGAATCTGATTGACTTCTTTGACTGGGTGACCAAAGAACTGGATAAAGGATGTGCGCTAGATGTAATCTACTTGGATTTCAGCAAAGTCTTTGATACGGTCTCTCACAGAAGATTCATGAATAAACACATAGAAACTGGTTGACCGACAGGCGACAGAGGGTGGTGGTGAATGGAATCTACTAGGAGTAAAGAAAGGTGAGCAGTGGAGTGTCTCAGGGGTCAGTGTTGGGACCGATTCTGTATATTTGTGAGAGA
Source organism: Microcaecilia unicolor (assembly GCF_901765095.1). Taxonomy (NCBI): domain Eukaryota; kingdom Metazoa; phylum Chordata; class Amphibia; order Gymnophiona; family Siphonopidae; genus Microcaecilia; species Microcaecilia unicolor. Next base: position 148,645,684 of record NC_044031.1, on the reverse strand, counting down.
CATTGCTGAAGGGTTAGAAGGAAAAGTTTGCCTTTTTGCTGATGACACAAAGATAGGCTATAGAGTGGATACCCTGGAGGGAGTAGAAACCATGAGAATGGATCTCTAAACATTAGGGTGCAGAAATCCAAAAGAGATGTAACAGGATGGGAGAAATTGGTAAGCTTGGCTTAGGAGAGGGACCATGGGGTAATGGTCTCTGAGGATCTCAAAGTGATGAAACACTGCGACAAGGTGGTGGCTTGTTGCATTGTCCAAAATCTCCAAAGTGGCCACAGCCACTACCTTGTCACACTGTTTCAACACCAATAGGAGGTGAAAGATAGTGGTGGCTGATAATTCCCTTTTGAGGGGTACAAAGACGTCTATCTGCAGACCAGACATGATGTCCTGAGAAGTATGCTCTCTGCCAGGTGCCAAAATTCAAGATGTTATGGAGAGCTTGCTGAGACTCATCAAGCCTAATGATTATCTGATGCTGTTCATCCATGCTGGCACAAATGATTCTGCTATGGTAACCCTTCAAACATATCAAATGTGACTTCATGGCTCTGGGAGAGAATATGAAGCAGACAATGCTCAAGTGGTGTTCTCATCGATCCTCCCTGTCGAGGATAAAGGCCAAAAGAGAGATGCTTGCATCCTATTCTCTTCTATTTTGTTCTTGTGATTTATAGCCCACACTAATTTCATAAGTACATTCCAGATGGATTACAAATCATATACATCTAACTAGATACAAACATTTGCAACAATCGTAGATTACAGTTTCGGCAATTGCATCATAATAACAATTAAAAGTAATACATTTTAAAAATTGTTTTGAAAAGAAAACAAGATAAAATTAATCTTAAATCCATTGAACAATTATTCCACTGCTTAGTTCCCTAGTATGGTTTAATATTAAGTTAGAATTGGAGAAGGTTCTAGACTTCAAAAAGTTAACTTTGTTCAGATGGAGGATTACCTCAAGGAAATTCTGTCTGGATGGGAACATCTGGAATGTAGAAAAGCAGTGGCCAAAACTGAAAGGAACTATTGTAAGGGCAACAAACCTTTTTGTAAATAAGGAAATAAAAAAGGAAAAGAAAGTCACTTTGGTTCTCAAACGTAGTAGCTGAAAGGTAAGGAAAAATAGGTTAGCCTTTATAAACTAGAAGAGATTATAGAAAGAGGAGGACAGGCAACAATATATAGAAAAGCTAAGGGGGTCTTTTACTAAAGCTTAACTTGCGTTATCTGCAGCAGGGCCCATTTTATTCCTATGGGCCCTGCTGCAGATAAATTGAGCCAAGCTTTAGTAAAAGACCCCCTAATAGAGGCTGGTGGAGTAACCAGGAAAGCAAAGATGCAAAGGGAAGAAAAAAAATAGTCAATATGGTAAAATCGGGGGGGGGGGGGGGGGGGGGGGGAATGGACGGACATTATTTAGATATGTTAATGACAGGATGAAGTGCAAAACTGGCATTGTGAGACTCACAGGTAAAGGGGAGAAATATGTAGAGGCTGAAGGGCCAGAGCAGGACCACAGAAGACAAACATAAATAGGAATGGAGGTGTGGTAGTTCCTGAATGATTTTCAGAGGACTGTATTTGTAAGGAGCTGGCTAAACTAAAGATGGACAAAGAGATGGAGGGCCAGATGGCATACATCTAAGAATATTGAAGAAACTTAGGAAAGTTCTGGTGGCTCTGCTGGCTGACTTTTTCAATGCTTCTCTAGAGTTGGGAATATTCCCAGAGGACTGGAGAAGGACAGATGTGGTCCCTCTCCACAAAGTAAGGAAGAGGTTGGGAACTACAGGTTGGTGAGTTTGACTTCTGTGGTAAGTAAATTAATGGAAATGCTTTTAAAACAGAAAATAATAACATTTTTAGAATCCAATAGCTTACAGGACCAAAGCAACATGGTTTTACTAGAGGCAAGTCTGGTCAAACAAATCTGATCAATATCTTTGATTAGGTGACCAGAGAGTTGAATTGAGGAAGAATGCTAAATGTGGTGTATTTTTATCTGTGATTAACATATTTTTTATCTATATATTTTATTGGGGATTAACACACTTTATTGTACATTGTCGTCGATTCAGACTCCTGAAGCAGGCTCACCGTCGAAACACACTGCTTTGTAGAGTCTTCACCAATAAAAGTCTATTATTTTTAGAAGTCTCCTCATTTGTTCCTTGTTAGCCTGGTCATTTTCCCACTCTCTTTCTCCTGTGTATTTACATTTTAGCAAAGCCTTTGACACAGTCCACATAAACAACTAATAAATAAACTGAATGCCCTCAGTATGAGCCCTAAAGTGACTGACTAGGTTATGAACTGGTTAAGTGGAAGGTGACAGAGGAAAGTGGTGTGTTGCAAGGTTTGGTTCTTGGGACAATTTTTTTTTTTTAATTATTATTTCTTTATTCATATATTTCCATATATCATCACAATACGTGAGTATGCAATCGGCATTTATACAAAAGGCAAAAATAAAAAATAAAGAGAAATATCATTAACAGCCTTTCTGTCCACCAGTTTAGGAAATGTTGGAATCCAAGAATTTAGAATTTAAAGTAAAACATATAGCAATAATTACGGACTAGTGGTTGCAACCTCTGGTTCAGACCCCAGCCTGAATTTAGGGAGGGCACACAACATTCAATTCCACTCTAGCATCTAGAAATTGTTTTAACTGTTTTGGGTCTACAAATTGAAACTGTTTACCCTCAAGCATTACATTACAATAACAAGGAAAACGTAATATAAAAATTGTTCCCAGTGCCACCACCCTAGGGCGGAGTTCCAAAAAGGCCCTCCGTCTCATCTGTGTAGGCCTTGAGAGATCAGGAAAAATACGAATTTTTGAGCCCAAAAACAGATTTTCTAAGTGTCTCAGGGAAAGCCTTAATACGGCATTCCTGTCAGGCTCCAGCACAAAAGTAACAAGCAAAGTCAACCTCTGAGTAATTATCTCCAATGAACTTTCAAGGAAAGAAGTAAGATCCATTCCTTCCCCTGCTATCGGGGGATTTTCTTCCACCACTCCACCACCCCTGATGTAATAAGCCCAAGTAAGGGGAGGCAGTGAGTCCTTATCCATTCCAAGAATATCAATCATATATTTTTTAACCATGTCCAAAGGGGAAATTAAAGGCGATTTGGGAAAATTAAGAAACCTGAGGTTTAATCTTCTAGTCTGGTTTTCTAGGTACTCCAATCTTTTATGTAGGAAATTATTATCCTTAACCAAAGCCGTTTCTACAGATCCCATTTCTTGAATTTTAATATTCACAGTCTCCAAATCTAAGGTTTGCTGTGCAGTCTTTTGCGCCTGAAGCAGGGCAGCCTCAGAAAGAGTCTTTATGTCAGAAGTATTCATTTTTAAAGTAGTTTGCATAGAAGTGTGAATGCTGTAAACCATATCCCATAGTGACTCTAATGTCACAGTTGCTGGTCTATTCACAGCACTAATGGCTGGAGAAGGGTGAGGTTGATCTTCAACACAAGCAAGTTTAGAAACTATATCCTGAGACAATACCTTTGAAGCTGATTGTAGCAATAGTTCTCGGCGTTGAGATTCAGCCTCCGTTACTGCAGACACTCCCTCAAACAGGTCGGGCTGAGCCCCTTTGGCTTCCTTCCCTGTCAGCAACTCCCCTCCAGGCTGGGGTGGAGCAACTCGTTCCACGGGGCTCAGGGAAGCCCCGTTTCCATTCTCAATCAACACCAAAGTGCCGAGAGTTGCAGAGGGGGTCGAAAAGCCCTGAGGACCTGATTGCTGTCTGAAAAATTGCAAAGTTGTCTGCCTCGTCGCTGAAGAAGTCACAGGAGCTGAGGGATGTTCCTTCACTTTTCCCCTCCGTTTCCCCATGCTTAATGAGGCGACAGAGGTGCCGTAGAGGACCTACAAACAGAGCAACTTCCAGGAGATAACACAGGTGCGTCCATTCACAACGCCATCTTGGAATCCCTCTTGGGAAGGGACAATTCTTTTTAACATCTTTGTAAGTGATATTGCTGACGGGCTATCTGGTAAGGTTTGCTTCTTTGCAGATGATACCAAAATCTGCAATAGAGTAGACACCTCTGATGGTGTGGATAACATGAGGAAGGAAGTCGTGAAGATAGGGGAATGGTCTGGAATTTGATAGCTAAGATTTGGGCCCAGGTGCACGAGCCAGCAACGTGCTTTTCATACTGGTTCTAGCCGGTTTAGCGAGCATGGAGTTCAGAGAGACATGCACAAAGGGATTCTGTGGGCTCTTTTCCTGTCATGGTAGCAGTTAATGAGAATTGTATGCAAAGTTATTTTAATGAGCTAATTACTATTCAAATATGCATTCTGAGTGATACACAGCTATTTTTCTAGCGATGCACAGAAAGGACTGCCTACTTTTAGGATGAAATTATTATGGGTGGTCAGGAGCTGACGGTACTGCTGTTTCCTCCCCTTTACCGCTGAAATTCTATCCTCGGCTGTAGCTGCTTGGGTGGCTGAGGTGAGCTGCAGCATCTCTAGAGCCTGCACCCCCCTGTTTGCCAGCATCCATGCACTCAGCCCTTTGCTCTCTCTTTTGCCTCACTCTCCCTTGTTTTCCTCCCTGCCTGCTTGCACAGTTGACACTGGCTCCCTGGCTGTATTGCCGCCGAGGGGCAGATCAGGTAAGTCTGGCTGCACGCCCAGGAAAGCAAGTGCTGTTTACATCATAGAAGACAGCTGTGGTGGCTATAAAAAATGTTTGAAAACAAACAAAAAAATCTACACACTGCTTTCATACACACAGTTTGTATGCGTGTATGAAAGATGTCTGTAGTATGCACAGAGCAGCCATGCTTAGCGATTGGCTGTTCTGCGCATGCTTGGATGACCGATTGGCTTCCCCCTGCTTAGCTGCTCACTGTTTTTGTGAGCAACTCATTTGCATCCTGTTTCTTTTGAGCATCGTTCGCTATTTCCAACCCAGTAAGTTTTACCAAGATAGAAATAGTGATCTGTGCTTTACTTGAACTTTGGTGCATCTGCCTCTTAATGCTAAAAAATACAGTGTCATGTATTTCAGCTACAACAACTCAATGGAACATTACAGTTTAGGGGGAGAAGAACTTTTGTGCATGAAAGAGGAGCAGGACTTGGCTGTTATCATATATGATAAGCTTAAGGTCGCCAAACAGGTTGAAAAGGCAGCAGTAAAAGCAAGAAGGATGCTTGTATGCATAGGGAGAGGAATGGACAGTAGGAAAAAGGAGGTGATGATGCCCCTGTATAAGACTCTGGTGAGACCTCATTTAGAATATTGTGAACAATTTTGTAAACCACACCTTCAACAAGATATAAACAGGATGGAGTTGGTCCAGAGGGTGGCCACTAAAATGGTTGGCGGCCTTCATCATAAAGCATGTGGAGACAGACTTAAAGATCTCAATATGTAGACTTTGGATGAAAGCAGAAGAGGGGGATATATGATAGAGACATTTAAATACCTATGTGGCGTAAATGCATAGGAGGTTAGTCTCTTTCAATTAAAAGAAAACTCTGGAACTAGGGGACATAGGATGAAGGTGAAAGGGGATAGACTCAGAAGTAACTTGAGGAAATACTTCTTCATAGAAAGGGTGGTGAATTTGTTGAACAGCCTCCTGGTGGAAGGGGAGGAGTCAAAAACTGTATCTGAATTCAAGAAATCTTGGGACTAATACATAGAATCTCTAAGGGAGTGAAAGGGAGAGTAGATGGCATGGATGTGTAGACTTGATAGACAATATGGACTTTATCAACCTTCATTTTTCTAAGTTTCTAAGTTATTACACTTACTGCACCTTAAGTGCTTACTTATGTATGCAGCTTAGAGAGTACTTTCAGTTACATGCATACCTGCCTCATTCATACAACCACACTTTAATTGCCTTCAGACTTGTAGATGACTTAAATATTTAGGTATAGTAGGTATATTTCTGTTTCTGGAGGGCTCAAAATTTAAAAAGAAAAATTCAGTTAAAGTAGGATTTGAGTCAGGGTCCCTAGGTTTAATATATAGTGCACTAACCACTAGGCTACTCATCACACTTGTTTCCTGCCTTGGTCAGAATGCCTGTAATTCCTGAGGCTGCCATAGATCATGGTATTTCTTTCTGGTTTCATTTTCAGGGGAGAGGGGACAAGTGCAAAGTGATGCATGTGGGTAAGAGGAACCCGAATTATAGCTACGTCTTGCAAGGTTCCGCGTTAGGAGTTACGGATCAAGAAAGGGATCTGGGTGTCGTCGTCGATGATGCGCTGAAACCTTCTGCTCAGTGTGCTGCTGCGGCTAGGAAAGCGAATAGAATGTTGGGTGTTATTAAGAAGGGTATGGAGTCCAGGTGTGCGGATGTTATAATGCCGTTGTATCGCTCCATGGTGCGACTGCACCTGGAGTATTGTGTTCAGTACTGGTCTCCGTATCTCAAAAAAGATATAGTAGAATTGGAAAAGGTACAGCGAAGGGCGACGAAAATGATAGTGGGGATGGGACGACTTTCCTATGAAGAGAGGCTGAGAAGGCTAGGGCTTTTCAGCTTGGAGAAGAGACGGCTGAGGGGAGATATGATAGAAGTGTATAAAATAATGAGTGGAATGGATCGGGTGGATGTGAAGCGACTGTTCACGCTATCCAAAAATACTAGGACTAGAGGGCATGAGTTGAAGCTACAGTGTGGTAAATTTAAAACGAATCGGAGAAAATTTTTCTTCACCCAACGTGTAATTAGACTCTGGAATTCGTTGCCGGAGAACGTGGTACGGGCGGTTAGCTTGACGGAGTTTAAAAAGGGGTTAGATAGATTCCTAAAGGACAAGTCCATAGACCGCTATTAAATGGACTGGAAAAATTCCTCATTTTTAGGTACAACTTGTCTGGAATGTTTTTACGTTTGGGGAGCGTGCCAGGTGCCCTTGACCTGGATTGGCCACTGTCGGTGACAGGATGCTGGGCTAGATGGACCTTTGGTCTTTCCCAGTATGGCACTACTTATGTACTTATGTAGTAACCACTAGTCATGCCTTAATCCCTGCAGTGGTCAGCTGCTCAATCAGAGCACCTTTTTTTTTTTATTTGTAAGAAGTCTTTTATTGAAAATTTGCAATAAACAATGTACAATATTTATCGCTCTACACTGGTATGTTTACAATGTAGTCCAGACAAGATGAGACCCAAATAATGCAGTTTGCTGCCGCAGTACAACAGTGAAATATAGCTGTAGAAACTTCAACTTTTTGTTATTTTATTTTAATAATGAAAACATTTCCCCCCCATCCCCCGTCTAAACAACCGCCCCCATCCTTTATTAAAACCTACCCAATCCCTCCCACCCCCTTCCATTTCCCTGCCCTTCACGACTGTCTCACTATGCGTCATTCACATTTCTCACATGTGCCTGTTCTAAACATTACCTACTGCATTAACAAAGAACTGCCATATGTCATGCCACTTGTGCATTTGATGTCTCCTGACTGCCAAGAGTCTTTCCATTTTGCACACGTTTCAGTTTATTGTGCCATCTCTTAACCGACGGGACCCCCTGTTGTTTCCAGTGCTGTGCAATTGTCACTCGAGCAACACATACCGCCTGCCTCAGCAACTTATGCTGCGCAGCCGGCATGCCCTCTACTTTTGCAGCAAAAAGAAACACCGTCGAGGCCCAAGGAATGGGTGTTTGTAACCAGCTCTGTAGCCTGTTTTGAACCACCTTCCAGAAAGCTCTCACTTTATGACAATTCCACCAAAGGTGTCCCATCGTCCCCCTCATACCACACCCCCTCCAGCAAAGACCTGATGTATTTGGGTATATGCGCTGGAGGCGGTCAGGAGTAAGGTACCATCTGTATAGCACCTTCATAGCATTTTCCTTTAGCGGGACGTGTATGGAGACCCTTGTCGCTTCACGTTCTATTCTCTCCCACCCCGGCACATCCAGTGTCACGCCCAATTCCCTCTCCCAAGCCCTCCTATGACACTCGTACACTGGGTTCTGCGTGGTGATGTATTTGTAAAGTGTGCCTATCAAGCCTCTAGAAGTGGTTAACTTTTCACATATCTCCTCTAAGTAGCCTTTGGTCCGCTTAATTACCGTAGTAACGGCCTTGGTGCGAAGGAAGTGGGCTAGTTGGTAGTATGCAAAATCGTCTCTCAACACCCCAGGGTTTCGTAACTGCAGCTCTCCAAATTCAAGGAGAGTGTCACCATCGAACAGCTGGTCCCATGTTCGTAGCCCTTCCCTGTACAACCTCATGACCGAGCCCTCCGTCGTCCCAGGCAGGAATAACGGGTTATTTGCTATAGGGGCCAAACGTGTCAAAGTACACCTGCCCCCCGGAAACAACTTATCCCAATAGTGAAGGGTAACCTCCACCGAGGGACAGACGCTCTCAGCAAGCTTGCGAAATGGCTTTGGTAGCCACATAAGCGCTCCCAGCGGTGTCGTACCTGCAGAATGTTGTTCCAAGTGCACCCATTGTCTGTCCGGGTATCCCTGATACCATTCCAAAGCTACCTTTCCTTGGGCCGCCCGATAGTACCAAAAGACATTTGGGACCGCCAGGCCTCCCCGACGTCTCCCTTGATACAACAGGGCACGAGACAGCCTAGGATAGAGCACCTTTTTTTTTTAACCCTGAACATGATCAATACAGGTCTAACTTAGGACATCCTAAATCTATCACCTGGACATTTTTTCGTACTTATCACTGTTGGACATCCTGTTTGGGCCCTCCTAATTCTGCCCAAAACACACCTCCTACCCTCTTGCTATTTGGACAAACAGCAGTGCTGGACATTTTTTTCTTCCCTTTCCAAAATTGCTAGATATATGTTTTGGGGAGCATTTTGAGACATCTACGTGTTTTTAAAATGAGCACCCTTAACTAGCAAACCAGAAAGTTGATGAATGAATAATGCTTTGCACAACTGAATAAACATTGATAATCTATGGTCCTAATTTTGCAAGCCCTATTCTCATTTGATATGTTCATAAACCAGCACTTAAAAGCTTATTTACATAAATGTCTAAGTCCCAATTTTACAAAAGCCAGGATATGTGTCAGTCCTTTGAGTTCTTGTACCAAGTAGAGCGCTGCTGAGCCCGGTACTCAGACCAGGTTCTGCTTGGCGGCCGGATAACCCCGGGTTTCACCTGCGCTGACCTCCGTTCCCCAGAGGTTGAGCCCCTAGGTGCGGGCGGCCTGCAGGACTTAGGAGCTGGAGGTGGAAGTGGGGTGGTGAATGTATTGGCCAGGCAGGTAACAGGCAATAGAGTGATCCAGGTACAGGCAAAGTCAATAGGCAGGCAGGGGAGTAATCCAGGCACAGGCAAAGTCAGTAGGCAGGCAGCAGGTCAAGAGAGTAATCCAGGTACAGGTAAAGTCAGTAAGCAGGCAGCAGGTCAAGAGAGTAATTCAGATACAGGCAAAATCAGTAGGCAGGCAGCAGGTCAAGAGAGTAATCCAGGTACAGGCAAAATCAGTAAGCAGGCAGCAGGTCAAGAGAGTAATCCAGGTACAAGCAAAGTCAATAGGCATTCAGCAGGCAACAGAGTGATCCAGGTACAGACAAAGTCAGCAACGAGGGACAAGTAGATAAGAAGCAAACTACTGAGCAAGTAACACCTACCAAAGTAGAAGCCGAAGCATGGAGTCCAGGAAGAGCTCAGCTGATAAAGTGCTGGAATCTGACATCAGCAGGAACCAGCAGGGAGAAGGAGCACAGCCACAGGACAAGAGCAGGGGAAGGAGGAATCGGAAGACCAATAGGAGAGAAGCAAGGGAAGCCAGGCAGAGGGAGAGCAGACACAGGTGCGTGGAAGCAAAGCAATTAAGGAGCCTGCAACCACCGCTCTCTGAACAAACCCAGAGAAGAACTACACACACATGGCTCAGGGTAGTGCCAGTCAAGTGTGTATGTCGGCGGGACCCCGCGCAGCCCGAGGATGCCGCTTGCGTTGAGGTAGGGGGCATGACAATATGCATATATCAAACCCAAATAAGTGCATGCAAATGCTAAGTGGGTGTGGTCTGGATGTGTTTTGGGAAGGACAAGGGTGTAGACCTTTTTTGCCCCATTTCAGAGCAGGACTAAACATCTAAGTTGGAAGTTATACCTGCTACCAAGCATGTTTAGGATTTATTAAACAGCTGCAACTGAGCAGGCCTTCACTGGAGATGGAGGAGGAATTACCCCTTTAACCCCCCAGTGTTTTTTGTTCCCCCCTACCAATACCAAATTGGTAAGGGAAGCCAGTCACTTTGACAGCATTGGGATAATATCCCGTTATGTTTGAAAGGTCGCAAACATAACCGGTTATGTGTCGACATTGAACATGTTAATATTATAGATGTCTATTTTTCTAAGATAGATGTTTTTGCTGCATGCCACCTGTTGCATAAATGTCCATTTCTCCTGTATTTGAGAACAGGTTCTATATGGGTAGATTCTGATCTAAAATACTAAAGGCCTCTTTTATTGAACCACACTAGCAATTCCTGTGCAGCAAATGCGGCACAGCCCATTCAAAATGGCTGCGGGGCATTTGCCACGGTGGGATTTGCTAGCGCGGTTTAGTAAAAGAGGCCCTAAATGAACCTTGAGACACACTGACCTGCACGTATCAATTCCTACTTCTATAGCCTGTCTAAAATGGAGCTGTACATATTCCAAGTATAATAGGTGGAAGGGGACTTTTTCAGAGAAAACAAACAATGGAGGAGGAAAAATGAGGGCTGAACAATTCTGTGACAAACAGCCCTGAAAAGCCACTGATTGAAATGTATCTGCAGAAATGACTTACTGAAAAAAAATCATATTTGGTTTATTGATATAGGGTCCCTTTTACAAAGGTGTGTAGTGTTTTTAGCATGTGATAAAAATTAGCATGTGCTAACCATATAGATGCCCATAGGCGTATTATGGGCATCTACATGCTTATGCACACACTAAAAACGCTAGTGCACGTTTATAAAAGGGACCCATAGCTATTCTAAGGGACAGTAATTTGGAAGATAAGGAATTTGAAAAGGTCACAAAAAATATATAGATCTGCAAATAGAAATTGTGAAAATTTGGAAAAAGAAAACCCAATAGTGGTACCGATTGTCATCAGGGTACTAGGTGCAATACAATGAAGATTCAGAAGAAATGTATACTGTCTAAAACAGGAACTAATTACAACAGCTCAATTACAAACAGCAGCACTGTTGGGCAGCTTATACACTATTAGATGCTACCTTCATGATTCCCAAAACTTTGGGTAGGGCTCAAATCACGATAAAGGGAACCGGCTAACATTGACTATGACAACATACTGTTTGTGAACTGTGGATACTACTATTGCTGCAACTAATAATAATAACAATGTTTGGAACATATAATGATAATGTTTAGAAAAAACAAATTATATCAATTAGCAATCAAAAGCATTCTAGTTCAGTTGGAGAAATTATAAAGCCAAAATCCCTAGAGTTTGACAAAAATGAGGGAAGTGAGGGGACAAGAAGAAGTATGAATTATTGAATACTTGACACATCTATACCACTGAAGAGGTAGGATGGCTGACAAAAGAAAAAAGCCTTGATTCCATCTTCCAAGATCTCATTGATCTCTCTCTATCATAGTTCACAGTACTTTAATATAAAGGCTTGCACTTAAAGTTAGGTACGAAAACAGGGGTGGACTGACCATATGGGCAAAGGGGCAGTACTTGAGGGCCCCAGGCCATGGGGGGCCCAGTACTTCCCTCCCACATGCCCAAGGCTTTTTTTTTGTGATGGTACCTTTTTTACCTGCTCCCTGTCCATGATGTCTGAACAGAGAGAGCCACAGTTGCTGTGGCAGCTCCCCCTCCATCCCCCTGGTTTACCTTTCAAGTTGCTTCTTTCACACAGCAGCAGCCATTTCAGAGAAAGTTGCGATGGATTTTTTTGTCCTTTGTTTGTAACAACAAGCGGTAGAGGGACTGTTTGGATTTTTTTTCAACAGTTGAGGACTTTTTTTAGTCCTTTATAAGTCCCATCATTTATTTTTGGACTGCTCTTTTTGAATAGAGACTTTTCCATGGTAGTTTACTACATATATAGGCTGGGGTCAGTTTGGGTTAGTTTGAGTTTGGTGTCTTTTTATGGGTTATTGATAAGGGGGTAAAGAGTTGTTCACCTCATTCGTTTTTTCTCATTTTTATGAGTTTTTTACGTCTGGGTTTTTTTTCTCTTATTCCTCCTTATGGGAACCAGTGATAATAATTGACTCCTTAAGGCATAGGGATATTGTTTATACATTTTTGTATTTTCCTTATGAGGAGTTCTGAGGTTCCGTTTTGATTATTTGGATTTATTAGGATTTCCGTGTTGGAGTCCTTACCATAATTTAGTAAGACACCCACAAACTAACTACTATTTTTCAAACTCCTTTATTAGGTTGGCTTACATTTAGGTGCCATGATTTACTGAACCTACTCCTTTATCTTTAAGCAGCTTCCTGCATTCCTTATCATTTAGGGAAAGATAACACTTCTAAATTGTGCAAGCAAATGAACAAACAATGTTTTACAAAGCTCAGGATAGCTACCAAAAATAAAGCAATTGTTTTTTTCCCATCTAACCAGAGGTGTGCTATCTTTTACGCATATACATTCAGTGACACAGTAGAACAAATCTGCTAGTATCTTAGGGGGGAAATACCCCTTAGATATTTTCCTCCTTTATGATCTAGGAAGTATTTGAACTTTTGCTTACAGGCACTTTTGTATCTCTGTTCCTTGACATAACACAACATATTTACTATAACTGCACCATCATTCATTTTACTAGAGGTACACACAAGTAAGCTAATTATCTCCTGAGAACTTGCTATAATTTTAAGGGTTCTGCACAAGATGTTAATTAATCACACAGCTCCCAGATATTTGTAACATGCAGTGTGACTGTGAGGCTGCATTTAAATGAAGGCTAGGCATGACTACTGATGTGTTGTTTGCTAATGCCACACAGCAAGCAAAATGCTACATTACACAGTGCCAAATTTACAAACACAATACTCGAGGCTTTGGATTTCAGAGAGAAAGAAAAAGTATAGAAATAGCGTTCCAGTAGTGTCACTGTGCTTGGAACATTATTCAGAAAGGATCATTTAAAAAAAGCTGGAAGCCTTCGCAAAATATAAACAAAGTAATTCACTGCTGGAAGCAGATATAATGCAAATTAATGCAGACTTTTTTCATAATAAACATATGCATGTTTCACAAAAAATATATTATTAGTAATAGATTTAGATATATTTTAAAAAAACATATCCGTGTCCTCAACTTTTCTGAGAAGTTGATGACTGATATTTCCTTTTAATGATGTGAGAAATCGACCCATATTTTGATCAGCAGTAAACTGTCATTAGCAAGACATGTCTTCAAACATCTCTGAATATGAATTGATTGCAGCCTTTTCCTTGCACATTAACATTCTCTATCAAAACTCGGTGAGCAGGTATATTTGCACAGATCTCTTAATACTGTATTTTTAGAAATAGAGGGCTTGCACGCATTTCACATTTAGCTATGAGCTGTGTTAATGCAAAAGCCACACGGTTCCTTGTGTTTCTCAGTTTCAGTCATTAGACAATGTCGTTTATTGTCATCAGATATGATTAAGAACAGTCAGCCTATATTACTTTCCGCATTCCACCTAATTTCCACAACATAATATAATGCAATCATGCAGCTAATAGACGGATGTGAACAAAGTTCTGCTTTTCCGTGTCAGATGATATGTGCAGCTTTGTAGTATGTTTCTAATAAAAGCAGAGAGAGGACTACAATTGACAGTGACTGAAGGAAAATGTTTTTTTGCAATTGTACTACATATAAATCTTCCTACATACACAGGTATCACAAATTAATAGAAGTATGCTATTCTATTTAATATTGTATATACCTTTGAGGCTCTGTCTTTAAACAAGGTCTCCTATTTTGTGCATCTGGTAAAACGTTCTTAAAAACTGGACTTCTGTTTTTGAGTCATATTTTAAAACCATGAGGTCAGATGTTCTGAAAGGATTTTTCTATTTAGGCTATATGCAATAGGTAAGCCTGTTATAAGACACAATAGGGTAATTCACCTTATATCATACATGTTATGCTTGTGCTTCAATGCGTTAACAGGGAGGCAGTAAAATAGTGCTTACTGTAATATAAACGAGGGATCGTTTACAAATGAGGTCTTTCTGAGCCCACAGGAAATAGTATGACATGGCAAAAATGAACTCCTGCCTTGGGTCAGAAGTAAAATTTTTACCTTCTACATAGACTGAAATCTTCTGTGCTAACCAGCCCTTTCATTTTGGGTTTATTAATGCAATGGAATCAAATCTCCCTTGAACTCACCAAACAAAAGTGGACACTCAGATCCCTCCATGCGCTTGTGGTTCATAGCAAGAACTCCCATCCTTGAGAAGCATTTCCCTACCTCCAACATGCATCCACATGACTCAAAGCAAAAATCCCATAAGACATAACTTCACAGTACATAACAGAAAAAAAAATCCTTCACACTTTGAAAAGACATCCTTTCAGTGTCTAGCAGGAAACCCTCAGCCCCCATCCCCATCCATACCCTATCAGGACCCCCTCTGTAAGAATATCCTACCAAGTACCTCAGGAACTCCCATCAACAGATACTTCTCTCAGGTACATACATCCAGGGGTGTGAGAGAAGGGACTCTGATAACCCTTCTTCCCGAGATCCAGTCCTTCTAAACCACTAAGACCAACCTCTAGGAGTAGGAGAACAATTTTCAATTCATTTATCTAGGTAAATAGTTATTCACTCAGGGACATTGACTATCTAAAATGTATTTACCTTACATGCAGCTAAAAGTTCACACAAGGATCAACACTATCTGTACTTATACCAGTTGAAAGAAAGGCTCATAGGTGAGTTAAATCAGGAGAAGCAATAAGGTGTACAGTGTTGCATTTACTCTGTACTTTTCCCTAAACAGTTTTCAAATGGAAAAACACGAGAACTGCTGCAGAGTACTAGGTAAAACTGCCCACAGACTTTGCAACTATGTAGGCCATATTGAACATTGCTAGCTAAAGAGCATTTTCAGACTTTTCAGATTTCTTCTAGGTCCACAGGGATCTCCTCACAGTGTCTCCCTTTGAAAATCCACTAACACACATATACTATAGGTACAATATCATTGATTGCAGACAGGTCAAGGATGTTGTGGAGAACCTGAGTGGCAAACAAAGTGGGAAAGACTGCAACCTCCAGTGTTAAACCTGGCGAGCCTTGCTGTAATTTCCTGTATGATGAGAGGCTTGGTAATCTTTATCCTCAGGTAAATATGCTTATTGAAAGGACACCGATCACAAAGCAATTGCTGGGAATGGTATGGAATCAGGTTAATCCTTATGAACATCTGCAATTTCATCTAGGGCATAAGACCAACTAATATGCAGAAATCACGGCTGCTGTGGCAGTGATTCAGTCTGCCATCAAGAAGGTAATCAAGTCTATGGTCATCTGCACCAATTCCAACTATATCTGATGGAGTTTTGTGACCCACTTTCCAACATGGAAAACCAATGGCATGTTGAATTCAAAAGGGAAACCTGTCATGCATGGGGAACTCATATTCACCCTGGATCATCTAGTCCAGGAAAATGATGGCCATATATCGGAAAGAAGATGAAGGGACATGCTAAAATTGTTCATTTGGAGAGAGTGGGAAATAACCTCGCAGACCAGCTGGCCAAACAAGGCTATCGCAGGTGATCATTGGCACTGTGAGAAGTTGACGTCTCTGAACATTAATGTAGTCATGAGGTAGCAAGCGAAACAATTTGCTGATAACCTGGTGCTACAGTGGTGCCCAGATGATCCTTTACTTTGTCTGGTGACCACACAGAAGGAGAATCCAACCATTGGAAAACTATATGCCTATATTGGAGACCCTAATAAAGACCCTTTAACCATGACTGATTTCAAGGGAAATGAGGAATTGAGAGTATTATATATATATATATATATATATATATATATATATATATATATATATATATATATATATATATATATATAAAGGGATGTTTCACATCCATAAAGGCCTACTCATATGGATGAGCAATGAAGGAATTCTCCAATGGGTAGTTTCTCGATCCTATCATAGTCTTGTTACAATATGCCCACAATGAACCTTGTGCCAGCCACCAAGGTGATAGGGTCACTTATGACATCTTGAAACTGGTGGCCTATTGGCCCCATATGCAACAGGATGTGACAACTTAAAGCAGAGGCTGTTTAACATGCTATAGCTTTCAACCCTCAGCACCATCAATTCAGGCTCCTCTGAGAGACAAGGGCATTACTATACCTGATCTGATATTCAAATTGACTTGATAGTGCCAGTGATTGGATCCTCCCGTGGAAACCAGTACATGCTTACAGCAATTTGTTCATTTACCAAATGGCTTGAGTACTTGCCTGTACCCAATTGTGCATCAGATATCATGGCCACCCTGCTGATAAATCATGTCTTTTTAGTAGGTGGAGTTTGCCAAAGTGGGTAAGTTCAGACCAGGAACCTCATTTTACAGGTACAGTCAAATAGCATGTTTGGAAGGCATTGGGTGTGGAAAACATGTATCACATTGCCTATCACCCTCAGTCAGGATGATTGTCAGTATTTTGAAAAAGTATATGTCAACCTCAGGTAGAGACTGGGATATGAAACTTTCATTGGTATTAGGGCAACACTGCATCACTCCACAGGAATGTCAACATTTGAAATGATGACAGGTGGGGAGATAACACTTTCTATTCATCTGGTATACTGCACTCAGTGTATAAACCTTACTGATGCCACTACCATATATGAATATGCTACTCACCCATATCAGCATTTGCAAATTGTGTTTTCATTTGCCTAGAGGAATCTCAAAAGTGCAACTAGAGACCAGAAACCTATGAATTGAAAACCAACACAAAAGAATCTAACGTTGGTAACAAGGCATTCTATGATAATTTTGGTAAATATAAAGCTAGGTCCTACAAGTTTTTACCCAGCTGGAATGGTCCTTACTGAGTAGTGGGCAAAGCATCACCCATCGCAGGTGGGGATGGGGATGTCCTAAAATAGGTACACATTAACCAGTTAAGACCATGCCATCCAAGAAGGTTTGCTGCTACAGAAAAGGGGGCTAGAAGTGCAAACATTACTAATGCTGACCCAGAGTAGGTTATGTTTTTGTGTTTCAGGTAATGCAGAATGAAGAGACCTGTTCCCGGAAGATGTGCTAGTTGTCAGCTGGTTAAGTTCTATTTACGATTGTTTTTTTTTTTTTTGGGGGGGGGGGGTTGCACACCTAATTCACCATGAATATACATGTACGCAGGTGTCCCTGGTGCTAATGTTTGGGCTTCATATATACGTGTGACCCTTTGTGGATGCTGATTTTTACTTTTGACTTTCAATTTTGCTTTTTATTTTTTTTTCCAGGCTTTGGTTTTGTATTTTTTTATTTTTAACTGTTCTGACTAGTTTTCAAGCAGATTTATACCAGTGTTTTGGTATCATAGGATCCATTACACATTAAAGAACACATTTTTGCTTTTGTGCATTTTTATTCTGATACCATGTGAAATGGTCACCTGTTATTTGTTTATAGCAAAGAAATAAAATCATGGCTCAATTCCAAACCTTAAGGTTCGATTTCAAGTTCAGTTACAATTTTAAAAGTTGAAATGCAAATCTAAATTCTAATTCATGTTTAAATGTGGACGCAATCCAAATGTGAATTCATTTGCCTCAATGATATTTAAGATTTATGGAAACAATATGCTATATGAAAAATCTTAGCTATTACTGTTACGTATATACACATATCTACTTGCCTAGCCATACAGGATATGGATGCAGGATACATGAAGTTTCCTTTCTGCATTTAGGACTAGATTCAGTAAATCACTCTGAAAATTTGTCATAGAAAAAATTATACATCGAGCGCTATTCTATAAAGGGTATCCACACTTTATAGAATAGCACCTAAGTGCCTAATCTGTGCCTAACTTAAGGTGCCTGCAGTAATGCTTGATGAAACAAGGTGCAAATGCTGGCATCTAAATTAGGCACGGATCGGGCGTATTCTATAAAAATGAACATAACTCCTAGGAACGCCTCTGAAACACCTTCTAAACATGCCTACTTGAAATTATGCACTATAGAAGTTATGCACATATCGTTATAGAATTTGATGTGTGCATAACTCCCAATTAAGGCCAATTAACACCAGTAATTGGTTGTTAACAGCCAATATTAGTGGTGATTGGCTCATTAATCAATTACGTTGCGCACACAAATTGTCTATGCACACTGATTTGCGCATGCAACTTTAGTCGCCTTATATAGAATCCAGGGGTTATTGTGTATACCTATCACAAATACAGGTACAGCTAAGGTACACATACTTATCCAGCATACCTGTCCTCCTTAGATATCTCAAACAGGCTCTCTCAAATTACACATATATTTTCTTACCTATGTTTTATTTTCCTGACATATGAGGGTTTTTTGTTTCCTCCACTATTAGGTCACATATATGCTAGTCACCACATGAGTGCCAGAAAGGTTCATTGCACTTTTACACCACACACATATCTGGCACAATTTCTTTCCATATTACACTGCATATGCATATTCATTCTTATATTGCTACGAACACCTCTATGCTATCTTTACACTGTGATTATTATCTGTTTTCATACTAGTGTATCCTAAGCAAAGTCTTATACAATCCAAATGTGCTACATTTTCTTCTACATATTCCCCTGGATTCTATATAGCACGCCTAGAGATCGATGCCGATATCGGTGTGGATTCTATAACAATGCAGGTAATCAGTGGCGTACCAAAGGGGGGGCGGTGGATGCGGTCCACCCCGGGTGCACGCCGCTGGGGGGGTGCCGCGTGCCTGTCCGCTACGTTCGTTCTGTGCTCTCTATGCTCCGGAACAGGTTACTTCCTGTTCCGGGGCAGAGGGAGCATGGAAACGAACAAAGCAGACAAGCGCACGGCACCCCCCCCCCCCCCAGCGGTGTGCACCGGGGGGGTTCTTTCGCGGGGGGTGTCCTTTTGCCAGGGAGGGGTCGCGCTGCACCCCGGGGGCGGGGCGCATCGGCAATCCGCCCCGGGTGTCAGCTCCCCTAGGAACGCCACTGCAAGTAATTTAACAAGCTTAATAAGCTAATGAGTGTTGATAACTGTACTTAACAAGCAATAATTGGCACTGATTACAATTTAGGCACACAACTCGCTAAGTGTATTCTGTATTGATGTGCACCGGACTTCTAACATGCGTAGGCAAAAAGGGGCGTGCTATGGGCAGGGAAATGGGTCTTTCGTGGTGTCCTGAAATTTACATGCCTAGTTATAGAATATAGCCAGATGATGTAAGACTTTTGGTCAGGTTGACCTCCCTAGACTTAGGCTAGGGTTCAGTAACAGCATCTGCGGATGATGGCAAAATACATTCTTGTGTTTTTCAAGCCATAACATGCAGGGTACAACCAATCATATATCACAAACTGATTTGATCATCTGACACAGCCCTGGTTCCACAAATAGTATTAAAAATATTATCATATCTCATCATCTGATTATCTTATAAACTGAGCTCTTTGTGTTAACATCACATCAACCAGCCAGTGTTAGAACACCTGATGGGAAAGGGACTCACATAGCTGTCCAGGTTGTATGAAAGAAACTCTGGAATCATTTTCTTTTGGGTAACAAACTGAGGGCATGCAATTGTGTCAGGGTGTGTATGTTCATTCCAATTTCTGACAGTGGTCATTTTAGCATTTATAGAGCTACAATTCTAGGCTTATTCTACTGCAGTATAAACATTTATTCATGCCTTTTATTTCTAGATTATGTCTGTATTTGTTCTTGTAAATAGTTTCTTGTTTCATTTTTCTATTATTAGCTTTGTGTTAACTGTTATAGTATATCAGTACATATCCAAAGGGTTAGAACTTGGGAAAGTTATACAGATATGTGGAACTTGGGAAAGCTATACAGATATGTTTTTTTTTTCATTATTCCAGAGTGCATATATTTACCTTGTTCATGCCCTTATCCTACCACACCTATGGTCAATTACTCGCTTACCCTCACTTTTCTACATTCTCCTTCTGCAATCGGAGCTAGATGTCCATCTTTTTGCACCTCCCTACTTCAACCCAAAACATGCCCATATCACTCCTCCTTGCCATATAGATGTCCTGAGTGTTAGATGTATTCTGGCTTTATAAAATTGGTATTTGGATGTCCATGCAATATTGATGTCTAAATGCTGGTTTTTAGGGGGGGCAAAACATGAAAGAGCTTCTAAAATATGCATCTTATAGTGTTTGGATTTTCAGAAGGTATTTGGTGAAGTTTCTTTTTGTTGGATTATTTGTAGTAAATAATTAGCAGATTTTAGTACACACAGCTTCAGCTTTAGAAATGTTAATTTCTTTCTTCATCTCTCTCTCATTCACCCCTGAATAATTCACTGCTGAGTCACTTTAAAGTTGAAGTAACAAAACATCTGTTTACTCACAGTTTGTAGTTAGATTATAATCAGACAGGCTTATATATACATATTACTATACATTTGTATTATCAGCTCCTTCCATGTGCTTAGATGGTAATGGATGCTCACACCACCATAGATCCTCTCAGGTTAGGAGAGATCATGAGCTCCATGTGCTCCATGTGCTGCATGTGCTGCATCTAACCCCCACAGGAAGTTGCATAGCTGTGTGACCTCTCTAAGTAATTCACATCAGAGGTCACAGAGTAATCACAGAGAAATAATAGGTGACAGGCAATGCATGTAAAAATACAATTACATTCCAACAAACCCCTTCTCATGCATTACTGTCATGCAATTATTTATTCATACAAAGTCCAAGCTTTATACGCAGATTCACAAAATGTTCTCTGGGTAACGGTTTGGTCATGATGTCAGCTGTCATCTCACTGGTGTGACAATAGTGTAGACTGATGACCCCTTCTTTCACCAACTCTCGCACGTTGTGGTATTTCGTTGCGATGTGCTTGGTGCGTGACTGAACCTTGTCATTCTGTGACAGTCGGATGCAGCTCTGATTATCTTCCATTAACTGGATTGGTCTCTTTTCAGCTATTCCAAAATCCAGCAAAAGTTTTTCAATCCACATCAGTTCTCTGCACGCTTCCGATACGGCCACGTATTCAGCTTCTGTAGAAGACAAACTCACAATACTTTGTTTATGACTGGCCCATGAAATTTGTACATTTCCATACATAAACACATATCCACTTGTGGATTTATAATCAGAATGATCCCCTGCCCAATCTGAATCACAGTAACATATTAGTTTTGGATTACTATTGGCTGAAACCTTTAATTTACAATCAATGGTACCCTTTAAATACCTTACCATCCTTTTAACTGCAGTCCAATCTGATTTGGTAGGTGAGCTGACCCTTCTGCTCAAAATTCCTACTGCATTTGCTATATCAGCCCTGTATGTGGTAGCTAGATATAAAAGCTTACCTATGGCTGATCTATATTGGATGTTATCTGGTAAAGGTTCTCTTACTGTTTCATCCTTCAGAAAATCAGTGATCATGGGAGTGCTTACAACTTGGGCATCTTGCATACCTAAACTTTCAATAAGCTCATTTATTTTCTGCTTCTGGCTTAGAAGATAAGAACCATCATTTTGTTTCTCAATTTCTATACCAAGATAGTATGACACATTACCAAGTTCTTTTATCTCAACATTGAGGTTTAAACACTTTACAATGTCCTTGTACTCTTGCTCACTTTTGCTTGCAATGAGCAGATCATCAACAAAAGCTAAAATGTATGCATATTGTCCATTTCTGCACCTAGTGTACAAGCATTTATCTGCTTCACCTTGCTTAAATCCTAAATTTGTCAATATTTCATGCAATTTTTCATTCCAACATTTTGCACTTTGCTTTAATCCATAAAGACCTTTGTTTAATTTACACACTAGCTGTCTTTGTTTTGTATTTATGAAACCTGTTGGCTGTTCCATGTACAAGTCTTCAGTTATATCTCCGTGAAGAAACGCTGTTTTCACATCAATGTGTTTGACTTGCATGCCTTTTGAGACTGCAATGCTCAGAAGTGTTCTAATTGTCGTGTGTTTCACTACAGGTGCAAACACTTCATCAAAATCTTCTCCATATTTTTGAAGATATCCCTTTGCCACTAATCTGGCTTTATACCTTTCCACTTTTCCTTGTGCATTCCTTTTTAACTTGAATACCCATTTGCATCCTATAGCTTTCTTGCCAGGAGGTAATTTTGTAAGAATCCAAGTATTATTTTTATCCAATGCATCAATTTCTTCTTGTGCAGCTTTATGCCATTCAGCAGCTTCTTCTGCTGGCATTTTCTCAATATCATCCCATGTTAAGGGCTCTTGAGCTTCTGCTGACTTTGTTAGGTAAGACAGTCTTGGGGGTGGAACACCTTTGTTTTCCCTGGATGAGCGTCTGACTACAGGTTGGTCTGACCTTTCCGCATCCTCTAAATCTGAGAGTTCTTCTCCAATTGATTCCCCTTCTCCAACTGTACTGTCTTCTTCAATGATCCTTTCTGTGTCTGTTTCCTCTGCCTGTTCCTCGTTAGATACAGGTGAGTTGCTTTCAGACATCTGCCTTGGTATGGCATTTATATACACTGGCATGTCTATTATGGTTCTAGTTTCATATTCTGGATGATAAGGCTCATCTGGGATAATCCAGCCTTTATCAACCCTTTTGTTTTCATCAAAATATGTAACATGTCTTATGCCAACAATGCCAGTTTTCAGATTCAAAATTCTATATCCTTTGTGTCCTGGAGCATAGCCAACTAAAATGCCCCTTTCTGTTGTGGAATCCAGCTTATGCCTTCTTTGCTTTGGTACATGAGCATATGCTGTACTTCCAAATGTTCTTATGTGTGACAGGTTTGGCTTCCTACCATGCCATGTCTCATGTGGTGTGCGCTCAGCGCCTTTAGTTGGCATTCTGTTTTGTAGGTACACTGCTGTGAGAATGGCTTCCCCCCATAGTCTTTTAGGGAGATTGCTATCTGACAGCATACATCTGGTCATTTCCACAATTGACCTAAATTTTCTCTCTGCAACAGAATTTTGCTCTGGTGTATAAGCTACTGTTGTGATATGCTGAATGCCTTCTTGTTCTAGAAATGTGCGCATGCTTTGTGAAGTGAACTCACCACCATTGTCGGTCTGAAGAACCTTTGGTTTTCTTTCAAATTTATTGTTCACCATGGCTACGTATTTCTTCAGCATGTCTGTGACTTGACTTTTTTCTTTCAGCAAATAGGCCACACAATATCTAGAGAAATCATCCAAGAATATTAGCACAAATCTGTTATTTCCCAATGATGGGATATTAAACGGTCCACATAAGTCACTGTGTATTAAGTCCAGTACTTTATTACTCCTATTTCCTGTGTATGCAGGAAATGAGGGTCTCACACCTTTTTGAGTAACACAGTCTATGCATTTCTCCAATTTACCAGCATCTGCACTTATCTGAATGCCAGTGGCTAGTTGCTTACTGTAAAGATCCTGGATCACCTTAGAATCACGATGTCCCAGGCGGCGGTGCCAGATTTCCAGACTACATTTACCATCATTCTTCCTTACTTGCGCCATATGTGAGGCTTCACCTGAAATGCTCAGTTTATAAACATCATTATGCATAAAAGCTTCAGCATACACTTCATCATTTTTAGAGATTGTGCACTTACGGTTTTCAAAATGAATCACAAATCCCTTCTTATCTAATGTAGATACACTAAGCATATTGCAAACTGCTTGGGGAATATACAAGACATCACTTACAGGAATTTCTTTAACTTCATTAGACACTTTGCATTTTAAGAATCCAATACCTTTTGCTTGGATCTTAGCAGTCCCTGCATTTGCAGTTTTAAGAATACCTTCCTCTGGACACATTTCCTGAAAGAAATTCTTACAATTGGTTAAATGGCATGTGCTCCCTGAATCCAAAATCCAAGTACTTTCATTTGAATTATTATTTACCATAGTCAAAGATTTTTCTGCCATTAGAAAGCCCTTGTGTTTATCTTTGTCCTTCATACATTTCCTGGTTTGAAAATTCTTTAGTTCCATTGGCTTAGGTGAGCTAGAGGGAGTGTTTTGTGTTTCCTTACATCATTTAGATACATGTCCCTCCTTTCCACATGAGTAGCAAATCAGCTTGCCCTTGGGTGGAGTTTTCCCATAGCTCCGCCTTCCTCTGTTCTTTGCCAAGAAATTTGTTTCATTTCTCTCTGACTTGCTTTGAGAACACATCTCCTCAGAATCATTTATTATGCATTCCTGCCTTAGTTTTGATGTTGCCTGTTCAAAAGATTGCCCTTCAATGGCCTCATTTACAGACCTAAAAACATCAAACTTCTTTGATAGTGAGGTAAAAAGAAATGCTCTTTTCAATGCATCACACATGGGAATTCCAGAAAGTTCTAGCTTTTGAAATGAAGACATAAGATGCATAATGTGATCATTACATTTACTTTTATCCCTTAATTTGGTTTCATTCAACTCTGCCAGCCAAATTGGTTGCTGCTTTGCATATGTAGTTGCATACATAGTTCTCAGTTTATATAAAATGTCCTTTGGTGTATCTTTTCCCTCCACTAATATGGCTTGTTTCTCTGAGAGAGCTTCCAAAAGCATGCACTTCACATAATAGTTTGCATTGTCCCATTCAGCCATATTTTCAGCTGTTCTGTCTTGGTCTAAGCATATATTTAATCCTTTTGCTCGAAGGAGACATATGAATCTTAGTTCCCACTTCTGATAATTAAACTCAGTTAATTTAGGCACCTTGAGAGAATAGAAAAATGGTGAATTTCTTCCCTCAGCCATTTTCTTAGCCTTCTGTCTGCTGTGTGGGGGGAGAGAGAGACAGACTGAATTTTTCCTTTAAAACTTAAGAGAAAAATGTGGCCTTTTTTTCTGCCTGGTAATATTTCTCTTCTTTTTCAATTCCTGAGCCCTGGGCCCATAACCCTTTTGTTGGATTATTTGTAGTAAATAATTAGCAGATTTTAGTACACACAGCTTCAGCTTTAGAAATGTTAATTTCTTTCTTCATCTCTCTCTCATTCACCCCTGAATAATTCACTGCTGAGTCACTTTAAAGTTGAAGTAACAAAACATCTGTTTACTCACAGTTTGTAGTTAGATTATAATCAGACAGGCTTATATATACATATTACTATACATTTGTATTATCAGCTCCTTCCATGTGCTTAGATGGTAATGGATGCTCACACCACCATAGATCCTCTCAGGTTAGGAGAGATCATGAGCTCCATGTGCTCCATGTGCTGCATGTGCTGCATCTAACCCCCACAGGAAGTTGCATAGCTGTGTGACCTCTCTAAGTAATTCACATCAGAGGTCACAGAGTAATCACAGAGAAATAATAGGTGACAGGCAATGCATGTAAAAATACAATTACATTCCAACACTTTTGCGAATTACAAACTGGCTAAAATAAGAAAAGCAGTGTAGGACAGTATGGTCAAATATCCACATGGAACAATAAAAAGTCATTACTAGGGTGCTCCAAGGGTGATGAGTGAGGTGATCAAATTTGGCAATACCTTATTTAAGCATCTCTTCAAATCACATTATTTTGTTATTGCCTTTAAAATTCCTTAGTAGGGGATTGATTAGAGAGTACATGTTTAATATGTTTTTATTGTGTGAGAGTGGTTTTGTGATTGAGCTTTCCTATAATTTATTGTAGTTCTTTTTTCTTATTCTTGTATACCACTGTGATCTTGTTATATAGCCAGGCAGTATAACAAATTGTATAAACTATAAAGTCATTACAACAGCTGAAAATTGTAAAACTTTGCAGAGGGATCTTATGAGACTAGGCAACTGGGCATTGAAATGGCAGACAATATTTAATGTGGACAAGTGCAAGCTAATGTGCAAAGGATAAAATAATTTCACCTGCAAATAACAAAATGCTGAGTTCTGAGTTAGGAATCACCTCCCAAGAAGTCCTTCTGGTTAATATATTGACATTTGTAGCCTAATGTGCCACATCTGTTAAAAACAAATAAATAAATAGAACACCATGAATTATCTGACAAGGAACGGGAACAAACTGAGAAAAATATTATGTGAACCTATAGGTTTCTGGTGTATCTACACCCTGAGTAATACAGTATGTGCAGTTCTGATCATCCCCATCTCAAACAGAATTCAGTGCAACTATAAAAGGTTCAGAATAGAGCAACAAAAATGATAAAGGGGATGGAATGCCTCCCTTATAAAAGAGAGGGTAAACAGATT
Source organism: Microcaecilia unicolor (assembly GCF_901765095.1). Taxonomy (NCBI): domain Eukaryota; kingdom Metazoa; phylum Chordata; class Amphibia; order Gymnophiona; family Siphonopidae; genus Microcaecilia; species Microcaecilia unicolor. The sequence continues at coordinate 148,619,256 of NC_044031.1, read as the reverse complement.
AGGGTTTTCAGCATAGAGAAATGATGACTGAGATAGGTATACGGTAGAATTTTATAAAGTTATGAGCAAGGTGGAAAGGATGAGTACGGAAAGATAAGTTCAAGCAACACAGAAATGAGAAGATATTCCTTGAAACTAATGACCAGCAGACTGAAAACAAAAATCATAGAAGTTTTTTTTTACACTGGAAGATGTGGTCAAGATGATCAACATAAAGGATTTTAAAAGAGGATTGGAGAAGTTCCTGGAGAAAAAGTCTATAAAGTCTATAACTATTCACCTGGTAAACCTGGGAGAGCCTTTGACAGCACAGGACAAATTCTTGCAATGCACAGACTTCTAAAGAGATAATGGTAGAAGATGAGCCTCTAGAACATATTAAACATATATTGTGTGAGGTAGGAAGATAACCAAGACAGAACTGAATCTTAGAGTTCAAGAGAGGATACTGGTGTCAGATGCAGCAGATAGGTAGAAGATGATAAGTACAGATTAAAATCTCTTGACTTTGACCATGGGGAGGTCAATAAAAAACCTATATGGAGGCAATCTCTGTGGAATATAAGGGATAAAATACAGATGAATGTGGGTGAAAGATATTTTATGATGCAATAAAGCCAAGGAAGCAGAGCTAAGTAACAGTTCCTCACTGGGCTTAAGGGAGGTGCCTTACCATGACTGACCCCTCCCTCACTTGATTGGGATAGTTGCTAATTTCGGGAGTTACAAGTAGGGAGGAGACAGAGCTTCAGTGGTCTACTTCGTCTTAACTGAAGAGACAGTTACATCATGGACTTGCTGGCCTGTAGAAAGTTGGTGGACTTGGAAAATGGATGAGAGTTGACAGTTTCATAGTTGAGTGGTGTCTGTAACTGCAGCAGACATTTAGGAAGGTTGGGAATTTTGAAGGCAATTGGTGAAGACGCTTCTAACGTTAGTAAAGATGTTGAAGAAATTTATTCCAGCAAGTTTCCTTCTCACCACAGAACTGACTGTCTTTGACAAAGGGGTTCCAAAATGAGGTGCTCTGTTGGACAGCATTTGAGCAGTGCAGGTAAGTAACATTTAAATATTGATGAAATATCAACTGAAAGTTTATTTTATGGTTATTGATAGTGGACAGCGAGAATTTTACAAGAGACTCTTATGGTGACAGAAATTGACCACTAAGTTGGTGGATTTTATTCTTGCACTATAGAAATTCTGAGGATGACAAATGATGGTTGTTGGAGCTTGAATGATTGAAAGATGGCATGTTCATTAAGTTTGGCTCTTTAAACTACAATAGTGGTTCATATGATTGATATGCCCTCCCCTTTTTTCACTATTAATTATTATTCTTTTTTTAACTTTAAATTCTTAGTCACAAAGCATGTTAGGGTCCTTGTTATTCTTCTGGTGGGAGTAGTTCAGATATACTATTCTATTCATGCATAAGACATACCCTTTCAGAAGTGTGTGAATTATTGCTAAGAATATTTACGATTTAAGATACAGGAAACAAAACCCTGAAATTTCAGGCTTTTCCCCTTTCTTTTCAGAAAAGAAAATTAGCAAAAGGCATTGACATTTTCTATGTTGTTTCAAATGAAGCAGTTCTCTTGTCAAGGGCTAGAACGGCTTAGTAATCGGGGAGGCTGGCCTTTTAACAGGGGTACAAGCTGGAGAATTATACTGAGCACCCATGGTATAAGGATGCCCAAGCCTGTATGAAGCTGAAGCAGATAGAGACTGATGGTGGTCACTGTACCCTCTAAACTGAGCAGTCCTCCTCCAACTGCATTGCTACCAGGGGTGGGGGGGAGGAGGGGGAGTGTTTCAATTTTGAGTTTGCAAGGATGGAGTCCAATGAGCACAGGTTGTTAGGGACAAACAGGGTAGGCATATACTTGGCAGGCATTTTCATAGCAAGAAGTTTTTTTTATGGAATTTGAGGTGAATGGATTTGTAGACGTTTAAGTGCACAATAAAGAATATGTATCCACATGAGATCTGGAAAACCTCTGAGTCACTTGACTCTCTGCATCTTCCTCTGATTCTGGAGCAGAATTCAGAATTAACCTTTTGAACCTTGCTATGAAAGTAGAGTCATGGAAGGGCATATTCAATATGATGTCTAATTCCAATTTTAAACTCCTGTAATGAACATGGCCATTTTCAAACCAGAAAAAAAAAATCCAACTTTTTGTTTCAAAAATGGCTATTTGCTAGATGTTTTTGTGCTCAAACACGTCTACCTTTTAGGATCATATTTGAAAAAACAAAGTACAAGAGAAAAAGGTACAACAACAAGCCATTGGGATATAGGAGGGGCCAGCATTCTTAGTAGACGTGCCACACAGGAGAGGTTATCAACATAGGCTATTGTTAAATCGGGATATTTTAGCACAGGATCCCATTTTAAGCAATGAGACCCTGTGTTAAAAAAAACCCACAACTTCTCAGGAACCAACTCCCACCATAAATAAGATATTTTATTTTCCTAATAACGTTTCAGAGGTAAATGAACAGTCTACTTTTGATTTATCAGCTATTCTAGACCCTTCACAAGAACAAATCTCAGACCAAGCCACTTTACTTGTAAATGTTTTTGAGCAAGATTTAAATATGGTTATGTGTTTACACTTCCAAGATGTACAACAATTATTTTATGGACAAAGAATATGGATTTTTCCTGACGTGGCATGAATGACTTAAAGCTTTAGCCTTAGGAGCCTGTGGTATCCTTGTAAATGTATAATAAAATATTTGGGTACTAGATACATGTTCTTTGTTCCAGAACATCTTTACTCCTTTTTGGATTTAAAGAAACTCACACCAGGTCAAATTTCCCAACCTTCTTCAACTGGTTAATATTGTAACCATGCCAAAGCCTGATTCTCTTTCCTCCCGTTTTACAAAGCCATGCGAGCTGCTGCCAGAGAGGCAATACTGACACCGCCCATTCAAAGTGAATGGGTTGTGTCATAATTGTTGAATGACTTTGTAAAAGGGGGAGGGGGTATTACTAATTATTGTCTTCATAATTTGTTCACTTTTTTTCCTTTTCTTTCTAATTTGATTGTGGTCTTATGAATCCATCTGGGGTAATGATGTTTTTCTTTTTTTTAATGTTGTTTAAGTGTAATTATTTCTTTGACCTTTGATGGATTGTATTTCTGAATCAAGTGGATGCTTGTAAGTTAATCTTTAATTAATAAAAATAAAGTTAAAAAAAACCTGACATGAAAAACTAACCCTCATTGATAACTTCCTCCTATATCTCTACCATTAAATACAACATCTCTAGTTTTAATGAAATGTTTGTAATTTACTTACCCCACCCTATTTGCTAAGCCACATGAGTGGCTGTTGTGCACTAATGCCAACACAGCCCATTATTTAGATTTTGCTCACACCTTTTTCAGTAGTAGCTCAAGGTGAGCTATATTCAGTACACTGGATATTTCTCTGTCCCAGGAGAGCTCATAATCTAAGTTTGTACCTGAGGCAATGGAGAGTTAACTGACTTGCTCAGGATCACAAGAAGCAACAGCAGGATTTGAACAAGCCACCTCTGGATTGCAAGACCACAAGACTGGTGCTCTAACCACTAGGCCACTCCTGCTGCTAGAATGGCTTAGTAATTAGGGAGGTTGGCCTTTTAACAGGGGTACAAGCTGGCGGATTATACTGAGATGCCCAAGCCTGTATGAAGCTAAGGCAGATAGAGGCTGGGGGGGGGGGGGGGGGGGGGGGGGAGGAGGAGGAGGGCATTCTCTCGCTGCTGAAAATGTGTTAGTGAAACAGAACCCCCCATTGCCAGGGTCATAGATGGAGGACTCCCACTCAATTTACAGGGAGCAATGCTGGTGAGCTTAGGGGACCCTTGCCAAATTACTGTCCTGGGCACCAGCATGTTTAATATCAGCCCTGCCTCTTAAATATTTCCAGTGTAATAGTCTGATTGTAGCTCTCACAAACTTCAGTGTTCAACTCTTTAAAAAATGCCCTTGAACTTAAAGCGACAGTTGCGCTTTTGTTTTGTTTTTTTAACAAGCATAGTAATGACAACAACAAATAAATTTGCAAGAAGCTTTTTTCCATTGCTGTCTTTCTGTCCTATTTTTTAAGTGCCTCTATATTTTTCCTTGTCCCTCTAGATCTAATCCTTACACTATGCAGTGACTATAAACCTGCTCTGAAAATATTTTGAAAGTCCTCTGTTTTCTGCTGACAGAAACAATTATAATTGTTGTAAGGATAATTATAATGCTTCTGTAATTTAAATGAAGCCCCCTTTTTCATGCCATCCAGCCTTCAAAGAAGGCATTTAACTCTCCCTCCTCCAACCCAAATTTGAAATCTAGCAGATTTCAAAATGCCTCATTTCTTGAGCGCTTAACAAAGAGACAAAGAACAGCAAAACATGCCTGATGCCATATGGCTGAGAGAGATACAGATCAAGAAGCTGAATAACTTGTCAGGATTTAACTACTATATTTGAAGTCTAATGCAATAAGTACTGTGAAAAATAAAGATATTTTACACATTTTACACATCCATAACTCATTAGAACTGTTTCTATACAGTCTGTCTGATGTAGGTTCTGCACAGCAGTACCTTCTCTAGTCAAATGCTGAAGTCTTCATTTACGCTGCACAAATTATCCGTAGCAGCAGGTAGGGCAGCAATCAGCAAGGTGTAGCTGACAATAGGTCTATTTTCATTACATTACAAAAATTGACTCTGAAAAATTGTAATCTTGCCAAGAATGAGCCCTCAAAGGGAAATGTGGAAAAGGGCATGTGTTGTAATAATAATAAAAAAAAAAATCTTTTCTTTAGCACTGACAATACAGCAAACAGCTCATAGATATTTTAACATTGGTGCAGCAATGGTATTTATATATGTTCCTTTCAGCACTGGTTATTTGATCTACAGTATAACTGCACATGGAAAATGATATGGACAATTCCTTGCACAAAGAAATTGATGTGGCGGTGGGGGGGGGGGGGGGGGGGGCAGATGCTGGACCTGCGAGAGGGAATAGTAGGGAGCGATGAGCTGCAGCACCCCTGAGAGTTCGCTGCGGCGCACGGTTTGGGAACTGCTGCTGTATCTTATCTATACGTTCCATCTTTGCTTACACCCTATGCTGTCTATTAAAATGTTTTATTGTGTAGGCACTTTACCAGCTAATCAGTAACATTCAGCGTAATATAGCCGGTTATCTCTGCTGAATATTACCACTTAGCGCATACTCCCAGGTTCTGTATGCAGGGGCGTAGTCAGACTTCGGCGGGAGGGGGGTCCAGAACCCGAGGTGAGGGGCACATTTTAGATCCCCCCAGCACTGCCGACCCCCCCCGGCATTGCTAACCCCCCACCACCAACTTTGACCCCCCCGCCGATGACCTGCCGACCCCCCCCCGCTGCCGCCTACTATGCCATACTTTGTATTGTTTGAATATTTTTACTGCTGTAATTGTCTATTGCTTATGTTTGACTTGTCCGTGCTGTACACTGCCTTGAGTGAATTCCTTCAAAAAGGCCGTTAATAAATCCTAATAAATAAATAAATAAAAATTTAAATTTTTGTTGAGTTTCTTGAGGAGTTAAACTAAAAAACTAAGTTACATACATAGGGGCAGATGATTAAAACTCCGGTGCTATTCTGAATAGTGCCATAAAAATAGCACCGAACAGCACAGAGGAACAAAGCCCTAATGCTCAAAGCTAAAAAGATGAAATAGGTGCACTCAGGGAGCATTAGAGAGTTCGACGGGAATATTGTGCTTGGTGCATGCGAAGAAGACTTCAGTGGTAACCTCAGTTCCTGTGTGTATGTGCCTGGTAAAACTAAAACGTGAAGCACGCATTGACGTTTGTTTTCTGCAGCCTAAAAGCATTTTAAATTTTTGTTTCTAGATGCAAGTAACAGACACCAATGTGTGCTTTGGGGTTTTTTTTTTAAAGCATGGGCGCTTTAAATTTAGATGTAGGACAAGAACGTCAATGTGTGCTTCATGTTCGGGTCTGCTGTTTCTCACAACTAGTGGTCAAGGGCTTGCACGGGCTTCCTTCTGCTTCCAAAAGTAATCAAAACTGGTAGATTTTGCAGAAAGAACCATAAAAGAAGCCTGAGAATCATGGGAAATCCTCTCTTCCAACACCCTAACAACCACTTAGACCTAGCGTTATTTTTTACACGGCAAGACACCCATATTTACTTTTGATCATCAGCACCATACTGCAGCTAACCGGTGATATTCAGCGGGAGATAGCCAGCTATCTACTACTGAATATCATCAGATAGCCGGCTAAGTACCATTCAACTGGCCTGGTGTTATTCCTGGCCAGTTAAATGGTTTTGAATATCAGCCGGTTTCAGTTTAAAAGTATAGATTTTGTTCTTCAGTAGTACAGGACTTTTCTCCACAGACACTTTCCGGTTGATATTAAGCACATTTAACCGGCCAGGGAAAGCTTCTGGCTGGTTAAATAGCACTTAACCAGCTAATCACTAATATTCAGCGTGATATAGCCAGATATCTCTGCTGAATATTACCACTTAGCGTATACACCCAGGTTCTGTATAGCAGGGGCATAGCCAGACTTCGGCGGGAGGGGGGTCCACAGCCCGAGGTGAGGAGGCACATTTTAGCTCCCCCCCCCAGCACCGCCGACCCCTCCCCCGGCATTGCTAACCCCCACCACCAACTTTGACCCCCCCCCGCCATTGCTGATCCCCCTGCCGACGACCCCCCCTCCCGCCACCGCCTACCTTTGCTGGCGGGGGACCCCAACCCCTGCCAGCTGAGTCGAGGTCCTGTTCTTCCCAATCCCGTGTAAGGCTTCGTTCTAGTCTGACGTCCTGCAGAAACAGAACGAAGCCTTGTGCAGGATTGGGAAGAAGAGGACCTCAGCTGGCAGGGTTTGGGTTCCCCCGCCAGCAAAGTAGGTGGCAGCGGGGGGGGGGGGGGGGGTGTCGTCGGGAGGGGGTCCAGGGGCAAATCTATGGGGGCCCAGGCCCCCGTGGCCCCATACTGGCTACGCCCCTGCTGTATAGTGCACCAAGAGATTTGCGCCGAAATCCAAGCGTATTCTGTAACAACGCACCTAACTTCATTGGCTTAACAAGCCAATCAGCATTGATAACAGCATGCAACAAGCAATAATGAGCACTAATTGGTAATAATTTGAATTTACGTGCACAACTCACTAAGCGTATTCTGTAAAGCAGTGTACCTAATTTCTAACACGTGCAGCCAAAAAGAGGCATGGTTATGGGTGGGTAAATGGGCATTTTGTGGGCATTCCAAAATTTATGTGCGTAGTTATAGAATATGCCTAAATCTACACGCCAGACTTTATGTCATGTTTTCTTTGGTGTAAATGGATGCATGTAGTTCTTGACGCTGGGATATCAACTAAGCGTATTCTTTATACCGTACCTAAATCTAGGAACGCCTTATAGAATATGCTTAGGCAAAAATGTTTTCCACATGGATTTTTTAGGCGCCATATATAGAATCCTCCCCATAGTGACTAATCAGCTATATCATGTGATATAACCGGCTAGCCACAAATATTCAGCACATTGCCGGCTAAGTTTAGTGGCCAAATCGGCTTGCCCAAATAGCAGGTTTATCTTTAGTCACTATAAACTTAACCAACTAGAGCTGAATATTGACTTGGACAAACCCCCCCACCCCCAGATATTCAATGCTGGTCATCGGAAGTGAGCAGGCATTGAATATCCAGGCTCAACGTCAATTGTGGGACTTAGCTGACCTTCCTCTCATGGGCTGAATATTGGCTGGGGTTTTTTTTTTTTTTTTGGTGGGGGGGGGGGGGGGTGTAGGAACAGTCCTGTGATCAACTGGTTGCTGTTTTCTATGCAAGAAAATTTGAAAAAGAAAAAAAAATCATGTGGAGGGGCATAATCGAAAGGGACGCCCAAGTTTTGCTGAGGACATCCTCACAAAACGTCCCGATGCAGGGGTGGGGAAACCCATATTATTGAAACAAGATGGATGTCTATCTTTTGTTTCGATAATACGGTCGGGGATGCCCAAATCTTGAAATTTAGGTCATCCTTAGAGATGGTGGTCCCTAGACTTGGTGGTTTCTGATTTTCGACAATAATGGAAACCTAGGACACCCATCTCAGAAACCACCAAATGCAAGCCCTTTGGTAATGGGAGGAGCCAGCATTCATAGTGCACTGGCCCCCTGACATGCCAGGACACCAGCCGGGCACTCTAGGGGGCACTGCAGTGGATTTCATAAATTGCTCCCAGGTACATAGAACCCTTACCTTGTGTGCTGAGCCTTCCAACACCCCCCCCCCCCCAACCCATTACCCACAACTGTACACCACTATCATAGCCCTTATGGGTGAAGGGGGGCACCTAGATGTGGGTACAGTGGGTTTCTGGTGGATTTTGGAGGGCTCACATTTGCCACCACAAGTGTAGCAGGTAGGGGGGGATGGGCCTGGGTCCGCCTGACTGAAGTGCACTGCACCCACTAAAACTGCTCCAGGGACCTGCATACTGCTGTGATGGACTCGAATATGACATTTGAAGCTGGCATAGAGGTTGGCACAAAATATTTTAAAGAGTTTTTTTGAAGGTGGGAGGGGGTTAGTGACCACTGGGGGAGTAAGGGGAGGACATCCCCAATTCTCTCCGGTGGTCATCTGGTCAGTTCGGGCACCTTTTTGTGCCTTGGTCGTAAGAAAAACAGGACCAGGTAAAGTTGTCCAAGTGCTCGTCAGGGACACCTTTTTTCCATTATGGGTTGAGGATGTCCATGTGTTAGGCACGCCCAAGTCCCACCTTTGCTATGCCTCTGACACGCCTCCGTGAACTTTGGTCATCCCCATGATGGAAAGCAGTTGGGGACACCCAAAATCGGCTTTCAATTATACCGATTTGGGCGACCCTGTGAGAAGGACGCCCATCTTCCGATTTGTGTCGAAAGATGGGCGTCCTTCTCTTTTGAAAATGAGCCTGATAATGTGCAAAACCCATATTTAAAAAAAATGTTTTGTACTGTTTCTGTTGCCAGTAAAGTTTATTTTCAGGTAGTGGGTTGGTTTCTACTCTGGAGGCTAGCCGTAAGTAGAGGTAATATCGAAGGAGTCTTCCAAATAGAAGAAAATCAAGGGTGTAATAATGGATAATGAATATAATTTCTTAATTAATGTGGAGTCTCCAAACCGGAGGTCACTACTAATAGTAGAGTGTATCAATTGATAAATGGTAATATTAGAGTTTATATTATTCTGCATTCATTTTTGCTCCACTATGCTCCAACTCAAAGTTTAAAGTTACTTAGTGTTATCATGTTCTGGGTAAAGGAGAACTCTGTGAAATGGTGTCCCCATCCTTTCATTCATGGAGACACAGTTGCAGTTGATTTTGTGGGAACCACTGTTTATCCCATTTTCTCCCAGAGAAACAGGCAAGGTTTCCCTATTTTTTAGGATATCATTATGTGACCAGGTCTCACACCTGGTTCAAGCTTGTGAATTCTCCACTTCATGAACCGTTTTCATGACTCAATTTTTTTTTAATTTTAAGCAATTTACAAATCTAATTTCAAGAAAAGGTAAGTGTATTAAACACTAATATACAATCACAAAAACAAAATAGGAAATGTTAAATTATTACATCTTTAATCCACAAATAACTGGAGGAATAGGACACAATACCTAGGAAAAAGAAAGAGAATAACTATTTCCTCACTATTCAAAAAGTAAAAGGAGGCTAGGAAGGAGTATTCAGAATTATATTCAAATTAAATTATGGAGTAGATGTAACTACTGTTCTTGGCTGCGAAAGTGGAGTTACAACAGTCTTGGAATCCAACAATGAAGTTATATGTGTAGGATCATAAAATACATATTTCACTGAGTTCAATTTCAATACACATTTGCAGGGGAAATTCAACCAGAAAAGACCTCCCAATTGCACAAATCGTGGATGAAGTTTAAGGAAAAGTTGGCACTTCTTTTGGGTTAATTTAGATACATCTGGAAACATTCTAATCTTATAGTTCAAAAAATGTTCTTCTCTATGACGAAAAAATTGTTTCAGAATCCAGTCTCTATCAGATTGTAATACAAAAGTCACTATTGATGATAATTTGGGTATAAAACCTACAACTTTAATAGTGACTTTTGTATTACAATCTGTGTAAGATTTAAACTCTCAAAAGATACTTCAATCCCTTCAGCAACAGGTTGTTCAGTGGTTTTTTTAATATAAGGCAATAAATAATCATCAGTACTTCAGACAAATAACTCAAAATTTTTCCTCTGTGTGACCATAGCACCTTTGGGAGTGGTTAACACTCTACTGCCACCATGCTATACATCTTTAAATTAAATCAAGTTGAAACTTTTGCTTTATCTTTCACAGAGAAGTCCTTTATATCTGAAATAAAAGTTTCTTGTGATTTTCTACGAGGGCCCCCTAGTGGAATTCCCAGGACCAATACCTTTGGATCCCTATAGGTTAGAAGAGAGTTACAGATGAGAACACCCAAATGATTCCCATAGATTCCTAGGAAATAATTTCTTCCTGGGAGAGGGAAAGGTGTAACATCATGAGAATTTCAACAGCAGTTTGTGCAGGGCCACTGAGAGACTGAGGATCGCTGCCACTGCACCGCCCCCTAGAAATCCCCCTAAAATCGACACTGCTGCTGCTGCCCTTCCCCCCAGGATTGCTGCTGCTGCTGCGGCCCGCTACAACTGCAACTACCTTGGCTGGCGGGGATCCCAGGGCCCCGCCAGCAGAAAAGGTCTTCCTCCAGCACTGCTCTTCTTCACTCTGCCACATGGCCTGACCCTGCAGCTGCTTTTTCTCTCATGCTGCACATGCTCGGTTTCAAAACCAAAAATCATATGCAATGTCCCAAACATCAAAAATTCATCCACATTTCATTCTGTAATACAACGGACAAATTATTATATTTTTTCAGGGGCTCATCAGATGTATTAGCATCTCACACCATAGGGAACAATCAGTTCCTTTCTTAAGTATTTCAAAGAAAATGGTTGTGGTGCTGACTCTTCATTGGATCACCCTTTAAAGTCCTTTATATATATCATACTTCATATTGCTTGTCAATTTAAAATATCCATCATAATTTTAGTAAAAAAGTCTTGATGTGCAAATGTGCAATGTGCAAAAAAGATTTAACACTTATCTTCAAAAGTGGCAGCAAGTTAATTCACAGGAGAACCTCCGCCGACATGGCCAGGTTTCACAAAAACTTCCTCAGGGAAGAGGCTGTCTGCAAAAAAATAACATTATTATTCACAAAAATATTTAATATAAACAAATCGCATATGATATCCATCAATATTTAAAAATAAATCGTTCATACCGTTGCATTACATATTCTCTCCTGTCTGTAGAAAAAACAAGATGGCCGCGGCATCTTAATGCAGACTCCAAGTTTAAATAAGCTACAGCTGACTACCAAATACAGGACAATGATAGGTAGAGCATTCTATGTCATCAACCAATCAGAATTACACCAGCGACCACCAATCGATCTCAGAATTGAGGCCGTCAGGATGTAAAGTGTGTAATACAAAAATCCACGTTGTTCTCTATAATTTAACAACCGCTCAATATTGCCACCCTCCCACCCTACTTGAACCTGCTCTATAATCCTCCATTTAATGTCTACCAATTGATGTTTAAAATCCAACCAGAGGCGCTGTCAAGATCTCATTCTTAATTCTAGATTTATGTTCGTTCAATCTTATTTTCACGGATCTGCTCGATCGTCCCACATATATTTTTTGACAGGGACAGATTATAGCATAAACCACATTCTTAGATGAGCAGTTAGTATCAGATCTAGAACAAATTGGTCGCGCGTTCGGCGAATATCGCCATAATGGTCCTTCAATGGTAGTGTGACACCATTGACATGAGCCACATCCTGAATGTCCCACAGTAACGGTTTCACTGATGTAATCAAGATGTTTATATGAGAAGCATTCCCCTAAAGTTTTACTGTGTTTATAGGCACATATAGAATGTTCCAAAAAACACTCATCAATCTGCAATATGCGTCACTGAAGGTGTATACTTTCATTAATTTTCCCACTCAAAACTGAAAAAGGCACAACAACTGTTAATCTATTGTCCTCAGTTTTTGATCTATATTGCAGTAATAAATCCCGTTGTGAAAACTTAGCTTGTAAATATGCTTTTTTGATGATGGATCGTGGGTAGCCTTTCTCAAGAAAACGCTGTGTTATTAAAGCAGCTTGGGTTTCGAAAGAAGAAGCATCTGAGCAGATCCTTTTAATCATAAGAAACTGACTTACAGGTAAACTTGCTTTAAGGTGGTAAGGGTGAAAACGTGAAAGGTATAATAAGGTGTTCCTAGCAGTGGGTTTTTGAAACAATGTATATTAAATATTTTTGTGAATAATAATGTTAGTTTTTTGCAGAGAGCCTCTTCCCTGAGGAAGTTTTTGCGAAACCTGGCCATGTTGGCAGAGGTTCTCCTGTGAATTAACTTGCTGCCACTTTTTGAAGATAAGTGTTAAATCTTTTTTGCACATTGCACATTTGCACATCAAGACTTTTTTACTAAAATTATGATGGATATTTTAAATTGACAAGCAATATGAAGTATGATATATATAAAAGACTTTAAAGGGTGGTCCAATGAAGAGTCAGCACCACAACCATTTTCTTTGAAATACTTAAGAAAGGAACTGATTGTTCCCTATGGTGTGAGTTGCTAATACATCTGATGATCCCCTGAAAAAAATATAATAATTTGTCTGTTGTATTACAGAATGAAATGTGGATGAATTTTTGATGTTTGGGACATTGCATATGATTTTTGGTTAAAGCTGTCCCCACATATAGATTTCTATTAGAATTGGTCTTTCTAGTAGACGGTTTAAAAAACCAAGCATGTGCGACCTGAGGGGAAAAGCTGCCGCTTGGCGGGCAATGCAGCAGAGTGAAGAGCAGCGCTGAAAGAAGTCCTCTTCTACTGGCTGGACCTGGGGGGGGGGGGGGCCCTGCCAGCCAAACCAGAGGCCCTGGCCCAAAGTCCAGCCTCTAAGGGGGGCCTGGTGCTAGAGTTTTATCTCTCCTGCCCCGCCCCCCCCTCCGTGGCCCTGAGTTTGTGCTATATGAATTTCCTATGCTGTGCACAGTTCATTCAGTCCATTAAGCAAGTGCTTCCATTGCTGACCTATGGCAGCCCTGATAGCCAATAGGAAGGAGATGCCTGCATTCTATTCCAGCACTCATCTCTAGGCCTCTTGTCATTACAGAGCCATAGTGTCTGTCACCTATTGCATACGAGCCAGCTGTGTGGGTGCTGTGGGTGCTTGAGCACCCCCAATATTGAGAACATTCCTTGTATGTGTCCTGGGAGAGGTTATTTCCACTGGCCTTAGCACCCCCAATAATTTTGAAAAGTTGGCTCCTTTGTCACCTAGATACCCAGGAGCCTGTAAGTGTTTACCAGCTAATTAAATCTTGATAACAAACATCTGCTTTATCTTACCAGAAAAGGGACTGTGCAAATGGCCAGGCCAAAATTTATGCACAACTGTCCAATTAAGCATTCATTCTATAAACTGATCCACGCTTTAAGCAGGGTTTATAGAATACCGTTTAAGCGGGTATTTTTTGGCACTGTTTTTTTTTAGGCACCATATATGTAATCTAGCCCATGGTATTCTCTCATTCTCAATTTCAACACCTCCTCTAAGCTCATCCAAATGAATATTATCCAAACTCAAATAGGCTGTCTTTGAAACATTCAATTTCAATCTCCTTTCCATTAACAATTCCTTCACTCAACAAAGGAAAGGATTGGGAAAGGGAAAGGAGATGGGATTTGATATACTGTCTTTCTGTGGTTACAATCAAACTAGTTTACTAGTTATACACAGGTACTCAGTAGCCTGGACAGAACATCACTCTACCTACTTCTAACAGACATGTGTTATGCAAATCATTCTACAGACATATCTTCCTTATTTCTTACATAGTAATATGTTAATTTAGAACAAACCTCTTACTCTGTTCATAATTATACCTTTTGCAATATAATGTAAGCCACATTGAGCCTACAAATAGGTGGGAAAATGTGGGGTACAAATGCAGTAAATAAATAAATAAATAAATAAATAAATATCTATTGGAGAGACAATATATCTAAAGACTTCTGAAGCGTTTAACTGCCAGTTGCAGAAGTTCCAAACCCAATAGCGGTAGCGATTCCCATACGTTGCCCTGCCGCCGGCACCTACGTCTTCCCTTTCCCGCGGCTGCCTGAGCTTCTGACGAAACAGGAAGTTACATCAGAGAGGCGGCCGCAGTAAAGGGAAGAGGCAGGAACAGGTGGCAGCAGGGCAGTGTATGGGAATCACTGCCGCTGCCTCCGTCTCAGGTGGCCTAATGGTCAGGCCACCCCTGAGCACAGTTATTGCATTTTGTCATAAAACCTGGCGTGGAGAGTTTCTTTGGAGTGTCAGAAAAGTTATTTTACTCCCAGACTGGTAAAGGAAAAACAGTAAGTAAAAGTGTGGCTTACAACCCTATGGCCTACTGGGATCAAGCCCGGCCCTGGCCTGCATCCAGCTCAAGTGAAATAGAACTTTTGTTTGTGACCCTGGTTTGAGTACCTGACCAGAAGAGCTAGCTTGTGGCCAGAACTTTGTGGTGAGAAACCAAAAGACCTGATTATCTTTCCCAATGATTATATATAGCTATTAAACAGAAGTGGTGATGCTTAACTCCTGAATATTAGCAGTGCCACTGCAATACCACAGATCTTTAATACTTGTGCCCACATAGCTAATTGGGCATGTTGGACGACATATAGGGGTACTTTTACCAAGCTGCAGTAAAATGGGCCCTGCAGTAGCATCAGGGGCCATTCTTGCAGCGCTCCAGGGCCTTTTTTTACCACAGTGGGTAAAAAGCCCCTAAAAAAACATGGCTATGCGGTAAGATTATACCACGAGGCCATATGGAGGGGAGCACTTAATGCCGCCCATTGAGATGGCGGTAAGGGCTCGCTGTCTGATTACCATCGGGTTAGCGCAGCTCTAGAAATTATGGAATTATTTTCCATTGTGCTGGCAATAGTGCATGCTTGAGGTGGAACTACTGCCGGCGGCCTTGTTAGGTGCTAAGGATGGCACTGATTATCAGCAGTACCCACATAACTTTTGGGCACCAACAACCACCTGGATACTCAGTGCCAGAGGCAGCTAGACTTTAAGAGAAAGCTGACCACTGCCGGATGAATATTGACCAAATTATTACCAAAGAAAGTATTCTTACCCACACTTGGGAGGACAGAAGGCACAATTTTTAGTGGTCTTTTTATGTGGTAAACAGTTGTTTATCCATACAGAAAGTTATAGAAATTGTTCTCTAAATAATTAAAAAAAATTGAGGTTGATGTCATTATTACAAAGTGAGAGATGACTAGACATTTAAAAGCAATTAACAGGAATATGTACAAGTCTGTTTGTGAATTCAGAAATCAGCATCCCCTGTCCTTACCAGATCCTGTGGCATCCATTAAAAACAGATTAATTCAACCATCACTGTTTGGTTTATTGATCCAGTCTGCAATACACAGCAATTGACCATGGTGTCTGGACTAAAAAAAGAAATTGAAAACAAATATATATACACACATCTATACACATGAACTACTTAGAAAATCTACCTTCACCTTGCAATTGCGATCTCTGGGGTGCTTTCATCATAACATTAACTTCATCAGTCTTTCCCATTAAATTATCTCCTTGACCTCTTCCTCTGTGGGTTCTGATAAGTAAAGGCTGTCTCCCACCTTTTTTTTTGTCTTAGTAAATGTCCTTCCTGAGTATTCAGAGGTGGTGACTGTACTGCATAACTCTGTAAGAATCCGTGAAAAGCACAGTTTCACTAAAATCAATACAAAACAAACATATCCAAAAATTGTTTTGCCTTTTCAATTAGAAAAAAAGCCAGCAACAACAAAAACTTTGCATTTAGTAAATGAAAGATTAACATGTTTTTTGCAAGTTAAAAAGGATAATATCTCAATCCTTCAAAAGAGAAGGAACAATTTTTTGTGCATCAGTTACTTCCATATTGTTAAGTTCAATATTTGTACTCAATTAAATATTAAATAAAAAATATACAAATAACATAATGGGGGTCTTTTACTAAGACGCGCTTATGTTTTTAGCGTGCGCTAAAAAAATAGATGCACGTTAAACATTAGAGATGCCCATAGGAATACATTGGTGTCTCTAACATTTAGCGCATCGCTACTTTTAGCGTGCACTAAAAACGTTAAGTGCGCCTTAGTAAAAGACTCCCATTGGCATCTGAGATGATCCTTTGAGGCTCTACCTGAAGGAGATAGGTAGCTATTACTGTATTGGAATGGTTCCCTATTCTTCCAAGTACATGAATCTTTTAGGGGCCCTTTTACTAAGCCATGGAAGGCACTAGTGTGTGCTTACTGCATGCCAAAAAGCACTGCCACAGAATGTGCCGAGGCATTCTGCAGTAGTGTGCCAATCAGCGTGCGCTAATCCCACGCTAAAAAAATAGTTGTTATGTTTTGGAGCAGGAGGCATGGCTACAGGTGGAGGTGGCATTCCCAGCACTAATCGGGTAACGTGGGTGCATTGCTGTATGCTGCCCAATTAATGCGGTAAGGTCTCCCTCAGTAATGGCTACGCGCTAATTGGTAAATTATTTGGAAATTAGTCAAATGCATCCATTTTACTGCTCTGCTCAAAGTGGCCGTAGCATGTGGAAACCCACGCACTATAAATAGCGTCGGCCACTTTTTGAGAGCAGCTTAGTAAAAGGGCCCCAGAGTAATTTTAATGTGCTCTGCTACCTAATAGTAGGCCCCTTTTACCAAGCTGCGGCAAAAGCCTGTGCTGGCATCGGCATGTGTTTTTGACACTCACTGAGGCCCCCTTCTACTGCAGTTGGTAAAAGGTAGGTCTTTCTTTTTTTAAAGAAATGGCCACGCGGCAAGCGAAGCACTTGCCGCGTGGCCATTTTAGGGGGGGAGCCGTTAGTGCCACCCATTGAGGTGGCAGTAAGGGCTCCAGTACTAACCTGGCGGTAACCGGGCAATGCACGGCACTGCCCAATTAGCTCCGGGTACAAATCGACACAACAAAAATAAAAATATTTTTGTAGCACCAGATATGATGGTGCACTGGAGGTGGGAAGTACCGCCAGGCTGCTGCAGTAGCCCGGCGGTACTTCCTTTTATCGAGCGGTAAGCCCGCGTTGAGCTTATATTGCCACTTTATAAATAGGGCCCAGTGTGCACTACTTATGAAGTGTGCATTATTTTTCAATAATATGCACTCTTTGTAAATAGTGAACACAGCTATAGATGAAATGTGATAACATTTTACCTGTTTTTATAATAATCTAGGTGCCAGCACTTATACTGGCCCTATGGCTGGTATAACTGACCAAGTCTAAATTATGCATATGTATTTGCTCTGTTATTATAGTATTTTATAAAGAAAAATAGGTGCCTAATTTTCTTAAAAATAGTACAGGCTCCAAACAGATCTTCTTGTTCTATATCAGTAGGTTCATCTTTATCAAATACTCTCAAAAAGCCTCTCTAAAATTATCTCCCAAACCTCTGAGGTTAATACTCATTATTGACTCAAACACCAATCACCACAGTTATTTTACATTTGCCTGTATACAGATACTGGTCACCACCTAATATCTGGGTTTTTTCTTGCCTTTTGGTCTTATCGAGGTACCAGCAATATTCAGACCTGGTCCTACAGGTAGCCAGATAAAGTCAGGACAGACATTTTGCTATTCTAATTTTATCCTGGCAGTTAGCAGGTTAATGGACTGAAGGTCATTGCTAACCAGATAAGTGGAAACTCCACCAAGGATCTACCTCTGAATCCTTCGAGCACTACCCGAATAGTGCACAGATGGTATGTATGGATTTCTAGTGACATTATCGGGATAATGCAGCTGAAAATCTGGGTGTGGACCCAGTGAGTGTCACTTATCCAGGTAGAAAGGGATCTGGGAGTTATCGTTGATAAAATGTTGAAAACGTCTGCTCAGTGTGCTGCAGCATCTAAGAAAGTGCACAGAATGTTGAGTATTATTAGGAAAGGGATGGAAAACAAACACGAGGATGTTATAATGCCGTTGTATCGCTCCATGGTGCGACCGCACCTCGAATATTGTGTCCAATTCTGGTCGCCGCATCTCAAAAAAGATATAAAAGAATTGGAGAAGGTGCAGAGAAGGGTGGTAAAAATGATAAAAGGGATGGAACAACTTCCCTATGAGGAAAGGCTAAGATGGTTAGGGCTCTTCAGCTTGGAGAAAAGGCGGCTTAGGGGTGATATGATAGAAGTCTACAAGATAATGAGCGGAGTACAGCAGACAGATGTGACGCGTTTGTTTACACTTTCAAACACTAATAGAACCACAAGACACAAGATGAAGCTAGAATATGGTAGGTTTAAAACAAATAGGAGAAAGTTTTCCTTTACTCAACTGTAGTTGGACTCTGGAACTCGTTGCCGGAGAATGTAGTGACAGCAGCTGGCCTTACGGAGTTTAAGGGGGGTTTGGACAGATTCCTGAAGGAAAAGTCCATTGAACATTATTACATTTTTTTGGGGGGGGAGGGGGTTTGCCAGGTTCTTGAAGCCTGGATTGGCCGCTGACTGTGACAGGATGCTGGGCTTGATGGACCCTTGGTCTTTTCCCAGTATGGCGGTGCTTATGTGCTTATGAACTGCCCCTAAAATTTCCTCAAGCTTCATTTCTTTTAAAGTAGCATGTTGATTAGACTTTGTGAAGCCTCTCGCTTCGGATCCCCCTGGGCACATCCTACTCCGCCCTCTGAGTACAGGTCCGGCTCATCATGGAGGCAGTTTGCAGTTTATTTAGGCACAAAACATATAAGATAATCCACCAGGTAACAAATAGTATGGAAATCCACCAAGTAAATAAGGTACTGACTCTGCTGTCCAAGTGGCTTGGCCCCCAATGTCCAAAACCCCGCACTCCAAAAAGGAATGATTCCCAAAATACAGTAGTTAACCCAAAGAAAATAGTTCCAGCACCCCAGCAGTTCATGCCAAGCAATTCTCAAAACACATCAGTTCAAAGGGTTCAAAGAAGAAATCCCAGCAGTTCATATAAAGCAGTTCATGCCAAACAATTCCCAAAACAGCAGTTCAAAGGGTTCAAAGAAAAAAAACAACCCAGCAGTTCATAAAAAGCAGTTCATGCCAAGCAATTCTCAAAACACAGCAGTTCAAAGGGTTCAAAGATAAAATCCCAGCAGTTCATATAAAGCAGTTAAAGCAGAGCACTACCTTTCCCCTCTCCCTCCTCTCTTAATCACCACAGGGAGAGTAAAAGGGTCCCACCTAACTTGGCCAGCACTACCTCCTGACCACCACCCCAATACCCAACAGTTGTAACCATTCTCTCTTAACTCCCCTTCTGGGCTACCCATCTTTTCCCTTTTTCTACCAAGCCTTCATACCATGCAGCCAGCTGCTGTTTCACCTGGGTGCCTCTCAGTTTAGCCAGAGCAGAAGTATCCATCGGCTCCTCTTGTCTTCCCTCCTCTCCCTTTTCTTCCCCTTGCCAGTCCATGGGTTCTTCACCACACCCACCGCTCAGCTGCTCCTCATCTCCATGATTGGGTAGGCTCAGAACCTCTTCCCTTAGCCTAGTTCTTTGGGACAGGTTTTCCCAATTCCCCCCTCTTGTCCTTCTCCTAGCAACCTCTGGGGGCTGTTGGGAATGGAAGTCCCTGTTTCTATGGTATATCCTACTCAGGGGCTGTTGGAAGTTGTAGTTTTTCCCTTTCCTCCATTCTTCAGGGGAAAAAGAACCCTCTCTCTTTCTCTCTCCAGCTTCCTCCTTCCCCCTTGCACTTTCATTCGCCCTCTCCTCCTCATATTCCTTACAACTTTCAGTTCTGCTATGTGCGTATATGGATACCTGAATCAAGTTTTCCACAGCTGACTTCTTCTTTCAACCTTCCTATTGTGTTGTTTTGTGATATTTGTCATAGCAAACTATACAGATTGCTTTGAGAAATTGGATCCAAACAGAATAAAATTGCCACTGCCTTCTCTGCCGCAGGCGGTGGGAAGCAACCTAAACAGGACCTACTGACACCCATGGAAATGGCATTGTCTCACGATCTGCAAAAGCTTGTGGACCTGAATGCTGCAAATATGCCTGATCTCTTTTACTGGTCCCTCTAAGATGAGCGGGAATTCCCATACCAGCAAAGTATCTGGACACTTAGGGATCTTATATTCAATGACAATTTCATGTTCTTCTCGACTTTACAAAGTGCTTTTGGTGTGCCCTTCTTACATTGTTTTAAATGGGTTCAACTGAAGAATCTGCTTTGTTCACAGACTCTTGACCTTATCTCACTGCCTGTGCTTCCTGGAATTCTCAAGTTTATACAAAAGTACGACAAAAAAGGAAAATCAAACAGTCCCACAAAAAATAAGGCAAGCAAAGGAGGGTGAGAATGACCAATACAGTAGTCTAGGATAAAAGCACAAGTCCTTTATGAAATGTGTACAATAGCGCTTGTTTGAAGACAACAAATCAGTGAGATGTAAAAGACCGTTTGCTTGTAGGTAGACTCAACACGGTCCGTGTTTCAGCCTATGCCTTCATCGAGTCCTTCTTACATATCAATTCCTCAGTGGAAATGCATTCTAAGAGGCACAAAAGTGCACAGAAGAACAAGAGTCTTAGGAGAGAGAGGCTGCCTGCTGAGCCTTTTTTTGCCCAAGACTCTTGTGTTTGGCTACAGGGATTCTCTCAGGTATGTGGTGTTTTTCTTCTTAGAATGCATTTCTGCCGAGGCATTGGCTTGTGAAGACTCCTGAGGAAGACAAAGGCCAAAACATGGACCGTGTTGACTCCACCTACAAAAAAATGTGCTGGACCATATAAGGATGTAACAATAGCCATACTAGGTCAAGCCAAGGCAGGATCATTCATATCTTGAGGATACCAGTGAGACGTGGATCACTTAATAGATAAGTTTACAGTAGATGGGTGCGATGAAAAATATCCCTCAAGTTGGATTTTACTGAATAAATGAAAAAAAAAAAACTAACCACATCTTAAAAGCATCATATAGCACAGCTGGAACAAAATTTAAGCCCATACTCAAAACTTGTTCTTGTGTAGATGAAAGAACCAAAGGAGACATTAATTACTGATGATCCTGTGTTGCCTTTGATCTGGTGTATGGTGGTCGTTGTTTTGGTCCCAAAACCCCACTTTTTTGCTGACCCACAGTTCCCCCTGCCATAACCCTTTGCAGGAAAAACAGTATTCCTTGCTGGTTTAGGAATGGAAACTTGATCCTCATCACCATCTAGAATAAATTGTGGCATTGTATCGGCTCCACTTGTGCAATTCTGGACTGATCAACATCATATTAGTTCTGACTTCCAATGGTGTGTTCTGAATAAAATTGAGTTGGAGAAGGTGGGTGGTGATCTAGTATTTTTATTAAACTACAAACAGCAACATTGGATCTTCTTATTAAATACTATAGAACCTCATGGGTTAAATCTGGAAACTGAATAGACAACAGTGATATAATGAACATTTCTAATATGCATTTAATGCTTTTTGATTTCACCTTAACTCTATACTGTTTTTTTTATCCAATTCTAGTCACCTGATTGAGTTGCTTTTATATATGACATCAGATGCGACCACCATTCTATATGAGGTGGCATTATGAAGAGAATGACTCCGGAGCTGAAGGTTTGCCTATGGATTTTGATTACATTTTGTAGAAGTTGTGTGTCACTGTTTTACTACAAATTTCACTGATAACATTTTTCTTTTAGGTGAGCATGTTGACCTGAAGAATATGTACGAATCATAGTTATGTTGGCATATGGTGGTATTTCTACTCAATTGCTCAGATAAGTTTAAACTTAAAATATTAAATTCTATATAATAGAAGATTTTTGATCTATTATGAAGAAAAAATACTGTGAAAGTCATACATAAAAAATAAGGACCAATGAGGAAGCTAAGTGGCACTGTGCACGTCTATTTAGGCACTAAAGAAATATATTAGTTGCTTCTGATGGTCCTAAAAAAAATTTTCTTGAAAAATTATCGCTTGAGTGTTATTGAATGAGAATTTTGTGACACATGAGGGAATTTAAATAAGTGAAATGAGTTTTGGTGTTGGACTGTTTTTGAATGTTTCATAATTAGGGGGCCCTTTTACTAAGCTGCGTAAGCGTCTATGCATGCCCAACGCTTGCCAAAATGGAGTTACCGCCTGGCTACCATGAGGCTCTTGTGGTAATTTCATTTTTGGTGTGCGTCTGATACACGTGTCCAAAAATAATATTTTTGGACATGCGTATTGGGCACGCTCTAAGTGGCATTTGACGCACAAATGTCATTACTACCCGGTTACCACTAAGTCAATGGCTAGCAGTAAGGTCTCAGACCCAAATTGGATGCGCAGCAATTTTCATATTGCCGCATTTTCTGAAATTTTTTTTAAAAAGGCTTTTATAGGTGTGCAGAAAATGATTCTGCACGTGCCCAAAACATGCATCTACACTACTGCAGGCCATTTTTCAGTGAACATTTGTAAAAGGGCCCCCAAATACATTAGGAGTATGGGGGAAACTATCAGGTATGCTGATAAATTAATTTTTTTTAAAATTTGTACCCCGCACTTTCCCACTCATGGCGGGCTCAATGCAGTTTAGGTACTTATTTGTACCTGGGGCAATGGAGGGTTAAGTGGCTTACCCAGAGTCACAAGGAGCTGCCTGTTATAATTGATTTCTTTCATAAATACCAGTGCAAATGAATGACTGGATATTAAATATTGCATATGAATTTTTGTAGTAGCAGACCTAATTGTGCTATTGCAAATATTCAATTCATCAGTTAAATGTCCTAATTCTTTTTTTAAAACGTAACATTTTATAGACAAAATAAAATGCAATTAGTCTGAAACTCTATTTGCCACTTGTCACTTTCTGGATGCCTGATGATAAAAATGAGATGTTTACAGGTTTGAGAAGACTGGGATTATGAAAAATGACAGACAGGTTCAGCTGAGACATAAGGAGCAATCTACAATCCATCAATCAATCAAAGGTTGAGTGCTATTAAAAAGGAAAATTGAATGCTGCAGGGCTTTTTTCATGCAGAATAGGGCCCTCCACTGTCTCAACCCGGTTACTGCCTATTCAAAGCCCCAAGAAATTGTAAGCAGGAATTAGAAGGAATGGAATTGGAATTGACTTAAATGAATTGAAAAGGCACCCTGTTTGAAATCTATAACAATAAAACTAGCATTATATTCTCTTATGCCATTTGCCTTGGCCACATCTTTTCTCAACAAATTCTACAGATTAATAGTATATTTAGTGAAAACAAATTGCTTTCTCCAGTTTTTTTTTTAATGTGCTACCTCTTACTTCCATGCAATGTACCTTCATCTTAGTACTACTGCATGGATAAACTACCATTAATGTATTCATTCCACCATTCATACTATTTTATAGTTTTCTGTCATATTGGAGGGGCAATTGGTTAATTTGGAGAATGATAGAAGATGAATTGTTTCCTGTTTTCTGATCTGACGAAGAAGGGCCACCTTCGCAAGCTAATCAAAGAATGTATTAAGTTAATCCAACAAAAAAGGTAACATCTTATTTTCTTTTCTATGTTTTATTTTATTCTGTTTCTATTGAGTACCTTTAAAAGTGGACTAACACGGCTACCATATCTCTCTGCTCTATCAGAAATGAAGCAAAGAGTGATTGGGTTTAGAACTCAAGTGATGCTGTATATATCAATTGATTACAGAGGTAATGGGATGAATAGACAAATAGTATGCCTCAAAGAGGAAATTGCAGCGTGAGGAAAGATTTTAATCTGCATTAGGAGATCACTACCATCATGGCTATTCAATCAAGAATAGGCAAATAAAAAGTACATAAGATGTGCATAGCCCCCCCCCCCCCCCCAAAATAAATAAATAAATAAATAAATAAAATTCTAGTTTATTTTCAGATTTATCAGATGTTTTTCCTGATTTTGAATTTTTTTTCAGTTTGCTTTGAACATTCATTTTAGTATATATTAAACATTTTCCCTAAAATACTATCTATGGTGCTCAGAATTGTGCATGCAAATTTGGACATGCAACCAATTTGCATGCACAATTTAATTGAACAGTAAGCCGATTAGCCCTGAAAATTGGGCCTTATTAATCAATTTTCAACAATAATTGGGATTAATTTGTTTACCCTTGAGCTGTTTCTACAATTTATTATCTAATACCTGGAGTAGAGGAGTGGCCTAGTGGCTAGAGCATTGGTCTTGCAATCCAGAGGTGGCCAGTTCAAATCTCACTGCTGCTCCTTGTGATCTTGGGCAAGTCACCCATTACCTCAGGTACAAACTTAGATTGTGAGCCCTCCTGGGACAGAGAAATATCCAGTGTACTTGAATGTAACTCACCTTGAGCTACTACTGAAAAGGTGTGAGTAAAATGGAAATAAAAAAAATCTGGGTACTGCACTTAAAAACTGTAAAGATCCTGATAAGTTCTTTTAATTTGTTAAGGTGTTTTAGAATTCCTCTTTCATCACCCACCTGATTTCTTATAGATAGGTCTGAAAAGCATAGGTGTGGTTAATCCTCCAATAATAAGGAAGTTCAGGGCCAGCAGCACATGATCTGTTGAGTTCTGCCTTTGTGGTGAAACCTCACAGAGATAAGACATTTTTTGGCATTCCTTCTCCTCATATCTGGCAAATCTTTACTTTTGAGCTGTGTTTTTGGGTGCTCCCTTCCTCTAATTCTTATCTGGTCACCCAAACAGCTGTGTAGTTAAGTGGTTTAATACAGCTTTGATAAGTTTCAAAGCTAACACATTCTACAGATATTTGGTTGTGTAGGCCATCCTACCCTACCTCTCACCCCACCCACCCCAGGGTTGACATTTCCTAAATAGTTCGCCTAAATATACTATTTATCACTAACAATTAATTATATTTATTTATTTATTTATTTATTTATTTATTTGTTGCATTTGTATCCCACATTTTCACACCTATTTGCAGACTCAATGTGGCTTACAATAATACATCATAGCAAGCGTCAATCAAGAGTAGATAAACAATTGGTTACATAAAGAACAGGTGTAAAATAATGGATATAATCAATTCAAAAAACATATTGGAAAACAGTTAGATTATCAAGTAATTGGTGATGTGTTAGAGATCCTAATGTTGACAATTTTGGTAAGTCTTGTTAAAAAGGAAAGTTTTTAGTGATTTTCGAAATTGATGAGGTCATGAATAGTTTTCAGATGACGTGGCAATGCATTCCACAGCTGTGCGCCAATGTAGGAAAAGCAGGATGCATGTACTAGCTTGTATTTTAGACCTTTACAGCTAGGGAAGTGAAGTCCCAGGAATGTGCGTGCTGATCTTTTAGCGTTCCTGGGTGGTAAATCAATAAGGTATGCCGGAGCTTTTCCATGAATGACCTTATGAACCAGAGTGCAAACTTTGAAAACAGAACGTTCCTTAACTGGGAGCCAGTGGAGCTTCTCTCTTAGGGGTTTTGCACTTATGTATTTTACGTATTATATCCAAATTAAAGCTGTTTCCTGAAAGTAAATCATTCCTGGTTACAGAAACTCTCTAGCCTTCTGCTTGGTATCGGGTGCCTTTCCTGCTTTAGATTAAAAGGATCTCTGTTAAGATATCCACTAGACTATTACACTCTATATCCCACTAATAAAAGGATATTTTACCTTCTCTTTCCCTTAGACTTGTGCATCAACTTATTATAGGCTTTTCCCTTGCCCCAACTTCAAAAGGAAACAAAGTCTTACTGTTTATTTACCCACTATAAAGAGCTGGCCCTTCTGGTATTGTTAGCAGAAGTAGTATTGGGAAGATAATCAGGAAAGCATTGCCAATTAACTGATACCCTTAAATTGAGATCAGGTTATCCTGGGTCTCTACTCTATAGGATTATCCCTCGAATTAGGCCTATAACCAAACACTAAATCAGGGGAGGAAAAATATCCTATATCATGAAAGAGAAACCTAAATGAATGAATATCCCATCAATGGGTAAGAAAGTACATTGAATTTCACTCAGAGTAAATCCAAATAAGTTCTTAGATCATACACTAAAACCATATGGGTGCTATGGGTGCTCGACCACCCCCAATATTTCACCCACCGGAAGTTCCCTTCACAGCCCAGAATTTTAAAAGTCCCTCCCTCCCTCCCTTCAAGTTCCAGACCCCCCTCCTTCAGAATTTTAAAAGACATGTTACCTCGTCAGGGTTACGGCGGCAGCAGCAGTGAAAAACGTGCAGGCTCGGCGCTTCAGTCTTTCCTTCTCTCAGCTCTGGTCCTGCCCTTGTGGAAACAGGAAATGAGGGTGGGACCAGAGCTGAGAGAAGGCTGAAGTGCCGCGCCTGCACGCTTTTCACTGCTGCTGCTGCCGTAACCCTGACTTTTAAAATTCAGAGGGAGGGGGCCTGGAACTTGGAGGGAGGGAGGGGGGCCCTGGAACTCGGAGGGAGGGAGGACGGGCGGGCCTGGAACTCGGAGGGACAGAGAGGGAGGGAGGGGGTACTGGAACTCGAAGGGAGGGGAGGCCTGGAAAAGGGAGGATGTGAGGGGTCCTGGAACTTGGAGGGAGGGAGGGGGGTCTCGAACTGGGAAGGACTGGAACTGGGATGGAGGGAGGGAGGGAGCGGAGGGGAATGGAACTGGGAGGGATAGAGGGAGGGAGGGAGGGAGGGACTGGAACTCAGAGGGAGGAGGGAGGGGGAGGAGAGGGAGGGGGAATACACCACCTGTAAAAAAACAAAAATAAATTTCAGCACCCCCAATCTTTTTGAATAGTTGGCTTCTATGACTAATACTACCTGCTTCTTGAATCCCACAGAACAGGTGTGGGAAAAGAAATAGGGCTGGAACTTTGATAGGCCATTTTTAATATCCTTTATCCACAAGTACAACAGCTCCTAAACTTGAAGTATGACAAAGAAACAACAAGTACCTAAAGTTGCAGCTCTCATTACAGCTTCTGCCTCTGTCCAGACTGAATGCTTGGACCAAGGCAAGATTCTGGTTTCATGTGATAAAAGTATGTATATTGAATCCCACATGAAAGAAGTACAAGAACTAAGAGAGGAGGTGACAAGACTAAGGTAAATCAGTGACAGCCAGAAATTCATCACAGAGATGCATGTTGAAACAATGATAGAGACTTCCAGCAAAGAAAGAGAAGATTTTGAGCAGTCACAGCACAGCTGGACTCAGGTCACCAGATCCTTTAAGATCAACCCTCCAACTCCATCTCCTGTTGAACTGAAGAATCATTGCCTAGACTCATCAAGCTTACTGACCACTCTCATATGTTGCTCATCCATGTTGGAACAAATGATACTGCTAGGTATTCTACAGAACATATCAAACAGGACTTCATGGCCTTGGGTCAGAGGGTGAAGCAGCTAGGAGCACAGGGGGTGTTCTCAGTGATCCTCCCTGTTGAAGGTAAAGGCCAGAGGAGAGAAGCTTGCATCCTGGAGCTAAATGTGTGGCTGTGGGAAAAAAACTTCTAGATCTAGAGGCTACAATGATAGAAACAGACTTGGATTTAGTGGCGTTCACGGAATGTGAATGTGAATGTATGGTGATGTGAATGTGAATGTGTGGTGATGTGTGATGTGATGTGATGTGGACGGTACCAATGTGAATGCTTTTTGTTTCCTAGACCATGGGTTGATTTTCCAAGAGCTACTGAGCGGGGATGGAGTGTCTTCAGCAACAGAGTGGCTAAAGTAATAAAGAGGGCTTTAAACTAGACTTGCTGGAGATGGTTAAAAAAAGGCCCCAAAGCAATAAATAACCCTCAGGAAGGTAGGACATTGAATGCCCCTATAGAAGGAAGGTGGGACATTGACTGCAACAATAGAAGAGGAAAAAAAGAAGTAACATCTGGAGAGCCTAGTATACCAATGCCCACAGTATGGGAAAAAAAACCTTCTAGATCTAGAGGCTACAATGATAGAAACAGACTTGGATTTAGTGGCAGTCACGGAGACATGGTTCATGGAAAACCATGACTGGGATATAGCTATACCTGGTGGTGACGTGACGTGATGTTTCCTAGACCATGGGATAAAATTAGTGAACACATTCTGGACAAAATAGCTCCAAAATATGAGTAACATAAATTGAGAAGAATAACTAAAATAGTTTAATACTAAATTATTAGAATTAAAACAAATCTGTAGGAAATTAGATTGTAACTGGCTAAAACAATGAATATAGTAAGATGTGTTGTTGAAAACATATAACTGAATATAAAATTAAATCTTACAGATACTAAGAAAGATTATTATTCCAAGTTAATAGATGGAGACATTCTTACTATGAAAAAAACTCTTTCAATTAGTGAATCATTTAACAGACACTAAGGACATGCTCAATACATCAGGAGAAATCTGGCTGATTACTTTGAAATGAAAATAGAAAAGTGTTTAATTTGATGTGACAGATATGGAATTTGGAAAAATCAAATATAGAACCACTCCAGCTGATAGGATTTGGAATGATTTCAATATTGTTCAATGGTTGGTAATGGACAGATTAATTAAGAAATTTGCAGGGTCCCATTGTATGATGAACAATTGTTCAACCCAGTTAATGAAAGAAGCTTCAACAAATTTTACAGTTTTACTTCTGGACTGGTTGATAAACTCTCTATCATTAGGTGGATTTCCAACATCTTTGGGAGAAAAAATTCTCACTCCAATAGTTAAGAATACAAAAGATTCCTTTAATAATACAACAAATTACAGAGCAGTAACATTGATCCCCCTCCCCCTTTTACTAAACTTATAGAAGGTCTGTTTGCAATACGATTAGCAGACTATTTAGAGAAATTTGATATTCTACACAATTCAAAATCAGGTTTCCGTACTAACTATGGTACAGATACAGTAATGGGAACATTAATAACAAATTAAATTACTGATGGGTGCAGGAAAGCAAGCACTTATCATGCAGTTTGATCTGTAAAGTGCTTTTGATTTAGTAGATCACAATTTGTTATTACATATTCTGAGTTATTTCATATTTCAGGTTATTTTATATGCTGATATCAATACTTTGATCCCACTGTTCTCTACTATAAATGAGATTAAACCTAGAATATAAATATGCATTTCCTTAATTGAAGAATGGATGACCAATTGTTATTTAAAATTAGATAAGGGAAAAACTAAATTCCTATTAGTGGGGGCAAAAGAAAAGGGATTAGAAAAAGGTAATATAACAAATTAGTCAACATTGAAAATACTGAGAATAATGATCATAGTTTAACAATGAAGCCCCAGATGAATTTTGTGACAAAAATGTGTTTTTGGTTTCTGCTTAAAATTAAGGAGGATTCGGAAATATATATAATATATAATCACATCACATCACATGCTTTGTTATGTTGTAAACTTGCTGTTTGTAGTTCCTTATTATAATGTAAACCACATCAAATAATTCTGGTCACATAGAAATTTGTGGAATAAATTCCATTCACTTCTAACTTTAGGTTGGGTGCTCCAGAAATTCACATCTGTCATTCTACCACAGAAGTCTTATAGTCTTGTAACTGTGGAGGCTTAATTTAGTTGGCCTAATCTGTCTAAGACATTTCCACATCCTCAATTTTCTAGTAGAAGAGATCATGTCTCCATTTTCTCTTACCCTTGACTCTTGTCCGGTTGTGCTTCAAACATAGTAGTTAAGGAGCAAGCCTTTGCCATGCTTTTTAGTCTCAGATCTGCCTTTTTGCTTAATGTACTTGAGATTTTGGTGACTCTTAACAAGTGGTATTTAGAGGAGGCAGCTTTTCTCTTGAGTCTCTCATATCCCTCTATGCTTTAGGATGAACACCAAGTAGAAATAGCTCAGGGGTCCATAAAAGTTCATGTTGCAAAGGTGATAGCTAGATTTATGTTTCCCATTAACTGTAATGACATTAATCAGATTAGGTATCTTATCGGAAAATATAGTAAATTTCCATTTTGTAATGAGTGATTAACAATAATTTTAAAATGCTGACTTTCAGAAAAACAAGTTGGTATACATCCATTTTCTAAAACTCCTATCCGAGTAAAGCCTATTCCAACAAAAGATAGAAAATGTTTAAAAAAATAACCAATCCATCTCCAATAAAATACAAAATATCCTTCAGATTATAAATATATATACTGTTTGCTGCATTCTCAATGAAGAGACCAAACCTCTGTAAGGAGACAGGACTCTTTCCTCCTCCTGATCAGCTTGGAGAGGTTTTGGGGAGCTTATGATTGCGCTAGGAGTGGAGTCAAGAGATAGAGAGCGGGGAATTTTGTTCAGTTGTGATTTTAGAAGAGTAGGCAGTGGAGATGGTAAGCTACTGTAGAACATTTTAAAGTAGGGGGAAGAAATGTGCTGCTTAACCCTTCCTTTCCAGGTTGCAATATAGTTGAGGGGTTACCCATGACACTACTATTCCAGAACCGTTTGTGAAACAACAGGTACCATTTCTTACTGAAAAGCCTAAAAGGAGCTGTTACAGCAAACTCAGAGGGAGAAACAAACAAGGTACAATCGTATAATCGTATCCCACTGCTAAAATTGACACCTGCTGCTAAGGTGTCATACCTCAGGCATCACATCAAAGAGGCACACAAAGTGACAGGACATCCCTTTGTGCAGCCCTTCATGGGTACGTTTACTGTAAATTTATGAAGAG
The DNA here is from genome assembly GCF_901765095.1 of Microcaecilia unicolor. NCBI lineage: Eukaryota > Metazoa > Chordata > Amphibia > Gymnophiona > Siphonopidae > Microcaecilia > Microcaecilia unicolor. The sequence continues at coordinate 148,588,357 of NC_044031.1, read as the reverse complement.
ATGTTGATGAATTTATTTGGGACTGCTAACATTTTAAGAGAATATTTAATTACATAGTAACATAGTAGTTAATGGCAGATAAAGACCTGCGTGGTCCATCCAGTCTGCCCAACAATATAAACTCATTGTATGTGATGCCTGTCCTTGATTTGTCCTTGCCATTTTCAGGGCACAGACTGTAGAAGTCTGACCAGCACTGGCTTTGCTTCCCAATTACCAGTGTTGCCACCCAATTTCCATTAAGCTTCTATGGATCCATTCCTTATAAACAGGATTCTTTTGTGTTTATCCCACACATTTTTGAATTCTGATGGAAACGGTAACAGAGTTTATCTTGTTGGGCAGATTGGATAAACTGTAGAGGTCTTTATCTGTGCAGTTAAAAAATCCATATGGAAGGCCATGTGTACTTTTAGCTGTCCTATGGATAGTTTTTAGCCAGGGGAGCCTACTCAGACAAATACACATTTCTCCAGGGACATGCCCTTGAAATATGTCCTCTAAAGGTAGAAGGGTACAGTGACAACAACACTGAGAAATCAAAGAATTAGGATTGCTCAATAAAATATACATGAACGTATTGTCAAATCAAAAAATGTCTTTTAATCCCGATGAATATTCTCTCTTCTTTTTACTGTTATTTTGTACTGAAGTAATCAGTTCTTTACATATGAATTACATAATAATAGCAAAGCACCCTGGTGGAAAAGTTTCTTCTCCTGCTGGTAAAAAATTAAAATAATCACAGATGACTAATGATCAGAAACATTGACTGACAGCTCTGAAGTAGAGTACACAGACATCATTCTCTGAAGTACAGTTTGTTCTGTAAGTTGATTTTAGGAAAAACTTATGATTCTCCTTGCAGTAACAACTTCATATCATCTTTTGAAATACATTTATTTACTTAATTAAAAGCTTCTATGCAGGCCCTACACAGAATAATCTGTTGATTTAAAAAATATTGTTTTTTATTTGATTCTTGATATAGCACCTTTCTGTGCTACAACCAAAATGTGTCTGTACATATTATGTACAGGCACTTTCGGGATCACAATCTAAGTTTGTATGCCTTGTTCTTGTTTTGCAACAAAACATCTTGTACAACACACAATGCACTCCAACCATCATGGTGTTCTAACAACAATCTAAAAGATCTTAAAATTAGTAGCACCATAAAAGAAATACTCTACAGTATAGCCTATTCTAGTGGTTCTCATCCCAGCCATTAGGGTATACCCAGCCTGCCTGGTTTTCATGACATCAATTTTGAATATCAATCAAAATAAATTCTTACAATCACACATGTGCAGGGACTCAAGGACAAAACAGCATTCAGCACACACAAAAAGTGGAGAAAAAAACCTCAGTTGAACTACCCAGCCAACCACGGTTATAAGGTATGGGCACTGCTCACCATCACTGAAACTGTTTTAGTTACTCTTCTGGCCAAATTTCAGCAAGAAATAGCTGCAGGAAAAAGCATATTGTTCCTCCAATTTGACGTGTCTAGCCCATTTGACATGGTAAACCATGACATTTTATTAAATCTCTTTGATTACTATGGGATTGGCGAAAATATACTCAGATGGATTAAAGGTTTCTTATCCTCTAGATCATACCAAGTGAAATCGAATACAAACATATCATCTTCCTGGAAAGCAGTTTGCGGAGTCCCTCAGGGTTCACCACTATCACCAACACTCTTCAACATAATGATGATTCCACTGGCCAAATCCTTATCCAATTTAGGCCTTAATCCATTTATCTATGCTAATGATGTTACAATTTATATACCTTTCAGATACGATTTGACAGAAATCACCAATACAATTAAGATTGGTTTAAACACAATGGATTCTTGGGCAAACTCATTCCGATTGAAACTAAATTATGAAAAGAACCATTGTCTTATCCTTGGAGAAGAGACGGCTCAGGGGAGACATGATAGAGGTACATAAAATAATGAGTGGAGTGGAACAGGTGGATGTGAAGCGTCTGTGCATGCTTTCCAAAAATACTAGGACTAGGGGGCATGCGATGAAACTACAGTGTAGTAAATTTAAAACAAATCGGAGAAAAGTTTTCTTCACCCAATGTGTAATTAAACTCTGGAATTCGTTGCCGGAGAAAGTGGTGAAGGCGGTTAGCTTAGCAGAGTTTAAAAAGGGGTTGGACGGTTTCCTAAAGGACAAGTCCATAAACCGCTACTAAACGGACTTGGAAAACTCCAAAATTCCAGGAATAACATGTATAGAATGTTTGTACGTTTGGGAAGCTTGCCAGGTGCCCTTGGCCTGGATTGGCCGCTGTCGTGGACAGGATGCTGGGCTCGATGGACCCTTGGTCTTTTCCCAGTATGGCATTACTTATGTACTTATGTACTTATGTACAATAAGTACAAACCTTCAACCTTAAAAATCCCAATCTCGGATAGCCTAAAATTGCTTGGCATCATACTTGACTGCAATCTGATTCTTGAAAGTCAAGTAAATTCCACCACAAAGAAAATATTCCATTCTATGTGGAAACTTAAACGTATAAAACATTTCTTCCCATAGGATGTATTTTGCAACCTAATACAATCAATGGTTCTAAGCAATTTAGATTACTGCAATGGAATCTATGCAGGTTGTAAAGAACAACTAACAAAGAAACTTCAGACTGCACAGAATACAGCTGCCAGATTGATATTCAGAAAACCAAAATTTGAAAGTGCCAAACCCCTTCACAAAAAACTGCATTGGCTTCCCATCAAGGAACATATTGCCTCTTGTCCACAGGATTATTTACGGTGAAGTTCCTGGATACATGTTGGACCTCATAAAACTACCACCCAGAAACAGTACCAGCCTATCCCGAACTTATTTAAATCTGCATTATCTAGACTACAATGGAGTTAGATACAAATCAACTTATGCATCCAGCTTTTCTTACATAAGTACACAACTGTGGAACGCTTTGCCCAAAACTATGAGATCTATCCATAACCACCTTAACTTCAGGAAACAACTGAAAACCAACTTGTTTAAGAAGGCCTACCCCCATCACCCCCTCTTTCTTTGTTGCTTTATACCTATGTTTCTTACATGCGTACTACTATACTATGTATTTGTATTATTGAACCAGAGCCTAACTCTACGGTATTGTGTAAGCCACATTGAGCCTGCAACTAAGTGGGAAAATGTGGGATATAAATGTGTTAAATAAATAAATCACTGGTCAAAAAAACTCTATGCTTGCATTAACCTTCTATTGCCCCAAGTGTAAAATAAGTACGTGTAATATACATAGATTACTCAGTGAATGTGCTCTTTGGCCCTTTGTTCTTCCCGTATTGTGCACACATCCTTTACAAGAAGAGCAAAAGGATGCTGTGGGATACTGTGACTTTCCACTTCATCACTGATCCAGTTGCCAGTGGGGCAGCAGTGGAAAATCAGCCTTTCATACATGGTAGTGCTCAAGACTGATCTTCCCAAGGTATGATCTATATTCTAGGGATGCATTAATGACAGACCTACTTATGATACCATTTGGCAACTTGAAACCATAAAATTACCATTAGTCCCAACTCCTTTTCCTGTTTTGTGTATATTAACAGCTCATCCCTCCACAGCCATCATGTAATACAGCCTTGAGTTTCTGTACTCCAAAAACATGACTTTCTATGCCAACTATTTTAACATTAACATTAATAAACTTGTATTTTTGCCATATACCTTATGGTTCAATGCGGATCACAGTAATAAGAAACTGGACATCTCCAGGAAGTATAATACTACATAATAAAATAACAGCCTTTCTAATAATTACAACTCAAGACAAATTTTCTAAATAAACAGGTTTTAATATGCTTACAGAAACTGACTATAATTTGTCTCAGAGATCAATAAGATTTGAATTTCTTTATCCAACCAGGCTGCTTGGTATGAAAGAAGGGCATCCAATAATCTAGTTACAAAAATACTTAAAGGAGGATATATAAATAAAGCCAATGTTCTTGTAACTCATTTTTTGCAAAAATAAAAAATGATCCAGAAAATAAAGTGTTTGATTTCTATTGATAACCTTAAGAGTGGACTAACATGGCTACCACACCTCTTTACTATAATATAAAGAGATGCATTCAAATTTTTCAGGTAGAAAATGAAACATAACACTACATTCTGAATGGTTTGACATTTCTTTAGCAAATATTTAGAAGCACCTAAATAAGGGCCTGTTTACAAAGGCATGCTAGTGTTTTTAGCATGCGCTGTGTAGATGCCCATAGGAATATTATGGGCATCTACACTGTTAGCGCGTGCTAATTTTTAGCCATGTGCTAAAAAACACTAGTGTGCCTTTGTAAACAGGGCCCTAAATTATATTGCAATAATCTAATAAACTTAAGATCAACGATTGCACTATTAACCGGAAATGATCTTGATCAAAATATTTTCACATGTCGTAAATTATGCATAATAAAAAATTATCTTTGAGTGGGTCTGTTAATCTGAGAATGTAAATATAACTTACTGTCAATTATAACCCCTAATACTTTAATGAATGGAGAAAAATAATATAATGTCTGATTTATCATCACACTATTTTCATTTACATCTGTGGAATGGCTCACTAACAGAAATTTTTTTTTTCTGAATTTAATTTTAGTTTATGCTTTTTCATTAACATATCTAAGGAGCTGAGTATATTATGAAGTAAATCTATATGAGACATGACCAAGGAGTTGTTGGGAAAGAAGACCTTTATATCGTCTGCATACCTATAAAAATAGACACCTTTTATTGGGTTTTCCTTTAGTCTTGAAATATCATCACCATAGATGAAACATGAGAAGCTAATGGGGTCATGAGACAACTAACAAATAAATAAGATCAAAAAGTTATACATTTGAAAAAAAGATGGTGGATTTCATTCATGTCTTGTTTTTTTCTCTTAGAGGGGAGAAAAGGCAGTATTTGGTATCAGCACAATCTCTGGGGGAAAGGTACAGCATATGTTTGATGCATCATTTTATTAAGCCAGTGAATCTCTTACTGAATCAACTTAACAACAAAACATGGCCATACATCAGAGCTTTTCTGGGACCACACACGTGAGCCCCTGTGGTTAGATGATAACAGCTACTATTTTTAATAAAATGAGATCTTTTAACAAATATGTATTCAAATGATAACTAAGAAAACTTAATAGAAAATCAAGCATAACATTAAACCTAAAATTAAATATTTGGTTTAACATAATGACATAGTTGCATTCTAATACTGCACCTCCTTTGTAACAAATATCCAGATATTTTCATAATACTTGGGAAGGCAGTATTCTAGACTCCGAAGTATATGGGCAGGATGTGTCTAGAATGTGTATGCTGGACAGCAAGATGTACAGATAAGGGGCTATTTTATGCTAAGGTGGATTTCTGGAAAGGGTGAAAATGGGTCAGATAGATTCAGAGACAGACCCACAGCCAGCACCTTCTACCCCCTTCTAAATATCAGAGGAAGTACCCGGACAAGCCAGCAGTGGTGCGAGACTAGTTGAGCTCCCCCATTCATTTAAGTGGCTAATTCATTCATTTGTTGAAAAGATTTGTGGCTAGGCAAATCTTTTCTCTGGTTAAGGCTTCTGAGCAAGACAGAAAAGATGTGAATGACCATAGCTAACTTAATCTCACACTTTTACATTCCAGAACAGCTCGAATAGCGCCATTTTATAGCCACACATGCCTGCAATATCAAGGAAGGACTTACCTTTTAAATTTTCTGGCATCACACAAATTCCCTTCCCTTGCAAGTCAGTCCTCCAGTCCTCACACACCACGTCGGGGGGGGGGGGGGGAGTAAGATAATAATAGATGGATAGATCCCACCTTCCTCGCCCTCCTATTGGTCAAATTTGACCAATAGGAGGGCGAGCAGACAGACTGCAGGAACACCAGCCAATCCGCTGGCTGTGGCAATGAAACCTGCCCAAAAAGGCCTCCGTTCTAGGTGCTTAGCACCTCCACCAGCTGACTTCCAGGTGCTGTGGAGGACTTGCAGCCTAATAATTGTTAGTTACAGGCTAGATGCAATCTATATACATGGCTACTTATGTCAGACATTCACCAGTCATAAGTAGGCACACCTGACTTTTGGCATGCCAATGTGGCTTTGTACTAACATTCTATAATGATTTAGTCATGCTGTTAAGCCATAATAGAATTAGCGCTAATTGTGCCCTTTTATGATGCCTTAAATGAGAAGCCAATTTATAGAAGTGTCGCCTTTGTGTTTGCGGAAAGACTCAAGCACAAGTGATTATAAAGGCATTGAGCCAACCTCTATACAAGTATCCTTTAAAAAAGTCCAATCCAAAAAGCGTATTGTATCATATTTATAAGGGTCCAAACTGTGGCTGCTAAATGCCCCTTCAAGTCCCACTTCAGTCTCGGTCACAGTTGAGACCCATGCACATATTTACAACTGCAAATTGTGGACAGGGCTTCTAAAATAACCACCAAAATCTGTGCTACAGAAGTTATTCTTGATTAGAAAGAATCAAGAAGTGGCATGATCACACTTTGGAAAGAACTCATCCTCAATTTTTCAAGTGCTCAGTTTTAACAATATATATGTTAGAGTTGCCTTGAACTAATTTGAATCTCTCCCTAGACATTTGAAATCCACAAAGAATTAATGGGAAATGAAAGCTTCTGTTTCTGAAAATATAACTGCGGATTAAAAAAAAAAAAAGAAAAAACAGATGTCAATTAGTTACCAGGGAGTGTTGAAGAAGAAAACATCTTGACATTTACTTTCCTATAGAAGAGCTACAGTTGATGCTGAAAAAAAAGAGGACACATTCTGGTCAAATTATCAGGAAAAATAAGTACGCTTTGAAATGTTGTTTGGTATGATTGTTATAGCTAATGTTTTCCAGCCATAGAAATAAAGGCCAAAAAATAAGTTGTAGATGGCACCTTTTTATCGGATTTTCTTAATACATTTGTGAGTAGCTTTTGAGAGCTGTGCGTTCTTCATTGGGTCAGTGTACAATGAGCTACAGATGATGTGTTCTCAATATACGAAAGCTATTACAGTTTGCATTAAAGTTGTGAGACGGTGGTGCTTGTTTCAAGGATTTGAAGAGCTGTGAAAAAAAAAAAGAAATGAGCGGGTGATGGTAATATATTTGTAGAAGGATAAGAAAATTGAGGAAGACAGCTGACCTTAGAGGGTCTTTTACTAAGGGCCCCTTTTACTAAGCCGCGTAAACGTCTACACATGCCCAACGCGCGCTAAAAAGGAGTTACCACCCGGCTACCATGAGGCTCTTGCGGTAATTTCATTTTTGGCGTGCGTCTGATACGTGCGTCTGAAAAATAATTTAAATTTTTGGACGTGCATATCGGCTGCACGCCAAGTGGCATTTGATGCGTGTAGGCCATTACCGTCTGGTTACCGCGTGAGTCAATGGCTGGCAGTAACGTCTCAGACCCAAAATGAACACGTGCCAATTTTGATTTTGCCGCATGTCCATTTTTGGCAAACATTTTAAAAAGACATTTTTTGCAGGTACACTGAAAAATGGATTTGTGCGCGCCCAAAACATGTGCCTACACTACCAGTTATGGTAGCGCTTTTAGCTTATGGTAGAAATCAGTTGGTGGTAAACGCTGAAATGCCCATTTTATTTACCGCCAGCTGATTTCTACCGCGAGCTAAAAACGCTACCACGGCTTAGTAAAAGACCCCCTTAAATCTTCAGAAAAACTATCTGCTAATGAATGTGGAAAATAATGCTCCTATTAAATCCCCTCTTTTGTTTCAAAATATTTGATCAATTTGAAATCCCTTATGTTCTTGTGTAGCTTTGATGTTATCTTTCAGTATTCTATTAACCATGTAAGGAACTGTATGTAAAATATACGTTTGGGTTATCAGCTGGGATGAAGAGTAAATAAATCCCTTATAGTTACGGTAAAAATCCACCTTTAGAGTCCCTTTTACTAAGCCGTGTAGGCGCTTACGCGCGCCAAACTGGAGTTACCGCCCGGTTACCGCGTGGCCCTTGTGTTAATTTCAATTTTGGCGCATGTCTGCTATGTGCATCTGAAACATCTTTTTTTTCTAGTGCACATAAGCGGTTGCGCGCCAAGTGGCATCTGACGCGCGTAGGTCATTACCGCCCAAATTCTTTACCGCTAGGTCTATGGCTGGTGGTAAGGTCTCAGACCCAGAATGGACACGTGTCCATTTTCGGCAAAAAAAAAGGCCTTTTTTTTACAGGTGCTCTGAAAAATTATTCTATGCGCACCACATTGCCGTTTTAGCAGTGCGGCTAAATTGGGTGTTCGCTTTCCCCTGAAGAAGCCCCTCTGGCAAAACGGATCTGTTGGGCGGGGAACCCCATTACCGAAGCTGCAATGAGCTAAGTGGTTTTTTACCATCCTTAAAGTTGTGTGACTCACAGTTGCTACAGCATACTTCATAAAACATACATGTCCACATGAAGGGAGGAGGTGGGTTTGAGAACAATTCATGGTGACAACTTTAACAGAAGTATAGCCAGCAGTTGTGCTGGAATTTCACCAGCCTGAGGTCTCTTCCCTTCTCCCATATATTATTTCACATCCCACACTTTGTGTGATTAGACCCGCTACCCATAGCTTCGTTACATTTGTACCCCACATTTTCCCACCTATTTGTTAAGAATACATGCTTCTTCAGAAAGAGTGCACACTCATTCAAAAGAATACATAGTATTTGTAAAAAGTGTGCATTATTTGCTAAGAGTTTGCACTCTTTCAATAAGAATGTGCACTCTTTGCCAAAAGTTTATGCATGTGTGCACTATTCAAACATGTGCACATTGTCAGGAAACAAGATGCATTCTTTGCAAAGTGTGTACTCTTCACAAATAGTGCACACACATTATGAAAAGTACCTATTCTTTTAGAAGGGTGCACATTATTAATGACACCCCCAAAAATAAAATGTCAGGGATTTTCCTGACATTTCAGGAAAACAATGACACAAAAATACCCCTACAGGATACTGCAATCAATAGATTAAATTATTTTGATTAATCGGTTGGCAGAAATATTAAGTGCTCAGCAAAATTTGACTGGGGTTTTGCTCTAACTAGCTTTCTGTTAAATTAGCAGTGGGGGTGGGAGGCAAGAGTCAGCAAAGGCAGATTGTTACCCCTCCCCCCCCCCCCCCCAATTGTGACACAATTCTGCAAGAGAAGGAAACAGGCAAAGAGCAGAAAAAGTTCTAAGAATAAAGCTGGAAGAACAGAAACAGTTTGGTGTTCTAAATTGAAATTTGAAAACAGATTGAAGGGCCCTTGTACTAAACCACTGTATGCTAAGCAGCTAGCATGGCTTTATTAGACCAGTAGAAAGTAGCAGAAGCTTACTGTACTAAAGCAAGGGCCTTTGTGGTAAAAATGCCACATTAGCTGCCTAATGCAGGAGTGGGCTGGGTCTGTGCGTGACCATCTGTAACAGATATCACACAGGTCTTCACTATGTGCTAGCTGTCCTGATTGTTAATATCACAGCCAAATTTACTGCCACTCCAAGAGGAGGTGGCTAGCAGTCCAGAAGCATGGTTGTCACATATAATGCACCAGTCAGAGCACTCTCTGGCCTCCCGCCCCCCCCCCCCCCCAATACAGACCCGACACCATGATCAGCCAGTTAATCTCCCCTCCTTGAACCCAGTTCCAGTACCCTGGTGGCTCAATCACCTTCCTGAGCCCAGTTCCAGTAATCCCAATGGTTCCCTTAGCCCCCCCCCCCTTTCCTGGAACCTGCTCTGATTCTTCACGATGGCTGCTTTAGCCCCCAAACCCAGCTGTGATTCTAAGGGCTCCATACGACATCCCCCCAAACCCAGATCCAATCCCCCAATTGCTCCCTCAGCCTCCTAGACCCAGAACAGATCCCTCCCAACGACTTCCTAAGCCCCACCAGAACCCAGCTCCAATTACCCAATGGGTCTCTTTCCCCCTCCTCCTGAACCCAGCTCCAATCCCCTGATAGCTCCCATATGTCCCCAGACCAAGCCCTGATCCTCTCAATGGCTCCCTCAGCCCTCCTGAACCCAGATGTAACCCACCAATGGCTCCCTCAGCCCCTAAACCCAGCTTCAATCCTCCCAATATCTCCCTCCCTCTGAGTCCAGCTCCGATCCCCTGATGGTTCTCCTATCTCCTGAAACCATCTCTGATCCAACTGATGGGGCCCTCACCCCTCCCCAAACCTAGCTCCAATACTTCTGACACAAAACCCCACCCAACAAATATCCTGCCCTCTAGCACCCTTCCAAATTCCCCTGACACATCCTTAAAGCCCCAAGGCCAGAACAGACACCCTCTTTAAAAAAAATTAGACCTTGACACAACTATCCCCCCCCCTTCCCAAAACTCCTCCCTGTTGAACATAACCCCCTAGGCTCCAACCCTCCCCCACCCCTCCCTTTGGATTTACCTGGAGGTCACCATTGGTAGGGCAGTGGGTCCTGGACAGCATTGAACACTCTCTTCTGCCATCTAGGTTGGTATCTTACCTAAATAGTGCTGATTACCCCTAAGGGTAATCTCACAGTACTACTATGATAGATTTTGACAAATTACTCCTAATTAACAGAACCCTGCTTCAAGTCATTGGTGTCATTTTGGATAAGGCACTGACCGACTGCCACTTGGGACAAACTACCCCACTGTTGATGGGGGATCATGGGGTGGGGGGAGAGTTGGGTTCTAGGGGTATCTTTTTTTGTTAAGGGGTGGAGTTTAGGAAAGGGGGAGAGATTGATATGCCAGGGCTTGATTTATTAAATAGGATATCTGGCCTGACACTGATGGGATTCAGGGGATGTTGGGGTGTCAATAGGAGGGGCTTCAATGGCGTACCTGGGGTGGGGTTTGTGTTGTAGGGGGGTTGTGAGGATGTCAGAGGAGTGGGGTCTGTGTTGTGATTATTTTTTGTGCTGTGAGTATTGCAATTTGGTTCAGAGGGTAAGGGAGCCATTGGGGGATCGGAGCTGGGTTTGAAAGGGGGTGGGAGAGCCACCAGGAGGATCAGAACTGGGTTTATGGAGCGGTGAGGGAGCATTTCAAATGTACTGGAGCTGGATTTGGAGGGGGAGTGGAGACATGTGGCACTGCCATGGTTACCTGTCAGGGTATGTCTTAACCAGTGCTTTTTTTGTAGAAAAAAAGGTGCCGGTACTCATTATGGGCGGGGTCACCACATATGGCTCCACCCCTATGATAGCCACACCCACATTAACCACACCTCCTATAGCAGCCATGGCACATATAAACAGACATCATTGAAAATATTATAGTATAGGAGAAAAAAATAACGTGATTTTTTTCATTATAAATAATCTCTGTAAGCTCTTACAGCTCCAGTATACCCAGTGCAAAATAAGACAGCCAATGTAAATTCTCAAATTGGACATAATTACAAACATTAAAATGAAAATAAAATGATTTTTTTCTACCTTTGTTGTCTGGTGACTGTTTTTCTTTCCATATTGGTCCCAGTCTGTGATTCTGCTTTCTTTTCTTTTCGCTTAACTCTTCTGTGCCATTTGTCATTTTTGTCTCCTTTTTCTTTGCTTTCTTCAATATTTTTCAGGCTCTCTCTCTGTCCAGATTTAATTCATTCTTACTATCCATTCTTTAATTTCCTTCATCTACCTGTGGCTTTTCATCTTTTCCTCACCCTTGTTCTCCCCATGCCCCTTCCTCTTATTCTCCAGTCTTTCTCTATTCCCCTTTTCCATCCAGCAGCTCTGCTTTCTCTCCCCATCCTTCCAGTGTCTCCCCTATTTCTTTCTGCATTCTTCCATCCAGCATCTTCCCTCTCTCTCTCCCCATCCTTCCATCTGTTTTCCCCCTCTCTCTCCCCATCCTTCCATCTGTTTCCCTCTCTCTTTCCCCAATCCTTCCATCTGTTTTTCCCTCTCTCTCCCCATCCTTCCATCTGTTTTTCCCTCTCTCTCCCCATCCTTCCATCTGTTTTCCCCCTCTCTCCCCAATCCTTCCCTCTGTTGTTTTCCCTTTCTTTCTCTCCCCAATCCTTCCCTGTTTTCCCTCTCTCTCTATCCCCATCCTTCCATCTGTTTTCCCCTCTCTCCCCAATCCTTCCATCTGTGTTTCCCTCTCTCTCCCCATCCTTCCATCTGTTTTTCCCTCTCTCTCCCTAATCCTTCCCTGTTTTCCCTCTTTCTCTCTCTCCCCAATCCTCCCCTCTGTTGTTTTCCCTCTCTCCCCAATCCTTCCCTCTGTTGTTTTCCCTCTCTCTCTCTCTCTCCCCAATCCTTCCCTCTGTTGTTTTCCCTCTTTCTTTCTCTCTCTCCCCAATCCTTCCCTCTGTTGTTTTCCCTCTCTCTCCCCAATCCTTCCCTCTGTTGTTTTCCCTCTTTCTCTCTTTCCCCAATCCTTCCCTCTGTTGGTTTCCCTCTCTCCCCAATCCTTCCCTCTGTTGGTTTCCCTCTTTCCCCACAATCCTTCCCTCTGTTGGTTTCCCTCTTTCTCTCTTTCCCCAATCCTTCCCTCGGTTGGTTTCCCTCTTTCTCTCTCTCCCCAATCCTTCCCTCTGTTGTTTTCCCTCTTTCTCTCTCTCCCCAATCCTTCCCTCTATTGTTTTCCCTCTCTCTCCCCAATCCTTCCTTCTGTTGTTTTCCCTCTCTCTCCCCAATCCTTCCCTCTGTTGTTTTCCCTCTTTCTCTCTCTCCCCAATCCTTCCCTCTTTCTCTCTCTCCCCAATCCTTCCCTCTGTTGTTTTCCCTCTTTCTCTCTCTCCCCATTCCTTCCCTCTATTGTTTTCCCTCTCTCTCCCCAATCCTTCCCTCTGTTGTTTTCCCTCTCTCTCCCCCAATCCTTCCCTCTGTTGTTTTCCCTCTTTCTCTCTCTCCCCAATCCTTCCCTCTGTTGTTTTCCCTCTTTCTCTCTCTCCCCCCAACCCTTCCCTCTGTTGGTTTCCCTCTTTCTCTCTTTCCCCAATCCTTCCCTCTGTTGTTTTCCCTCTTTCTCTCTCTCCCCAATCCTTCCCTCTATTGTTTTCCCTCTCTCTCCCCAATCCTTCCCTCTGTTGTTTTCCCTCTCTCTCCCCAATCCTTCCCTCTGTTGTTTTCCCTCTTTCTCTCTCTCCCCAATCCTTCCCTCTTTCTCTCTCTCCCCAATCCTTCCCTCTGTTGTTTTCCCTCTTTCTCTCTCTCCCCAATCCTTCCCTCTATTGTTTTCCCTCTCTCTCCCCAATCCTTCCCTCTGTTGTTTTTCCTCTCTCTCCCCAATCCTTCCCTCTGTTGTTTTCCCTCTCTCTCCCCCCAATCCTTCCCTCTGTTGTTTTCCCTCTTTCACTCTCTCCCCAATCCTTCCCTCTGTTGTTTTCCCTCTTTCTCTCTCTCCCCCCAATCCTTCCCTCTGTTGGTTTCCCTCTTTCTCTCTTTCCCCAATCCTTCCCTCTGTTGTTTTCCCTCTTTCTCTCTCTCCCCAATCCTTCCCTCTGTTGTTTTCCCTCTCTCCCCCCAATCCTTCCCTCTGTTGTTTTCCCTCTCTCTCCCCAATCCTTCCCTCTGTTGTTTTCCCTCTCTCTCCCCAATCCTTCCCTCTGTTGTTTTCCCTCTTTCCCCAATCCTTCCCTCTGTTGGTTTCCCTCTCTCCCCAATCCTTCCCTCTGTTGGTTTCCCTCTTTCCCCCCAATCCTTCCCTCTGTTGGTTTCCCTCTTTCCCCAATCCTTCCCTCGGTTGGTTTCCCTCTTTCTCTCTCTCCCCAATCCTTCCCTCTGTTGTTTTCCCTCTTTCTCTCTCTCCCTAATCCTTCCCTCTATTGTTTTCCCTCTCTCTCCCCAATCCTTCCCTCTGTTGTTTTCCCTCTCTCTCCCCAATCCTTCCCTCTGTTGTTTTCCCTCTTTCTCTCTCTCCCCAATCCTTCCCTCTTTCTCTCTCTCCCCAATCCTTCCCTCTGTTGTTTTCCCTCTTTCTCTCTCTCCCCAATCCTTCCCTCTATTGTTTTCCCTCTCTCTCCCCAATCCTTCCCTCTGTTGTTTTTCCTCTCTCTCCCCAATCCTTCCCTCTGTTGTTTTCCCTCTCTCTCCCCCCAATCCTTCCCTCTGTTGTTTTCCCTCTTTCACTCTCTCCCCAATCCTTCCCTCTGTTGTTTTCCCTCTTTCTCTCTCTCCCCCCAATCCTTCCCTCTGTTGGTTTCCCTCTTTCTCTCTTTCCCCAATCCTTCCCTCTGTTGTTTTCCCTCTTTCTCTCTCTCCCCAATCCTTCCCTCTGTTGTTTTCCCTCTCTCCCCCCAATCCTTCCCTCTGTTGTTTTCCCTCTCTCTCCCCAATCCTTCCCTCTGTTGTTTTCCCTCTCTCTCCCCAATCCTTCCCTCTGTTGTTTTCCCTCTTTCCCCAATCCTTCCCTCTGTTGGTTTCCCTCTCTCCCCAATCCTTCCCTCTGTTGGTTTCCCTCTTTCCCCCCAATCCTTCCCTCTGTTGGTTTCCCTCTTTCCCCAATCCTTCCCTCGGTTGGTTTCCCTCTTTCTCTCTCTCCCCAATCCTTCCCTCTGTTGTTTTCCCTCTTTCTCTCTCTCCCTAATCCTTCCCTCTATTGTTTTCCCTCTCTCTCCCCAATCCTTCCCTCTGTTGTTTTCCCTCTCTCTCCCCAATCCTTCCCTCTGTTGTTTTCCCTCTTTCTCTCTCTCCCCAATCCTTCCCTCTTCTCTCTCTCCCCAATCCTTCCCTCTGTTGTTTTCCCTCTTCTCTCTCCCCAATCCTTCCCTCTATTGTTTTCCCTCTCTCTCCCCAATCCTTCCCTCTGTTGTTTTCCCTCTCTCTCCCCAATCCTTCCCTCTGTTGTTTTCCCTCTCTCTCCCCCCAATCCTTCCCTCTGTTGTTTTCCCTCTTTCACTCTCTCCCCAATCCTTCCCTCTGTTGTTTTCCCTCTTTCTCTCTCTCCCCCCAATCCTTCCCTCTGTTGGTTTCCCTCTTTCTCTCTCCCCCCCCCAATCTTTCCCTCTGTTGGTTTACCTCTTTCTCTCTTTCCCCAATCCTTCCCTCTGTTGTTTCCCCTCTTTCTCTCTCTCCCCAATTCTTCCCTCTGTTGTTTTCCCTCTCTCCCACCAATCCTTCCCTCTGTTGTTTTCCCTCTTTCCCCAATCCTTCCCTCTGTTGTTTTCCCTCTTTCTCTCTCTCCCCAATCCTTCCCTCTGTTGGATTCCCTCTCCCTGCCAAGTTTGGCGCGAATGGCACGAAGACGCGACGCACGCGGCACCAGCCCCTATTTCCGGTAGCTGCTTCTCCTGTTGTTGAGTAGCAGCGGCCGCTACACAAAGAAAAAGAAGATTAAAAAAAATTGAAACCTGGCTGAAACGCGGCACCCCGGCACTGTAGACAGTCATTAGGCATTGGCTGTTGCCCTGCAACCGCTCCTCCTCTTGCCTCTACGTCACTGCCCCTGGAGGAAGACCCCGGAGGAGCGCAGTGACGTAGAGGCAAGAGGAGGAGCGGCTGCGGGGCAACAGCCAATGCCTAATGGCTGTCTACAGTGCTGGGGTGCCGCGTTTCAGCTAGGTTTGAATTTAAAAAAAAATCTTTTTCTTTGTGTAGCGGCCGCTGCTGCTCAACAGGAGAAGCAGCAGCGGCCGGAAATGGGGGCTGGCACTGCGTGCGGGACATGGGCTCACGGGGCGGGGGGAGCCAAAAAAATAAGGTGCCGGTACGCCGTACCGTTGCGTACCGGCACAAAAAAAGCACTGGTCTTAACATATGGCCACTGCATTACATACCTGGTCTGAAAGCGCTGTGGTTTTGCACTGAGTCCAGACATATAACATGGTGGCTGTTGTTATCTCTGTATCTTGTGAGGTAAATGCAGGGCATGCCCCTTGCATTTACCACACAAGTTTTGTAGTTACTGCATGTTCATTTTTATGGTAAACCTACAGTAACTGCAAAAGTTAATACACAAGTAAAAAGGCCCCTGAATGATTTAACAAGAAAAGTTTGAATCTTTGACTGTCAGATTGGATGTGTCTGTAAGCTAGAAGGCTGAGAATTTCTTTTGTCATGTGAAAGGAAAATTAACCTACTTTTGAGAGATAGTGGTACAACAAGAAACATTTCTATTTAATTGAGAAAGAAATTGCTGATTTAAGTCTGTGGCTGAAAAGGGATGTTTTAAAGCTCATGTTTAAAGGATATGGTTGTATGCTTGAATACTGTTGCAGAAAACAAGGGTCATAAAAAGGCTTTGCTTTATCAATTAGGGGGGCTTTAAAAAAGGCACAATAGCATTTAGCACACACTTATGTTTAGCGTGCTCTAAAAATGCTAGCGCACCTTTGTAAAAGGACCCCTAAGTGCATGTGGAGAAAGTGTTTTTGTTTTGTTTTTTTTCTTTGAGATAAATTTTAATTTTTTTTTCCTGTGAGAGAAAATTGGGTGTGGCAGAAGTAGAAAAACTGTATAATATAGATTAAAATAAATCTTAATTTCTGACAAAGAAGCAGTCCTTTCTCAAGGAAACAAATCAAACAAGGCACTTGAGAAGAAATAGAGAAGTGCTTAGCCCTTTATAAAAAGAAGGCTGTGGCTATTCCTACTGGAGAATTTAATGCATTGATTTACTACTGTAGCTTCAATAAGCAAGGAGTCTTTTTGGAGCCTGGCTAATAGAAAAAGTTGATAACATACTTAGAAGCATAGAAACACAGAAACATAGAAACTTGACGGCAAATGGCCCATCCAGTCTGCCCTTTCTCAGTAACCATTAACTCTTCCTTTCCTAAGGGATCCCACACGCCTATCCCATGCTTTCTTAAATTCTAACACAGTCTTCGTCTCCACGACCTCCACTGGGATGCCATTCCACGCGTCCACCACTATTTCCGTGAAAGAATATTTTCCTAGATTCCTCCAAAATCTATTTCCTCTTAACTTCATTGTATGCCCCCTTATTCCAGAGTTTTCCTTCATTTGAAAAAGACTCACCTCCTGTACATTAATGCCACTGAGGTATTTAAACATCTTTATGATATGCCCTCTCTCCATCCTCTAAACGTCTTTATGATATGCCCTCTCTCCAGCCTCTCTTCCAGTGCATACATGTTGAGGTTCCTAAGTCTGTCCCTATATGTTTTATGACAGAGGCCACTTACTAATTTTGTAGCCGCCCTCTGGACCGACTCCATCCTGTTTATATCTTTCCATAGGTGCTGTTACAGAAAGGCTGTTTTCTTTTTTTAGTTTTGCACAAGACAGTAAGTTCCTGCAGGTAAATCAAATCAATTTCTGCACACCGCTAGCATCCCCCCTCCAGGGCCCAGTACAGTTGACACTCCAGGTGAGAGAAAAACCGATGATGTTAGTGTGAGGTATGAGAACAATTAGAGACCACTGGTGTAATACATGAGAACAAAACCATTATAGGAAAGGATAATGGATGCTACTAGGAGGTAGAAGTCAATGGATTGTTATGAAGCAGTCTTTGGGAAGATTATCGGCGCTGATATTGATGCTGAACATGACATTGAAATTGATGTAAAAAATGTTATGCTTATATTTGTGTGGTGTACCATCGCAAACTGCTCTATTCCTGATAAGTTTACCAACTGAAGTTGTGTGGACAACAATATGAACAGGAATGTGCTCTTGCAGCTTGTAGCTGGGAGCTTCTTGAGGCTTTTTCCTCCTTGTTTATAATTTGTTTATATTTTTCCCACTGCTCCTAGTTTTGATTACAGATAATCTATTTCTTTTTATTTTTGATGGACCTCTTTAATGTGACACAAACGCATCTGCTTTTTTGTTCAGCAGCTGATAAGCATCCCTGAGACCC
This sequence comes from Microcaecilia unicolor, assembly GCF_901765095.1. NCBI lineage: Eukaryota > Metazoa > Chordata > Amphibia > Gymnophiona > Siphonopidae > Microcaecilia > Microcaecilia unicolor. Next base: position 148,570,516 of record NC_044031.1, on the reverse strand, counting down.
ATCCTACCTGTAGCCTCTAGCTGAACTTATGTGCTTCCTACACCTGTTAGGAAGACACCTGAAGTTTCCAGAAAGGAGTAGAACTGTATAGAACAATTAGGAAGTTTCTGGAGACTGATGGAAATGAAGGAATACCCTGTGAGAAGTAGAAGAAAAGTCTGGTGGCAGCAGTAGCCTCCTCCCTCCGTCCCCCCAATTATAAAAGTCCATACCCAGTTTCCTAACTTGTCGTAGGTCATATCTCTTGCCTCTGACCTGTATGTACTGAGGGAGAAATTTTCTTGCCAAAGCTTCAAGCATACTGACCTAAGTGAAAATCTAAGCCTGCTATATCCTCATGGATTAGCAATAACAAGGTACTTGCTTATAGGGTAAGAGATATAGGACCAGGGACAAATATCAGAACCTAGTAAGCTGCTGGCTTGTTGTAGTGTAGAGGTGTGAGAACTTATGCACCCCTAATGACCCTGGGGAAAGAGAAGGAGCTGCTTTGAATCATCTGTTTTGTCAACCAAATGCCCTGCTCCTATGCTCAAGGGTGCAGGTACCATCCAGAGCAGAAAGTAAAGGGGGTTTCCTAAGCCCACCCTTCCCTTCCTGTATATATATTTTTTTCGAGCTAGCAGTCTCTCAACACAGTGACACACATAAGTACAGAAGTATTGCCACACTGGGACAGACCAAAGGTCCATCAAGCCCAGCATCCTGTTTCCAACAGTGGCCAATCCAGGTCACAAATACCTGGCAAGATCCCAAAAAAACTGCTTAGCCCAGAAATAAGCAGTGCACTTCCCCCAAGTTCATTTTAACAATGGTCTATGAACCTTTCCTTTAGGAAGCCATCCAAATCCTTTTAAAACTCTGCTAAGCTAACCACCTTTACCACATTAACTGGCAACGAATTCTAGAGTTCAATTACACGCTGAGTGAAGAAACATTTTCTCTGATTCATTTTAAATTTACTACTTGTTGCTTCAGTGCATGCCCCCTAGTTCTAATATTTCGGGAAAGAGTAAACAAACGGTTCATGTCTACCCTGTCCACTCCACTCATTTTCGTTGCCCTTCTCTGTACCTTTTCTAATTCCGCTATATCTTTTTTGAGATGTGGTGACAAGAATTGAACACAATATTCGAGGTGCGGTCGCACCATGGAGCGATACAAAGGCATTATAACATCCTCATTTTTGTTTTCCATTCCTTTCCTAATAATACCTAACATTCTATTTGCTTTCTTAGCCGCAGCAGTATACTGAGCAGAAGGTTTCAACGTATCATCAACGACGACACCTAGATCCCTTTCTTGGTCCGTGACTCAATGTGGAACCTTGAATGATGTAGCTATAATTTGGGTTCCTCTTTCCCACATGCATCACTTTGTACTTGCTCAAATTAAACGTCATCTGCCATTTAGACGCCCAGTCTCCCAGTCTTGAAAGGTCCTCTTGTAATTTTTCACAATCCTCCCGCGATGTAATGACTTTGATTAACTTTGTGTTGTCAGCAAATTTAATTGCCTCACTAGTTACTCCAATCTCTAGGTCATTTATAAATATGTTAAAAAGCAGCGGTCCCAGCACAGACCCCTGGGGAACCCCACTAACTACCCTTCTCCATTGAGAATACTGACCATTTAACCATACTCTCTGTTTTCTATCTTTTCACCAGTTTTTAATTCACTATAGAACACTACCTCCTATCCCATGACTCTCCAATTTCCTCTGGAGTCTTTCATGAGGTACTTTGTAAAATGCCTTCTGAAAATCCAGATACACAATATCAACTGGCTCACCTATATCCACATGTTTGTTCACCCCTTCAAAGAAATGTAGTAGATTGGTGAGGCAAGATTTCCCTTCACTAAATCCATGTTGACTTTGTGTCATTAATCCATGCTTTTGAATATGCTGTGTAATTTTGTTCTTAATAATAGTCTCTACCATTTTGCCCGGCACTGACGTCAGACTCATCCTTTCTACTCTGTATCAGAGCCCTAGATCTAAGAAAGTTGAACTAATTGTCCGCTCTGATCTGATTGATTTTTTTTCTCTTACATTGACCCTTTTATCAGAAGAGAGCTGTTTATCCTGGTAAAGGTTGTTATGAGAATTTGAAGGCTGTCATTATTAGTTCTACTATTTCCTTGTGTATCTCACCTACTCCTGTGCCATGTCCCTATTTTAATGCCAGATCGATAACTAATAAGTATTTACTTGTGAATGACTTCATTATATCTGAAGATCTTGTTTTTTTTTTTTCTAGTAGAAACTTGGCTTACTGAAGTCGATAGTCCACCTATGTCCTCATCTATGCCCTTGTTCCTTGGAGATTCCTCACCTATGTCCTTCTGGTTATGCTATGTTACGTACTCCCAGGTTGGATAAAAGAGAAGGGGGTTTGGCAATCATTTACAAGAATTTCTTTCATTTAACCTTGATCACTTCAGTACTCCAACCTGGATTAGAATTTATGATCGAGCAGATCAGTGGAAAATCAACATAAAATTGATTTTCCACTGATCTGCTCTGTTGTTCTTCCACCTTGGAGTTTGTGGATCGTCTGCCTTGTTGTTTTCTTAGAATTTATGATCTGCAGTTTTCAGATGATTTGGCGTTCGCCTCAAATTTGATTAGTCTGATGTTTATTTATCATCCTCCTGGTTCATGGGCCACTATTCAGTCCAATTTATGTAAGGCTATTAGCCATTTTTCATGCCAATTTTCTAGATTTGTGATATTAGGAGATTTGAATCTTCATCTACACAATCATGCCGATTCTAAAGAACTAAATTTTTTATTGTTAAACTAATTGTAATGTGATGATGCTTTGTTTTGTTCTTATCCATGAGAAGTGTCAAGCTTTAGATATGGTAACTTCATATCCTTCTAACCTTGTATATATAGTAGGCTGGTCCCCTATTCCCTGGTCAGCTCATTTTTTTGTCTCATTTTATAATGAATATCATTTTGACTTGTTCATCATCCATACATACTGTACAATTTATTGAAACTAGGGGAAAGATTGATGGTGTAAATTTCTAGTCTCAACTGTCTAAATCTTTTAAACCCAGTTCACAAAGTGTCAGATGTTACTAAATCTGTGATAATGTGCTGTCTACCGTCATAGAAACCATTGCTCTACTTAAAACCAGAGTTCTGAAAAGACGCACTAGTTCTCCCTGGTTTACTGATCATCTTAAACAATTAAAGCAGACCTGTCATCAATTAGAAGGCGATGGAGGTGGAATCAAGGTGACTTTACTGATAAATTACAGTGGGAAAAGGCTTAATACTAATTTCTTTAGCATAATATGAGTTTTTTTCACTTCAGCAAAATTTACAAATGCAATCTTGCTGAAGTGAAAAAAAAACCATATTATGCCAAAGAAATTGGTTCTGTTAATCAAAATACCATGACATCATTTCAATTAATATTAAAATAGTATTAAAATCAATTAGAATTAGCACACACTTATCTTGGTGGCAAACATTAGTAACAAGTGTAAGCCAGTTGAACTGTTCCTGTATGCTGACCTCATCAAAACCCTGTGCCGCTATCACATAGAGAAGCAAAGCACTGACAGATGAAAAGTGGAATGGGATAGGCAGTTTTTGTTAAAAAATAAGCATGTATTTGCAAACTGTATTCCTTTTTGTTACAAAGGTACAAACTCAACATCTGGGGATAGGAAAATACTAACTGTAGCTGAAAGTAACAATGACAAGACATGAGCTAATAAATATATATCTAAAACATTATCTAATAAATAAATGTATGGATAAAGTTTGGAAATTTGTCTCGGCAGTGTGCTGCTGCTGAGGACTGCGGGTTCTTTCTGAATATTCATGACTTACATCTACACGAACAGTATGTGAACATATTTTCTGTTCTGAGGAAAGGTTCTAAGAATCTCCAGTGGTATCACAATGAATAATTCAACTGCATTCAGTATAGACAAAAGTGTAATTTTAAGGTTTTGTTGTATTAAATGCTATGAAGTGAGTGTCAGAGGCATATATTTCTGTCCTTGAATAATCAAAGTACTCTAAAAATATCCTTGAAAAAGATCCCAGTTTAGGCATAAGTAAAGAGAAAGAACTGGATAATAGAGATGAATGTGGAAAAAATTCTGGATCTTTTATTAATTTTTCGGCTTATTTTTGGGCATATATTTTAGTTTGTTTCAGAAAGGAATGTGTACAAAATTTATGTATTTATTGGGATTTATTAATCGCCTTTATGAAGAGATTCACCCAAGGCGGTGAACCAACAGATACAATTTAACAGCCTAACAACATAGTAAAATGACCAAATGTAAACATCAATACAATAATGGGCCCTTTTACTAAGGTGTGAGAGGGCTGACACATGGGTAGTGTGCACCAAATTGGCACTACTGCCGGGATAGCGCATGCACCTGGTAGTAATTCTGAGTTTGGCGTGTGCCAAATCCTGCAGTAGAAAATAATTTTCTACCATGGGGGCATTCCTGGCAGTAATCCACAGTTGGTGTGTGCTGCATAGTTACCACGTGGGTAGTGCGTGAGCCCTTAACACTAAGTCAATGGGTGGCAGTAAGGGCTCAGGCCGCAAATTGGCACGTTCTAGTTTTAATTTCAGCATATGCTCATTTCCCAGCCCATTAAAAAAGCACTTTTCCTCAGCCATGATAAAAAAAATGACCCAGTGCACGCCAAAAACACATGGCCACACAACTACTGGCCACATTTTACCAAGTTTAGTAAAAGGACCCCTAAATGAAATAAACTTGGAAACGCAAATTAAAACGTAATAAAAGGACTACCATGAAACAGCATTAAAATATACACATTTAACAGCACTGCAGAACAACCATGTAATAGAAATATGATAAATGTCAGTATAATACAAACAGCACTATGATAGACAGCATGGAAGAACTTTCAAATAACATAAATATAAAATGATGTCAGCATGATACCAATGAAACACTTTATATTTATGAAGGTACGGCGAAAGGGGGCCTGTGTTGGCATTGGCACGTGTTTTCGATGACTGCCGAGGCCCCCTTTTACCACAGCAGTTAAAAGGCAGGTATTTGTTTTTTTGCAGGACATGGCTGTGCAGCAAGTGAAGCACTTGCCACATGGCCATTTCAGGGGGGAGCACTTACCGCCACCCATTGAGGTGACAGTAAGGGCTCCTGCGCTTACCCAGCAGTAACTGGGCCTGATTACTGCCAGGTACACACTGGCACTACAAAACTAAAAATATTTTTGTAGCACCAGATATGATGCGCGCTGGGGATGAGAACTACCATCGGGCTGCCGTGGTAGCCCGGCGGTACTTCCCTTTTAGTGAGTGGTAAGCCTGCTTTGGGCTTACCGCCGCTTTGAAAAAGGGCTTCCTAATTAGCACACATTAATACATTCAAATAGCTTAGATATAATGCTAATGCTTTTCTACAATCTAATTTACCGTGAAACCAATGGGGTCACTTGCAGATATACAGATGGGGACAGGATGGGTAGTACAGAGTCAGTTGGGATAAATAGATGGGTGGCTAAACTCAAGGCAAGTTCTTTGTGTAGATTAAATAAGATATAAGGAACTTGTCTAAGATACAGTCTGGCCAATATTCAGCCCGCGGGAGGCAAGCCGTCCAAATCCCGTGATCGGCTCTGAGCCCAGGTATTCAATGCCCGGCCATTTCCAGTTTCTGGCATTGACTGTTTTTTTTTTTTTGACTGGTTTAAACTTAACCTGCTAAGTCAATATTCAGTGCTGGCCAGTTAAGTTTAAAGCAGCCAAAGATAGGCCTGCTATTTAGGTAGCCCAATTTAGCCTACAAACATAGCTAGCTGGCTGGTTAAATAGCACTGAATATTGTCTAGCAAGCTAGTCCAGGTGCAGAATGAGTGTATAGTCAGTCACCTTATGTAATAAAAGCTCCGGAGAAGAGCCAGACCTTCAAGTGCTTCCTGAAATGGAGTTAAATGTAGCCCCTCTGGAAGTAAGTTCCATATCATGGGGGCTACTACTGAAAAGGATATCTGGCAAGAATCACATCGTACAATTTCTATTGATATGAGTACAGATAGTGATGCTCTTTGAGAGGACATTATCCAGCTTATTTTTGAACGCAAAAGACGCCCATATTTTGACCCAAATCGGGAGATGGGCGTCTTTCTCCTGTGGGCACCCAAATCGGTATAATCGAAAGCCGATTTTGGGCGTCTCCAACTGCAATCTGTCACGGGAATGGACAAAGTTGACAGGGGCATGTCTTAGGCGTGGTGAAGGCGGGACTGGGGCGTGTTTATCGACCGAGGAGAGATGGGCGCGCTCGGCCGATAATCGAAAAAAGAAGGGCGCCAGAAGCAAGAATTTGGGTCACTTTTTCTGGACCCTTTTTTCTCACGAACAAGTCCCCAAAAAGTGCCCCAACTGCCCAGATGACCATCGGAGGGAATCGGGGATGACCTCCCCTGATTCCCCCAGTGGTCACTAACCCCCTCCCACCCAAAAAAAAAACAACTTTTCCAGCCTCTATGCCAGCCTCAAATGTCATACCCAGCTCCATCACAGCAGTTTGTTTCATTTACTTTTATTTCATTTTATTTTGCTAAAACAAAGGTGTAACCCACACTATCTACTATTTTAGGCAGGCAACAATAAAACAATTAAAATTGAAACTACAAAATTAAATAAAATAGCAAAATAAATGAAACATATATACCCTTTTTTTCTGAGATGTTTTGCCCCTGAAAAACACCAATATACAATACAATAGCAAAATGAATAAAACATACAAATGCATTTATTTTTGCTGGGGTGTTTTTTACAAAGCAAGGCCTGGTTGGAACTGAAGTGAATTTTTTTGTGATAGTTTTACCTTTGGAATTTTTCAGTATAATGCCTGGAATTATATTTTGTAAGATTCGGGAGTTCCCATGTGTGCTGGAGATTCAAAATAGTCACTGAGACTTCTTGGTGATGAACTTTGGCACCACCGCACAGGGTTCTCTTCCAAGTACATAAGAACATAAGAATAGCCATACTGGGTCAGACCAGTGGTCCATCTATCCCAGTATCTGGCTTCCAACAGTGGCCAATCCAGGTCACAAATACCTGTCAAAACCCCACTTAGTAGCAACATTCCATGCTACCAATCCTGGGACAAGCAGTGGCTTCCCCCATGTCCATCTCAGTAACAGACTATAGACTTTTCCTCCAGGAACTTGTCCAAACCTTTTGTATACCCAGATATGCTAACCACTGTTACCACATCATCTGGCAGTAAGCTCCAGAATTTATCTATTCTTTGAGTGAAAAAAAAATCCTCCTATTTCTTTTAAAAGTGTTTCCATGTAATTTCATTGAGTGTCCCTTTGTCTTTGCATTTTTTGAAAAAGTGAAAAATTGATTCACTTTTACCCATTCTACCCCACTCAGAATTTTAGAGACCTCAATCATATCCTCCCTCAGCCATCTCTTTTCCAAGCTGAAGAGGTCTAACCTGTTTAACCTTTCCTTGTATGGGAGGAATTCCACCCCCTTTATCATTTTGATTGCTCTTCTTTGAACCTTTTCTAATTCCATTATATTGTTACACTCTGTCTTATAGCCCTCTAACACCATCAAGTTCTAAGCAAGTTACTTATGCCAAGAGAACCAAAGCATTTCCCTGGGATATCAAAGTAAACTCAGAAAAGAAACAATAATTAAGAAACAAATTTTCTGAATAGAACAGTTTTTATACTTTTCTAAGAGGTATGATTGAGAAAATGAAAATTGCTCAGCAATATCCTTCAACAAACGTGCTGCTGGGACAGCCAAAGATCTACCAAAAATCAAGAATCTCTTTTTCCTTCTGATTGATGGAAAAGTTAAAAAAAAAAATAAAAAAAACATTGATATCATATCTTCTGGCAAATAACCAGGAATCTGACCAAGCAATATCTTAAAGTGAATACATGGTAATTTAAAATTAACTCTAGCCTCTATGGGCAACCAATGAAGCTTATTATAATAAGAGGAAATGCTGTCAAACTTGGATAGACCATATGTCTGACTGTCGTGTTCTGCACCGTTTGGAGTCTGCTAAATGAACGCTTTGTGCAACCCAAATAGATCACGTTACAATAATCAAGTGATGAAAGTATCAGTGAATGAACCGACCGTTCAAACTGAGATATGGTGACCAGAATTGAACGTAATAGACACATCATGGAGCAATACAGAGGCATTATAATATTCTTGGTGTTATTTTGCAACCCTTTCCTAATAATTCCTAGCATCCTGATGGCTTTTTTTGCCACTGACACACACTGGGCAGAAGATTTCAGTATACCACGACACCTAAATTTTTTTCCTGAGTGATGACTCCTAATGTGGATCCTAGCATTAGGTAGCTATGATTTGAGTTATTCTTTCCAATGTGAATCGCTTTGCATTTGTCCACATTAAATTTCATCTGCCATTTGGGTGTCCAATCTTCCAGTTTCCTACGTTCTTCCTGCAATTTTTCACAATCCGTATATGTTTTGTCAACTTTAAATAGTTTTGTGTCATCTGCAAATTTAATCATCTCACTCGTCCTTCTGATTTCCAGATCATTTATAACTATTAACCCTATCCTCTGTTTTCTGTCCAATAACCAGTTCCTAATCCACAGAAGGACATTCACCTCCTATCCCATAACTTGAATTTTCTCAGGAGTCTCTCATGAGGAACTTTGTCAAAAGCTTTCAGAAAATCTAGATACACTACATCAATCGGCATGAGCATTGACACCAGTTCTACAGCTGGTGTAAGTGTTCACACCTAAAATATAGGCACAAAATGATGTAAGCTAATCTGTAACACGTTTTGACGATCGCAACGTCATCACGTTATGACGTCGAGGGCAGCGGACCTATCGGAGGCGCGAGGGCAGGGCCGAAAGAGATGGTTACAGATTTCGGAAGGTAACAAAACTTACTAACCCTTCACTTCAATGAAGCCACGGAGTCAGCTTCACAACGTTACAAGTGCGATTGCAGGATGAACGGAGGGGGGAACGGGGGGGGGGGGCAACTACCCTGGAACTGGGAGGGAGGAAGACAGGGGGGCCAACGACCCAGGAACAAGATGGATGTATGGATGGATGGTTGGGAGGGAGGGCCGACCCTGGAACTTGAAAGGGGGGACAGGCGGACCATGAAACTGGGAGGGAGGGGGAGAGGGGGGGGGCAACAACCCAGGAACTGGATGGGTGGGTGGGAGGGAGGGCGGACTCTGGAACTTGGAGATGGGGCGGACTCTGGAACTTGGAAGGGGGGCGGCCGGACACTGAAACTGGGAGGCAGGGAGGGAGGGGGCCCCTGGCACACACTCTCATTCTCACACACACTGGCACACAGTCTCACTCTCTCTGTCACACACACTCACACATTCACTCTCTCTCTATCATACACTCACTCTCACACACACTCTGTAAAACACACACACTCCGAGGAAAACCTTGCTAGCGCCTGTTTCATTGGTGTCAGAAACGGGCCTTTTTTCCTAGTATTCTATAATTAAAACTGTAGTGATGTTTGGAAGTGTAATAAGGTGGTTAGCTTTCATTTTTGATGGGCTAATGTGTGTACTGTTGTTAAGTATGAGAGGGTAATGGCTGAATATGTGAGCTGTTTACCTCAGTTCCAGAAGATTTGGAACCTGTTGTTTCATTTCTGTGATTCTTTATTATGTTTTTACTTGGTGTTTACTGTATAATGTTTAACATGATATCTGCACATAAGTAGTTTTAACTTGGATTTTTTTTACTGTTTGATTCCATTGTTTTTGAAAACCTTTAATAAAAAGATTTAACTTAAAAAGTTAATATTCTATATAGAAAAGTAGGTGCCTATTTTTCTTTATAGACTAGGTACCCAATGGGTGCCTTCCTGGTGCCCCTTTAGAGAATTCTCTTCACATCTTCTCTGACCTGATGAAAGCAGCAGAGAACTAAAATGCTAGCAACGCAGGTATTGAGTCCAGTAAAAAGGTATCACCTAGAATGTTTTTGCTGGGCTTTATTTCTATGCTCTAAGTGGATTGATACAGGAACTACATGACTTTCAGCATTTTTACTGAAATACTCTCAAAGCCCAATTTTTACTCTCAAAGCTCTATTTTACTAATTTCCATCAATACTGCTTTGTCAATTAGCTGTAATTGTTTCTGGGAATCCAGCATATACTTGGTTCCACCATGGTAGCTTGGAAGTTATGGAATGGACAGTCTTGCACTGAAGTGGAATGCAGTGCTCTTCCATCTCCAGAATAGGCTCACTTTGACAGGAAATACAGTTACTATTTATTTATTACCATTTATTTACCACCTTTTTGAAGGTGTCCAGAACAATAGATCAAACATGAGCAATAGGCAATTACATCAGTAAAAATATTCAAATAACAATACAAAGTATGGCATAGCATACTACTTACAATGTCAACACAACTTATGTAATAGAACATTTTAATTGGCAGTGAAGGGTATAAGCAAAGATGGAACATACAGATAGGTAAGAGAGTAACAATTAGAAAGTAAGGTGACTAATTTAAAGAAAGTTGCATGAAGTCAGAGAGATGGTTAAATATTATCTCAGCTAGGGTAGGAGTGGATAAACATGTCCTGCTGCAGTATGTGCAGCCCATGTCACTCATAGTAACATGGAGGGGAATAATCGAACGTTTCGCCAGCGATCTATTTTGGCGGCGGCGCAACAGCTGGCTGGAGCCGTATTTTCAAAAAAGATGGCCGGCCATCTTTTTTTTCGATAATACGGTGTGGGCCAGCAAAATGCCTTGGATTTCGCCGGGTTTGAGATCGCCAGTTTTGTTTTTCCGCGATAATGGAAAAAACTGCCGGCGATCTCAAACCCGGCTAAATCCAAGGCATTTGGCCGTGGGAGGAGCCAGCATTTGTAGTGCAATGGTCCCCCTCACATGCCAGGACACCAACCGGGCACCCTAGGGGGCACTTCAAATATCTTTTATAAACAACCAAATTAGCTTCCAGGTGCATAGCACCTTCCCTTGTGTGCTGAGTCCCCCAAATCCCCCCCAAAACCCACTGCCCACAAGTGTGCACCCTTACCCTAGCCCTAAGGGCTGAAGGGGGGCACCTACATGTGGGTACAGTGGGTTTTGGGGAGTTTGGGAGGGCTCAACATAACCCACCACAAGTGGAACAGGTGGGGGGGGGGGGGGATGGGCCTGGCTCTGCCTTTCTGCAGTCCACTGTAACCAACAACAACTGTTCCAGGGACCTGCATACTGCTGTCAGGGTACTGGGTATGACATTTGAGGCTGGCATACAGGCTGGCAAAAAAAGGTTTGTATTTTAATAATTTTAGTGTGGGAGGGGGTTGACGACCACTGGGGGAGTAAGGAGAGGTCATCCCCCATTCCCTCCGGTGGTCATCTGGTCAATTGGGGCACCTTTTTGAGGCTTGGTCGTGAAAATAAAAGGACCAAGTAAACCCGGCAAAATACTGCTTATCGCCGGGTTTTATTTTTCCATTATACGCGAAAGCTGGCCATCTGGTAGCCACGCCCAAGTCTGCCCATGTCCCGCCTTCGCTTCACCGCCAACACGCCCCTTTGAACTTTCGCCAGCGAGGCGAAGGGAAAGCGGCGAAACTATCACAAATGTAGCTTTCGATTATACGCTTTTCACCGCTTTTGCAAAATCGTCGGCCATATCCCGATTTGTGTCGGGAAATAGCCGGCGATTACTTTCAATTATAAGCATAATAGTAACATAGTAGATGACGGCAGAAAAAGACCTGCACGGTCCATCCAGTCTGCCCAACAAGATAACTCATATGTGCTACTTTTTGTGTATACCCTACTTTGATTTGTACCTGTGCTCTTCAGGGCACAGACCGTATAAGTCTGCCCAGCTCTATCCTCGCCTCCCAACCACCAGCCCCGCCTCCCAACCACCGGCTCTGGCACAGACCGTACAAGTCTGCCCAGCACTATCCCCGCCTCCCAACCACCAGTCCCGCTTCCCACCACCGGCTCTGGCACAGACCGTATAAGTCTTCCCAGCACTATCCCCGCCTCCCTACCACCAGCCCCGCCTCCCGATCATGACTAAGCTCCTGAGGATCCATTCCTTCGGCACAGGATTCCTTTATGCTTTTCCCACGCATGTTTGAATTCCGTTACCGTTTTCATTTCCACCACCTCCCGCGGGAGGGCATTCCAAGCATCCACTACTCTCTCCGTGAAAAAATACTCCCTGACATTTTTCTTGAGTCTGCCCCCCTTCAATCTTATTTCATGTCCTCTTGTTCTACCATCTTCCCATCTCCGGAAAAGGTTCGTTTGCGGATTAATACCTTTCAAATATTTGAACGTCTGTATCATATCACCCCTGTTTCTCCTTTCCTCCAGAGTATACATGTTTAGTTCAGCAAGTCTCTCCTCATACGTCTTCTAACACAAATCCCATACCATTCTCGTAGCTTTTCTTTGCACTGCTTCAATTCTTTACATCCTTAACAAGATACGGCCTCCAAAACTGAACACAATAATCCAGGTGGTGCCTCACCAACGACTTATACAGGGGCATCAACACCCCCTTTCTTCTGCTGGTCACACCTCTCTCTATACAGCCTAAGAACCTTCTAGCTATGGCCACCGCCTTGTCACACTGTTTCATCGCCTTCAAATCCTCAGATACTATCACCCCAAGATCCCTCTCTTCGCCCGTACATATCAGACTCTCCCCGCCTAACACATACGTCTCCCGTGGATTTCTATTCCCTAAGTGCATCACTTTGCATTTCTACGCATTGAATTTTAATTGCCAAACCTTAGACCATTCTTCTAGCTTCCTCAGATCCTTTTTCATGTTTTCCACTCCCTCCTGGGTGTCCACTCTTTTACAGATCTTAGTATTATCCGCAAATAGGCGGCAAACTTTACCTTCTAACCCTTCGGCAATGTCACTCACAAATATATTGAACAGAATCGGCCCCAGCACCGATCCCTGAGGCACTCCACTACTCACCTTTCCCTCCTCCGAGCGAATTCCATTCACCACCACCCTCTGGCATCTGTCCGTCAACCAGCTCCTAATCCAGTGCACCACTTCAGGTCCTATCTTCAGCCCATCCAGTTTATTTAAGAGCCTCCTGTGGGGAACCGTGTCAAAAGCTTTGCTGAAATCTAAGTAGATTACGTCCATAGCTCGTCCCTGATTCAATTCTCCTGTCACCCACTCAAAGAACTCATTGAGATTCGTTTGGCATGATTTCCCTTTGGTAAAACCATGTTGTCTCAGATCTTGCAACTTATTTGCTTCCAGGAAATTCACTATCCTTTCCTTCAGCATCGCTTCCATTACTTTTCCAATAACCGAAGTGAGGCTTACCGGCCTGTAGTTTCCAGCTTCTTCCCTATCACCACTTTTGTGAAGAGGGACCGCCTCTGCCATTCTCCAATCCCTTGGAACCTTTCCCGTCTGCAAGGATATATTAAACAAATCTTTAAGAGGACCCGCCAAAACCTCTCTGAGCTCCCTCAATATCCTTGGGGTGGAACCCGTCCAGTCCCATGGCTTTGTCCACCTTTAGCTTTTCAAGATGTTGATACACACTTTCTTCCTTGAATGGTGCTGTATCCACTTCATTCTCAATTGTATTATTTCCAGTCCATCGCGGTCCTTCTCCAGGATTTTCTTCTCTGAAAACAGAACAAAAGTATCTATTTAGCAAATTTGCTTTTTCTTCATCATTTTCCACATAGCGGTTCGCAGTATCTTTTAGTCTCACAATTCCCTTTTTAGTCATTCTCCTTTCACTAATATACCTGAAGAAATTTTTGTCACCCCTCCTTACATTTCTAGCCATTTGTTCTTCCGCTTGCGCTTTTGCCAGTCGTATCTCTCTCTTGGCTTCTTTCATTTTCATCCGGTAATCCTCCTCGTGTTCCTTTTCTTGAGTTTTTCTGTATTTCTGGAATGCCAACTCTTTAGCCTTTATTTTCTCAACCACTTGCTTGGAGAACCTATTAGATTGTAAGCTCTTTGAGCAGGGACTGTCTCTCTTTGTTAAATTGTACAGCGCTGCGTAACCCTAGTAGCGCTCTAGAAATGTTAAGTAGTAGAACCATATCAGTTTCCTTTTTCTCTTGCTTTTATTTACTTTCCTTACATAAAGGTTTGTGGCCCTATTTATAACTTCTTTTAGCCTGGACCATTGTCCTTCCACTTCTTGTACTTCCTCCCAGCCCATCATCTCTTTCCTCAGGTATTCCCCCATTTTACTAAAGTCAGCACGCTTGAAATCCAGGACTTTGAGTTTTGAGTGGCTGCTCTCCACTTTAGCTGTTATATCAAACCAAACCGTTTGATGGTCACTGTTGCCCAGGTGGGCACCCACTCGGATATTTGACATGCTATCCCCATTTGTGAGCACCAGATCCAGTGTCGCTCCCTCCCTCATGGGTTCCATCACCATTTGTCTGAGCAAAACTCTTTGGAAAGCATCCACAATCCCTCTACTTCTTTCCGATTCTGCAGACGGAACCTTCCAATCTACATCCGGCAGATTGAAATCTCCCAGCAACAGCACCACTCTCTTGTTTCCCAACTTTTGAATATCTGCAATCAGGTCTTTATCTAATTCCTCCAATTGTGTCGGAGGTCTGTAGACAACACCCACATGGACAGAGGTTCTATCATCTCTTTTTAAGGTGATCCATATCGCTTCTTCCTTTCCCCAGGTCTCTATCATTTCAGTCGCAGTGATATCATTCCTCACTCACTTACAGAGCTACTCCTCCACCTTTACGACCCTCTCTATCCTTCCTAAATAGATTATAGCCTGGTATGTTTGCATCCCATTCATGGGAACCATTGAGCCACGTCTCCGTGATTGCAACAACATCCAAGTCTGCCTCCAACATCAGGGCCTGAAGGTCATGATCTTTATTGCTTAGACTGCGAGCATTTGTGCTCATCGCTTTCCATCTACATTTCCTGGTATGCGTTTCAACATTAGTGATTTGGGGGTTTCTTTTCTCTTTGGGTACCTTCATATCTTTTTGTTCCACTTTTATTGTTTTTTCTATGGCTTCCGTTCTGTTTTCAAGAACATCATAGTGCTGTAATAGAGTAAAAGAATTTTGTAGGGGCAACACTTGTGAGGTCAGATGTTTTCTTGTCACATAACAAAGTCTGCCTGAGCCTACAGTGATCCATCTATTTTTAGGTGGTTTTATCCTTTGTGGTAGTGGTGATAATTTGGTATGATTCTGTGCAGTATGATATTGTGCGGTCCTAGATGCTTGTTTAAGTGCATCTAGTTCCTGTTTTACTTGTGTGAGTGAGACTAACAAGTTGGTTACTTCTTCCATTAAAGGCCTGGTTGAAGAGCCAAGCTCTCACTATGAGCATACTGTGGTGAATAAGAAGAGCACTGTAATAAGTCAGATTTGTCATGTATTTATGGCATCAAACCAGGGGTTCTCAACCCAATCCTTTACACACACCATGCCATTCTGTCTTTAAAGATAGTCACAATGAATATGCATGAGATAAATTTGCATGTACTGCTACCATTGTATACAAATTTATCTCATGCATTGTCAGTGTGGGTATCCTGAAAACCTGAGTGGCTGGATGTGTCCGAGGACTGGGTTAAGAATCGTTGTGTTAAACTAATTAAATTGAAACACAGTAAGCTACATATGGTATTGCTTCTTTTTTCTTACTACAGTAGCGAATCTCTTTATGATTGATTTTATAAAAAACAGTGGCTTAAGAAGACCTATTTCAATGGTAATATTTTTATGTGGAATAGATTTGCAGATGACGTCTTCCTATTATGGAAGGGAGATACCACAGCTTTGGAGGATTTTGTGAAATGGCTAAATGCATGCAATGTGGCAATTTTCAAAAGAACAGATTCATTTTTTAGATGTGGAAATTAAGAAAACTGAGAACAACTTCCTTATGAAAATCTACAAGAAAAAAACTGATTGCAACATGCTATTGAGATACGAGAGTTGTCATCCCCGAAAGCTTAAAAACACAGTTTGCCATTTTCCCAGTTACTGAGATGGATTTGAACTAAAACAGAAGATTACACAAAACAGGCCACATTTTTTTCTAAAATGTTATGTGAGAGAGGATACCCTAAATCCATGGTAAAATCAGCTCAAAAAGAGTTAAGTATAACCATAGAGAACAGTTATTGATGGATGTCCCTCAAAAAATAATAGACACTGAGGTGGAAACTTGTGTCCTTAGATTTTTCAGTGGGGAGAGGTAGTGGCTAACATTATTGGAAAGAATTGGGATATAGTAAGATCACATCCTTTATTTGAACAACAAAGTTTGCGGGGTTGCTTTCTCAAGAGGGAGAAATTTAAAGGAGATCTTGAGCCCCGCATATGTATTTTTTAATAAAGCAATACCACAATTAGTAGAAATAGGACATCAAAAATGTGGTTTATGTAAAGTTTGTGTCATCATGAGAGAATGGCATGAATTTGTCAATCCCTACAATGGTCACAAGTTTCAACTTAAACACAGGACAGATTGCCGATCTGATTTTGTAGTATACGCCTTGCAATGCCATGTGGCAAGTTATATATAGGAAAAACCAGAAGAAGACTGAGCATCAGGCTGAGTGAACATTGTTCTTGTTTATTAAATCAGAAATTGACAGCTCCACTAGTATCTCATTCTAGTCAACATAAGCGTAAGTTTGAAGAATACCAATGTTGGGTAACAGAACAAATACTACCCTCAATACGAGGAGGTGATAAAGATAAATCCTTAAAACGGAGTGAGCAATGTTAGATCCATAGATTAGATTCACTGGAACCTAAATGATTGAATGTGGCAGTAGAATGGGTTATTTTTCTTTGAATATTTATTAAAAAGTTTTTTGAACATTCTTTTGAATATTCTCTATAGACATTTTCTCTTTATGTCCATGTAAATTGGTCAATAAAGTTGTTTGATGGATCTACATTGGTTGTTAGGGGGAATGGCATTGTTTGACAGCTTCACAGTGGTTGTTAGGAGGAGTGGCATCATCTGATTGGCCAAAAGTAAGACACTAGTCAGTTTTGGATTGGTTAAAAAGTATATATATATATATATATATATATATATATATATATATATATATATATATTTAGTGAGATGGTTGGTGTGATCAGCCTGAAGAATAACGGCAGCAAACAGTTAAAGGTAGGTGAAGAGAGAGCTACAAGGATACCAAACAGAGCACAAACAGCAAATACTATGTTGAGATATTTTATCTCTATTTGTTTCTATTTAACAGCACTATATCCCTGATGAAGCCAGTGGGTGAAATGGGCCCCGTTGGGTACAGATAAGTGTGCTGCAAGTTTTATTAAGTTTTATTGGTATATATAAAAGAACAAAAAAAACATAAAATATTTGTTGGGTTAAATAAAGTACAGTAATGGATGGAAGCAGATGAAAGGGTATTTGCTGATGATAGGTAGAGGTTCAGTGTGAACAGCCCAGAATTAACTTTAAACAAGCATACAAAGAGCATTCCATGGACCGGTCCGATAGGGTGTTGTATTTACCATGGACCTCTGAGGCTTTTCCCTTTCTTTCCCTGCTACACATGTAAGATGCAAAGGCTCAGTCCAGTATCAAACTTTTCTACTTAAGGTTAACAATTTTGTGTGTGGTGTGGATTGAGGGTTAATTTGGTTGAAAGGTTCCTCTATAGAAAAGCCACAATAATTACTATAACTATTTTAATATATTAATAGCACCAAGCCAACAAGCAGATGGTCACATGAAAGATCTTATGAATGCCATTGGTGGCAACATCATTCTTTCAAAGACTCAAACTGAATAATTCTTTGCATTTCAACCTACAGTATCTTCTGTGTGTTCAATGAGTATTTATAGATTAATTTCATTTCTGAATTTGGATTCACAGATCAATGGTTTCCTACTTCTGCTTGCAGACACCATACTTTCTTGCCCTTTGTTCCTCTTAAGCTTCCTTGCTCTTCCTCCCACTCTGTCCTCACCTGCCTTTAGAAATTTCTTGGGCCTCAGCATTCTCCTCCTTAAACCCTGCTTTCTGGCACTCTCTTCTCCTCGAATCCCACAAGAATCTTCTTTCCCTAAGGGGTCCTTTTACTAAGGTGCGCTGAAAAATGGCCTGCGCTGGTGTAGATGTGTGTATTGGATGCACGCAGGTCCATTTATCAGCGCGCCTGAAAAAAAGGCCTTTTTTTGGGGCCAAAAATGAACATGCAGGAAAATAAAAATTGTTGTGCATCCATTTTGGACCTCGGACCTTACCACCACCCACTGACCTGGCGGTAATGGTCTAAGAGTGTACGCCGATTACTGCTTGGTTAGCGCCGTGCACTGGAAAATTTCCGGTGTGCTCAGTGGACGTGCATAAAAAATGAAATTACCACCCAGACCACTTAGTAGCCGGGCGATAGTTCACAATTGATGCACGTAGGATGCATGTACGTGCCTACACGGCTTAGTAAAAGAGCCCCTAAGTTTAAAAACACCATTAATACATGGCTTTTTGAACTAGCATTTGCTAGGGCTCCTGGCATGGAGATGTGAGGCTGCCTGCTCTTCAATCTTCTTCCTCCCCCTCCTTTTCTTCACTGCCACCTGTACTGTTATTGCACTTTCTGATTTTTATGGCTGTGTTGTAAACCACCTTGCTGTACTTCTGGTTCCAAAGGCAGTACATAAATAATAAAATAAACATTTTCATATTCACTAATTTCCAAGTGAACCTTTAAATATGCATCCCTCTAAACATATGTATCTGTTTGAAACTAAATTTATACATATAAATCAGACTTTGCAGTTTATGGAGGTGATATTTTTTTTTCTAGCACCCCACATATTTTTCCTGTCTGGATAAAAAGTCTGCAACAGTGTATTTAGTGCAAGACATATTACGTAACTGTTGTAAATAATGCATAAATATTTCATCTCTAACTTAGCTTACCTCTACTTCTCACAAGGAACCCAATTTATTAACATTTTTTATCGGACATGTGAATAAATCAATGTTGTTCTTTTTCCATAATGCAGACAGCTCCTCCTAGTGGTCATCATTAAATATGAGAGAACAATGTGCCAAAAAATATTTCTTTTAAATTAAATTGTCAGAAGACAATATTAGAATTTTACAGCTATTCTGAAAAAAAATAATTAGAGGCTCTTTTATTAGAGTATAAGAACATAAGAGTATCCATACTGGGTCAAACCAATAGTCTATCTAGCCCAATATCCTGTTTTCCAAACAGTGGCCAAGCCAGGTCACAATTATCTGGCAGAAATCCAAATCGTGGCAACACTCCATACTACAGATCTCAGGGCAAGCAGTAGCTTCCCCATGTCTGACTCAATAGCAGACTAGGGACTTTTCCTCCAGGAATTTGTCCAAACCTTTTTAAAACCCAGATACACTATCCGCTGTTACCACATCCTCCGACAAAGAATTCCATGTGCTAAGCTTTTAACTTGTAAATTAGCGTGTTAACTGCTTCTGCACAAGCACACCAACTGTTGCTGTGGTGACATAGCAGTTAGTGTGTACTAATTTACATGTTACCTGCATGTTGTGTTCGAAGGCAGGAACTAGGTGGGTTGTGGGTGGAGAACGGGCTGGAACTGCATTATACAGTTAGCGTGCTGTACTTACTACATGCTCCACTTTTCCAGTTAGTACAGGTTCACTTAGTGCCTCTTCAATAGGAGGCACTAAGAGCATTGTGCTAATTGCAACCAGGTTTGTATACAGCTAGAGCAGGCAGGTTTAGTGTCATAATTGCAGAGGACATGCTGGGCATGATCCCAACAATTACCACACAGCCTTTACATTTAGCACATTTTGTTATGCTGTTAAAGCACACTAAATGCAAAAACTTAGCACACTTTAGTAAAAGGCCCTCTGTGGTAATGTGAGCTGGGACACAGTCTAGGCTGGGCATAGGCCGGGTCTTTATAAAAATCTGGAAGGCCATAGGATGTTAAACCGGGACTTTACTCTTTATACAGTCTGCACACTTTTCTCTGTTAGTCCAGAAGTAAATAAATCCCCACTCTCACCACGCAAAGAAAAAATTCCAGTCCAAAGTTTTATGTGAAACAACCAAAACTTTACTGAACATTCTGCAACAGACAGTTCAACTCTTTTTTTTTTTTTGAAACGAACAGTCAATTTGTAATCCAACTTGATATCCAATAATAATAAATCCAGAAGAAAACTCAGGGACATGGTATATCTTCTCAGGTTCAATTTTATAATCCTATAGTACGTACATATTTACAGGTCCTCCTGTACATACCCTTCCCTTCTGTGTATAACAATCTAAGGCTGTGCCTGCAGCAAGCATATCTTCTTTTGGACCAGACCTCCCTGTCTGTCCATGCTCCTCTCTCAAAACGAGTACCTCTCCTGGCTACCACAGATTTTCCTGTTCCTGCTCCCTGGCTGGGATTCCCAACTTCTCACCTGAAGCACTCCTCCACTTCACCTGCTTTACTCTTTGGTCAACCTTAGTTTCTTGAACCCATCCAGGACACCCCTTTCTTCTCAAAGGTCCGTGGTGGGGGTACAGGCAACCAAAGACCTTGTTCTCTCCCCAACAGCAATGTTTATTAACTCCAAATTCCTCCCTTACTGTCATTCAATAACCAGAAACATTTCCCTCTGCAACTTACCCAGGTACCTACCCCTTTGCTCTGGATCCTTAACCACCCACAACCTCAAAATCCTCCTCTCAGAAACTTTGGAGAGTTCTCTCATGATTGTTTATCATTTATTGTTTATTACTTTTCCTATACGGTATCTTGTTGAAAATGAAAATCAGAATGGTTTACAATGTATTAAAATTCTATAATGGAAGAAATTCTATAAAATTATAGGACAGATTACATCCACAACCAAGCAAAAGAATAAAATATATATAATATGTGAACTCCAAAATACTTCCATCACAGAAACCAGCAACAATGCACAGTGCCAAAGATCAGAGTGTATTGAATGCTACTTGAAAGAAATATGATTTTAGATTTGAGCAAAATAAAGTATAGGATCTCTCCAGGCAGATTGATTGGGGAAAAGAGCTACATACAAAAAATGTTCTTAGACGTAACAAGGTTCTCCAGTGGCCTTTTTCTTCAGGGCCATGGTGTACGTTGCTGTCTCTCAGCAAGGCAGTACACTTCACTTGTCTCTGGCCTGGTTCCCCAAAGTTACCAATGCAGTCTCTAGCAGTTACTTGGGTCAAAATTCAAAGTTGCAAGATTCCAAATTGAACTTGGCCTACCTGACTGTAGCAGTTGCAGTTCACATATAGGTAGCAGAGGCAAATGCAGTTGGGAGTCATTGCTTCCCACTGGCCCTCCTTAACCTAGCTGTACCCAGGCTTTTATACTTCCTGGACCATGCCCTCCTGGCTCCACCCCTATCATGTCATTTCCCCTTTGGGTGAGATTATGAGTTTTAAGATGGATCTAACACTGTGAGGGAGCATCCTTAATGGGAATGCAAGTACAATTAGGTGTGGTCATTTACACCACTGAAACCCTGGTATAAATGCTCATGCCTAAATAAACGCGCATCCCCCTGAATTCTATAATGTGCGTAGATGTGATTGACACCCCTGATATCCCTACACTCCTCCCATGACCATGCCCCTTTTTTATGGCCTCTTTTTAGAATATGCCTAAAAAGCGTGAATAAATTCCAATTATTTCCAATTAATGATAATAATTGGTTATTGGCCAATTATCATGACTAATTGGCTCATTACTCCATTGAGTAGCATGCATAAATTGACCATGTGCACAATTTAATGTGTGCTACTCGCCGCACCTTATACAGAATCTGGTGTTTAGTATGCGAAAACAGGAAAATTATTGCAAAATGCTTTAACCCATTTTGCAGGAAGCCTTTTCTTGCATGCTAACTGGGAGTTATAGCTTAATGCTCTTTAGTAAATTAGCTCAATGAATCAGCCTCTAAAGGGCATTGTTTTGTATTACAATGCATTGGTCAATTTTAAACCAGTTGCACTGTATGTTTTTTCTGCAATGTAAAGTTCCTTCAGTGCAACAATATCTGTCTCTCTGTAGTTAATTTACAAAAAAAAGTCGCAAATCTGAAAATAGGATTCAACAAACAGAGGAAATCACTGATCATCCTGTCAAAGTTAAAGTTATTGACTTATAAGTGCATTCACTCTGCAGCTCCTCAGTATCTCTCCACTCTCATCTCTCACTACACTCCTCCCTGGGAACTCCGTTCACTGGGTAAATCTCTCTTAGCTGCACCCTTTTCCTCCACCACTAACTCCAGCCTCCGTTCCTTTTATCTTGCTGCACCATATGCCTGGAATAGACTTCCTGAGCCGGTATGTACTACTACTACTACTTAGCATTTCTATAAGCTCCATCTCTGTCCATCTTCAAATCTAGGCTAAAAGCCCACCTTTTTGATGCTGCTTTTAACTCCTAACCCTTACTCACTTGTTCAGTACCCTTATTTTATCATCCCCACTTTAGTAATTCCCTTATCTCTTATTTGTCCTGTTTGTCTGTCCTAATTAGATTGTAAGCTCTGTCAAGCAGGGACTATCTCTCCATGTTCAAGTGTACAGCGCTGCGTACATCTAGTAGCGCTATAGAAATAAGTAGTAGTAGTAAGTTGCATAGTACCAAAGCTAAAATATCAATTCCCCCACCACCACTTACCCAAGGACTATGTTCTTCGTGATAAAAAAATATTCAATCTGAATAATTTATTGACAGGGTATAGCTGCATGCCTCACTGTGCAGGGAACTGGTGGGGGGAAGGAGAGAATGACAGAAATGCAAAACAGTGAACAGACACATAAATACGAGTGCTATTGATGAACATTTCAGCTTTCTTACATCCTTAATAGTTAGAGTCTCTCAAAGGATCAAGCATGCACTTTAATTATCTTTTCTTGGATAAGACTGAATAGAATAGATTATGGTTGTTAATGTTCATTTTCCTTTTTAGGGCCCTGTGAATGAACCTCATTTTCCCCAGATCTTCTAAATTCCTTTCTTTCTTTAAAAATAGTCACAGCTCATGAAAGTGTTTCTCATAATTTTTGTTTTTAACCATTTCTTCACCTCTCTTGTTCTTCAGACATTTTTTTTCTCAATGATGTTAGCAATGCACTGCAAATATACATTCTATACTGCTATACATTTTTACTAAATCATTTTTGATACCACATAATTACAGATATATTATCTTAGACTGCTTTAATCCGTGACTTCTTTCTCTGTGATATGCTGCTATTTTCACTTGCATATGTTCTAGACATTTTCCCCTGGCATTTGATTTAAACACTTATGATAGAGGTGAATTGTAGGGATGAGCTGTCATTTCTTACCTAATTTCTTACAGAGTAATATGTTAAATTAGACCATACCTCTTACTCTGTTTATCATTATACTTTTTGCAACGTAGTGTAAGTCACATTGAGCCTGCAAATAGGTGGGACAATGTGGGGTACAAATGCAGTAAATAAATAAATAAAATTTGCAACAACATGGTAAACGTCAAACAACATATCACATGCTGTTGAATGTCATTAGCAAATGAAAACAAGCAGAAAAAAAAATTCATGTTTCATTTGCCGATAATAGCACACAGTGCACCGTATTTTCAAAGAACGTGTCCTATTTTCAAAAAGCGCACACCTTCTGAAAATATATACCCTGTTTGCAAATAGTGCACACCTGTTGCAAAGGGGATAGAACTCCTCTCTTATGAGAAAAGGCTAAAGAGGTTAAGGCTCTTCAGCTTGGAAAAGAGAAGGATAAGGGGAGATATGATTGAGGTCTACAAAATCCTGAGTGGTGTAGAACGAGTACAAGTAAATCGATTTTTTTACTCGTTCCAAAAGTATAAAGACTAGGAGACACTCGAGGAAGTTACATAGAAATATTTTTTAAACAAATAGGAGGAAATATTTTTTCATTCAACAAATAGTTAAGATTTGGAACTCTTTGCCGGAGGATATGGTAACAGTGGTTAGGGTATCTGGGTTTTAAAAAAGTTTGGACAAGTTCCTGGAGGAAAGGTCCATAGTCTGCTATTGAGACAGACATGGGAATCAACTGCTTGCCCTGGGATTTGTAGTATGAAGTGTTGCCACGATTTGTGTTTCTGCCAGGTACTTGTGACCACTGTTTGGAAAACAGGATACTGGGCTATATGGACCATTGGTCTGACCCAGTATGGCTACTCTTAGGTTCTTATGTATTTTGTAAGACAGTGCCCCCGAAATGAAAATTAAGACAAGCCAAAACAAATCAAAATAAACAATGCTTCAAACAACACAGGAAATGGAACAAAATAAATATTTCTATTTTGCCCATCGCTAGTGAATAGAAACAGATATTGACTAGGACATTATACAGTATTGACTGCCATTAATGAGCAGGATTCATAGCAGCCACAGTGAGTAGTAATAGGAGTTTGGAGTTTGTTGACAAAGCAGATTATACATCACATTGTGCTAGATATATGAAGGGTAATTCGATAAACCTAAGTTGCCAGTGGTACCCCTGAATTCTGTATAGGTCACCCAAATGTGAGCATTGATCCCAAATTCGCAAATAAACTAATTGGTCAATTAAGTGCTAACAATCAATTATTGGAATTAACAAACACTTAATTGGCAGTAATTAGGAGTTCCATGCAGATCTGCCCACTACAAATAGTGCCTGAAAAACTGGTGCTGAAAAAACCACACGCTAAGTGTGATTCTATAAACTATGCCTAAAGGGGTCCTTTTACTAAGGTGCACTGAAAAATGGCTTGCGGTAGTGTAGGCACAGGCTTTGGGCTTGTGCCGATCCATTTTTTCAGCGCACCTGTAAAAAAGGTCTTTTAAAAAATTTTTGCCGAACCCAAATGTCGCAGACCCAAAATGGACAGGCAGCAATTTTGATTTTGCCGCAGGTCCATTTTTGGGTCTGTGACCTTACCGCCAGCCATTGACCTAGAGGTAAAGTCTCACGCGGTAACTGGGCGATAATTACCTGCGCATGTCAAATGCCGTTTGGCATGCGTCTGATATATGCATCCAAAAATAAAAATTATTTTTCATCTGCACGTATCGGATGTGCGCCAAAAATGAAATTACCACAACAGCCATGCGGTAGCTGGGCGGTAACTCCCTTTTTACGCATGTGGTGTGCGCATATATGCTTATGCGGCTTAGTAAATGGGCCCCAAAGTTAGGTGTACTTTATACAATATGCTTATGGGCCGTTCTTGTGACTAAAATTTAGGCGCACCCATTTAGGCCACCTAAATCTAGGCTTAAATACCTGTGACTAACTCAGGCACAGATTGGGTGTATTCTATAATAGTACACAAACACCCACAGTTTATTGAAACACCCACACCCATTGCCATGCCCCCTTTCCAGCTGCACACATTAGAATTTACGCACACCACATTATAGAATACACCTAGAACATTGTATGTGTAACTTCTAATTAAAGCAAATTAGTGTCACTAATTGGTTAAGTACCAATTATTGGTGCTGATTGTCTTGTTAATTATGTTGTATGCGCAATTTGGCCATGAGGCCAAATTAGCACACACAACTTAAGGCGCTAAATATAGATTTTGGGGGGAAATAGGCACTAAGCTAATACTCAATAAAGGGTGTTCCATGCAGAGCGCCCTTTACACAATACTAGCTTGTGTGGTAGCTTTGGGCACTATTTATTGAATATAGCCCATACTGTATATATCTAATCATATACAAAAGTGTGAAGCAGCATTTTAGAAATTGAGACGTCCAGGCTGGGACTGCGAAGCATTTGTGTCTTCCATTAGCAACAGCATATCACTATGCTGAGACTCGCATATGTGTATTTTTTTGTTGCAGGATCTACAGTACAATGGAGGCTAGGCTTCTGGGACATTTCAGACTTTGTTCAAATGTTCAGCAATTTAAAAGATATTTGAAAGCCCACTGTTTTGTGACAGCTTTTCTGGAGAGATTAATTTTATTAATGATGTTTTGGAGTGATGGTTTTTGTGTTTAATTTGGATATACATTTAATAAATTTATTTATTTAGATTTTGCTCACACCTTTTTCAGTAGTAGCTCAAGGTGAGTTACATTCAGGTACACTGGATATTTCTCTGTCCCAGGAGGGCTCACAATCTAAGTTTGTACCTGAGACAATGGAGGGTTAAGTGACGTGCCCAAGATCACAAGATGCAGCAGTGGGATTTGAACCAGCCACTTCTGGATGTAAAGACTGGTGCACTAACCACTAGGCTACTCCTCCACTAAAACTGATTGGATTACTAAAGTGCAAGGAGATTAAGAAATTATATATATGGAAGCCAAGGAGTGGCAGTGGCAGGCAAAACCACCTCAATCAGCACTGGGCTAACACACACACAAAGCAGGGACTGCAGACAGGGATAAGCAAAGCAGGAACCCACTGGACAAGAACACTTGGACTAGAACACAGGACTGGAGCAAGGCTTCACCTGCACTTGACCACCCTTCCCCAGGAGTTGAGCCCCTGGGTGGAGGTGGCCGGCAGGACTTACTGGACTGGGCAGGAACTGGATAACAGCAGGAAACACACAACAGAGTCAAGACTACAAGCTGCCAGGCAGCCACTAAGACAGAAACACAGACAGGAGGGAGTCAGGACTAAAAGCTGCCAAGCAGCCACTAATAAAGAACACAGACAGAAGACAAGGAAATGCAGACCAGAAACAAGACTAGGAACTAAACAATAAAACCAAAGCGAACTAAACACAAACAAACAAGAACCAGGCAAGAACTCAGAATAAAACTGGACTAGGCAGAAGTGCACAGAGCACACCCACATACTAGGGACCTTAGACGATGCAAAGGCAAACACAGAAGTTTCTAGGTGATTAATAAAGCCCATCAGCACCTGAGGCTCAGCTGCAGCAATCTCAAGGCAACTATGGGTGCTGTTCAGGCACAAACAAGAAAGACAAGTCTGGCAGCCTAGAAGATCCAGACCGGACTGGGCTGAAGCCTGGAACGGGTAGGGACAGCAAGACAGTCTATGGCAGCCACCGGTTCAGGCCACCAGAGGGTGAGGGGAGCACAAACCAAGAAGCAGGCAGAAAGCATACTGAAGCACAGAGTGGTTCAACATACACAGGTGCAGCACAATGGAGAAATCAGAGCCATGCTGGAAGCAGCCAGCACACAGAGACAAAGCTAACTCAGGAAGAACAGACAAAACCAGTTTAGAAGCTGACCGCCAGAAATAAGGTAAGCCTGAGAGGGGTCACGACCACAGACGTGATACCTGGTCTAAGCAATGAGGAGCCCATCCCCACCCAGTAAGTAAGTGGTTTATGTTGATGCAGGGCAACTGTTGGGTAGAATACTTAGAAATCCATCATAAAGTGCATTCTAAGGCATTATTTTGTAGTATCCCAAGAAACACTACTCATATCTATATCTATATTAGCTCTGGGCCCAGCCAAAATGTCAGAGCTGGCTACGCCACTGCAAAGGCAGTGCTCGTATCACTGATGCACACTCCCGGAGGTCTGGAAGTTAAAAGGCCTGCAGAGTGGGGGGGGAGAGGTGGAGAGCGATACATCGCACTAGTTGGAGGGAGGGGACACTGGAACAGAACCTTCATTGCAGCAGCACCAGCACCAGCACCACATGAATCGGGGGGGGGGGGAGAAGCAGCACCCCCCTTATGACCTGCACCCGGGGTGGGCCGCCCCCCATCACCCCGCCCTTGCTATGTCACTGATCTGCAGAGACTGAGGCAGCGGCAGAGAGGAGAAGAATTTCAGGCACGCAGGACCAGGCAATGCTGCTGAATGCTCCTGGACGACCGTACCCAGAGTGGAAGAAAAGGCAGCAACAGCGAGGGATGTTGGGTGGGCGGGCCTGGAGGGATAGTGGTTGGGCCCGGGCCCATCCAAGCCTGCCCGTGGCTACACTCCTGTGCCTTTGGCCAGCCCTGGAAGTCTTCTCTGCACAACGTCCTGCCTACGTGGGAAGCTGTACAGAGAAAGCTTCTGGGGGCAGGCTAAAGGCAGCTTTTACATCACTGATGCTGCCGGTGGGCCTGGAAAGCTTGGAGGTCTGCAGAGCAGGGTAGGGGTGGAGAGAGCCGAGGTGGAAGAGCGATGTCAACCTGACCGCAGGGAAAGGATGAGGGGGAGTGGAGAGAGGAGGAAGATCACCTGGCGATGTCAATTCGAAGGGAAAGACGGGGTGGAGAGAAGAGGGAGAGGAATGCCAGACCTCAGGGGAAGGAAAAAGGAGGGTGGAGAGAGAAGGAAAAGCAATGCCGGGCAGAGGGGATGAAGAGGCAGAGAGCGATCCCAGACCTCAAGGGAATGGGAAAGAAGGGTGGAAAGAGGAAGGAAAGTGATACCAGACCATAGAGGAAGGAGAAAAGTAAAATATACAGGAGATACTGGAAAGCAGAAAATGGATGGGGATGGGGAGAGGAGAGATAAAGATGGAGAGGGGAGATATGTTGGAGTGCATCATGTAAAAAGGGGAGAGGGGGCACAGGCTGGATGGAAGGGAAAGAAAGGGCAGGCAGTGGATGGAAAGGGCAGAGAAAGCAGGCAGATACCACGTGGAAAGCGGGAGATGGCAGACACAGGATAGAAGAGAGGGCAACAGTGGATGGAAGGGGCATAGAAAGCAGGCAAATGCTGGATGGAAGGGAGAAAGAAAGAGGGCAGACGCTGGGTGGAAGGGGCAGAGAAAGTGGTCAAATGCTAGATAGAAGGGAGAGAGAGAGAGAGAGGGAGGGAGCAGATTCTGGATGGAAGGGAGAGAGTGAAGAGAAGATGAGGAAAGCAGAAACCAGAGACAACAAAGGTAGAAAAAGATTATTATTATTATATTTTATTTTTGCTTTAGGATAAAGTAGTATTATAGTTGTGGTGATAAATAGAAAATGAAAATAAAGTGATCTTTCTATTAGACTACTTTAATACATTATTGACTAACTTTCAGAGACCAAAAACCCATCCTCAGGTCAGGACAGGATAACATAACAGCAGTATACTATACTGACCTGAGAAAGGAGGTTTTGGCCTCTGAAAGCTAATTGAAAAATGTATTAGTCCAATAACATGGTATCATCTTATTTTCCATTTTTAGTTTTATTTCTGTTTGTTAATTTGTAAAGTGGTCATTGGTATTTGTCAGATTTTTTTCACATTTGCATGTGCTATCTTTATATTGCACAGTACTAGGGGACATGCATCACTGTTTTTGTGGTGTTGCATTTTATGCAGAATCTGACTTATTGGGGGTTCAGTTTAACTTTTGTCTACATATTTCTGTTTTTAGTTTGTGGTTACTTATTCTATACTTGGTGAGGATGTATCTGTGTTCTATGTGAAAAAGACATGGTTTTGTGTTGGCAGGATCATTTTTACTAATGTCTTGTGTAGTTTTACAATTGGTGTATTGATATTCTAGTGCTCACTGCAATGTTTAAGATGCTGCCTTTTCCTAGGTGTTCTTCTGTATTTTGATTGTTTTCCTAGGTACACCCTTGTTGTGTAAGTCATGGATTATTATTAAAAATATTTTTTCCATATAGAGGAGGGGGGTGTTAAAAAGGATCGGCCCCGGGTGTCAAATACACTAGGTACGCCACTGCTGCAGATATCTTTTTTTCGCCTGTTGCTGGCAGCGCTCTGACTGCTACCATTCACACAGGCAGCTCTGCTCCCCCTGTCGCGTCCATCTGGCCCTATGTAAACAGGAAGTGAATCAGAGAGGGCCGGATAGATGCGGCAAAGTGGAGCGGAGTGCCTGTGTGAATTGCAGCGCTGCCGAGGAACGAAAGCAGCAAACCTTTCTTCAAGTAAAAGTTGGTTTGTTTTAGTTTTGCTGGTGGTGGGGGGTTGTGTTTTATTTGTTTTTATACTTTCGCATCCAGGATGGCAACTCTGACCCAGTATGGTTACCTTTATGTTTTTGCTTTTGGAATTTATGTACAACATATAAATCATGAAAACAGCTGCAAAGGCAAAGTGACTTGTTACTGGAAAATAATGAGCCAGCATTGTATTTAGTATAGTGACTTATTTTGGCTTATTGTGTGTTGTGTGTGTGTGTAGGTGTTTTTTTTTTTTTTCTCTCCTGGGGCTTTAGCTACTTTTAAGAGAGCCTGAAAACTGTGCCTATTTGAATTAGTTATTCAGTCACGGATTTGTAAGTTATTGGGCGTGGGGTAGGTGTGCGGTAGGAGTAGGGGCATGGGCAGGGCCACCAAGAGACTGGGCCAGGCTCGGGACAAGGCCGCCCCCGGGCCCCCCCCCCCACCCAAGGTCACCGGGCCCCCCCTCCACCCACCACTGGGCCCTCTCTCCACCCTCGGGCCCTCTGCACTGACCTTAAGCGCCTCACCTTCGAAAGCGTAGCAAGCAGCAGCAGACCACTCCTTCCTTCCGTGTCCCGCCCTCGCGGAAGTTAAGTCATGCAAGGGCGGGACACAGAATGAAGGAGTGGTCTGCTGCTGCTTGCTGCGCTTTCGAAGGTGAAGCACTTAAGTTCAATGCCAGGGTGCGACAGAGGGCAGGTGAGCCGGACTGCGGGCGGCGGCTCCAGGCCCACCCCGGAGGCCCGGGCCGGGGAATTTTGTCCCCCCGTCCCCCCCTCTCGGCGGCCCTGGGCGTCGGCAGGGCATATCAGGAGCCCATCCATCCAACCTGTTGGCCCACCCAAAAATTGCCTTCTGTCTACGCCACTGTGTTGGGCACGCTCTACAGCAAGCTCCCATTTCACCGTTGCTTCTTCAGGAGCTATGCCCTTACTTTCCGTAAGTACCCTATAAGAAAGGTTTACAATAGATTATCTTGCTAAGAAGGAAGGAGAGAAATGAAAGTCAATGGAGTAGCTTTTAGTTCTTCCACTCTTACCTTGTGTTTCTACCCCTTTAGATTTCTGAGTAATACTATTGCCAAAATGGCGCTCCATTTTAACGGACACTCTCACGCTGCTCCAATCAAACCACCTCAGAAATTTAAAGGGACTTACTCCTAATCTTTTGCCCTTCATAGAAAGGCTTTCCACTCTATTCTGCTATTTAAACCTTTAGGTATTAATGAGTCGAGCCTATTGATCCAACGTTGTTCACGCTGGACAAGTCTGCGATCCCTATTTCCTCCTCGTATGCCTGCTGGAACATGATCAATTATGAAACATTTATAGTCCAAAAAGTGTGTGTTGTTTCAATAAGGAGAGCTCAGCTTGCTTTATTAGCTTTGTGAATTGTATTCTCTAGCAAGCTCCAAGTGATTATTGAATTAATAGAACAATGGAGAAAGTTTGTGGAAGTCAGCGTATGGTTTCTCAGTAGAAGAAGCCTCTAATTTACTGAAAGATAGAGATTTCTTTGGGGTATCACCATCAGGCCCCTCAGTGTCACAAAAATTCGATAGCCTATCCAATTTATATCGAGAAGTAATCAAACTGGAAGTGAATGGAGCCACACTAATTGACTATTGCAACCCCGGATATGCATCTTGATTTTGTAGAGTATTTACAATGCAATCGATGGAAATATATTTATAAAAGAAAATATAAGAAATAAATTTGAAAATTAGAATAAGAGGTTTTTTTTACTTATTAAGAAGCCCCCCCCCAAAAATTCGCACTATAGAAACGGATGTTCAAGGTGTGAACTCCGGATAGTGAAACCTTCACAGCGATAACATCGAAAGTGAAGGCGGAGCTCTGGTCTTTTCCTCTGTAATTATAATGCATTAGAATTGCAGTAAGAATGTAGCCTGATATTAGTTTAATTGTCCAGAGTTATTGATTTTGCTGGATCAGGTACAAATGTGTGTGTGTGTATATATATATATATATATATATATATATATATATATATATATATATATATATATATATATATATATATATATCTATATAAAGACTTATGGGACAGAATCAGATAAACTGGTCTGGCTTTCATCTCCCCCCCCCCCTTCCCTCTGGAAAACTACTGACAATAAAAACTAGTTGAGTGGTTACCTAAGCCCATCAACACATCTACTACACCTAACAAAAGACAGTGAGGACGCCACCTATTCTCAGACAGACTCAGACTGAAAAGCCATCTAAGTTCAGTTACTCTCAGACAATGGACCCAGCAGATGTCCAGATGATGTCATTAAACATGTGACCAGTGTTGCTAAAAATAGATGACTACAAATAGGTGAAACCAGTTGCTCGAGGTGGATGGGACCAGCTACTACAAAAGGGCCTAACTAATCTCTGCTGGTCTCTTCCTCTGGACACTTGGATCATCAATCCTGATCGGTCTCTCTCTTCCTGGGGATTCTGCCTCCTGCCTCTCTGTTGATTTCAACACACTCTGACAAGACTTTCTCCAAGCTCTAGGCTCCAACAACTTTGCAAGAAAGACTTCTATTTCAGTAAGGATTCTTCATCACCCAACCAGCTATCAGCAGGACTCTATCAAAGTGAGTTACCATATCCAGCATAATTTATAATTCAGACTTGATATCTTGAAAAGCACCATTTCCACTTGTGATACGATTCTTAAAAACTACCCCTCTCTCTTGTAACATTATTACATTACCTGTATTGTAAATAAACCTTTTTAAAGTTAAAATATGGTCTTTATGTTCTGAGCACATGTCCTTAAGCCTTGCAGTGCGGGTAATGTAATTTAACAATATAGTATTTTAATTCCCCTTTTTCTTACATATTCTTATGCTATCATATACTTATAGGTAATTGGTGGAGAATAACATATATATTATTCTTACACGGAGAGTTCCGCTTTCTTTATTAGCTTTGTGAGATGTTTATCTATGCAATTGTCTGCAGTGAATCCAAATAACATGGGGCATGTCGGGGGATGCCTAAGTGTTAGGCATCCCCCGACATGCCCCCATGTTATTTGGATTTACAGCCATAATGGAACAAAAACAAAACATCCAAACTTGGACTTAGATGTCATATCGAAAATGTCCCTCCATGTAACTTTGTAAGTCTAAGTGCTTTGAAAATACGCCACAAATTGATTGTTTACTCTTTCCAAAAATACTAGGACTAGGGGACAAGTAAAGAAGCTACTAAGTAGTAAATTTAAAATGAATTGAAGAAAATATTTCTTTGTTTAGTGAATAAAGTCTGGAATTCGTTCCTAGAGAACATGGTAAAAGCAGTTAGCTTAGCAGGGTTTAAAAAAGGTTTGGATACTTTCCTAAAAGAAAAGTCCATAAGCCTATTATTAAGATGGACTTGGGAAAATCCACTGCTTATTTCTAAGATAAGCAGCATAAAATCTGTTTTACTGTTCTGGGATTTTGCCAAGTACTTGTGACCTAAATTGGTCACTGTTGGAAACAGGATACGGGGCTTGATGGATCTTCAGTCTGTCCCATTCCCAATGTGTATGTTCTTATGCTCTTATAAGTGTTCCCACATTAATTAATTACAGTTGTAAGCCCAGTAGGGACTGTGCAAATACCTGTATAATTGTATGTAAACCGACATTAGTTCACAAACTGCAAATTAAAATATGGAAAATGCTCTATTATTTTGCTGCAGTAAAAATGAGCTTAGCACATCCTAACGCAGGACTTTCCTGTGCGCAAAGCCTATTTTTTTTAGAAAAAGGACTCCACAGTGACTTGAAACAGATCAAAGTGGAAGTCAGTAAGTTAGAAATCTCTGCCTTTCTTTTCCAACTTTTAATGCTACTCAATAACAGTTAATTTTGATGATATTAATCTAAATTAAAAGCAGTAGGTAGCACAACATGGAAAAAAAGGTATAGAGGGAGCATAATAGAGACACCAAACCTTAGACTCTGTTGGCAACCCTAACTTAATTTAAAATCACCCTTGATACACAGTGACATGTCCAAGTAGGTGATCCACAAAACAGAATGAAAAGTAGGAGTTCCATCTCTGCCCATTCACGTGAATTTGTGCGCGCTTGCTGCTTTTTATAATGCAATCAATAAGATATTTTATTAGTTCCAGAACACTGCACACAGCCCACTAGAAGTAATTGCACTCCATTGTTTTGAGTGTGAATATCACAATTAACCTAAGAAAAAATAGATTTTTTTAAAACTGTGGAGATTGTGAAGTTATAAAAGTCCAATTACAAATTAGCAAGCTGTGAATAATAAGATTAAAAAAAAAAAGCTCCATGTACTTTAAAACATGAATAACCATTGATGGTGAATGGGATGATCATGGAAGGCAAATATCATGCTTTTTTTTCTACTTGTAATTGAAGGCTGTAGGAATAGTGAATAGTGACTTTTGTTATGTATTTGGAAGAGAGGGGAAAGGGTACTGATATATGTAAAAAAAAATCCAAAAAGCAAAAAAATAAATTGCCTTTATGGGCACTCCTTATTTAGAGCTATTTCTGAAACAAATTTATTGGGTGGGGGGGGGGGGGGGGCAATCCATCACAATTACATTTTTTTAAACTTTATTTACATTTTGCAGAAAACACAATAAAACTTATATATAAAGCAATATACAGTGGGGGAATAAGTATTTGATCCCTTGCTGATTTTGTAAGTTTGCCCACTGACAAAGACATGAGCAGCCATAATGAAGGGTAGGTTTATGGTAACAGTGAGAGATAGCTACATCACAAATTAAATCCAGAAAATCACATTGTGGAAAGTATATGAATTATTTGCATTCTGCAGAGGGAAATAAGTATTTGATCCCCCCACCAACCAGTAAGAGACTCTGGCCCCTACAGACAGGTAGATGCTCCAAATCAACTCGTTACCTGCAGACAGACAGCTGTCGGCAATGGTCACCTGTATGAAAGACACCTGTCCACAGACTCAGTGAATCAGTCAGACTCTAACCTTACAAATGGCCAAGAGCAAGGAGCTGTCTAAGGATGTCAGGACAAGATCATACACCTGCACAAGGCTGGAATGGGCTACAAAACCATCAGTAAGACGATGGCGAGAAGGAGACAACTGTTGGTGCCATAGTAAGAAAATGGAAGAAGTACAAAATGACTGTCAATCGACAAAGATCTGGGGCTCACGCAAATCTCACCTCGTGGGGTATCCTTGATCATGAGGAAGGTTAGAAATCAGCCTACAACTACAAGGGGGGAACTTGTCAATGATCTCAAGGCAGGCTGGGACCACTGTCACCACGAAAACCATTGGTAACACATTACGACATACGGATTGCAATCCTGCAGTGCCCGCAAGGTCCCCCTGCTCCGGAAGGCACATGTGACGGCCCGTCTGAAGTTTGCCAGTGAACACCTGGATGATGCGAGAGTGATTGGGAGAAGGTGCTGTGGTCAGATGAGACAAAAATTGAGCTCTTTGGCATGAACTCAACTCGCCGTGTTTGGAGGAAGAGAAATGCTGCCTATGACCCAAAGAACACCGTCCCCACTGTCAAGCATGGAGGTGGAAATGTTATGTTTTGGGGTGTTTCTCTGCTAAGGGCACAGGACTACTTCACCGCATCAATGGGAGAATGGATGGGGCCATGTACCGTACAATTCTGAGTGACAACCTCCTTCCCTCCGCCAGGGCCTTAAAAATGGGTCGTGGCTGGGTCTTCCAGCACGACAATGACCCAAAACATACAGCCAAGGCAACAAAGGAGTGGCTCAGGAAGAAGCACATTAGGGTCATGGAGTGGCCTAGCCAGTCACCAGACCCTTAATCCCATTGAAACTTATGGAGGGAGCTGAAGCTGCGAGTTGCCAAGCGACAGCCCAGAACTCTTAATGATTTAGAGATGATCTGCAAAGAGGAGTGGACCAAAATTCCTCCTGACATGTGTGCAAACCTCATCATCAACTACAGAAGACGTCTGACCGCTGTGCTTGCCAACAAGGGTTTTGCACCAAGTATTAGGTCTTGTTTGCCAGAGGGATTAAATACTTATTTCCCTCTGCAGAATGCAAATAATTCATATACTTTCCACAATGTGATTTTCCGGATTTAATTTGTGATGTGCTATCTCTCACTGTTACCAATAACCTACCCTTCAATTATGGGCTGCTCATGTCTTGTCAGTGGGCAAACTTACAAAAATCAGCAAGGGATCAAATACTTATTTCCCCCACTGTAATACCACAGCTTATAACATACTGTAACCCTTCAGGATGTAACCATATCAAAGCAACATCACATCCCCCCATCCATTCACTCAACTCCCTAGAAAACCCATCCCCCCAACCCCCAGCATATAATCTATCCAAACAGAGAAAGGCCCATCATCCATCCAATAACATCAAAGCAGAGCAATGTGGATCTAGCAGGTAATTATGTCTCTAGCCATGTAGAATAACTGTCCCATGTACATTGAAAAGTCAGGAGTTTATTTCTCTTAAGTGCCATCAAATTGGAGATCAAATAGATATGATTCAATTTTGCCAATAAGACAGTGTTTTCCTGGGTTCTCATGCTATTTCCATGCCAAAGCCAAGACCAGGTGCCCAGCTGTAACAACCTGATAGAAAAATTTCTGCTTACAAAGTGACAAAGTTGGTGGTCCAAAATTGAGCGAACACCCTGCTGGAGATTTATCAATCCTTGTGCCTATAATGTTTGACACCAACTGCAGTACTTGATCCCAAAAAACCTGGGCCTTGGACATGTCCACCACTATATGCAAAAAAAAAAGCCCCCTGTTCTCCACAGCCTCACAACATAAGTCATCACTTTGACCACACATAGCTTTAAGACAAGCAGATGTATAATACCATGTATAAAACCATAATGTTCTTCTTTTGATGGTCACCGCAGGGGCTTATGACTTAGTTTGATTTCACTTGTTGCCCCTTCTGAGCATGTGTAAGCATTCTTTAATAAGCCCCTTTGAACTTTGGCTGGTCCTGCAACGGAAAGCAGTTGAAGCCGGCCAAAATCGGCTTTCGATTATACCGATTTGGCAGGCCTTAGAAGAAGGGCGCCCATCTCCCGATTTGTGTCGGAAGATGGCCGCCCTTCTCCTTCGAAAATAAGCAGGATAGTCTCCTTTTTTAAAGTTAAATGCTAACGTATTTGATTTCCTATGTATGCTTACTTCAAAGCTAATATCAAATCCGATCATATTATGATCACTGTTATCAAGCGGCTCCAGCACCATTACCTCCTGCACCATATCATGCGCTCCATTAAGGACTAGTTCTAGAATTATTCCTTCTCTCATTGGCTCCTGTACCAGCTGCTCCATAAAGCAGTCCTTGATTTCATCAAGGAATTTTACCCCGATGTTACATTTACACAGTCAATATCGGGGTAATTGAAATCACCCATTATTATTGTGTTGCCCAGTTTGTTTGCGTTCCTAATTTCCTTTAACATTTCTGCATCCTTCTGTTCATCCTGGCCAGGCGGACGGTAGTACACTCCTATCAATATCCTTTTCCCCTTTACACATGGAATTTCAATCCACAGTGATTCCAAGAAGTGTTGTTTCCTGCAGAATTTTTAATCTATTTGATTCAAGGCTCTCCTTAATATACAATGCTACCCCTCCAACAATTCGATCCACCCTCTCACTATGATATAATTTGTACCCCGGTATGACAGTGTCCCACTGGTTATCCTCCTTCCACCAGGTCTCAGAGATGCCTATTATATCTAATTTTTCATTTAATGCAATATATTCTAACTCTCCCATCTTATTTCTTAGGCTCCTGGCATTCGCATGTAGACATTTCAAACTATGTTTGTTGTTCATATTTACATCATGCTCTGTACTTGACAGTATTAATTTGCAATCCTTTGTCAGTTTTTATTTTTATTTAAGGACACCTGATCTACTATAGTCTCTTTTGCAACCTCACTATCAGGATACCCTATCTTCCCTGTTTTGGTGATATCTTTGAAAGATACCTTATCCCGAACCATGCGCTTTTGAGTGACTGTCGACCTTCCCCCCCCCCCCCCCCATTTCTAGTGTAAAAGCTGCTCTATCTCCTTTTTAAATGTTGATGCTAGCAGCCTGGTCCCACCCTGATTAAGGTGGAGCCCATCCTTTCGGAATAGGCTCCCCCTTCCCCAGAATGACCATCATCTAATAACCTTCACACTTAAACTTCCTCCCGCTCAATCCCATCCAATCTTAACCAATTTATCTAGGAATCTCCAGGCCATTGACCCTACTACCTATCCTCCAGTGTCTCAAACCTCTTCTCTACCATTGCACCATCCAAATCTGTCAATGATGCTGTCTCTTCTTACAATACTATTCTATCCTCTGCCTTAGACACTCTTGCACCTCTCATGCCCCGTCCTGTAAGACGTACCCAACCCCTAAATCCGCTACCTACGTTCCTGTACCCGTTCTGCCAAACGCCTCTGGCTGAAATCTCGTGCCCTTGCTGACTTCACTCACTTCAAATTCATGTTGACCTCCTTCCAATCTGCTCTCTTGCTTGCCAAACGTGGCTAACACGTGAAAGGGATCTAAAACTGGCTTACAAAAATGGCCACTAACAAAACAGGGCACACTCTGACCCAGTAAGTAGGGGGAAAAAGCACCATGGGAGTAGAGCCTACCAACTACCAACATCGTGAGCATTTGCCACAAGCTACTGGAATCACGGAGCCCAATACCCACCACAATGCATTGCTGATGTGACTCTGCAATGTGCATAACAGAAAAGGTATCACACTCACCCGAGAGCCACATCAGAACCAGGGAAAGGCTGACACAGGATAGAACACATTCTGCTGTCATGGAGGTGGGTACGGCATTTGAGGCTGGCATACAGGCTGGAAAAAAGTTTTTAAAGTGGGGTTTTTTTTTGGTGGGAGGGGGTTAGTGACCACTGGGGGAGTCCGGGGAAGTCATCCCCGATTCCCTCCAGTGGTCATGTGGTCAGTTGGGGCACTTTTTTGGGACCTGTTTGTGAAAAAAAAGGGTCCAAAAAAAGTGACCCAAAATCGCGGTAAAAATGCCTTTTTTTTTTTCGATTATCAGCTAAAGACGCCCATCCCTCCTCAGCTGATAACCACACCCCAGTTCCGCCTTCACCACGCCTCCAACATGCCCCCGTCAACTTACCCGTTTCCGCGATGGATAGCAGTTGGAAACGCCCAAAATCGATTTGGGTCGCAATATAGGCGTTTTCTCTTTTGATTATAAGCAGGCTGATGACTTAGTCACCGTCTCCCTTAGCAACAGTTTGCCTGGGAGTGGGGAGAGGAGCTGAAGATACCAAAGAGTGAGGATATGAGTGAGGGAGCTCTGACTGCATGATAAGATTTCTGAGACAAATTATTTGAAAGTGAGTTTTTCTGCAAGTGTTTGAGCACTGAATGAAGGTGAAGTGAGCCATAGGTAAAAGGTGTTGGATTTCATCAGAGAAAAAAAAATCTAAAACTGACTTTTTTTTTTGTTGTTTCTTGTGTGCTGTTTAAGTTTTGCAGTTAAGATTCAGGTAGAGAGACCAAGTGCATGATTGTGTAAATCAAGTTTGTTTAATTGGACTACAGGAAACTCAATGCTGAAACAGTCAAGGATGCATATCTATTGCCCCAGATCAATGACTCTCTGGATGCATTGGGAAGCACAAAGTGGTTTACATCCTTGAACCTCACCTCAGGGTATTTTCAGATGGGGATGCACCCTTGAGATATGGAAAAAACAACGATCACAACTTCAATTCGCTTATTCAAATGGACACAAATGTCCTTTGGCCTCTGTAATGCCCCACCAAGCTCAAAGTTTGATGGAGACCATGCAGGGAGAATATGTCTTCGAAATACTACTGCTCTATCTGGATGATGTCCTGGTATATGCTACAACTTTTGAACAGCATCTGCAGTGTTTAGATAAGGTGTTCACCAGACTGACCGAATGTGGGTTGAAGCTGAAACCATCAAAATGCAATTTACTATTTAAGAGCATAAATTCCTTAGATATGTGGTACCAGAGGAGGGGGTATCTACTGAGAAAGAAAAGATCCAAGCATTACAAACTTGGAAAGTCCTGGGATTTGCAAGCTTTTACCAATTAGGCCGAGGTGGAGGACAAACATGCATTTTACATCAGTGCCCTTGAGCATGGAGGTGAACTGATAACATCTCTGACCAGAACAATTCTCAGGAAGGTCATCAGTGATCTCTGTGGGAACTAAGGGACTCTGTAGTACCTCCCTTTACAGTAATTGCACATGAGTTCCACACCTTGAATCTGAGCCTGACCTTGTTCCCCCTGTTGGTTGAGTGACCCAGGTCTGGCACGTCCTCTTAATATCTCTTTGCCTCTGAACTTCCCACCTTTCTTTTCTGCCCCTACATATGTCCCCAGCATTGTCACCTATGAGCTCTTGGTCTTCACAGACTTTCATGGAGATGCCAGTCTCTGGCATCCTCCTATTCACTACCAGGTTATACAGTCTGCAGCAGGCCATAAAAATTACATTAACATTTTGATTCTTGAATACCATGTCAATCCCACCAGGCTCAGAACAGTTTACTGTAGGAAGAATTACATAAAAGACTCAAGAATGAGTAATTGGAAAAAAAAAAAGTATATAGAATGCAGTTCTCAACAATTAATAATAATTATGAATAACATTTTTAAAAAACATGTTTTAAGTAACTGTAAATAATTGTTTTCAGTCCTAATGGCAGAAGGAAGAGCATTCCACATAGGGACATCTAAATAGTTTCTTGGTTGTTGAGATAAATTGAGGTCTGAAAAAGAAAGGAATTTGCAATTTTTTCACATGAGTGAACTAATACCCTCTATGTCAATCATGATCTTTAATGTAATACCACTTGTATCTCTCACTCCGGAAATGGCGATCGCCATGACGGAACAATGTAAGCCACATTGAGCCTGCAAATTTATTTTATTTACTTATTTATTTAGTACATTTATATCCCACTTTTTCCCACAGGTGTGCAGGCTCAAAGTGGCTTACAATGTAATGATAGGCTGTCGCCACATCAGTTGTTAAACATTTACAATCAATGAGATAGAATAGAAGGAACAAGGGAAGTAGAAAAGAGGGAAAGGGCAAATAGGTGGGAAAATGTGAGATACAAATGCAACAAACATATAAATAAATAAATAAATAATAGTAGTCCTACAAGGTTGAATACAAATCAAAGTCAACATATATTTAGGGCAAAATCCATTCAAGATCTTAAAAACAAAGCATAGACCCTTGAAATGGAATCTTTCCTGAACAGGCGACCAAAGAAGAGCAATGGTGTAACATAATCAAGTTTGCTCTTAAAAAGAATTATTTGAGTCACTGTATTTTTGAAGTCTGTGCAGAGATTTAGAAGAAAGACCCAAATTGAGTGAGTTACAATAGTTGGTTTTAGAAAAAATCAGAGCCTGAGCCAATTTCTGCAAATCATCAATCGAAAAATATGAACAAACAATGTAGAAATCTAAGGTTGAAATAAGTGGAAGTAGTCAATTTCTTAATATGAGTATTGACATTTAGATCTGAATTTAACCAAACTCCTAACTATTTAATGTCATCTCAAAATAATTTTTTCGCCCTCTAATACTGGATTAACAGAAGGAAATGATACGTTTTGACCATTAATCCCAAGCAGAACTGCCTTTTCTTCATTTAATTTTACTCACTTAACAAGCTTCCATGCTGAAATTTTAGAAAAGCAATCCTGAATGCACAATAATTCAGTTAAATTAGAAGTAGCTGGAAAAATAATTTGGACATCGTCCACATAAATGTAATAAGACAAATTAATATATCATATACCTTGGATAGGTGTAAAACAAAGTTGCCCCCTGACATCTCCAGGCTCCAAAATCTGGATTATAATATTCCAAAGGTTTTCTATTGCAGCCCTGGTCCTGCTTTGGAGATCCTTGTTATTGGTGCTCTGGTATAATTTCTTGGTGAACAATAGGGTCAAGGGTCATGTCTGTAATAGATAACCTGGGTCACCGTCAGGTAAGAAAGCAGAAAACAGAGTATGTTTGTGCTGTACTGTGGTTTGGCAACACACAGCAAATTTTGGCAGCAATGGTAGTTGCTTGCTACAGGTGTCATCCTAAGGGGGGGGGGGGCAATATTGATGATATAGATGATGGTAGGTGTTGTAAGCTCACCTAATAGCAACCTGCCAATTATCTTGCTACTCTCGACACTATCATGTGGTCTATATAGGCCCAATATATAGTCATCATGTCAGGATCCTGGTTAGCAAGCACAAACATCTGTGTTAATGTTTAATAAATGGAATGGTTTTTTTGTTCAATTATGTATGCTGTTTCAAGAACGTGTTCTCTATGTGCAACCTATGGCCCCAAGGACAAAGGGGAGTTGCACCAGCCTTTAACAGTAGTCATTGTTTGGTAGTGCGGCTCCTCAGTTTCAGTTTAAAATCATACAAGGCAGCATGATGTAGCTGGCTGACTGGCTAATACCTGCTTCAGCTGTGAGGGGTGTTTGAAAAGATCCATTGGCTAAGAAGGCAAGGGCCGCGATGATCCTAACATGGACTGTTCATGCATACCCCCACTAAGCAATGGGCTCTAGGTCCTCCTCCAGGTGGTTGCACAGGTGTGTAATGGTGTACTTATTGAATCTCTATCTCCTCAAACATTCTTCATCACTCAGGTCCAGGAACTGTGTTTCTGTCCTCTATATTCTCTGTCTGTGCCGTCTCTTCCTCTGGCTCTACTGTTTCCTCTCTCTTGAGGGGTCAGTGCTCACAGTAACAGGACCTCATTGACATTCAAAATTCTTATGGTCGGTGCAGCCATCACCAGTGCCCATTACAGGAAATGACTACTAGTAACTGCCACCAATAGTAACAGTGACAGAGGACTACATTGGCAGCAGCAGACAAGGATGGTCAGGGTGTCACAGTGACAGTTAAGATTGGTGGCAGGACAGACACACACATTGGTAATTTGCATGCTCAAATGCATAAACAGTGAGGGCAAGGGTAGCAATGACACATGCAAGGTCTTGACACACAGGAGTAAACGGGGCAGAAGCAGGGGTACACAGACACCCACATACAATGGCTATTATACTGAGTGGGGGAGGAGTACAGTATGGATGAAAGGGAACAGGAGGGAAGGGGTGGAAGATTATGGAAGATGTGAAAGAGGGAGAGTCTATTGGAGAGAGTGAGGTAGTGATGGGATGATTTGGATTTGAAGAGGCCAGTGTAATGAGTAGCTATGACAAGCACAGGAAAATTTGACTATCTAATGAAGCAATTGCACAGTGTATGAGCATGATGTGATATTATGTTTAAAATTCACATGTTGAACCTCATTACCTGACTTGTTATTTGCATTTTTTCCCAATAATTCCACTAACAACCCCACAGCATCTGATTCTGAAGAAGTAGTAGTAGAGTCAGAGAATCCCAAACAGCCTCAGGGACTATCCAGCTAATTTTCGAAAGAGAAAGACGCCTATATTTCGACCTAAATCGGGAGATAGGCGTCTTCTCCCATGGGTGAACAAATCTGTATAATCGAAAGTCGATTTTGGTTGTCTTCAACTGCACTCCATCGCAGGAACAAACAAAGTTGACGGGGGGCATGTCAGAGGCGTGGTGAAGGCGGAACTGAGGCGTGGTTATCGGCTGAGGAGAGATGGGCGTCTTAGCTGATAATCGAAACAAGAAGGGCGTTTTTGATGAGAATTTGGTCCGCTTTATTTGGACCCTTTTTTTGTCAGGTCCAAGTCCCAAAAAAGTGCCCCAACTGACCACATGACCACTGGAGGGAATCGGGGATCACCTCCCCTGACTCCCCCCAGTGGTCACTAACCCCCTCCCACCAAAAAAAAAAACCCACTTTAAAAACTTTTTTCCAGCCTCTATGCCAGCCTCAAATGCCAGTACCCACCTCCATGACAGCAGAATGTGTTCTATCCTGTGGACAGCCTTTCCCTGGTTCTGATGTGGCTCTCGGGTGAAGTGGGACAGCTTTTCTGTTATGCACACTGCAGACTCACGTCAGCAATGCATTGTGGTGGGTG
The DNA here is from genome assembly GCF_901765095.1 of Microcaecilia unicolor. Classification (NCBI taxonomy): domain Eukaryota; kingdom Metazoa; phylum Chordata; class Amphibia; order Gymnophiona; family Siphonopidae; genus Microcaecilia; species Microcaecilia unicolor. The sequence continues at coordinate 148,526,451 of NC_044031.1, read as the reverse complement.
TAGGGTATTGGGCTCCGTGATTCCACTAGCTTGTGTTAAATGCTCACGATGTTGGTCGTTGGTAGGCTCTACTCCCATGGTGCTTTTCCCTCTGCTTACTGGGTCAGAGTGTGCCCTGTTTTGTTTCTGGTAGTCCATGAGGTAGTGGCCATTTTTGTAAGCCAGTTTTAGATCCCTTTCACGTGTTAGCCACGCAGTGGCCTACCAAGGGGGGTGGGGTGGGGGCGGTCCACCCCAGGTGCACGCCGCTGGGGGGTGCCGCGGCGCGTGCCTGTCGGCTCCGAGTTCGCTAACTTCGCTCATTTGCTGCAGCTCCCTCTGCCCCGGAACAGGATACTTCCTGTTCCGGGGCAGAGGGAAGCTGCAAGCAAACGAGCAAAGTTAGCAAACTCGGAGCCGACAGGTGCGCCGCGGCACCCCTCCCCCCAACGGTGTGCACCCGAGGGGGGGGGGTGTCATTTCGCCGGGGGGGGGGGGGGTGTTCATTTTGCAGGGGGGGGGAGCATCGGCGATCCGCCCCGGGTGTCATCCAGGCTAGGAATGCCACTGTAGCCTCGTTACAGAACTTAGTTCTTACCTTGAATGTGGCTGAAAGAGGGCATTGTACAGCATTCTGCCAGCTCTGACCTACTGCTAATCTCAGTACCAGGGAGACTCTTTGCCAGTGGGGCACAACCTCTGATCTGCAGTTAACTGAGTAACGTGCTTATTCAATAAAGGACGTTTTTGGAGACATTAGTCTTCAGGTGTCAACTGGTGTGCCAAAGTTTATACAGCAGCAACAAGTCCTAGATGCCCGCGTGTATGCCAGTCCCTGGAGCACTTTTAGTGGGTACAGCAGTGCACTTCAGGCAGGCGGACCCAGGCCCATCCCCCTACCTGTAACATTTGTGCTGGTAAATGGGAGGCCTCCAAACCCACTGTACCCATATGTAGGTGCCCCCTTCACCCCTAAGAGCTATGGGAGTGTTGTACATTTGTGGTAGTGGGTTTTGGGGGAGGGGGGTTGGGGGCTCAGCACCCGTGGTAAGGGAGATATGCATGTGGGAGCGTTGTCTGAAGTCCACCGCACTGACCTCTAGGGTGTCCAGTTGGTGTCCTGGCATGTCAGGGGGGCGAGTGTACTACGAATCCTAGCCCCTCCCATGACCAAATGGCTTGGATTAGAACGTTTCTGAGCTGGGCATTTTTATTTTCCATTATCGCTAAGAAAAAACAAATGCCCAGCTCAGAAACAACTAAATCCATGGCATTTTGGTCCGTACAAACCGTATTTCGAAATGAAAGATGGACACCCATTTTTTTCAAAAATACGGTCTGTTCCGCCTCTTCACATACCGTTTTCGGACATAGACGCCCATGGAGGTGGGCGTTTGCGTTCGATTATGCCCCTCCACGTCTATTAATTAAGTTTCTCTTGTTATGCAGACACTTTTCTAAATCTAAGCATTTAACTGCATTCCTTTAATTCCATAAACATTTTCAATCCCATAGACGTTTCCTCTAGTGGCAATCTCGATTGTGACCCTGACATACCTCTCTTTGTCCATCCACCCCCACATTCCCAACAACATCACCATACTGACCCTGACAGGACACACCAGATAACTCTTCATCCCTCATGGCTGTCACCTCTGCATCATGCCTACTAACACAATCAGAGTCTGCTGGAGGCAATTATTATAGAGACAACTGACTAAATCTTCATATGTATTACTGAACTCATCCAAATCTCCATACCCATTGTTCTGCTTTAAACTGAACAGCTCTTCCCTTTTCTTCAATTTTTTACCACCCTTCTTACCCCTACATCCTGTTACCACTAACACTCTGATGAGCACATCAACATGTTCCACTCACCTATTCAGATTTTTTGATACCCCTCTTACCGAGTGCTCTAATATGCAGATTACGAGAATCTTTTCTTTTACCTTTTTAATAGGAGCCATTCTCCACCCTTCTGTTCCAAATCCCCAACTCCACAAAGCTGACCCACACAAACAACAGAAAAACAGGGTTTTTATTAGAAGGTCAAGAGAGTTTAAGATACGTGGAATTTGAGGATACAAAGCTGACCCACACAGACAAACAACAGAACTATGGCTGAAGGCTGGACCTAGCACACAAACAGACCCAGAAGAACAGAAGCAGAAGTGCACACAGGCAGCATAAACAAGGAATCAAGACAGAAGTACACACGGGCACACAGACTATGAACAAAGCAACAATAAATCAAGACAGAAGTGCCAACAGGCACACAGGCTATGAACAAGGCAACAAGAAATCAAGACAGAAGTGCCCCGCAGTCACACAGACAAGAACAAGGCAGATGTGCTACACTGCACACGGACTAACCTGGAGACCTTTGGCATTGCAAAGGCCCTGAATGAAAGTTCACCACTTCCTTATAAACAGGACAGAGGCAGAAAATACACTAAACACCAAAGTGAGGCTTGAAACACACAGGAAGTGGAACCCTACAGGACAGAGGCAGGAAACACACTGAACACCAAAGTGAAGCTTGAAACACACAGGAAAGAAACAACAATGCAGACAGTAGCCAGCTCAGAAGCTGACCATCGGGACATAAGGTGAGTCAGAGAGGGATCACGACCACAGTCATGACACAAGCTACCTAAGACATTTAGAGATGCAACTGTCCTTTTAAAACTGAAAGATCTTGGGATACCAAAGCTGGGTGATTTGGATACTTTGTCTGCTTTGAATACTGTCAGTGGTTGGTATGAATCTGGATTTCAGTGTTGGATCTAAATTCATCCCTTTAAGACTGTTACATGTGTGTTGGAATGTAGTGTCCTCTGGTTTATGGATAAGTTGAGATATTTAAAGCACATGCTTAGAAGAAAAGAGCATGAATGGCAAAATTGTCTGGACACTGTTCATTTGATGGAGTATTGAATACATTTGAATACCTATCAGCAGGAGATTTTGAGGGCAAAAAAGTGTTTCTATGATGAAGCCTATTGCTAGAGCATCTTTTTCTTCTCAACAGCTATTTAGAAACAATTAGGGGCCCTTTTACTAAGCGGCAGTAAGTCCAATGCATGCTTACACTCGCTATACAGGAAGTTCTGCTGGGCTACCGCAGCAGCCCGACAGTACTTCCCACCCCTAGCGTGCCATCATTTCTGGTGTTACAAAAATGTATTTATTTTTGTAGCACTGGAGTGTACTCGGCAGTAATCAGGCAGTTCAGTGTGCTGTCCGGTTCCGCCGATAACGCAGAAGCCCTTACCACCACCTCAGTGGGTGGTGGTAAAGGCTCTCCCCCGCATGGGCCATTTCCTGCTGGAAGGTGGCCTCAGCACACGGTGTAACACACGTGCCGAGCCAGCGCTGGCCCCCTTTTGCTGCAGCTTGGTAAAATTGGCCCTTAAGAACTTAACTACTGGTATCTTCTGTGTTACTTCTGTGTGATATTTCATGTCAAGATTTTACTGATTTCTTTCAGATGAAAGTAGTGGATATTATAAATTATTTTAAGAATTTAATTTTACCTTCTGAACAGTCTAGTGGTGTAAAGTCTAAGTGGTAGGACTTTTCTACAGTGTTCTAAGGAGCAGGTGACGGCTGTGATGAGCAAGTTGAATCCTTTGTGTTGTTCCTTGGATGATTGTTCTCTGAGGGTTATTAAATCTTTAAAAGTCAGCTTGTTGAATCCTTTATCTACTATCAGAAATAAGTCACTATCAGAGGAGATTGCCCCTGGGACTTTAAAACAGGCAACTGTTTGTTCTTTGCTGAAGGGTGGAGTACTTGAGCCTCAACAAATTGTGAACTATCATCCTATCTCAACGTTGACATTCTTAGCAAAAATTTTGGAAGGCATGTGTAGGATCAATTGCATAATTTTCCTTGGAACCAGAATGATTTGATTAATATTTGTCAATATGGTTTCAGATCTAAACATTCTACTGAAATGCTGGTTATCCCTGTTTTTGATTTGATATTTATAGGATTTAATTGGGATGAGAAACAGCTATAGGTTTTCATGGATATTTCTGCCACTTTTGACACAACTGCACCATTTCATTTTATGAAGTCAGTTATGGTTCTTTAGGGATCCAGGGTCTTAGAAGGCTCTGTTCCTTTCTATCTGAACATTATTTTTGAGTTGTATGGGTGAGACTCAATCTGGGATTATACAGGTGTACTGCAAGGTCTGCTGTTTCACCTGTTCTGTTTAATAAGAATGGATCCTCTGAAGCTTAGCAGAGATTGGGTGGCAGCACCAGTGGTTGGGAGGCAGGGCAAGTACTGGGCAGACTTCTATGGAGAAATTAAGATCCTGGTTTAGCATCAATAGGTTGAAATTAAATAGTAGGGAAAATGCAGATATTATATTGCATGAGGTGAGGATATGTTTTATGTTGGTTGTATGTTTTAATTTTTAGTCTCCTGAAGAAGTCATCTAGGCGAAAACACAATGCCGTGTTGGGACTAATCCAGTTTCAGAGAGATTGTGGTTATGGCAAGTTGTGAACTGCCAAACTACTACAATTAAGTTTCCAGTCTATACGTCACACATTGAATGGGTGATGTCTGCATGCAGCATGTTATATGCGATATAATTGTTGCAGACTGTGCAGAGTGATTGAGAAGGATTTTTCTTCTTCAGTGACAGCGATTTGTGAGACAATTTATTATTCTTTTGTTTGATATGAAGAACTGATTGCTAAATCACCAGTTCGTTCTTTGTTGCTATAGGACTTTGTAACTACTGTAAGCGGTTTATGTATGGTTAACCTTATGGATAGTTTGGAGTTCAGTAGATTTTAATGTATATTTTTTCTAAAGTATTAATAAGTTGTTTAATTTTGATGGATATTATACTTCATTGATTTAGTATTTTAGCAATGAATATTCATGAGAGATATATGTATGCAGTGGAGGCAGTGCATGCAATCTCTCTCATGAATATTCATTGTAGATATCTGAAACCTGGCTGGCTAGGGTGCCTCCAAAGACCAGGTTTGGGAACCACTGGCCTAAGTTAACCAGGACAAATTGGACTGCATAAAACACAGTCTTATCTTTGCCTGAATTCACTAAGGCAGTTAAGTGCTAAATATCACACTTTAGATAAGAGATAGCTGGCTGCACAAACCTTGAAATTCAGGGCCCAACACTGAATATCTGGACATAATGATGCTGGCAGCCAAAAATCTCTGTCCACTGTTAGCTGGATATTTACCTCTAGTTTCTATGGTCCTGATATTTAGACCGTAGGAGGTAGCAGGTCTACCTCCTGCGGCCAGCACTAAACTCGGATATTCAATGCCGAGCCATTTCCAGAAACCAGTTAAATGGCCAGTTAGATGGTTTTGAATATCGGTCGGTATCACTTTAAAGTTGGTATATTTAAAGAACAATATATTGCTCTTAAATGCAGCATTCAAAATTTGTTCTGAATGATTTATTTAAAATACTCTCTAACGTTATTGATATAACAACATCAAACTGGTTTTATTCTATAACATTCTACTCCAATGAATAGAGGAAGATTGCATAATTTACTAGATATGTGTAGTGCTGAAACCAATGTGAAAGTTTTTCTTAATGCTGAAAAGTGAAGGAAATTCTTACTAAAATGTAGTTAGGTCCAAATGATATGAATGCATAATTATGCTGCATCATAGTTTCGAGGTTAGAGTCAAATAAAGGCACAATTACTGGAATCATTGAGAGGCAAAGAAACAAAAGGCAATGATACTCCCCTAACTTTTAATAATTCCCTCTTAGTAATCCATCTTTTCATTCTTGCTCAAAAAAAAAAGATTGAGTTTCAAATATAGAAATATATATTTATACCCAAGAATAGGTTGAGCAGTTATATCTAATGGGTAGCAAGCACAAACACTCAGATTTTCTACAAATTGAAAGTGATTGTGGCAAATATTCTGTGTCTGTTATTAACATAGGTATGCAGAACTCACCTGCTTCATCTCATTCATACCCTCTTTTCTCTACAAATAGCCATCAAACAGCAGATATGCATGCAAACATAGAAAATGACAAAGATAAAGACTATACAGCCTGTTCAGGATACCCAGCCATAACCAGCTACTGAGCCTCTACAGTCCATTCTTCTTTCTGAGAAATTCTTTGTACTCATCCCATGCTTCCTTGAATTCAGAAACGGTCCCTGTCTCCAATACCCTCTACTAGACCACCCTTACAACAAATAGCCCTACCATGATGATGTGAGTAAATGACTCAGAACTTGGCTGAGCCCATCCACGACACATAAGTAGCTTATGATAATGGGTGTAGGGTTTCGCATGGGAGAAGTGTTAGGTGGGTGCAATTGGTTTTTGTGGGCAGGCAGTGGCTTAGTTGTGGGAGCCTGTATGAGAAGCGAAAAAACTGAGTCATGTTGAGCATTTTAGGATACATTTTTAAGGAGAGTTTGCATTTTTTTAAAGTATGAATTGAATTTATTCAGTATCAGGGTTTTCTTAGAAGGTCAAAGAGAGTGTTAAGATACATGGATTTGAGGATACAAAGCTGACCCACACAGACAACAACAGAAAACAGGGTTTTTCTTAGAAGGTCAAGAGAGTTTAGTTCTGTTTGTGTGCTAGGTCCAGCCTTCAGCCATAGTTCTGTTGTTTGTCTGTGTGGGTCAGCTTTGTATCCTCAAAACTCCACGTATCCTGCTTGTGTCTGCCCTGTTTGTCTTCAGCTCCAGTTCCCTTCCTGCTTGTGTCTGTCCTGTTGTCTTTAGCTCCAGTTCCCTTCCTGCTTGTGTCTGCCCTGTTTGTCTTTAGCTCCAGTTCCCTTCCTGCTTGTGTCTGCCCTGTTTGCTTTCAGCTTCCATTCCAGCCTAGCATGTTCGAGAATCCTGTTCCAGTATCCTGGATCCTGTTCCTGCCAAGCTTGTTGAGAATCCTGAATCCTGCTTGAGTATCCTGAATCCTGTTCCTGCAAGCCTGTTCGAGAATATGCTAATGTGCCCCGCCTCATCCTTTGCCCCCCCCCAAAGGAATGTCAAACTACGCCCATGGGGTTACAATATATTTTTGTGAAGGTCCCGTATTGTGTTTGGAATTCAATATGTTCTATATTATCTATCTATCTATCTATCTATATAGATATATATATAGATATAGATATAGATAGATAGATATCTATCTATATCTATATCTATATCTAAATCTCTCTCTCTATATATAATATAGATAGATAGATAGATAGATATATAGATATTGATATAGATATAGATATATACACACAAACACACACACACACAAATGACATTCATTTGGGGGGGCAAAGGAGGGGCATATTAGCATATTCATTTGTATATATATACATACAAATGAATATGCTAATATGGAGGAAGGAAGGAAGGGAGAAAGAGCTGGCTTTTTTTTTTTTTTTTGAATAACCATAATGAGATATCAGGCCAGCTCTTTCTCCCTTCCTTCCTTTCTTTCTTTCCTCCTTACCCAGCACTCCTTCTTCCTCTCCAGTAGTATTTCCCCACCCCCTTTCCCATACCATGCCAGTGTGATCTTAGAAATGCATAGGCTCTATATGTAGATCCTTCAAGTATGTCATGATTTAGGCTCTAAAACCCTATCTGAAGTTTTGGTGCCACCTCTGTAAGGCTAAAACACAGTCTCTCCACTGCAAAACACTATACACAAACTTGTGCAAAAACGCACTCATAACCTTACCAAACCATGACAGCACTAATTCCAAAGACAGGACGAACTACAACCTTATGCGTGGAAAAGCAGAACTGTAATTACATCAGGCTCTAAAACACCAATACACTACCTTGTGAAAAAAACGAAAAAAACAAAAAGGGTTGCAAATACTACACGCTAGCAGAATACTGCACCTTGATCACACATGAAAAACACATGACACAACAGACATGACACAAGGAACTAGAAATCAAAAAATATGAAGGCAAAATACTGAACTGGAAAGTTACCCCAAGAAGTCAGACTCGGCATGCAGCAATACTAAATAAATTGAAACTTAAATGCAAAATATCACAGATGCACATTTCCAAAAGCTGACATATTCCAATTAATACATTCTGAATAAAATACTTTTTTCTACCTTTGTTGTCTGAGCATTTAGTTTTTCTATTCGCTTTGGTCCTAGGTCTTCTTTCCATTCGATATTTTTTTCACTTCACCATGTCCACCATCCTCCTGTGTCCTTTTGCGTCCTGTCTACCATCTGTAGCCCTGTCCCTATCCTTCCTCCAGTTTCAGCATCTGCCTCAAAGTGTTCCGATCCAGACCTTAAATTCAGCAGTTTACCCTCATCCATATCCAGCATTTCTTCTCATTCCCTCCCTTCCATCCATATCCAGCATTTCTTCTCATTCCCTCCCCTCCATCCATGTGCATCTACTTCCTGTCTTCCCTCACCTCCATCCATGTACAGTATTTCTCCTCTCTCCTTCTCCTCCATCCATGTGCATCTCCTTTGTCTTTCCTTCCCTCCATCCTTGTCCAACATTTCTCCTCTCTTCCCTCCCCTTCATCCATGTGCATCTCCTTCCTGTTTTTCCTTCCCTCCATCCATCCATGTCCAGCAATTCCCCTCTCTCCCCTGCCCTCCCCGCCATCCATCCATGTCCAGCAACTCACCATTCTCCGCTGCTCTCCCCTCCATCCATCCATCATCCATCCATCCATATCCAGCAAATTTCCTCTCTCCCCTGCCCCCTCCATCCATCCATGTCCAGCTATTCTCCTCTCTCCCCTGCCCTCTCCTCCATCCATCTCCAGAACATTTTCTCTGTTCCCTGCCCCCTCCATCCATCCATGTTGTCCAGCAATTCTCCTCTCTCCCCTGCCCATCCTGTTTCTTTCCATCCCCTTCCCCCTTCTATTCAGCATCTCCCCCTCTCTCCCCCCTTCACAGCATCTCCCATCTCTCTCTCTCTCTCTCATTCTCTCTCTCATTCCTTTCCATCCAGTGTCTCCCCTCATCCCTCCATCGAACATCTCTGCATCACCCCTCCATCAGTGTCCTCCCTCACTCCCCTTCCCTGTCTCACCTGTCCTCTCTCTCACTCACTCTCTCTACCCCCACCCCCAGCAAGGTTAGGGACATAGGCACCAAACTACTACGCTACTCCTCCCGGCTGCTGCTATGGCAGCCAGGAGGAACCGTGAGCTTCTGTGCTTTACCCTGCCCTTTCCTGCCTCTCTCTCTCTCACTCACTCTCTCCATCACTCCAGCACCCGATGCTGCTACAAAACAAAATAAAAACGTGCGCGGGACCGTGCTCCTGCGCATGCTTTTGCCGGCTTCCCTCCTTTCTCCGGAAACAGGAACTTATATTATGAGGCGAGTGAGGGAGAAGGAGGGAGGCCGGCAGGGGCTTGCGCAGCAGGGTATGACCCGCGCATGTTTGCATTATGCCTTTGCCAGGAGGGGGAGGGAGTGAGGTGAGCGAGTGAGAGGCAGGGAAGGAAAGGGAAGAGCATGGAAGTTCATGGTTCCTCCAGGTTGCTATAGCAGCGGCCGGGAGAAGAGAAGATAGTGGTGGGTTAGTCCAAGGAGGTTTAGGTAAGAGCAGCTCGTTTAGGGCTCGCTCCCCCAAACTACGCCCATGTGTAAACCCTAAGGACAAAGTTGATTTACTAACATGGCATCCACATCATATAACCAAGTCTCCATTACACATAACAATTCAGGACAATAGGTGTTAAGCAAATGTCTCAGAAGTTTCAACTTTGTTCCTGACCGATTGAGCATTCTCCTCATTGATTTTGTACAGTTAGACTAGTAAGTCTGCTGGCAGAACTAAGTAACTTCTGCAAAAGGACTGAGTAGGGAAAGAAAAAATTAGGGGGAAACTAGGAAAAGAGAAAGTTTATATTCTACCTGGTTCTGAGTAATCCTATATTTGCAATTAATTTTCTTTAAAGCTTTTAGGGCTTCTTTTACAAAGTCGCACTAGAAATTCCTGCAAGGCAGAGAGAGCCCACATGAACTGAATAGGATTCCTCTCATTTGCTATGTAGGAATCACTAGTGTGGCTTGTAAAGAAGCCAAAGCATACATCCTGGAAAAGGGAAAGAAAAATTTAAAGTGTCTAGTTCTAAGCATTTGCATTTCCAGTTTAAAATGAGAGAAAATAGTGGAAATATTTATCTAAAAGTTCCTGAGGGTTAACTGAGTGTGTAATCCTGCACTGAGTGCACATTTTATTAATTAATTGTTGAGATTCTGAAAGATGTAAAAGAAAGAATATATATTAAATTGCTGCAATAGTTTACTATTGAATATGTTTGTAAAAATGATCATTATTTTGTTTTAATTGCTGGAAAATCAATACATCCGTTAGCAACTTATCTGAAATTGTTCCATAATCATTCAACTATTCCTTCGGGAACAAAATTAACATTTTTGTAAATCTCCTGGTTAGTCTCAAATCATCTCCAAAGGGAACATAACATCCTTAGGGCCCCGTTTACCCAGCCACGCTAGAGGCGTGTTAGTGCTTTTAGTGCGCACTAACCATTAGCACGCACTAACTGTGTAGGCGCCCACAATATTCATAAGGGTGTCCACACAGTTAGCACACGCTAATTTTGTGCACACACTAAAAATACTGAAAAATGGCCTGTGGTAGTGTAAGAGTGGGTTTGGGGTGTGCACAGAATCATTGTTCAGTGCAAATGAAAAAAAAGGCCTTTTAAAACATTTTGCCGAAAATGGTCGTGCGGCAAAGTCAAAATTGCCATGCGCTCATTTTGGGGTCTGAGACTTTACTGCCAGCCATTGACCTAGCAGTAAAGTCTCACATGGTAACCGGGCAGAAATGACTTTCGCACCACCAAATGCCACTTGGCGCGCATCCGATACATGCGGCAGAAAATAAAAATTATTTTTAGGCCACACATATTGGATGTGCTGCAAAAATGAAATTACCACAAGAGCTATGCGGTAGTTGTGCGGTAACTCCATTTTGGCGCACGTTGCGCACACGAAGATACTTACGCGGCTTAGTAAAAGGGCCCCAAAAAGTTAAATGATTATTGCACATGTTTACCATATTCCTCATGATACTCGATTAAGATGAATCTGTAGAACATTAGTAGGCTGTACTGGGGGAGAAGAGACAGTTACTTAACATTTCTCTCATTTCAGGTTGTTTTTCCATAATTACTTTCTTTACACGCTTGCATATACTTCTGCCTTCACTGATACGGTAATTAATTTTCTGAGAGTTTATCCACAGAGTCATTATACCCATTAATGTATTTCCTCGTTCCTGAAAGCCAGGGCACGGAGCTCCTAACAGGTACATCTGTTCAGCTCAGAGGCATCACAGACCCTCTATGAACTAGTGAGGTTAATTCAAAATACTTGTTTAAGGAATTCTGCACCTAATAGCAGTGTTGTTATGCTGTAAGGCAAAGTGACTGTACTCAAAAGATGGAAAAGTATGGTAACTCGTTAGAATAATGTTATCTTCATATGGAACAAGGTGGAAAGTGCACAATTGTACTATAATGTGGAGGAGCATTTTCGAAAGGGACGTCCAAGTTTTGATGAGGACGTCCCTCGCAAAATGTCCCGATCCAGGGGCGGGAAAACCTGTATTTTCAAAAAAAGATGGACGTCCATCTTCGTTTTGATAATACGGTCAGGGACATCCAAATCCTGAAATTTGGTCGTCCCTACACTTGTCGTTTCTGATTTTCGGCAATAATTGAAACCAAGGACGTCCATCTCAGAAACGAGCAAATGCAAGCCAGTGTGGTCATGGGAGTAGCCAGCCATTTCTAGTGCACTGGCCCCTTGACATGCCAGGACACCAACCGGGCACCCTAGGGGGGCACTGCAGTGGACTTCATAAATTGCTCCCAGGTACATAGCTCCCTACCTTATGTGCTGAGTCCCCCAAAACCCACTACCCACAACTGTGCACCACTACCATAGCCCTTATGGGTGAAGAGAGGCACCTAGATGTGGGTACAGTGCAGTGGCGTAGCCACAGGTGGGCCAGGGCCCACCAACTAGGGCTCAGGCCCACCCAACAGTAGCACACATTGGTGGTAGCTGGTGGGGGATACCAAGCTCAGCCAGCTGAAGACTTCTCCTTGATGTAAACGAAAACAGTACTCTCCATGATACCGGCACTGCTCATGCTCTGTTTTCTGCACATGTCTGCTACCGACTGAAAAGGTGGAAGAAGCATTTCCCACCTGCTGAGACATTTTTTTCGGGGGTGGGGGGAACACATTGGTGCCCGCCCACTTCTTGCCCTAGGCCCACCCAAAACCTGTAGTCTGGCTACGCCCCTGGTACAGTGGGTTTCTGGTGGGTTTTGGAGGGCTCGTTGTTTCCCTCCAGAAACGTAACAGGTAGGAGGGTATGGGACTGGGTCCACCTGCCTGAAGTGCACTGCGCCCACTAAAACTGCTCCAGGACCTGCATGCTGCTGTCATGGACCTGAGTATGACATCTGAGGCTGGCATAGAGGCTGGCACAAATATTTTGAAAGATATTTTTTTTGAGTGTGGGAGGGTGTTAGTGACCACGGGGGAGTAAGGGGAGGGTCATTCCTGATTCTCTCTGGTGGTCATCTGCTCATTTCGGGCACCTTTTTGTGACTTGGTCATAAGAAAACAGGACCAGGTAAAGTCGTCCAAGTGTTCGTCAGGGATGTCCTTGTTTCTTTCGATTATGGGTCGAGGACGTCCAAGTGTCAGGCATGCCCAAGTCCGCCTTCGCTACGCCTCCAACACACCCCCTTGAACTTTGGCTGTCCCTGCGATGGAAATCAGTTGGGGATGTCCAAAATCGGCTTTTGATTATTACCAATTTGGATGACCCTGGGAGAAGGACGTCCATCTTCCGATTTATGTCGAAAGATGGGCGTCCTCTCTTTTGAAAATGAGCCCAATAGTGGCGCGTTTTCTCTTCCTCTGTTGATAGACATAGGGAAGTTGCTGCTTGCCCCAGGATTGGTAGCATGGAATGTATTGACCACTGCTGGAAGCAGGATACTGGACTAGATCGACCATTGGTCTCACACAGTATGACTATTCTTATGTTATGAGATGTGTGGGATGTTTCTGGTGAAGCCTTCTCACTAGAATAGCAGAATTCTTATTCAATCACATTCTGGCCTCTACCCTTTGCCACTTACACATCATCAATTTTCATGTTATATTCTGCAGCTTACACTGATCTCTTAGCCTTATACCCTTATCTGCCACCAATGCCCAAACCTCCTCCAAGATTGTAGCCCTCCGATTGGTGCCTTTGATTGTGACCAGCAAACCAAAAGAGAAACCCACTTGTACTGAATGTTTTTTTTTTTGTCTTTTATTTAGGTCTGTGACCTCTTTAAACTCCCTTCCTTACTGGAGCATTATATAGGACAAATCATTATAGATCTCTACTTTCAAATTGTTCCAATGAAAAATGCCAATTTCTCTAGATTTGCAAAGCAATCTTACTTTCCTGAAAGTTGTGGCGACATGCCACAGTATTGTTCAGGAGGGTGTTGCTCCTTGGGCCCAAGGCCCCTATGGGATCTGTCTATTTTCACTTTATGCTGTCACGCACCCCTCTACCTTTGCTTCCATTCAGCCCAACACATTAAAATAGATCTTTGGACCATAGTCAGAGCATCTTTGTATTCTTCAGTCTTTGGGACCCCCTAGGTTGAGCGTATATTTATCATTGATCTGTTTTCAAGATCTTCAGTTTTATCAAGGGATATCATTCTTGGTTTCACAGAGTTCCTCTGCCATTTGTTTTAAAGTTAATATCTCTGATATTCATCCAGTGGCAGGCAGCGTGGTTAGCTGCTGGCGGCGCTGATACTGGATATTTTATTATTTATTGGAATTTATTAACCGCCTTTATGAAGAGATTCACCCAGGGCAGTGTACAGCAGGTACAGTTTAACATAAAACAATTTTCTTAACAGCATAACACAGTAAAATAACCAAGAATAAACTAAGTACAATAAATGAGGTAAACTTGAAACAGTAAACTGAAATCTAATAACAGAACTACCATGAAACAGTTTCAAAAATATACACAATTAACAGCACTGGAATGCCAGAGATATAATACAATGTTAGCATCATACTAATGATACACCTAATAAGCATGTATTGGAACATTCAACTAAACAGAGATATGAAGCTAAGATTTTCTACAATACGGCTTACACTATAGCTGAAGGACCAAGAGCAGATATATGATGGGGAACAAGATATCAATGCCGGGCTGTTTCCAGTAACTGGCATTGAATATCCAGAGTTTTTTTTTGGCCGGCTCTAACTTAACTGGCTATGTGAATAGTCAGCACTTGCTGGTTAAGTAATAGTGGCAAAGGTAGGACTGCTATTTATATGGTCTGATTTGCCTGCTAAACTTATCCGGCCAGCACGTTGAATATCATGGTTTAGCTGGCTATATTGCGCGATACAGCTAGTAGCTGCTATGCACTAAGTGGTAATATTCAGCTGAGATAACCAGCTATCTTGAGCTCAATATTAGTGTTCAGGCCTGCTAAGCACTATTTCACTGACCAAGAGCTGTTTTTGGCTTGGGCCCATTATCTATTCATAAGTTTCCTCCATCCAGGCCTCCAGCCTATCCAGTCTCATTCCAAACTCCATCAGGTCCACTCTGATCTTACTCACCTCTCTTATTTCCCTTTAACTGAGGCCATCTACATTTAATCTACTGCATCCAAACTCACATATCTCCTTAGTAACGGTGGCACTCGCATTCAGGTCAATCCACTGATGCTCATCCTCCCAACCCATCTCTGGAAGAGCCACCATTGCAGTCCCACAAGGTCCCCACAGCATGCTCCCTCTTTCAGTGTATGCACCACTGTATGCTCCTCAGTTTTCTTTTTTGTGACATTGCTGCACAGCTGAATTCTTCCCAACTCCTGCTAGCTTATATCTCCCTTGAAGCCATTGATCAAGCCCTCAAGAGTGAATTTATAAAGTGTCTCAGCTCAGAACACCCTATTTAGGTGTCCAGGCCTATCAGTGATGACACTTTTTCCAGCATGTGGATTCTCAAGTGTAACTTGAATTAGTAAAGTGAAAAATGCTATCTGAATGAAAATATTTCTTTAGTCTTTTTCATGTCTATGTAGTCACATAAGTGCATAAAAGGCCTTTGATAACATATGGCTTAAATGCAGGTGTCTTGTCAAGAAGGGCATGTTTGTTTAGTAGTATGGGGAGAATTCAGTAAAGGTTGCCCAAATTTGAGCATGCAAGTTTGAGCACAGATCACAGATCTGTGCTTAACTAATTAGGAGCTAATAATAATTGGTATTTGCAAGCACTTAATGGCAGTAATTAGGAGTTATGAGCAGATCTGCCCTACGCCCTATTCTATAACATGCACACCTAAATTTCATAGTATACAACTCCAAAGGGGGTATGTCCCTGGGAGGGGCATGAACGAGCTCTCCTTGTCATTTAAATCATTTTGAATATTGAGCCCAAAACTTCCTCAAACCAAATAACTCTGCATAAAGAATAAATGAGACAGTCTTACTGTTAGCAGGTCTAACTGTCTCTGTGTGGATCTATACCAGGTCCTACTGAATCAAGGCAATAGTCCTTGAGAAGGAACGCTACTAAACTGCTTTGATGGCTTGGATATAGGACAGCTCATGACAGTCCTTCAGCTCACATTCAGTCCAAAGGCAAGATGCCAGGAGATGTTGACTCCTCTCAATACTAACATGCAGGTATTGATTTGTACCAGGAGTTCACTGATATTTCAGCAAAGGTAAAAGTCCAGTAAAATATCAAACAGCTTATAACTACTACTTACTACTACTACTTAACACTTTCTAAAGCGCTACTAGGGTACGCAGCGCTGTACAGTTAACAAAGAAGGACGGTCCCTGCTCATAGGAGCTTACAATCTAATGGACAAAATGTGCAGTCAATCAAATTGGGGCAGTCTAAATTTCCTGAATAGAGGTAAAATGGTTAGGTGTCAAAGGCGTCATTGAAGAGGTAGGCTTTGAGCAAGGATTTGAAGATGGGCAGGGAGGGGGCTTGGCGTATGGGCTCAGGAAGTTTATTCCAAGCATAGGGAGAGGCGAGCAGAAGGGCAGAGCCTGAGTTGGCGGTGGGTGGTGGAGAAGGGTACAGAGAGGAGGAATTGTAACAGAATTTACAGTAGAAAAATCAGAGCTCATAATAAAGAAGATCCATATAGAAGGGTCATTGCATGTGAATTGGTGGACAAAGTCCTTTGTAGGGATGGGTTGTTTGAATTAATGTCATTCACAGATAAGAAGGCACAATCTCCAAGATTCTATATATTGCGCTGAGGATTTCCATGTGGAAATTGAATCATATTCTAAATTGGTTAACAAGCTAATCAGTGTTAATAGTTGGATGTTAACAACCAATTAGCACTAATTGACATTAATTAGAATTTACGTGCAGGACTGACTGAGTTATTCTGTAACGTAGTGCATGTAAATTCTAAGTCATGTACTTGAAAAGTGGGCATGTGTGTGGAATGGGCAGATCATGGGCATTTCTAAAATCTATATTAGTTGTTAGAGAACACACACCCGCTCTGTGCAAAATTTAGGAGTCGGATTGACATCAAGTTTTACTTGGTGTAACTTCCCACAACTAAATTTAGTCACGCAGAGCAGTGCTTGGGTATTCTACACAGTGCATGGAATTTGTTTTATTCTACAAAGTATGCCTAAATTAGGTGTACTTTATAGAATACACTTAGGGCGAATTTAATTTCAGACGCCGATTTTTTAGGCATGATAGTATGCACACATAGGGCCTTATTCTATAAAGGTCATGCTCCTAAATTACGGCTCTTAAATTTAAGCTTACATTTATGCTCCGAAAATTATGATCCTAAATTACAAGCATAATCTATGCTCCTAAATTGTACTTCTATTTTAGGGCCGATTACACTTATAGATTTAGCATACATTTAGAAGCATAAATTACACTCACAAATTTATGACCATAATTTAGGAGCATAAATTATGCTCATAAATATAGAAGTGTAAATTTAGCAGCATAACCATTTATAGAATAAGCTCATAGTGCACACTCTCCTTAATGAGAATATGTACTCTTTCCTGATAGAATGCTCGTGTGCATATATACATGAAGATTCACCCATGCACGTCTATTGTGAAAGAGCGCATATTATGTGCAAACAGCACACACTATTTAAGAGGAGTGCACACTTGTGTGCACATATCCCCAGATTCTATAGATGGTGCTGGGATTTTGGCATCAAAATTTGCATGTAGATTGAAGATCTGCGTGCAAATTAATTGGCTTACAATCAATTAATTGATGTTACTCAATTATTGCAGTTAATTGGCTATAATTGAAGTTTGTGTGCAGATCTCTCTAAATCCTGTTCTATAACCCTGCACACCTAAATCCCCTAACATGCAACTCAAAAGGGGGTGTAGCCAAAGGAATGTCAGGGACATTCATAAAAGTTGCATGCTGAATTATAGAATAGTCCCATTTCTGTGCCAAAATTCCTGGAGTTGGGCAGTAGCATTTATAGGATTCTGCTGGCACCCACCTTTTGGCATGGAAATGGGCTCTAAGTGTTATTCTATAAACAGCACTCAGCACACAGCATGGTTTATAAAATAGTGGCCCATGCCAATTTTTTTCAGCGCTGAAATCACGGGCTCCATTTGTAGAATGACCTCCATAGTTCATGCTCTTAATGATATTTTTGTCTGTATGGGAAGTAGGACTAGTGCAGGGGCAGACTTTTATGGTCTGAGCCCTGAGAATGGCAAGGACAGATTGAGATCAAGTATACATATTGTACACCACATTCACACTGTATGCTATGATTGAGGGTGCTGTATATCTCAGAGGGGGAGGGGAAGACATTGTAAAGTGGATCTTAAGTGAATAGAATGTTGAAATAATACTATTGGATTGTTGGTTCAATAATGATATGATAATGAATGTAATTGTTGGGCAGACTGGATGGACCATGCAGGTCTTTATCTGTTGTCATTTATTTTATTTAATTTCATTTACTATGTGATTTCATTTATTGCAAGCAGCATTATTCATTTGCAACAATAGTCATCATCCTGCAGAATTGTGATACCATAAGTTGGTGACTCCCATTGTGAATACAGGTGTGGTAAAACCTTGTCCTTTACCACACCTTGATAAATTCTTTCCTTCTATAGCATAGGTTTGAGAACTGTTTTCTTGCCCTATTAACCTATGCACCCTGTTATAAAATTACTCCCGAGCGAAAACCAAAAAGCACAAGGAGCCTTCAAGAGTGGGGGTGTCAACTCAATACTTTATTGAACAGACCTGACATGGTCCATGTTTTGGCAAAGCCACCAGTGTCAGGGGTCTATCAATATTGATGAAGTTCAAATATGTCAAATCAAAAATCCTTTGTCAGAAATAGTAGTCTCAGAGCAATGAAAAGATGCCAAAAGCAGTGTCTTTCATTTCTCACTCTGTTTCCCCTCTGCCCCTGGGTCTGGCACTACTCATCTCTCTCAACTCCTCTCCCCTTGCCACAGCCCATCATCTCCTCCTGTGTCCAACCCCACTTTAAAACCTGTGTTTCTGTGGCAGAACAATAGCGGCAGTGATTCCTTTCAGCTGTCTGCTGTCAAGCTCGTGACCTGCTTCTGTTCATCCTGCCCTTTCTGACATAATTTCTGACTTCAGCAAGGGGGGGGACGCAGCAGAGAGCATGCCATGAGCTCAGCTGCAGACGGCTGAAGGGAATCGCTGCCACCACTATTCTGCCACAGAAACACAAGCTTTAAAAGGGTGGGGTCGGAGACAGGAGGAGATATCAGGCTGCGGGTTGGGGGGGGGGAGAAGTTGCGAGATGAGTAATGCCAGACCAAGGGATGGAAGGGAAACAGAGTAAAAGATGATGGATACATGGGATGGGGTGGGGTGGGGGAAGAGAAGGAAGAGAGATGGAGATGGGATGGAGGGAACAGAGAGGGAGAGATATTAAATGCAGGGAGGGAGGAAGGGAAGGATGAAAGATGGAGACATGTTGGATCCAGTGGCAGAGGGAATGGAGAGAGATAGATGTTAGACATGTGGGGTGGGTAAGGAAGGAAGAAAGATGTAAACATGTTGGACCTGGTGCAGTGTGAAAAGAGAGAACAGAGAGGGAGAGATGTTATATGCAGGGAGGAATGGAAAGAAAAGAGATGGAAACATATTATATCTGGGGGCAGAGAAGGAGAGAAACATGTTGGATCCAGAGGTGAAGAAAAAGAAGAGAGAAACATTTTGAACCTAGGGGCAGAGAGGAAGGAGACAGACATGTTGGACACATGGTATGGTATGAGGTAAGGGAAGGAAAAAAATGGAGAGATGTTGGATCCAGGGGTCATGGGGTAGGAGGGAACAGAGAGGGAGAAATATTATACTCAGGAAGGAGTGGAAGGGACATGGGATGGAGGTGAAGGAGGGAGAGATTTTGGATGCAGGTGTAGAGGGGAGGGAGGGAGAGATGTTGGACCTGGGGCAGAAGGGAGGGAAAGAGAGATGCTATACAATGGGAAGGAGAGAAGAGAAAGGGAGACATGCAGGATCATGGGTGGGGACAGTGGTGGAGGAGAAGGGGTATCTTACTACAAGGCTGCAGGGAGGGCGATACTGGGAATATTAGAACCATATGAGTTGATGTCATGGGGGGGGGGTTGTCAAGGTGATGAGTGAGAGGAGTATAGTGAGTATAGAAGGTAGAAATGTGGTATTGGGGAAGTAGATGAAAGACAGGATGGATAGGAGGCTGGGGAAGGGGTAAGACCAGAAATAGAAAAGCTATGGAGTGAGAGAAACAGATGGAAAGTTGATAGGTAGGTGAAAGGAAACAGGAGATGAAGAACTGGAAGGTGAGAAAGAAGGTGAAGCTTCAGTGGACAGAAAGGCAAAAAAGGGAGGAAAGAGCTTAAAGGGAAAGATCAGTTTATCAGACCGGTATAGTAAGAAAATGGAACAAGACAAGAGAAGAAAGGAAAAATGACAAATGGACAACAGCTGATGGAAAGAGAACAGAGGGCAGGAAAATAGAAAAGAGAAACTTGGAGCAACATGATGAGAAAATAAAATGTCCAGTCAACCAAGATAGAAAATAAATGTTTTATTTTGAATTTATTAACTGGAATATGTTAACTCTGGGAAATGTGCAATGCAAATGGCTTTGTATTATGTTTAGTTATCAGCAATGCACTACATCATTTGTAACATGAAGAGAGCTGGATTCATGGTGGATTTATGAGCTGCAGTAGCATGTTTTTGCCAGCTAAGTATAATTTCTCTTTTTTTGGGCATGTCTGCTGATTTTTCCAAATTTGAATTTGAACTGGGGGTTATTAGATAAAGCACATCCATGCTAGTAGCTTGTGCTTGTTTAAAATCGAGGGTTGTTTTGAATCAATGTTTTTTTTTTTCTCTCAATGGGAGTTTTTTCACATTGTCCCCCCCCCCCCCACCCCATGATAGTGGAGCCAATTATATGAATGGACTCTTGATGTAGTAGAGGGTTATATATTCAGTAAGAATTCCCCTACTGGAAGGTTAGAGGTTCATTTTGTTACATGTGTTATATGCACAGCACCGAGATTGAATGATTGCATTGAACAAACTTTATTTATTTATAGCATTGTCAACAGTGATAGTTTGTCAGTCCCATTTGTTGAGTTTGTATTATATTCATACATTTCTGTTTTTATTTCTTCAGTGTTGCAATGTGTGCTGAGTTTGATTTCTTGGGGTTCCCAGTTCAATTTTTGTCTTCATATATCTACTTGTAATTTCTGATCTCCTGTTCTGTTTTTGATGAAGGTGTGTCTATGTTTTGGATATGACTGAGATGTGGTATTCTGTTTCTATGTATTTTCTGTAGAACTTGTTAGCAGTTCCACTTGTTCTGTTTTGCCTGTAGCTGGTATATTGGTGTTTTAGGAGCCCTTTTACTAAGCCGAGTAAGTGTCTATATGTGTGCCCAACGTGCCCCAAAATGGAGTTACTGACTGGCTACTGCATGGCTCTTGCGGTAATTTCATTTTTGGCACATGTCCAATACGCGCATCTGAAAAATAATTTTTATTTTCAGACTTGCATATCGTACGCGTGCCAAGTGGCATTTGACGCGCATAAGTCATTACTGCCCGGTTACCACACGAGTCTTTACCACTAGACCAATGGCTGATGGTAAGGTCTCAGAGTAGATGATGACACCAGAGTAAGCAGATTGACTAAGAGATTATTGGCGTCTTTAAAAGCTTAGATGCCATTTTAATATATATCAACACTACAGCAGCAATACTACCGGAAGGATGCCAAAGAAATGCCAGAGTTAGTTTAGAGCACTGCGAGTTGAAGGAGGTATGAAATTTGAATTGTTTATTGAAATGGTTTTCAAGAAACTTTGTAACCTAAGAAATAAATTATAAGTTCTTGAATAGCAATTATGTAACTAGCGAGAGGTGCAGTCCATTTAGGCTGGGTAACACATAGAAAACAACTGAGGCACAGAGTAGGTTTCGACAGCATATCCTATTTTTTTAAAAGGCTTATAAAATATTCAGCAAGATTCTGGTCCAAAATAATAACTCCTGAGGAAGCTAACCATAGTGAAACAAAGGAGCTCCGTCGGGGCATGGACGATAGCTGCATCTGTTATTCATATAAGCTGTCTTCTCGATAAGTGGAACAGTGCACACAGGACACCACAACAAGAAAAAAGAAATGAAAATATGGTGATTCCAGTTCAAAACAGTCTTGACCTTTGATTCTTTTTAATAAGAAATTTGTTTTTGACAAATTTGAAAAACTATTGAATTTAATAAAGAAAGAAGAGGCCAGGAGGAGGTTTTCGACTAATGATGTTTTGGTCGTAGTAGTTATTGACAAAAAATACAAACACTAGTTCTACGCTTCTTTAATGAAGTCATTTCCTCCTGCATAGAAATATATTCTTGGTGCAGATATTGACAGACTAATTTATGTTGATGTGTTATATTTATATTTATATTTATAGCCAAATATACGAGAATGGGACCTATTCTAGACCAAAACTATACGAGCTTCTACCTCTCCAGCACTGCTCCAATTCAATATTTCATCCTTCACAAAGCATACTGGACCCAATAAAACTGTCTAAACTGCCTCAAAACCCATCAGATCTGTGCTGGTCATACCAGTCTGAAGTGGGATCACTCAGCCACATGTTATTCTATTGTAAGAACTTAAACTCGTAGCGGTATGCAGTCTGGGACAGAATGAATATATGTTCCTTAGCCAAAAATCTTTCAGTTAAAATATTAACACTGAAATCCTCCACTCCAGGTCTCTTGGTTCCTCATAAGAATGCTAAATTGTTCAACTTGATGCTTTCGCTTGCCATGAAATTCACTTCATTGTGATCAATCGGAAAAACAATTGAAATGTTTCCTTTCATGAATGGTGGAATCTACTGGGCTCTTTCCGAATTTATGAAGAGGTGATTGCACTAAAACAATGTCTTCTTCACTCTTTTCAAAAGACTTGGTCTATTTTGAATGATTATTGCTTGTCAAATATGTCCTTCTAAAGTTTGCAAATAACTATTCTCTCAACCACTGCTTTACATATTCTTACCAATAGCCTCTTAAACTTTTCATACTACTGCATTACATCATCAGTATGCTTATATTACTTTTTACACTTATGTTATTTTTACATATTATATTTTGTTACAGCTGTTGGCTTTTTGCCCTTAAATTGTTCCTATTAACCAAATGATTTGTACTTGCTTGACTATTGTATTTTGCATGATTTATAAATAAAAATGGGAAACAAAATAATGCTTTTTGTAAGGTGACTTCCATGGAGAAATTTCCTAGTTCTGATTTGCATCTGTTGTTGGAGAGAGTTTGGATTTTTGTGGATGCAAAGCATGTGTACATTTAACTCATAAGAATTGTGATACTGTGTCAGTCCAAAGGTCCATGAGGGTCATGCATGCAGTGTGTCACATATGTGAGCATGATCTATCAGGTGTGCCAAATGAAAAAAGGTTGAGCCTCAGAAAGCAAAACATGAAGACCATTCCAAATGTATACCCTGGATGCACCATTAGCAGGATTTAATGATGTTGTATATTTCTACATTGGGTTTTTGTCTAAAGTGTATTTTAGAAACATTACAACATATGCAGAGCCAGTAATCTGTCAGATGGGAGGTTGGGAGGGGTGAAGGACACATATTGCCCAGGGGCCCAGATCTGTCAGTCTGCCCCTGGTAAGGGTCCCTTAATTTGTTACCTCAGAATGTAGGTTAGTTGGACCAGGCCCCTCTCTGCATAAAACAAATAAAATAATTCTACAAATTTAGTTTTGGCATCATGATACCAACAACCTTGACCTCTGTTAATCAGGTTCTTCTCATTGGATTTTCATAATGGATTTTCTTTTCTAAGTATGGCACAATTTGCTTCTTGACATTAATTTCAAATTCACATTGTAGGAAAATTAGGCTTAGCTGGAAATGGAACCACATTAACCACTAAAGAACAAAAAGTCTAAAGTATAACCTGCACTAGCAAATTTTGCATGACAGGCAATATGAACTCGACTGATGTTTCACCTTGCTACATCTTGAGTCTGTGAAACAAGATCCCCATCTAGTGGTATCAATATTAACATTTGAGGGTCTTAAAAAGCATTATATCAATTTAATACATCTATTCTTGGATTAGGTTAATTGGTAGAGTCACACAAATCTGGCTATTAAGATGTCATAAGAAGTCTTTAATTACTCATTATGTAGTTCCGATTGAAGGAACAGTGTCCAGTTAGAGCAAGATTATTCACAAATATGATCTTTAATCTGTTTTTTTAGACAGATTTAAAAAAAATACCTAGATTATGATTGTCAAGATCTAAAGCCAGAGGGATTTGTTTTTCCCCAAGCCTCTAATCCTCATGATAATTAAAGATCTTTCCTCCTATGTTGATAAAGCATTTTAATAAGGGACATCTCCTTGAGAGATTATTTTTATTCAATTATGAGTTCTGGGGTTTAAAAAAATGTTTTATGTGGTTAATCACACATTTTACAACACATATACTTCATACTGTGTAAAAATAGCCTGAATTAGGTCAGGGCAATGAGAGTTCATATGGTCATTTCATTTTCAAATCTTTGCATCGATTTACTAGTGCTCTTATGCAGGTGCAAAATATCCTGCATTTTTGGACTCGCATTGTACATTCTGGACTCATTTTCAAAAAGAAACTTGACAAAGAGTTTGCAAATAAAATTGCAGACTGCATGCTCCTTATGCACACACATATTTTATACCTATTTGTACTAGCAAGAATGATGCAAAGGGGAACTAATTAAAAACAGCAGTTATTTCTATGATTTGCAATAGGAATGCACATTTTCATTTTGATCATGTTTGTTTTTTCTTGAGGTTGCACTGAACAGTGAATGCTAACACAAAATAGGGTGCACTATTTCATGTGAATTCACTCCAAAACAAAAAGACAGACACTGAAATGACATAAAAATGCCCAAAATCGAACAAAGAAACATGCAAAGCAACATTTTCCCTTTAAACTGCTTTGGCAGTGGGAATTTTGATCAAAAGTACAATTTAGGAAATAAGCATGTAATTTTGTTCCTTTCAGAAACTGCTGGAAATTAATTCCTTGAAAGATGCATGCTCTGCCTTTCAAAATCATGCAAGCAAATTGAGCAGATTTTTTTCTTTTTTTTTTTTGTTCACCCTACTAAAATTAAAACTGACTGATAGGTATCGTATGAAAAATGTGATTCCAGGTCTTCTTCATTACAGTGTAGTAAGAATTTAGGAAATGCAGGGACTTTGCAGTATAAGTAACATATTAGGTACTTTGCATTGTGTGCACATTAAAAATAGCATGCTAAATATAAGTCCATAAAGAAAGCCCATAAGATCAGTTATGGGTTGATAATACTGGCATTGCTGCAGTAGTACCTATATATATTTTGTTATGGTGAAGAGATAAAAGAAAAATGGGTGGTGGCAGGGGAGATATATACTTGATAAGAAGATAATTATTTTGCAATGGGAGTCTTATAAAGACTTAAGGAATTAAAATTAAAATTAATGAAATTTTGATGTAATTAAATTAATTAACAAATTAATTAGCAAAAAGGGGTAAACAAAATAAGAAGGAATTACTGAGAAGAGATGTTGAGGTTTAGTAAGGCATTCAAATTAGAGCAGAAA
This sequence comes from Microcaecilia unicolor, assembly GCF_901765095.1. Lineage (NCBI taxonomy): Eukaryota > Metazoa > Chordata > Amphibia > Gymnophiona > Siphonopidae > Microcaecilia > Microcaecilia unicolor. The sequence continues at coordinate 148,501,161 of NC_044031.1, read as the reverse complement.
GAATGGTGACTTCAAAGGGTATGTAAATTTTGGGTTGTTTGGGGTGGGGGGTAAGGTTGGGGGCAGAGCAAAAGAGCACAAGAACGTCAGGAAAATTGGCAGGCTCCATCCGGGCTGAGGAGAATTGATGGGCAGCAAGGAGGAAAGCTAGTTGAGGGAACTGAAGCAAGAAATTTCATCCCACCCAATCCCTCCCAAAATTTAGAAGAGTGAGAGTTGGAATTGGGATTGTGGGTAATTTTGTAGTTGGGATAGCAATGTTTAGGGATGTTAAAAGGGGTAGTTTAAGTCGCAGCTGTGGTAATTTAAATGAGAATTTTTTCAGCCTTCATTTAAGGACAGTTAATTTACTGGCTATATGGATTTTACAGTGTAATTTGCTTGTGTGCGAAACCTGCCAGAAGCAGAAGTGAGACCTTGATGTCACCGCAGGTCTCACTTTACAAGGTGGTTCATGGAGTATTAATACATTTGATGGAATAAATATGTGCAACTAGGTCGGCACCGATTAGCTTTATAAAACGTAATAAGAAAAGTGAAGGTTGCATTGAAATATTGATAATATTTTTATTTGTGTTGGTTATGAATGTTTGGTTAATAAAGCTGCGGCCAAAATTATTTTTCCATTTATAAGGTTGTCATAGTATTCTTTGTTTAAGTATGTGTCAGGAACGGATGCAATGCAAATGCCAATATTATGTGTCATTAACAGAATCCCTCTGGTTTGTTAAAATGTAACTGCTGAAATTAACATCTATGTATATGAGAGAGCACCATATGTAAATTAGACTATACTAATCCCACAGAAAATGTGTATTTAGCCCTCCATTTGCTACTTGCTATAGGCCTCATAAGGGCAACATCGCAACAACTGCCACAGACCATGGGTTACATTTATTTCTTTTCAAACTGAGCCCAGAACCTCTCATGTTGACCTATAGAGTTTGGATTGGTTAGCATAGAATACTTCAATTTCTGTAAATCCGGCAAAAACATGTTCATTTCCTCAGCCTTTCTAAACACAATTTCTATGAACTCTCCTGATAGGCATATGCCCCTCCACAAGACACCACCTCTTCAGAGAGATACCCCTCTAACATGCATACCTCAAGAAAGGAATCCTCAATTAGCCAAAGAATCTGCTCACCCTCATTTCCATAATCATGCCTTACCTTTCTAGAGGGCTTAGGCTTTCATGGGCAAGAAGGACCACAGAACCATCCTGTCTGTACTATGGCTACTGATGAAGGACTCTTTAATCCTATGAAAGAAGGATCATTTTATGTAAATTAGGTTTTAGATGGTGCATGGAAAACAGCATGGAATTTTCCCTTCCAGCAGGATCAAGGGGTCATTGTGCTCCAAATATTCCCCCAATTCCTGACACCAGGTTCAAAGACCATGGTACAATAACCCTAGTCCTCTGGACCACCCCCAAATAATCAAACACTTAGGATAAGCAGTGTAACTACCTTGTTTCAGGATATGCACTTACATAGTACATGTAAATTATGGATAAACATAGATCTTATGGATATAGTGAGTGCTTTGTGAAGTTCTAAGCCCTTCCCTAGTTAATGGGTTCTAAAACAATGTTAATAACTGTTGTAGTAAAATGGATCCAAGGTGAACTCCCATTGGTCAAGAAAGTTTTCTCCTGTCTATGGGTTGAAATTGTATTTCTCCTCAGGCTTTCTTAGGAAAACAAAAATCCTTGCTAGTGAGATTTTTATTTTTTTCTCATCTCAGATGATCCCAAACCTTGAACAAAAATAAATCCAGTGTACAAATAGATGACAGAAATGTACATAAGTATTTAAAGAACATGAAAAATGTAAAACTAAATGAAATAAACTGCAAACAAAATTCATTTTGTTTATTTCATAGTATATTTTAACCTACCTTATTTGCATTTAGCATATACTATTTAGGCATACGAATTTTCAAATAGGGCACTCTATTTCAATTAGCACACTCTAAAACAGAAAATGAAAAAAAACAAACAATAAAATAAAACAAATCACCCTGAAAAAACTGTGAAACAAACTGAAATGAACAAAAAAAGTGCACTCCTGGTATTGTCTTTAAGATTGAACTATTACAGGAACCACATTAAATAAATCAAAAATGAAAAACCGACCTCTACAATTTACCTATTGTCTTTAAGATGCCAGATTTATTTACCAGCACAGCAAATCATGAAGCCGGCGATCTCTCAAAAGCGGCCAAATCGATATAATCGAAACCCCCTTTTTTGACACCATCGCCGCTTTGCCGTCGCCGAGCCGACAAAAGTTCAAGGGGGTGTGTCGGTAGCGTAGCGAAGGCGGGACATGGGTGGGCATGGGCATGGCTAACAGATGGCCAGCTTCAGCTCATAATGGAAAAAACAAAAGTGGCGTTAATGAGTAGTTCGCCGGTTTTACTTGGTCCTTTTATTTTCATGACCAAGCCTCAAAAAGGTGCCCCAACTCAACAGATGACCACCGGAGGGAATGGGGGATGACCTCCCCATACCCTCCCAGTGGTCACTAACCCCCTCCCACACTAAAAAAACAAAAATAAAACCTTTTTTGCCAGCCTGTATGCCAGCCTCAAATGTCATACCCAGCTCCCTGACAACAGTATGCAGGTCCCTGGAACAGTTTTTGTTGGTTGCAGTGGACTTCAGGCAGGCGGACCCAGGCCCATCCCCTCCTACCTGTTACACTTGTGGTGGTAAGTGTTGAACCCTCCAACCCCCCCAAAACCCACTCTACCCACATGTAGGTACCCCCCTTCACCCATAAGGGCTATGGTAATGGTGTAGAGTTGTGGGGAGTGGGTTTTGGGGGGGATTTGGGGGGTTCAGCACCCGAGGTAAGGGAGCTATGCACCTGGGAGCTATTTGTATATTTTTAAAACATTTTTAGAAGTGCCCCCTAGGGTGCCCGTTTGGTGTCCTGGCATGTCAGGGGGACCAGTGCACTACAAATGCTGGCTCCTCCCATAACCAAATGCTTGGATTTAGCCGGGGTTGAGATGGCCGCTTTTAGTTTCCATTATCGCTGAAAAATAAAAGCGGCCATCTCAAACCCAGCGAACTGTGGCATATGGCCGGTCCAAACCGTATTATCGAAAGAAAAGATGGCCAGCCATCTTCTTTGATTATACGGTTCCAACCAGCTGTTTGCGGCACCGCCAAAATAGATCACCGGCAATCTATTTCGCCGGCGCCATTCAATTTTGCCCCTCTTTGTTTCCCTAAACTATCATGGAGCCCAATATCATTTCCCAGTATGATTCTTGAGGCAGGCAAAAACCATTGGGAGATTAAGGGGCCCTTTCACAAAGGCGTGCTGAAAAATGGCCTGCAGTAATGTAGACGTGTTTTGGGCATGCGCATAATCATTTTTCAGGGCACCTGTAAAAAATTGCATTTTTTTATTTTTGCCAAAAATGGACATGCAGCAAAATGAAAATTGCTGTGTGTCCATTTTAGATCTGAGACCTTACCCTCAGCCATTGACCTAGCAGTAAGGTCTCATGCTGTAACTGGGTGGTAATGGTCTACATGCATTAAAATTCTGATTACTACCTGTGCAACAGAAAATAAAATTATTTTCCAGCACGCGTAGTGGATGAGCATTAAAAATTAAATTACTGCAAAGATAGCTGGACAGTAACTCAAAATTGACATGCGTTGGGTGTGCATAGGCGCCTACGTGGTAGTAAAAGGGTCCCTTAGATAATGATCTCTAGTCTGTCCACCACAGTGCTGCTCAAAGCAAGCACCTTTAACCTTGATGTCCTTGGGAGCCCTAGACCAACCCAAAATATGCCAAGACCCCAGCCCCTTGTTATATGCTTATATTCATGATGTGGACATATATATCCCAGCTTTCTAAAATCATTATTTAAATGTGTTACAATTAGGGCTGTACATCATATGATTAATTGTAATTAAACATTTTAATCACACAATTAATTGCATAAATCGCCCCCTCACACTGCCTCCTATACAACGCAATATATAGATAGCAGATATAAATTCTCAAAACTGACATATTTCTATTAATAAAATACAAATAAAATCATTTATCTTACCTTTCCTGTCTAGTGATTTTATCTTTCCAATCATATCTTTCCCTTTCTCTGGTTCTGCTTCCCTGTGCTCCCAACACAATTTTGTGCTCTGAATTCTGTTTCCTCCTCCTCCTTCACTTCCTGCACATTCAACGTTCTTTCATTTTTTCTTCCTACTTCTCAAATCTATCTTGTTTCCATCACCTCCCGTCTCTCTTCCTCTCCTCTCCCTGGGCACCATCTCATAAGTATGTAAGTACATAAGTATTACCATACTGGGACAGACCAAAGGTCCATCAAGCCCAGCATTCTGTTTCCAACAGTGGCCAATCCAGGTCACAAATATCTCATCCCATCTCCCTCCCTCTCCTCTACATGGGTACCATCTCCTTCATCTCTCTTCCCATCTCTTCTTTCCCTCCCCTCCATGGGCACCATCTCACATATAAACCCTAGTTGAGAAAGAATGTTTTGATCTGGGTCTCTTCTCCCCCCTCCCACCCAACCAACATACTTTTCTCTCTGCTTGGTCCCTCCCCCCCCCCCCCATGCTCTAGCATCTTTTTCTCTCCTACCCTCTCCCAGTACTCTGTCAGCTTTTTTCTTTCTGCCATCCCCCGTATTCAATGGCATATCATTCTCCCTCCCCATCCCCTTGGTGACCCTTCAAAATTGCCTGTACAGAGGACGGCGTTAAGCATGTGCTGCTTCTCTCTTGCCAGAGACCTCCCTCTCTAGTGTCCTGCCTGCAGGAAACATGAAGTTTCATCAGAGGAGACAGGACACTAAAGAGGGAGGGCTACAACCAGAGAGAAGTGTTTACTTAGCGCTGCCGTCTGTATAGGCAAGTGCAGAGGGCCACCAAGGGGAAGGGGAGGCAGAATGCGATTAATGCGTTAAAATTATTAGCACATTAATCCATTAAAAACAACACTAAGGGCTGGATTCTATATAAGGCATGGAGGGTAGCACACATTAACTTGTGTACATGGCCAATTTATGCACACTACTCAATTGAGCAGTAAGCCAATTAGTGATAATTGGCCAATAATAACCAATTATCATCACTAATTGGCAATAATTGGAATTTACGCATGCTTCTTTTTGGGCATGTTCTGAAAAGAGGCACATGTAAAATCCAACGTGCATAGCTGAAAAGGGGGCACTGCCATGGGAGGAGTGTCAAATTTATGCTTGTGGTTATATAATTCAGGAGAACGTGCGTACATTTAGGCACAGACATGGCCGTTCCTAAATGTAGGTATATTCCCCCAGCCTATGCACTATTCTATACACTGTGTTTTACTGGGCATTGCTGCTTGCTAACTGATTAACATAAGTTAAGTGCATGAGTCCCTACTGCCTACAAAATAAATATATGATCACAGAGGGTAGAAGCAACTTGTTTGGCTCATATGCAGAAAACAGTATTTTAAATTATTTAAAAATTGTAATCAATAAACTATAGTAACTCTTTAAAAAAGGTTTGTTTTGAAAAACAAGGTACATATTCTTGAAGGGCATACAGAGATCTTTAATTTAAGGTGCATGAAACACAGCTCTAAAACCGTTCAAAAATATGAGTAAAACTGCCTTAAAAAACACAGAAAGACTTCAAAAACATAAATGCATAAAAATGAAAACAACATAATATAAATAATGGGAGAAAGAAAAATCTACATAGGTTCTAGCACACTAGGAGAGCTCAGGAAATAGTAAAACAAAAAAAATAAATCTATATATGAAGCCAGGGGCAAACTGACAAGGATCTGGGCCCCCAAGCAATGAGTGTCCTGGGTCCCCTGCCCCTGGGTCCGATATCCCTCTCCCTCATCCCTGGGTCCCACGTCTCTCCACCCTCCCTAGATGCAACATCTCTCTCTCTCTCTCTCTCTCATTTCTTCTGTGTCCCTTTCTGCACTCCACCATCTCTGTCCCCTCCCTCCCTTTTAAAGGTCCAACATCTCTCCTCCTCCTGAGGCCATCTCCTCCTCTCTGCACTCTGTCCCTGAATCTAGCTCTCTCCCCTCAAAAGTCCCTTACTCCGTATAGGGCCCTGGCTGTCTGCCACCAACTGGAACCTGTCTGCCATAGCCCACTCTTGCGGAAACAGGAAATTACATAGAAAGGGGCAGGGGGAGGCAGAGAGAAGGTTCCGGTCAACAGCAAACAGCCGGGGTTCTGTATGAAGTAAAGAACATTTGAGGTAAATGTGGGGGGGGGGGGAAGGGGAGCTCTGCCTCCCCCCACACCGCCATAGTTGCCGCCATCACTGCCATCCCCCTCCTGCATACCACAAGCACCACACCTTGAAGTGCCCATCTGCCCTGGTAGTGAAGTGGCCTCTGCGACTGCGGGAGTAAGAAATAATCCCACTCTTTTCAGCCCGCTGCCACTACTCTGTCTCTGCTTTCATCTTCTGCGTCGTAGGCAGCGCTGCCATGTTTAAAAAATGGCTGCCGAGACTGCCGCCGGAAGTCTCACAGCCATTTTTAAAACACAGTGGTGCTGCCCGTGGCTCAGAAGAGCAAAGCAGAGATGGAGTAGCAGCACCGGGCAGGAAATAGTGGGATTTTTTCCTGCCCCCATAGCCGCAGAGTCCACTATTTTCAAAATTATACATGGAGGGAAAGGTTAGGACAGCTGTTGTACTTGGTGATTCGATCATTAGGCATATAGATAGCTGGGTGGCTGGTGGACGTGAGGATCGCCTGGTGACTTGCCTGCCTGGTGCGAAGGTGGCGGACCTCACGCGTCACCTAGATAGGATTTTATATAGTGCTGGGGAGGAGACGGCTGTCTTGGTACATGTGGGTACTAATGACATAGGAAAATGTGGGAGAGAGGTTCTGGAAGCAAAATTTAGGCTCTTAGGTAGAAAGCTGAAATCCAGATCCTCCAGGGTAGCATTTTCTGAAATGCTACCTGTGCCACGCGCAGGGCCCAAGAGACAGGCAGAGCTCCAGAGTCTCAATGCGTGGATGAGACGATGGTGCAGGGAGGAGGGCTTTAGATTTGTTAGGAACTGGGCAACATTCTGGGGAAGGGGGAGCCTATTCCGAAAGGATGGGCTCCATCTTAACCAGAGTGGGACCAGGCTGCTGGCATCGGCGTTTAAGAAGGAGATAGAGCAGCTTTTAAACTAGAAATGGGGGGAGGCCGACAGTCGCTCAAAAGAGCATGGTTCGGGATAAGGTATCTTTCAAAGATATCACCATAACAGGGAAGATAGAGTATCCTGATAGTGAGGTTGCAAAAGAGATTGTAGTAGATCGGGTATCTTTAAATAACAATAAAAATCAGACAAAAGATTGCCAATTAATACTGTCAAGTACTAAGCATGATGTACTTAGGAACAACAAACATAGTTTGAAATGTCTATATGCGAATGCCAGGAGCCTAAGAAATAAGATGGGGGAGTTGGAATATATTGCACTAAATGAAAAATTAGATATAATAGGCATCTCTGAGACCTGGTGGAAGGAGGATAACCAGTGGGACACTGTCATACCGGGGTACAAATTATATCGTAGTGATAGGGTGAATCGGATTGGTGGAGGGGTAGCATTGTATATTAACGAGAGCCTTGAATCAAATAGATTGAAAATTCTGCAGGAAACAAAACACTCCTTGGAATCACTGTGGATTGAAATTCCATGTGCAAAGGGGAAAAGGATAGTGATAGGAGTGTACTACCGTCCGCCTGGCCAGGACGAACAGACGGATGCGGAAATGTTAAAGGAAATCAGGGACGCAAACAAACTGGGCAACACAATAATAATGGGGGATTTCAATTACCCGCATATAGACTGGGTTAATGTAACATCTGTACACGCAAGGGACATAAGATTTCTTGATGAAATCAAGGACAGCTTCATGGAACAGCTAGTTCAGGAGCCGACAAGAGAAGGAAAAATACTAGACTTAGTCCTTAGTGGTGCTCATGATCTAGTGCAGGGGGTAACGATACGAGGGCCGCTTGATAACAGTGATCATAATATGATCGGTTTTGATATTGGCATTGAAGGAAGTGAAACTAGGAAATCAAGTACGCTAGCGTTTAACTATAGAAAAGGTGATTACGACAAAATGAGAAAAATGGTGAAAAAAAGACTGAAAGGAGCAGCTCGCAGAGTAAAAAACTTGCATCAGGCGTGGATGCTGTTTAAAAACACCATCCTGGAGGTTCAGGACAAATATATTCCACGTATTAGAAAAAAGGGAAAAAAGACTAAACGTCAGCCGGCGTGGCTAAACAGTAAGATAAAGGAAATCATTAGAGCCAAAAAACAATCCTTCAGAAAGTGGAGAAGAGAACCAACTGAAAGTAACAGGATAGATCATAAGGAATGCCAAGCCAAATGCAAAGCGGAGATAAGGAGGGCAAAAAAGGACTTTGAGAAGAAATTAGCGTTGGAAGCAAAAATACATAGTAAAAATTTTTTTAGATACATTAAAAGCAGGAAACCGGCCAAAGAGTCGGTTGGGCCGCTGGACGAAAATGGTGTTAAAGGGGCGATCAAGGAGGACAAAGCCGTAGCGGAGAAATTAAATGAATTCTTTGCTTCGGTCTTCACCGAGGAGGATTTGGGGGGGACACCGGTGCCGGAAAGAATATTTGAAGCGGGGGAGTCGGAGAAACTAAACAAATTCTCTGTAACCTTGGAGGATGTAATGGGTCAGTTCAGCAAGCTGAAGAGTAGTAAATCACCGGGACCTGATGGTATTCATCCCAGAGTATTAATAGAACTAAAAAATGAACTTGCGGAGCTACTGTTAGAAATATGCAATCTGTCCCTAAAATCGAGTGTAGTACCGGAAGACTGGAGGGTAGCCAATGTTACTCCGATTTTTAAGAAGGGTTCCAGAGGAGATCCAGGAAATTATAGACCGGTGAGTCTGACGTCGGTGCCGGGCAAGATGGTGGAGGCTATTATTAAGAATAAAATTGCAGAGCATATACAAAAACATGGACTGATGAGACAAAGTCAGCACGGATTTAGTGAAGGGAAGTCTTGCCTCACCAATCTAATGCATTTTTTTGAGGGGGTAAGCAAACATGTGGACAATGGGGAGCCGGTTGATATTGTATATCTGGATTTTCAGAAGGCGTTTGACAAAGTGCCGCACGAAAGACTCCTGAAGAAATTGCAGAGTCATGGAATCGGAGGTAGGGTATTATTATGGATTAAGAACTGGTTGAAAGATAGGAAGCAGAGAGTAGGATTGCGTGGCCAGTATTCTCAGTGGAGGAGGGTAGTTAGTGGGGTCCCGCAGGGGTCTGTGCTGGGTCCGTTGCTTTTTAATGTATTTATAAATGACCTAGAGATGGGAATAACTAGTGAGGTAATTAAATTCGCCGATGACACAAAATTATTCAGGGTCGTCAAGTCGCAGGAGGAATGTGAACGATTACAGGAGGACCTTGCGAGACTGGGAGAATGGGCGTGCAAGTGGCAGATGAAGTTCAATGTTGACAAGTGCAAAGTGATGCATGTGGGTAAGAGGAACCCGAATTATAGCTACGTCTTGCAAGGTTCCGCGTTAGGAGTTACGGATCAAGAAAGGGATCTGGGTGTCGTCGTCGATGATACGCTGAAACCTTCTGCTCAGTGTGCTGCTGCGGCTAGGAAAGCAAATAGAATGTTGGGTGTTATTAGGAAGGGTATGGAGTCCAGGTGTGCGGATGTTATAATGCCGTTGTATCGCTCCATGGTGCGACCGCACCTGGAGTATTGTGTTCAGTACTGGTCTCCGTATCTCAAAAAAGATATAGTAGAATTGGAAAAGGTACAGCGAAGGGCGACGAAAATGATAGTGGGGATGGGACGACTTTCCTATGAAGAGAGGCTGAGAAGGCTAGGGCTTTTCAGCTTGGAGAAGAGACGGCTGAGGGGAGATATGATAGAAGTGTATAAAATAATGAGTGGAATGGATCGGGTGGATGTGAAGCGACTGTTCACGCTATCCAAAAATAATAGGACTAGAGGGCATGAGTTGAAGCTACAGTGTGGTAAATTTAAAACGAATCGGAGAAAATTTTTCTCCACCCAACGTGTAATTAGACTCTGGAATTTGTTGCCGGAGAACGTGGTACGGGCGGTTAGCTTGACAGAGTTTAAAAAGGGGTTAGATAGATTCCTAAAGGACAAGTCCATAGACCGCTATTAAATGGACTTGGAAAAATTCCGCATTTTTAGGTATAACTTGTCTGGAATGTTTTTACGTTTGGGGAGCGTGCCAGGTGCCCTTGACCTGGATTGGCCACTGTTGGTGACAGGATGCTGGGCTAGATGGACCTTTGGTCTTTCCCAGTATGGCACTACTTATGTACTTATGTACTTATGTACTTATGAGATGCTCCATTGCACTGGAGTGATTGGACTACTTTATTGCACAGACGTTCTATCTATAAGACTCAGAATCAAATGCTCCTTTCCCACAGCCAGAAAGATTAAGTCACAAAGACTTTTTGATTTGTCTTTATACTAACAAGCAGTTTCTGTGTGGAATTCACTGCCTATTCATATTCAGGTTCTCTCAGATTATTGGGTATTCCATAACATAGTAACATAGTAAATGTCCGCAGATAAAAGACCTAAATGGTCCATCCAGTCTGCCCAACAAGATAAACTCATTTACATGGTATGTGATACTTTATGTGTATACCCGAGTTTGATTTGTGCCTGCCTTTCTTAGGGCACAGACCGTAAAAGTCTGCCCAGCACTGTTCCTGTACTAAAAGTTTTGAAGCTAATGTTGAAGCCCCTTAAAATATATACTCCAGCCCATCCATATCTATTCAGCCACAATCAGGGCGCAGACCATAGAAGTCCGCCCACCACTGATTTTATTCTCCAATTACCGGCGTCACCACTCAATCTCCACTAAGATTCCATAGAGCCATTCTTTCTAAACAGGATTCCTTTGTGTTTATCCCACGCATGTTTGAATTCCATTACCGTTTTCATTTTCACCACCTCCCATGGAAGGGCATTCCAGGTACCTACCACCCTATCTGTGAAAAAATACTTCCTGACATTACTCCTGAGTCTGCCCCCCTTCAACCTCAATTCATGTCCTCCAGTTCTACCACCTTCCCGTCTCTGGAAAAGGTTTGTTTGCGGATTAATACCTTTCAAATATTTGAACGTCTGTATCATGTCACCCCTGTTTCTCCTTTCCTCCAAGGTATACATGTTCAGGTCGGCAAGTCTCTCCTCATATGGTTTGCAATGCAAATCCCATACCATTTTTGTAGTTTCTTTGCACCACTTCTAGTCTTTTTACATCTTTAGCAAGAAATTGTGGAGTTTTTTTCAGGCAAGATGATGGTATACCGGGCTCATGCATTATAACTGGAAAAATACAGGCTGGCTGGGTGGTATTACTGAGGCCTTTTTTCTCCACCATCTGGTGGCTGGGTGACGCTTGAGAGTCGTAGTCACATCGGATGCATTTACAAGGCTGTAATATTTGATTTTCACATTAAATTTTAACTGCCAGACCCTCGACCATTCTTCTAACTTTTGGAGATCCCTTCTCATTGTTTCTACTCCCTCCAGGGTATCCACTCTGTTGGCTATCTTCGTGTCATCCGCAAAATGGCAAACTTTCCCTTCCAACCCTTCAGCAATATCTCTCACAAATATATTAAACAGAATAGGCCCCAGCACTGACCCATGAGGAACTCCACTGCTCACCCTCCTTTCCTCCGAGCGGATTCCATTTACCACCACCCTCTGCCACCTATCGATCAGCCAGTTTCCTATCCAGTTCACCATTTTCAGCTTATTCACAAGTCTTCTGTGGGGGAGCGTATCAAAGGCTTTGCTGAAGTAGATTACATCTAGCGCATGTCCTTCATCCAGTTCTTTGGTCACCCAGTTAAAGAAGTCAATGAGATTCGTTTGGCAGGATTTTCCTTTGGTAAATGTCACCTCTCTTTTCATCTTTAGCCATTTTTTCTTCTGCTCGTGCTTTCACTTGCCATATTTCCCTCTTCGCTTCTTTGAGTTTATGTCACATCTGTGGCCGTGACCACTCTCAGACTTACCTTATTTCTGGGGGTCAGCTTCTAAGATGGCTTCTGCCTATCCTTTCTGAAGTAGTTTTCCTTCTGTGTGCTGGCTGCTTCCAGCATGGCTCCAATTACTCCACTCTACTGCACCTGGGGGTGCTGCCTGAGTTAGCTCTACCTCTGTCTCCAGCCTGGCTCTGTTTGCTCCTCTGTACTGCACCTAGGTATTCTAAGTCTCTCTATGTTCTGTGTGCGCTCTGCCTGCTCCTTGGTTTGTGCTCCTCTCACCCGCTGTTGGCCAGAGCCAGTGGCTGCCATAGTTTGTCTTGCTGTTCCTACCCGTTCCAGACTTTAGCCCAGTCCGGTCCAGTTCTTCCAGGCTGCCGGACTTGTTTCTCTTGTTTGTGCCTGGACAGCCTCCGTAGTTGCTTACTGATGGCTGCAGCTGCTCCTCAGGTGTTGAAGGGCTTTATTAATCACTTAGAGACTGCAGCCTTTGCCTTTGCATCGTCTATGGTCCCTGGTATGTTAGAGTGATCTGTGCACTGCTACCTTGTCCAGTTCAGTGTGAGTTTCTAGCTTGTTACTAGTAGCTTGGGCATAGCTTTTCTTGTTGGCTTGTGTACAACTTTACTAGTTCTCCTGTGTGTTGTGTTGTGTGAGTTCCTAGCGTGTGACTAGTTAGCTTGGGCATAGCTTTGCTTGTTAGCTTGTGTACAGCTTTACTAGTTCTCCTGTGTTTTGCTTAGTGTGAGTTTCTAGCTTGTGACTAGTTAGCATGGGCATAGCTTTCTTGTTAGCTTGTGTACAGCTTTACTAGTTTTCTTGTGTTTAGCTTTCTGGTTTTCTGTGTGTGTTTTCCTTTGCTTCTGGAGCTTCAGCCCTAGTCCTGTCCGCTGCCAGTACTCCTTGCTATTGGAGCTCCAGCCATAGTCTTGCTACTTGACCTGACCATTGCCTGTATCTGACTACTCTCTTCCTGCTGCCTGACCCGACTACTGCCTGAACCCGGATATTCTCTGCCTGTGGCCAGACCTGACTATTGCTGGAACACGGACATTCCCTGCCTGTCTGCCTTGCTTTCGCCTAGGTGCCTGGGGGTACTTCTGTATCCTGATTCCTGTTGTTCCTGCTTGCTAGTTCCAGTTCCGGTTTTCCTGTAAGCCCTGCCGGCTGCCCGAACCTGAGGGCTCAACCCTCGGGGAACGGTGGCTAAGCGTAGGTGAAGCCTAGGTCCAGTGTGTTCCTGTCCAGCGGGTTCCGGTACCATGTGTTCCAGTCCAGTGGGCTCCACTCCAGTGTGTACCAGTCCAGTGGGTTCCAGTCAAGCCTTGCCTCGTCTCTGCTTTGAAGGTGACCTTGCCTGCCACTGCCGCTCCACGGTAGTGGTCCAAGGGCTCACAAACCCAGTGCTTCCAGGGAAGAAGCCTGACAGTTTAATCTGCTAATCTTTTTGGTGATCCTCTCATTGCGTTCTTTTGTGTTTCTTGAACAAAGCCTCTTTTGGTGTTATTTTTTCAGTTACTTGTTTGCACAACCATATAGGCTTCCCATTTCTCTTGGTTTTGTTTATATAGTAGATGTTGGCAGATAAAGACCTGCACAGTCCATCCAGTCTGTCCAACAAAATTAACTAATTACATATGGTGTGATGTTATACTTCATATGTATAAAGAGCGAACAGGGTGGAGGAATGTTCCAAAGAAAGGAACAGAAGTCAGATATCTTCCAAAAGATATATTCTTCTTTAAAAAGTCACATGAATCACCTGGACCCTTTTTTTATGGATTTTATAGATCTCTATGGACTGTATGATTTTTAATGTGAATTTTAATAAATATCCCTTGGTTCGTACTTCTTTAGTGTACTGCTATGGATTTACAGCCTGTCTCACTGACACAGACTACTCAATAATTACTGTGGATTCTTTTGGATTTGTATTAAGTAAATGAGACCTTTTTTAGAAGTGCCAAAATCTACAATGATTAAGCAATGCTAAGAGTTCTTAGACCAGGAAAAGAGGAAATAATACACTATACATACAACATCACTGGTTCTTACATCATCCAGGCTCTTAACATCAGCTTGGAGGGGGGCGGTTCAGAGCGAGAGCCAGTAGTTTCTTTGACTAGGAACAAGGTTCTCTGCGCAGTTCGTATGTTACTCACAGATGAGCTCTCAATTTCACTGAAGAAACTCCCCTTTTTATAAGGCTTAGAATTCATATTCAGAACTAAGGAAAATTACAGAATACTTCTCTGTTTAGGTAACAAGCCATACTGTGGGAACGTGGTCACATGTTTTCCAAGTCCAGGTGGCCAGGCTGAACTCCGAAAACAAGCACCATCTTCCTCTTCACATACCAAATTAATTAGAGCTGTGTCTTATCTTCTGCATTCCAACTTATTTTCACACAATCAAAGTTAAACAATCATTTTTAAACAGAATTACTTCTAATCAACAATACAGACCCGAGTGCACTGGTCGGTCAAGACAGAGTTGAAACACAATCTTTAAAATTTACTTTTATTACATCTAGTTGTTCTACTTTTTGTTCTGGAGATAAGCATGTAAGATACCCACCTGTTTACAGAGCCATGCTAGTAGCTTCCAGTGTACTAATGCCGACACAGTCCATTTACTTTGAATGGGCTGTGTCGGCTTTGTATACAGGGGGGGATAATATTCTATAATTTATGCTCCTAAGTATGTGTTCAACCCATACTTCATCCAGAATCCATCCATGTAAATGTCCACCTGCAAAATACATGCTGTTGAAGAGAATTGGATATTTACAGAATAGTGCATAGCCAATTTATTGATTTGGTGGGGGGGGGGGGGTTATTCAAATTTAATTACTGTAACCCTATGGGTTAAAATTTAAAAGATTACCTGGCTCCTTCTAGATCTGATGTAGAGACAGTGAGCAGTGCAGTGAAACTGAGTAGTCTGTGTGCATGCGCTGAGTGTTCCGCATGCTGATGGAACTCCCAGGAGAGTGACAAACAGCTCGGGCTGGCAGTTGGGAGAATAATGTAGTAGGTGTTCGAGTCCCTGGTTCCTGATTCCTGAGATCATCGGTACATTACATGGTACCCAATGATAAAAGAAAGAAGAGGAAAAGAAGAAAATACAAGAAAGCTGGAAAAGAGTATCCTTTAAACCAACATTGAAAGCACATTGAGAAAGGATTCAACAGAGACTTGTTAAAGAGAGTAAAATAAAAGCATTGACTTATACTTTCATTAAAGTTTACCTGAAGGGGTACCTGAGAGAGAGGGAAAAAAACAAAACAAAGGATCAGCTCTTACAATTTAAGAGAATTTGGGGAATATATTACTGTTGTGCTGTACATGTCAGAGGGGAAAAAGGGGGTTTTGCTAAGTTTATGAAATATTCTTATCTGATATTGGTCTCTGCAAGTTGGTGATATGAGCTGTGATATATCTATAAAGAGAAAAAGAAAAATTGAATTATTTTTAAACATTAATAAGTAAATAAATTTAATTAATTTGGAATATTAACTTTGTCCAACGGATTATTTTAGTTTAATTTTCCCCTCTTGTTTTTGAAACAGGAGAGCGAGGTTAGTGAAAATAAGTGCACCTCACCTCTGTCCGTTTCACAAGAGTTCACCCAAGGTATTCCAAGGGTATTCGTAGGGTGAGCAATTGTATCAAGAGGTGGGGTCACATTACAATCCAACAAAAAATAATTTAATTAACATAAGAAAGTACAAATATCAGTCTCAGTGTGTAATATATAGGGTTTTTATTTTACTATGGTGTACTAATGGATTTAGCATGCATTAAATGTTAAGAAGCCCATAGATGGGCTTCTTAGCATATACTGATTAGAACACACTAAATCCATTAGCACACCTTAGTAAAAGGACCCTGTAGAATATTTAACTAACATATGATCTATAAATCAGATCCAATCAACCTCTCTACATAGAACAAATCCAAATTTCCTACCCTTCCACCCTACCCATAATACCCAACTAACCCAGCAGGAGGTTATATAAAAACATAAAAAAAATACATCTTATCAGCAGGAAAAGGGTGCCCTCCTTAGAAAGCACTAGACTTCGCAGGAGTTCACTCTTCACCTCTAAAACATTTCTCTCCTTCCTGATTTCCACTTTTGTGTTCCCTAAAGAATGCCCTCTGGTGGCCACTGTGGTATATAGCACTCAAAAAATGCCTCCCTTAAGTTCCACAGAGAAAGCTGCACGCAAGCATCTGGGAAGAAGTTGTGAGTGTGTAAATAATAGTCAAGTGGATCTTACAAGTGTAACAAACATCTAGAAGGTAATTTAGTAAGTAGCTGCATAGATTTAGGTGGTATTTATATTCATAACTGTTGGTATTCTAGTTATTTGTGTGAATATACGAACACAAACTGGTAGGAGCTAGCGAGCCAACAAGATGGCCGCTTAGACCACTTTCTCAGAACTCAGCTTAAATGTGTACTTTACAGAGTCAAAATGCACTCCTAATACTTTCATTTCTGCATATTTCTGTTCTCTAAGTTTGTTCATACAATGTATTTAGTTTTTCAGAATTGCTTGCACTGAGACTGTTGGTAGTTTGATGCCTTAGATTAGGGCATGCAGAGTCTAGTGCAGAGATCACACCAAGAGCTGTTGTCTACATATATGACTAAACCAATTCCATGATATTAGAATGGATAATTGAAGTTTAATTGAAGGTAAACAATGCATTTTCTTTACAGTTATTGTACACATTGAAGCTGTTTAAAACTTTGAAACTCACTTGATATGGCCTGGCATTTTGGCACCAATTGCAGCCTGATTGTTGGGGTAATGGCAGCCATCTTTATACTCTGTCTTAATTTTCTGAGCTCATTTGTACTGGATTTGATGTTTATTCACTCCTCAGCTAACAATAGCTATGGAATATCCATGATTTAATTTGGCACCAGTATACCATGACTGGAGAATATAGGAACAATTAGTGATTTTTCCAGAACTTAGGAGTTTGGGGATTTCCCATGTCACCCCAAAAACCAAGAGAAAGCTAGTTGTGATGTAAGTAGTAAGTCAATATAAACATCAATTTTTATTCTATATTTGTGGGAGCCTTATCCAGATTGAAAACAGACTCAGTAGTTGTCTTTACTCTGGTGTGCCTTGTTTAATTATGGAGGGGAAATAAGCTTCTGTCTCTGGCATAAACAAACTTTCTCACAATCAAAAAACAGGGGAGACAACTAATTCCAACTCTAACCATATGGACTTGACTCTCACCTCACAGACTTCTCAGTTGCATAATACTAGGGTAACAAAAGCTGATTTCTTAGAATTAAGAGGGGAGATTCAACTCTTGAGAATGGATGTGACTACTGCTGTTAAGGGGAGATTCTATATATGGCACCTAAAAACTCCATGCAGAAAAGGCTTCCAAGTAAGCATATTCTATAAGCGGTGCTTAGATTTAGGCGCAGTATATATAATATGCTTAGTTGATATCCCAACGCCTAAAACTACGCACCTCCATTTACACCAATGAAAACCTGACGTAAGTCCCGGTGCAATTTAGGCACACAGAGCCATATTCTATAACTATATGCCTAAATGTTGGAACACCCACAAAATGTCCATTTCTCTGCCTATAATCACACCCCTTTTTGTCTGCACATTAGAAGTTAGGAGCAGTGATTTACAAAATACGTTAGAGAGTTGTGCATGTAATTATTAAGAGCTGTTATCGATGCTGATTAGCTTGTTAAGCCAATTAAGTTATGTGTGTTGTTATAGAATACACTTGGATTTTGGTGCAGAACTCTAGGGGGCCCTTTTACAAAAGCGCATAGGCGCCTACATACATCCAACATGCGTTAAATTGGAACTAGCGCCTGGCTATCACGTGCCCCAGGTGACAATTCTATTTTTGACACAAGCACAAACGGTAGAAAATATTTTCTATTTTCTACCGCGTGGCGCTTACCCGGTGGTAATCAGCAGTTTACACATGCTGGCCACTTACCACCTGGTTAGCGAGTGAGAAATACGGACCTTACTGCTAAATCAGTGGGTGGCAGTAAGGTCTCAGGCCGAAAATGGATGCGCGTTGGTTTTAATTTTGCCACACGTCCATTTTCGGCCACCAAAAAGTGCCTTTTTTCCAGGCGTGCTGAAAAATGGACCTGCGCACATCCAAAACATGTGCCTACACCATTGCAGGGCCACTTTTTGACACATTGAGCCTGCAAAGAGGTGGAAAAATGTGTGATACAAATGCAATAAATAAATAAATAATACATCTTAGTAAAAGAGCCCCTAGGTGCGCTATATAGAATCCGGGGAAAATGGTCTCAAAGATGAGAGAGTCACCCAAAATAAAATTAAATTTAACATAGGGAAACAAACTGATGCAGTGGCTATATTTCAAAATAAACTATGTGACTTAAGAGTCCTCTAACAAGGAGCCGTGTGAGAAGCATTATGGCATGGAGAATAAATGACACTGTAACATCAGGATTTTAGGCTTCCCTGAAAAGGAAAATGATTATCTTGTTTAGATGATTAACAAACTTCATGCATACTGCATTCCAGATGCAAAAGAAACTAGATTATAACTTGAAAGAGTGCATTGAGTGGCAAAACAAGCTTCCAAAACATCTTCATGTCCTAGAACACTTACTGTTTGCTTTCATTATTATCAAGATAATCATATCCTGATGCCTCACATTTGCAATCGTGACTTGGCACAATATACACTGCAACGTTGGAAAACTTTAAAACCACTCACACAATTAATAAGGAATAAAGGCACTAAATACAATTGGAGATTTACCTTTGTCATAGCTTTTGAACGGTAAGACCAACGACAGCACATTTCTGAAAAGGAAAAGCATATATTAAGGATGGACATTATAGATGGATGTTATAGATGGCAAAGATCTCCACCTCATAATGTAACAGGAAAAGAATCTGAATGGCAATTGATTACACCTAAGAGAAGGAAATCTTCGAAAGATAGATACTACTTCTCCTCCCTAAAACTGTTATAGTGGCCTCTTTATTGGTCACCTTCCAGCCCTAAGAGTCTATTGACTGTTGATATGGTATAATCCTGTGAGAAAAAAAAAAAATAATAAATACTACATGCTTAGTGCATGTGTAATATAGGGTTAAGAATGGGGAATTAAAAAATAAAACATACCTGCTTACCTGGGGTCCGTTTTGGGGGAGTTTTAGGAGGAGAGAGAGCTGGAGGAGAGAGCGCCGGGGTAGATGTGCTGTGAGAAACAGCGGCAACATTTTTGGGGCCAGTGCTTCGCTGGGGTGCTAACCAGGAAGCAGCGTTGCATTTTTTTTTTAACCCGGAGGCGAGTGAGTACGTCTCCGGGTACAGCGTGATGGACCGCCTTGTTTCTGGGCCTGTTTGGGCCGTTTCGTGGCCTGGGTGCTGAAGAAGATGTCCGGGAGAGAGGAGGAGGTCCGGTGAGAGTCCTGCCCCGTTTGTGAGAGGGGCGAAGATGTCGGAAAGGTGTGCGCATGAGTGCCCGACTCGTGCACGTCTCATTTTGTTCAGAGCTCCGGCGAGGCTTAGAAGCCTGGGCCTCGATTTTGAATCGGAGCTCCGGACAAAATGGCGGTTTTTCAGAAGTTTTTTATTTTTAACTCCGATTTCGCGTGGAGGGTGTCGGCCCCGGAACGGATGGGGGTCTTCGAGAGTGGGAAAATTCTATTTTCAGGTAAGAGGTCTTTTGACCAAAAATTTTAATTCATTTATTTTTAAATTGAAGAAATAGTGTTTTTAATTTTTAAAAATTCAAGGATTTTTGTAATTTAAATTTGGTTGGCATATGCGTGATCGGGGAATTTGTCTGTTTTTTTGGGGTGGGTTAGTTTTTGAATTTTAATTTTTTTAGGGGATGTTTTGGAGGGGAGTGGATTTGGAAGGCTTAAAAAATGTTAAAAAGTTGTATTTGACGCAGCGGATAAAGAGGGAGGTGTTAGATTTTTTGGGATGTTTTAAAATTAAATTTGGGATTTATAAAGGGGTGTTTGAGGAGAAATTAGTGGGGCGGACGATAAATTTAGGGAATTTTAAATTTGGAAATTATAGGTTAATAGGGCACGGAGGGTTTATTGTTTATGGAAATTTGGGGGTAATTTAATTAAAGTTTTATGTAGTTTTTGGTTAATTAGAAATATTTCCCATTAATTTCTATGGGATTGGGTTAATTAAAATGGAGCTGGAGCAGTGCTGAGCAACATTCCGCCTGTTAGCGGAATGTGGGAATAGGCTGGTGATTGGCTAAAGGGAAGCGGAATCCCAAGCCAAAGGCCGGTCTCCAGGGTAACGGGAGTTGGGGGCAGTTGGCAGAGTGAGTTGGACGGTCAAGTTGAGAGGTGGTGTTGTGAGTGGTCAGAGCGAGAGAGTTGATTTTAATGAGAAAGGTTATTTTATTTTAAGGGATTTAGGGGGAGCATTAGTATAGGAGTGTAGTAATATTGTAAGGATAGTGTTGGGGGAAAATTACATTAATTTATATAGGGTTTAGGAATTTGGGTATAGGGGAAAGTGTTTAGGAGTGATCATTGGTGAGAGTATACAGGTGTACAGGTGTTTGAATAAGGGGGCTGTGTGTGTATTAAAATTTATTTTCAGGGAGAAATACAATTTAGTGTTAGAATTTTAGTCAAGGGTGATTAGGGAAGGGAAATAAAAAAAAAATAGAGTGATGGAATGTTAAGACAGGGTGATATCTGGAATGTGGTGTGAGAAGTGCTGAAAGAGAAAGACAGACCAACACTCTTTAATTTTAGGGAAAATAAAAGTTCAATTAGAGGTAGGTCTAATAGATAAGGGAATTTTTTTATTTTTTTTTTATTTTAATAGTTTAATTGGGCCACAGTCTTTATTAAAAATCTTCCCCAGTGTAGAAACTGTTCCAGCCAGTCAGGAAGATAGGATTTTGCCTACATTTGAGTTTATTAAGAATAGGTTTAGGAGGAAGTTACGGAGAGAAGATCTGCGGTTCGTCGGAATCATCAAGGGCCCCACCGCAAGAAAGTCTGCATCACATTTTGGAGAGAGGAAGAACTTCAGAAGCTAAGTGACTGAGTGGGACATAAGGGAAATCCTAAATAAAGAAAAGATAACAAGGATAGTGGGAAAGGGAAAGAAATTATAAACTTACCTTAGAGATCCGGAGAGGTGCGGGGTGAAAGAAACCTGCAAGAAAGAAAAAGACACAAAGAATCAATTTCTTGTGATTTATAAGAAGAGTAAAAGATAAGCATTACATGTTAGTTTTTTTTTTTAATTTGGAATAATACTTATCTGATAGATCCTCTTGTTGAGAGAGAAGTACCTGAAACAGAAAAAGAACATAGAATTATTAATTGAGTTTATTGTTAAAGTTTTGGTTTTTGTTATATGAAAAGTGAAACGTTTTCTTGCATACACTAATTAGAAAAAGCAAAATCATTTTAATAAAATAGTTAACATTTTTAAAGAAATCTTGAAGTGTTGTATTCCTCAACAAGAACAAATTGGGAAATAAGTCCAAAATTAGTTTATTTTTCCTCTTCCGCTCTTTGAGAGCGGAATACGTGGTTGGTTTTTTCCTGCATGACTCCCGGAGTTCTGAAGTGCAACTCAGAGACTGGCCTGACTACCAACATCTGTCCTGAGGCACTTTAATTTCATCTGGAATTTCGGGGGTGCATGACACATGCAAATGGCAAAGCTAATGCAGAATGCTTTAATGCATCCAGTGTTAAGCCATTTTTCCTGCATAAAGCAAGTGTTAGTGCTTAATACAGCTTAGTAAAAAGGCCCTTTAATTGCTAAAACTTTTCATTTTATTTATGAGTCAGTGATAACCAATCCGGGGGGTAGATTTTTATTTGCTATAGGGAAATTAGATGGAAAGCCCTTGACATTAGCTAATATTTATGCACCCAATAAAAGTTTTCCTCCTGTTTTGCAAAAATATTTTGAGATTTGAAAATTACATGCATTGGGTCCCATTGTGTGTTGCTGGAGATTTCAATTGTGCATTGACTGCAATAGACAAATAACAGGGTACTTTAAATTAAATACAGCAGGTACAACTATTTTCACTTAGAACAAGGATTGATGATTAATAGACTTTTGGAGGGATATGAATGGAAGAGAAAGAGATTATTCTTCCTTCTCGGCAATGTGCAATATTTTTGCAAGAACTACTACTAATAATAATTTCTATAGTGCTACTAGATGTACACCGTGCTGTACACATTAGATGCAGGCACTTTTTCCTGTCCCTAGAGGGCTCACAATCTAAGTTTTTGTAGCTGAGGCAATGGAGGGTTATAGGGCCCTTCTACTAAGCCACGTAAGCGTCTACACGCGCCCAATGCACGCCAAAATGGAGTTATCGCCCGACTACCGCATGGCTCTTGCGGTAATTTCATTTTTGGCCCGCGTCCGATACGCATGACTGAAATAAATTTGTTATTTTTGGGTGCACATAAAAGACGCGCGCCAAGTGGCATTTGACACACATAGGTCATTACCGCCCGGATCATTTACTGCTAGGTCAATGGCTGGTGGTAAGGTCTCAGACCCAAAATGGATGCGCTGCAATTTTGATTTTGCTGCAAGTCCATTTTAGGCAAAAATTTTAAAAGCCTTTTTTACAGGCACGCTGAAAAATGGATTGGCGCACGCCCAAAACCTGTGCCTACACTACTGCAAGCTATTTTTCAGTGTGCCTTAGTAAAAGGACCCCTAAGTGACTTGTCCAAGTTCACAAGGAGCTGGAATGGGATTTGAACCGAGGTTGCTAGGATCAAAGCGTGATGCACTAACCATTAGGCTATTCCTCCACTTTGCTTTGTTTCTAAAGAGCTGGAGTGCAGGAGTGGCCTAGTGGTTAGCGTGGTGGACTTTGGTCCAGGGGAACTGGGTTCAAGTCCCACTACAGGCACAGGCAGCTCCTTGTGACTCTGGACAAGTCACTTAACCCTCCATTGCCCCAGGTACAAATAAGTACCTGTATATAATATGTAAGCCACATTGAACCTACTATGAGTGGGCAAGCACAGGGTACAAGTGTAATAAATAAAAAATTGCTAGTAACATTGGAGTCATCTATCTTTATGATTATGCTCAAATTGGTTTTGAATTACAAGATTTTTCTAGCCTCACTGCACCTTGGCACCGGTCTTTCAATAGACAATTGCAGCAACATTTGGCATTTGTAGGAAAACTGTTGGCTGCTTGGGACGAGTACATTTAATTTAATTATAACACAAACAATCATTTCATGTTTGTGATGCAGGTAAAGCTGTCCTATGTGGTCATATATCTAGGGTATCAGCTGATATCAAAAGACAAACAACTACAAAATTGGATTCACTCTATGAATCTCTTGTTAACTTGGAGAATCACTATAAGAATACAGGGAATAACGCCATTTTTCAGAAATTTGCTTAAAATGAAGGGAGAGAGAGCAACTATGGAATTAGATAGGTTAGTGTACTATAATGGTTCTAACCATGTTTTATGCAGCATGGAATGTGTAGGAGCAAACCCTACAGCAAGACTTATCAGAAGCCATCTTGCATAGACATGACACATATAGGATAGGCAGCAAAGCACAGACATACTAATAAAGCTCTGACATCAGGCATGAGATCCTTCCCTCCCTCTGACAAAAAAGAAAAAAGTCATCCAGTCTCTGTACATGTCTACCACATAGTCAGAGGCCAAGGTATTTAAGATGCATCTCCCATGGTGCAACATCCACACAAAACCTGTTATCTGGTAAGGAGGAAAAGCAGGCGTGCCCCCTTTGTTCAAGGCATGGTACAATCATCAGTGTGGCATCAATAATGCATGTACACTCTGCTCCTGGTATTTGTTTCCCCTGTACACCAGGACAGCATGAATCACATCCAAAGAGATGCCGTCAGTGCAATTTTTCTAGCAAAAAAGGTGCCGGTACTCAAATGCCAGGCCACCCATCAGGGGTGGGGTGATCACTGAGGGACCCACCCCACAATAGTCAGGCCCCCTGCAACCAGTCACAGAATCTATGACAAGGTAGAATTGGTGTCTTGAGCCTGAGCTCTTTCATTAAAACTTGTGGTCGATGGGTCAATTTTAGAAGACACTGGAAAAGGTGCTGGTACTCAGTACACCCGAGTACCCCCTCAAAAAAAGCCCTGGATGCCGTTGAAGTATTCCCTAAGTGTAGTAAACTGTGATCACTTTAAATGACATCCAATCAGTTGTTAAAAGCAGGAACAGGATTTTAATCCAGGCTGTCAACATGGCACAGGCCTCGCTCTTCCAACTATTGGGCAGTGGAAACTTAATATTCAGTGTTTTTAGGGTGAGTGGCAAAGTACGCATGTAAAATATTCCTAGGCAGACAATTTGATAATTGCCACCCAGATTCTTACTATCCATTTTGTGTTCAGTTTTGGAGGCCGTATCTTGTGAAGGATGTTAAAAAAATGGAAGCGGTACAAAGAAAAGCTACGAGAATGGCATGGGATTTGCGTTACAAGACGTATGAGGAGAGACTTATTGACCTGAACATGTATACCAGTGGTGTGCTGGAGCAGGCTCTCATGGGCTCACGAGAGCCGTTTGTTAAGTTTTTAAGACTTTTGGGAGCCAGTTGTTAAAGTAGGCCTCCCCATGGCTATTCTAACAACTGACTCCCCAAATGTAGGCTTGGGCCCCCTCCTGAATTCTCTTTTACTTTGCTGGCAGTGATGCTGGCCCCACCAGCCAAGTAAAAAGACTGCTGCTGCTCCCTGCTCCTTGTTTCTGACTCTGAGCATCAGGCTGGGACTTTTCATGCAAGCGCAAGAAGGTTCCATCATGCTGCTCAGAGCCAGAAACAAGCAGCAGAGAATGGTGGCAGTCCATTTATTGGCTGGTGGAGCTCGGCAAAGGTATGCCTAGCGTGCCCGCACAAGGGAGGGGAGAGAGAGGCAGGTATTCCCCCCTCCCCCCAAATTTCAGGGCCGGCTATGTCCAGAGAGAGAGCCCATTGTTAAAAATTTACCAGCACACCCCTGATGTATACCCTGGAGGAAAAGAGAAACAGGGGTGATATGATACAGACATTCAAATATTTGAAAGATATTAATCTGCAAACAAACCTTTTCCGGAGAGGGGAAGGTGGTAGAACTAGAGGACATGAAATGAGATTGAGGGGGGGCAGACTCAAGAAAAATGTCAGGAAGTATTTTTTCACGGCGAGAGTGGTGGATGCGTGGAATGCCCTCCCGCGGGAGGTGGTGGAGAGGAAAATGGTAATGGAATTCAAACATGCGTGGGATAAACATAAAGGAATCCTCCTCAGAAGGAAGGGATCCCCAGAAGCTTAGCCGGTGGTGGGAGGCAGGGCTGGTGGTTGGGAGGTGGGGATAGTGCTGAGCAGACTTATACGGTCTGTGCGCTGAAAAGACAGGTACAAATCAAGGTAAGGTATACACAAAAAATGGCACATGTTAGTTTATCTTGTTGGACAGACTGGGTGGACCGTGCAGGTCTTTTTCTGCCGTCATCTATTATGTTACTATGTTACCATCCCACACAGTCTCTGCTTTAGCATTGAGCAGAGATTTTGTTTTTTAATTCATTGGCCTTTCTCAAGTTATTTGTCATGGCCTCCTTTCCAGCTTTAAATTGAATAAATTCAATCCAAATAGTTTAAATGTTTTCCACTATGTTTTTCATTATATAAGGAGAGATATAGAGATATATAGATAGAGAGAGATATGTTTTTTTAATTTTATATATATATATATTTTTTTTGTTTGTTTAAACTACCTTGCTATGCAGTACTAACACATTTACTCTGTTTTAAGTTGTTTTGTTGCCTATTCTCCCTCTAGATGTCAGTAGAGGTCCACTGTATTCCTCACAAACCAGTTCTTTGTAAAAACAGCTGGTTTTTACCTTTCTCTCCTGTACTATTCATTTCATTGGAATGTTGTGTTCATGTGTGAGCTGATTTTTTCTCTGCTGCCTTTTTGTTGTCCTCTGTAACCAGGATTAACTCCCAAAGGCTTCCAATTAACTGCTACTTCTCAGTAACTACAGAAAGACTCCCCACTGTGAATTACTTCTGAAAACTAGACTTCAAGAACAAATAAATTGGTATCCCATAATTTCCAGTTAAGGGGGGAAATTATCAACATGGGTTCCCATCAAGATGGATTTTTTTACTGTTAACCTCAGTTAATAGTAAGTGGATCTGATTACATAATACGAAACCTGTCCTAAAATTGCATAAATTGGGGGAAGTTATCAATGTGGACACTATTAAGTTGGGTTATTTTACCACAAGTTGGGTAATTTTAGCACAGGTCCCATTTTGTGGAATCAGACTCTGTGCAAAAATAAGCTAACTTAATAGTAATGCACATTGATAACTTCCTCAGTAGTGATAAAATAGCACGCCTTAATGATGGACCACATGCTCCTAAATGTCAATACATATTTAGGCCGACATTCATAAGTTAGGATCCTAGCTCTGTTTAAATAAAAGTAATCAGCCCCCCCCCCCCCCCCCCCCCGCTAGAACCTAATTTTATGTGGGGACAAGAGGAGGGACCAGGCTAAGGAGTAACATAAGAATAGCCATGTTAGGTCAGAGACTAATGAAGTGGAGGAATAGCCTAATGGCAAGTGCAGCAGGCTTTGATTCTGGCAACCTGGGTTTAATTCCCACTACAGCTCCTTGTGACCTTGGGCAAGTCACTTAACCCTCTATTGCCCCAGGTACAAAAACTTAGACTGTGAGCCCTCTAGGACAGAGAAAGTACCTGTATATAATATGTACAGCACTGTCCACATCTAGTAGCACTATAGAAATGATTAGTAGTGGTCCATCTAGCCCAGTATCCTGTTTCCAGCAGTGACTAATCCAGGTCACACATACCTGGCAGAAATCCAAATACTAGCAACATTCCATGCTACCAATCCCAGGGCCAGCAGTGGATTTCCAAGATCTATCTCAATAACAGGTTATGGAATCTTCTTTCTGGAACTTGCCCAAACCTTTCTTTAAACCCAGATACTCTAATCGCCATTACTACATCCTCTGGAAACGAGTTCCAGAGCTTGACTATTCATTCAGTGAAAAAATATTTCCTCCTATTTGTTTTTAAAGTATTTCCAGATACCTTCAGTGTGTGTTCCCTAGTTTTTGTACTTTTTAAACTGTAAAAAAAATCGATTCACTTTTACCAAATCTACACCACTCAGGATTTTGTAGACCTCAATCATATCTCCCCTCAGCCATCTCTTTTCAAAGCTGAAGAGCACTGCTTTAACCTTTCCTTATATGAGAGAAGTTCCATCCCTTTTATCATTTTAATCAGTCTTCTCTGAACCTTTTCTAATTCCGCTATATCTTTTTTGAGATATGGAGACCAGAACCGAATGCAGTACTCATGGTGAGGTTGCACCATGGAGCAATACAGAGCCATTATAGTATTCTTGGTCTTATTTACTATCCCTTTCCTAATAATTCCTAGCATCATGTTTGCTTTTTTGGCTATCACTGCACACTGGGCAGATTTCAGCGTATTGTCTACAATGACACTTAGATCTTATTCTTGGCTGCTGACTCCAAAGCTGGACCCTAGCATCAAGTAACTATGATTTGGATTACTATTATGAATGTGCATTACTTTGCATTTGTTCACATTAAATTTAATCTGCCATTTGGATGCCAAGTCTTCTTGCAATTGTTCACGGTCTGCATGTGTTTTAACAACTTTGAATAGTTTTGTGTCATCTGCAAATGTGGTCACCTCACTTGCCGTTCCGATTTCCAGATCATTTATAAATATGTTAAATATTACTGGTCC
Organism: Microcaecilia unicolor; assembly: GCF_901765095.1. NCBI lineage: Eukaryota > Metazoa > Chordata > Amphibia > Gymnophiona > Siphonopidae > Microcaecilia > Microcaecilia unicolor. Next base: position 148,473,211 of record NC_044031.1, on the reverse strand, counting down.
CACTACAGATCCCTGTACAATTCCACTATTCACCCTCCTCCATTGAGAAAAATGGCAATGTAACCCTACCCTCGTTTTCTGTCCAATAACCTATTCCTAATCCACAACAGAACATTGCCTCTTATGCCTTGACTCTTTCATTTTCTTAGGAGTCTCTCTTGAGGAACTTTGTCAAAAGTTGTCTGAAAACCTAGATACACTACATCAACCAGCTCACATCTATCGACATATTTATTCACACCTTACAAGAAATTAAGAAAATTGGCGAGGCATGACATTCCTTGGCTGAATCCATGCTAACTCTATCCCTTAAATCATGTTTCACGTGTTCTGTAATTTTATTCTTTATAATAGTTTCCACTGTTCTGCTCAGCACTGAAGTCAGGTTTAGCAGACTGTAATTTCCTGGATCACCCTTGCAACCCTTTTTAAAAATTGGCATAACATTGGCCACTCTCCAATCTTCAGGTATTATGGACGATTTTAATGACAAGTTACAGATCACTTACAGGAGATCAGAAATTTCATATTTGAGTTTTCAGTACCTAGGATGCACAGCATCCTGTCCAGGTGGTTGTCAATTTGGATCAGTATATCTTCCAGGTTCACCAAGATTTCTTTCAGTTCCTCTGCATTGTCACCTTTGAAAACCATTTTTGGTACTGGTAGATCTCTTACATTCTCTTCAGTAAAGACTGAAATATAGAAATCATTCAGTCTCTGTGGTATGGCCTCGTCCTTCCTGAGTGCCCCTTTTGCTCCTTCATGATCTAACAGTCCCATGGATTCTCTCACAGGTTTTCTACTGATGTACCTGAAAAAGTTGCTACTGTGAGTTTTTGCCTCCGTGGCAAGTTTCTTTTCGCCTTCTTTATCAATGCTTTGCATCTTACTTGCCAGTGCTTATGTTGCTTCTCTTTTTTTTTTTTTTCTTCCATTGAGGTCCTTTTTTCATTCTTTGAAAGATGTTCTTTTGCCACTAACAGTCTCTTTTGCTTCACCTTTTAATCATGTTGGCTGTTTGCTCTTCATTCCATCTTTGTAAATATGTAGTATACATCTGGTCTGGGCTTCCGAGATGGTATTTTTAAACAATGTCCATGCCTGATTTAATGTCCTATCCTTTATAGCTGATCCTTTTAGCTTCTTTTTAACCATTTTCCACATTTTATCATAGTCACCTTTTTTAAAATTAAATGCTGCTTCAGTAGATTTCCTTCGTGACTTCACCCCAGATATTAGCTCAAATTTGATCATGTTATGATCACTGTTTCCCAGTGGACACAACACTGTTACCTCTTGCACTATGCCTGGCATTCCACTAAAGACTAGATATAAAATAGCCCCCCCCCCCCCCCAGTGGTAATTTCCAATATTGGACATCTAATTTGTAGTCTGCTTAGCATTGTTGATAAGTGGGCTAAAAATATTTTCAGCCCAAAATTTAGGTGCCAAACATTGTCAGAAAATAGACGCCTAACTTAGAGGGTCTTTTACTAAAGCTTAGCTTGAGTTATTTGCAGCAGGGTCTGAAGGAACAAAATGGGCTCTACTGCAGATAACTCGAGCTAAGCTTTAGTAAAAGACCCCCTTAGGTACCTAAAAGTGTCTGTTTACTAAAGGATGCAAGATGTGTTAAAGTGCTTTGTGCTGGGTAACCACTTAATGTAGACTAGGTGCACTGTATATTTTTTTCTGATTTATTTTTTGCTGGGGATATGGCAAGGGCAGGGAATGGGCTTTTGTGGAAGCAGTTACATACTTATTCATGTGTTAACTGCACATTTTAGTAAAAGGGCCTCTAAATGTAGATTAGCCCCAGTGGCGTGCGATGGGGTCCTTCAGGGGATTCACTGAATCCCCAGCCCTACAAACTTGCTATTTTACCTTTGATCCAGTTGGTCCCTTCCCTTTTCAGCAACAGAAGAGATGGCACGATTGGTGCAAAGGAGTAATCCTGCCTTTGTGGAGTGCAGTCAGGGCCTTCAGGAGATACATTGAATCCCCAGTCCTACTAGGAACATGTTTGTTTACCTTTGATCTATCTGATTGGTCCGTTCCCTTGTTAGCAACAGAGCAGACTGTATGATTGATGTAAAGGAGTAATCCCGCCTTAGTGGAATGCAGTTAAGGCCTTCAGGGGATACACTGCATCCCCAGTCAAAGGAGGTTTAATAAAACAGGATATGGTATGACATCAAAAAGTTGAAGCTGTGTTCCCCGCGCAGCTGCCATATTGATGTACGCTAAACAAATGATCAGCTGCATCCTTAAATCTTTCCTTACTGCTGTTCCCTCAACTGCTCTCTTAATTTTCAGCCTGACTAGGTCTGCATATTTTTATTTAATCTCATTTATAGAAACATTCCAACTTGTGCAGCATACAGATGTACACAGAGGAATCATCAGAATGGAATTATCTTTGATCGGCAGCATGTTATATGAATATTCCATCACTGTTTCATTATTGGTACCATGTATTACATATTTTGGAAGTTTGCTTTAAACTTTGATTGTTTAATTATACTTTGCATGCACATGGTTTTGCTTGTTAAACCCAAAGGCAAAATCTAAGGGTGATTTTATTTATTTATTTATTTATTGCATTTGTATCCCACATTTTCCCACCTATTTGCAGGCTCAATGTGGCTTACATAGTTTAGTTTAAACAACTAGGTATAAACTGTGTTGTTTATAACTTTACTTGATTCAGACTGATTTGGGTCCTACTGTTCTGCTCATCTGTTATGTTATTTTGATGGCTGTAAATAGTTGGGTGGGCTTATGGGGGGGTGGGGGAGAGCAGAAGAGGAAGGGTTCATGGGGTATTTTTCTCTATAAAAGTTTATATTGTGCCATGTTGGATGTTTCAGTGGTTGTTCTTGTTCTGGATGAAGTGTATCTACCAACATGCTGTGCTTTGAATAAAGATGGTTGTAAACTTAAAAAAATAACTTTTGAATGTACTCTGTAGAAGCTGTTATTGACTTTGGCATATTAGGAAAGGCTAAAGAGGTTAGGGCTCTTATAGAAAAGAGACAGTTGAGGGGAGATATGATTGAGGTCTACAAAATGTTGAGTGGTGTACAACTAGAAGTGAATCGATTTTTTACTCGTTCCAAAAGTACAAAGACTAGGGGACACTCAAGGAAGCTGCATGGAAATACTTTTAAAACAAATAGGAGGAAATATTTTTTCACTCAATGAATAGTTAAGCTGTGGAACTCTTTGCCAGAGGATGTAGTAACTAACAGCAGTTAATGTACCTGGGTTTAAAAAAGGTTTGGACAAGTTATTGGAGGAAAAGTCTATAGTCTGCTATTAAGACAGACATGCGGAAGCTACTGCTTGTGATAGCTTGGAATGTTTCCACTATTTGGGTTTCTGCCAGGTACTTGTGACCTGGCTTGGCTACTGTTGGAAATAGGATACTGGGCTAGATGGACCATTGGTCTGACCCAGTATGGCTATTCTTATGTTCTTATGTAATATGTGTATGGATGCCTGTTCTAGTGTGTGCATGGGATAATGCTTGAACAACTGTCTATACTTATGGCTATGATTTCTGAATATGTGGCATCATTAAAGGACAGACTTTTACATGCCCAGTTAGGCGATAGTGTTCACAATGACTGCATAAGGGACTTATAGGCCATTTAATTATGTTTAAACAAATGAGAGACCTGCATGACATAAAACCACTTGTCCCTGAAACATGCTCAAAACAGAATAATCCATTTGAGTATCTAAAATGTAAACTTCTACAAAAGAGATGAAATGAAGCTGTGGTTCCATGTGTCACAATGAAAGGAGAGTTTAATTTTACATCCTTTTAATTTCAATATATTCCATCTTTATAACACCAGACTTCCTAAGGCAGATTACAACAACAGTTAAGATGAACCCATTAGGAAACAAGATATCCTCACTGAAATTTGGCCATGCATTACTGTATTCTATAGAACAGTGTAGAAAAATGAACACAAAATTATTACTGCTGTTTCTACCAGCTATAATATTTTTATGCTGCTTTAGTAATTTTTTATTTTATTTCATGATATACAGCTACAGATGAGAAGTTTTCAAATATATAAGAAAGCTGTAAAATTAAAAAAAATCCACACATAAGTAGTCATAAGTGTTTGCTACTGTTTTTTATGTAGAAATACCTCTATTGTCATCAGAAGAAAAAATAAAGGCATATAGCACAACACTGAAATCCATAGTACAGCACTGCAAATAACAAAGCAAGCTCTTGAGTAATGAAAAAAAATCATTTTGAATATAACCCTCCCCCCCTTCACAAACCCCTCAAACTCCCCAATCCTCCCAACTCTTTTTACATCCCCCCAATCCCATTTTATCAGAAAGAATGCAGAACCAAGGTGGTTTAATAAAACAATATAAACCTCACAAGTTTGCTATTGTTTTCAATAGTGTCTGCAAATATTTTGGGTCATTCAATATGGTGTCAAGCTCCAAAAAATGGCTTCAGCCCACAGAATGGACCACATAGGCTCACGCCTTCTCCTGTCATTTTAAACCTCCTTGCCCCAGCTCTAGAAACCAGAGCTGGATTAAAGCATAGGGAAACTAGGCATGTGCCTCACAGTGACAATGATTTTGCGCTGTCTACTGTCATTCCTATTTGAGTATGACCTGAAGAAGGAATGGGTGACAAGGCAAAGTTATTTTATTTGGCTGCATGTACCCTGGAGGTCATGTGCCTGCTGCTCTCTGCTTTTACCTTTTGTTTGTGGATATACAATAACTTGTTGCTTCAGCCTCAAAATATCACAAGCCTGTACTGCTTAGAGTATTTTTGATGGAATCTGTAGCTATACACAGACTGACATTATGTGGTGCAGATTTCAGAAAGGTGGTGATACACAATTTAAGAATGATGAAGAAAAAGCAAATGTGCTAAACAAACATTTCTGTTCAGTTTTCAATGGAGAAAATCCTGGAGAAGGACCACGATTGACTGGCAAAAGTTCAGGCACCCTTCTCCTTCCTTCGAGACCACTCCAGTTTCTAAGCATTGAAGAAATCCTAGAGATTCTGGAGAGCTCACCCCCAGGCAAAGTAACATTAGGGAGATAAGAAGCCCAAAAGTCACTGTAAACAAAAAAGCTTTCAGCTGCCTCTTAAAATATAGAATAGTCACCTCCTGCTGAACATTCAGAGGCAAGGTATTCCAAAGCATAGATCCAGCAACCATAAACATCCTTTTTCTAAGGAACTTCTATGGCTTATATACTAGATGAGAACAATATGAGAACTAGAAATATCTAAACCTACCTTGGGTTGTTCCCTGTTGGACCAATCAGGAAACAGGAAGTAAGAGTACCTGAAATATGTGAAACAGCTAGGAATGGGTTGGATAGAGTCCCAAGAGGAAGAAATGCTCCGCCTGGATGACAATTTCCCACCAGATACTGTCAATAATGGAAAAAGCAATATGAAAAGAAATTATATGAAAGGCCATGGCAAATGTTGTTTACATTTCCTATGTCCTTTCATTGAATGAGCATCCCTATAGTATGCTTCACTGCTGAATGAATAATTCTTAATGCCACTTTCGGCCTGCCCCATACCACACTCTTTACAAACATATAACTTAGGCTATTTAGCAATTTTTATGACCAAAATTATGTGCTCATTCACTTAGGATTTTGTTTTAAAAGCAATTATGTGGTTGGCATTACCGCTGACCACATAAGTGCTTTTAAACATCAATCCCTGGCTGTTTATCCAGAATTCTGCAATTACTAAGTTATTTGACTCTCCTCAGACTGGAAAAAAAAAAATATATATATAAAATCATCACTGCAAATCTTTCAGCTCTGACATTTGTTGAGCCTCAAAAACAGTTAACTGTCAAGCAAGGCTTTTGAAGATGTATGGCATGTAATCACAGATACCTTGTTGTACAGTAGTTAATGAAAGTATAGCTATCAGGATAGCATAAGATCCATGTCCCTCATCTCTAATGTATGCAAAATGGTTTCTCGGCGTATTAGATGTTTTATGATCCTAACACTGCATGGCTCCCAAAATGCTTTTTGCCACTAGAGCGGTTTCAGAACCTTATAAAAAAAATTATATGGGAAAGTGCTTAGTACAGTGAAAGCCTCATGCCTCTTCGGTCTCGTGTAGAGGCCATGGCTAGGTGGCTTAATGACAACCACCCGGTCCTTAACACTGAGAAAACTGTTATATGAAGGATTTCAAATCACATATCTCTGTCATCTGTTATTCCTATACTATTCAATGTTAACCAGCCACCTGTATTTGCATAAATGTATGCCCTGCCCATGTTCCACCCTTGTGAATGCCCATCTGCTAAGTATATGTCAGAGCATGATCATTTATTCTATTCTATAAATACTTTATATTTCACTCACATTCCAAAACAGGATTCATAGCGAATCACAATCAAGAGGACATCAATAACTGAAGGATATATAATTCTCCACATCAATTATAATAAATTCATTTCTACAAACAAATATGTTTTAAAAACTTTCCTAAAGAACAAATGTTTAAATTTGTCTTAATTCTTATGGTAAAGGTTTCCAAATCATGGCACCCTGATAAGAAAATGAGAGATCATAGAACACTTTTAAGCAAATACTTTTTCAGAGGTGGATAACCTATTTGCAAAGTTTGTGAAAAATGAGAATTATAAGCTGGGAATACAAGTAATTTAGGAGTCTTTTACAAAGCAGTGGTAAGCCCAACATGGGTTTACTGCTTGCTAATCCAGAACTACCACTAGCCCAACGAGGCTGTCGGCGGTAGTTGTGGCTGGAGTGCGTGCCATTTCTGGCATTCTGGAAAAAAATTTTCTGTAGCGCTGTGCTAGCCCAGTGGTAATCGGGCATCATCGCACGCTGCTCAGTTACTGCTGGATTACTGTGGGAGCCCTTACCGCCACCTCTTTGGGTGGCGGTAAGTACTCCCCGCTGCATGGCCACACAGTAAGGGTTATATTACCACAATAAAAAAGGCCCTGGCACACAGGAAAAATGACACCCACCGCTACCGCAGGGCCCTTTTTCCCACAGCTTAGTAAAAGGACCCCATAAGGCCATGTTTACTGAGGTGCAGTAGTGTTTTTAGCACATGGTAATAAACGCTAGAGACACCCATATATTCCTATGGGTGTCTCTAGCATTAGCACGTGGTAAGTTTTAGCTAGTGCACTTATAGCACGGCTTAGTAAATAGGGCCCTTAGTATCTTCCTCAGCGTTCCGGCCATAAAGAGATTTAAAAACTAAGCAAGCTGATTTATACCAGATATGTTTGTTTATAGGCAGTCAATGAAGTTCAGCCAAAAGTGGATTGACATTATCAAACCAGCTTCTTCTAAGAATCAATCTAGCAAGCGGTATTCTGCATCAAGTTTGAAGTGTAACAATGCAATACAGTGACTTGCAGCAATCTAAGTTTGGAGTAATATAGACTGACATACAAGCCTAAAGTTTGTGCTGTCAAGGACGACCTTATAGTTCGAAGTTGTCTCAATCTAAAGAAGAAATTCTTAGTCAAAATATTGATTTGTTTTTTAAATGAATGATATATAAAAAAACAAATCTTAAAGGGTTGCATATGTGTTTGCATGTCAAGTGCTTAAATAGCAACTCTGGCTGCATCAACTAAGGCTGGTGCTGGGCTGGCTTGTACGGTCTGAGTCCCGCTTATGGCGATCCGGTTTAGGATGGGCTAGAGAGAGGTTTGATGGAAACTCCAGTGGTTTGGAACCTGAAAACAGTGCCAAGCAGACTTTTACGGTCTTTGCCCTGCAAATGACAAGATGAATTTGGATAGGCTGGAGTGGGCTTTGACAGCAACTCCAGTAGTTGGAACATAAGGACAGCCGGGCGGGCGGGCAGACTTCTATGGTCTATGTCCCAGAAACACCAAAGAAAGACCATGATCAAGTATATAATATCATATTCATTGTTGATTTCATTCTTGAATTGATAATGAATGTGACTGTTGGGCAGACTGGATGGACCATTCAGGTCTTTATCTTACTATGTTACTATGTAAAAAAAAAACAACCTAGAATCCAAATTAACATTAGTGTTTACTGCAGGGGAAAATCCACTACTGTGGGGCGTGGTCAGACATCCTGCTATCCACGAAAATATTTTATAGTGCTGGGAGCATGTTTGAGGGCAGAGAGTAGGCGTGCCCTGCACTAATCGGTTAGCAGAGCTGCATCGTCATGTGCTGATTAATGTGTGGTTAGTGCAGGAGCCCTTACTGCCTAGTAAATATGTGTCAGTAAGGGCTCCCGCACTAATAGCCATACTCTAATTTGGAAATTAGCATGTGGCCATTAATTGAAGACATGGAAAATGCAGCCATTTTACAGCTGTGTTTATTTTTATTTATTTATTTGTTACATTTGTATCCCACATTTTCCTACCTATTTGCAGGCTCAATGTGGCTTACATAGTACCGTAAAGGCGTTCACCTAGTTTTGGTCTAGACCTACTACTACTACTACTACTACTATTTAGCATTTCTATAGCGCTACAAGGCATACGCAGCGCTGTACAAACATAGAAGAAAGACAGTCCCTGCTCAAAGAGCTTACAATCTAATAGACAAAAAATAAATAAAGTAAGCAAATCAAATCAATTAATGTGAACGGGAAGGAAGAGAGGAGGGTAGGTGGAGGCGAGTGGTTACAAGTGGTTACGAGTCAAAAGCAATGTTTTTAGAACACATAAGGCACAAAAAGGTGCCCCAAATGACCACTGGAGGGAATCGGGGATGACCTCCCTTATTCCCACAGTGGTCGCTTACCCCTTCACATCCCCCCCCCCCCCCCCAAAGATGTGAATAAAAAAAACAGCTTCAGATGTTATAGCCAGTTCTATTGGAGAGCAGCAAGCAGGTCCCTGGAGTAGTATAGAAATGGGTGCCATGCACTGTAGAGAGGAAGACTCAGACCCATATCCCACTTTACCTGATACACTTGTGGTGAAAAGTGTGAGCCCTCCCATACTCAGCAGAAACTTACTGTACCCACATATAGGTGCCCCCTCCACCTATATGGGCTATTGTAGTGGTGTACAGTTGGAGACAGTGGGTTTTGGAGGGCTCAGCAGACAAGATAAGTTAAAACAGTGATATGTGTACCTGGGAGCTTTAATGTGAAGTCCACAGCAGTGCCCCCTAGGGTGCCCTATTGCTCTCCTGGGATATCTGTGTGGCCAGTCTACTAAGAATGCTACTAAGAATGCCGACTCCTCTTACATCCCAATGGCTTGATTTTCTGTGTTTTTCATTTGGACTTTTTTTTTTTTCAAAAATGGACCAAAAAGATAAGCTCACAAAGTATAGAAACATCTTGCATGTGGCCATTTTTGAAACAAACAAACAAAAAAGATAGATGTTTTGCTGTTTCGAAAATGGCTATATTTCCTATTTAGATTTGGGATGTTTGGTGCAAAACATTCAAAACCCGACTTAGATGTCATATCGAAAATACCCCTTCATACACAAAACAAAAAGGAGGAAAAAAAAGGAAAAAAGATAGAAAAGGAAAATAAATTAATTTACTTACTTGGTAAAGAGAATCCTAATCTCTGTGTTCTCTGGAACTCTGAACCTGTAAAAGGTAAGCATTCACAAAGAACCATTTCTTGCAAATAACAAGCAATTAACAATAATTTGTTGTATGGAAAGTTGATTTAACGTAAAGGAAATTTACTTATCTGATAAAGCGTTGTCCTATTGAAGGGAGGGTTCTTGGATGACATCATTTTTTAGTTTATCGGTCCTAAAAAAACAATGTAAGAGTTCAGCTGAGTTCCCTATAAATATATTTTGAAAGGTTTTAAGTTATTTAAGATTATTTTTTAAATGTTATTTATTTAAATATTTATGTAGTTAGTGTACTTTATTTATTAGGGTTTGAGCAATAACGAATGTCTACACTTTAATGTACCAAGCTTACATATAAATTAATTGTGACATCAACTATATTGAAATTAGAATAAAATAACATTTTTGTAAACATCACTCTGGTTCTGGAAAGTTTTATCTGAAATTAGTTTAAAATTTCTCTCAACCAGTTTTGAACAGTTTGAACGAGTTAGGCGATGTTAACATTCGTGTCCAGCTCCAACTGAGTTCAGTGTTCATCTGGTGGTAATCAAGCCATAACTACACTTTACTAGTAATCTGTAGGACAGTCACTGAGCTCAGGAGGAGGGTTGGTTACAAATATCCTAGTAAATAGAATATGACTTTTTTATATTACCTGTTTGTGAATTTTTAATTATGCAATAATAAATTCAAAACTATACACGTAATTTTTCTTTCATTATTGCCACAAGTTAGATAAGAACATACGAATATATACTTTACCATACTGGACAGACCGAAGGTCCATCAAGTCCAGTATCCTGTTTCCAACAGTGACCAATCCAGGTCAGAAGTACCTGGCAAGATCCAAGTACCTGGCAAAACCCCAAAACAGTACAATACATTTTATGCAGCTTGTCCTAGAAATTAGCAGTGGATTTTCCCAAGTCAATTTTATGGCTTATGGACTTTTCTTTAAGGAAATTATCCAAACCTTTTTTTATACCCCACTAAGCAAATTGCTTTTACCACATTCTGTGGCAATGAATTCCAGAGTTTAATTACATATTCTGTGAAGAAATATTTTCTACAATTTGTTTTAAATTTACTACTTTGTAACTTCATTGTGTGCCCCCTAGTCCTAGTATTTTTGGAAAGAGTCACAGGCGCCGACTCCGTGGGTGCTATGGGTGCTCGAGCACCCCCAATATTTCACCCACCGTAAGTCGGAACCGGAAGTTCCGTTCGCCAGACCAACCTACCCGGTGCCCGCCCTCTTCTCCCTCAACAGTCCTCCGCCGGTCCGCCCTCACCTTCCAGCGGTGGCAGCAGTGAAAGGTGAGCAGGCTTGACGTTTCAGCCTTCCCTTCTCTCGTCTCAGCTCTGGTCCCGACCTCATTTCTCGAAAGGACCCCAAGGTAAGATGACTTTTAAAATTCTGGGGGGCATGCAAGAAGGTGAGGGCGGACCAGCAGAGGACTGTTGTGGGAGAAGCGGTCGGGCAGGGGCTGGAACTTGGAGGGAGGGAGGGGGCATGGGGACGGAGGAGAGAGGGCAGGGAGAGGGGGAAATGCACCACCTGTAAAAAAAAAAAAAAAAAAATTCAGCACCCCCAATCATTTTGAAAAGTTGGCTCCTATGGAAAGAGTAAACAAGTGATTCACATCTAGCTGTTCCACTCCACCCTACTCATTCAGGAAGAGATTTAGCCTAGTGGTTAAGAGCACCAGCCTTGACATCTAGAGATGCCTGGTTCAAATCCCATTGCTGCTCCTTATGATCTTAGTCAAGTCACTTAACCATCCTTTGCTTCAGATACAAAACTAGATTGTGAGCCCTTCAGGGACAGGTAAATTCCTAGTGTACCTGAATATAACTCTCCTTGAGCTACCACTAAAAAAGGTGTGAGCAAAATCCACAAGAATAAAATTTATAGACCTCTATCATATCTCCCCTCAAACGTCTTTTCTCCAAGCTGAAGAGCCCCAGCCACTTCAGCCTTTCCTCATAGGTGTCACGTTTTCAAATCTGGAACTGGGTTGTGAGCCCTTGGGCCACTGCCGAGGAGTGGCAGTGGCAGGCAAAACCACTCCACACCAGGGGCAAGGCAGAACTCTGACAACAGTTAGGCTTCACCTGTACCTGGCCACTTTCCACCAGGAGTTAAGCTCCCAGCTTCAGGTGGCCGACAGGACTTTGCAGGACAGGGCAGGAGCAGGATAACAGCTAGGCAGCACAGGGACTGAGTGTCAGAGGGGAAAGGAAGGAACATGGGCAGCAAGGCAGGAAACTGGGCTAGACAATACAACACAAAGCAGGGACAGGACAAGCTAGGGGACAGAAACTGGAAGCTGCAAGCAGCCACTGAAACAGGGAACAACACACTGACTAACAAGACACAGAACTAAAAGCTGCAAGCAGCCACAAGCCAGCACACAAACAGAAACTAAACACTGAGATACAAACAAGAAACAAGGCTAGGAAAACAAGTAAAACCTAAACTAACTCAAACACAGACTAACTAGAAACAGGCAAGAATCAAGGCAAGACTCTCAGACAAATAACTGGACTAGCAGAAGTGCAACAAGCACCAACATACCAGGGCCTTAGATGCAATGCAAAGGCAAGTAGAAATGTTCCAAGATGGCTGATAAGCCCAAAAGCAGTTGGAACTCAGCTGCTGCAATCACCAGGCAGCTATGGGTGCTGTGCAGGCTCAAACGGCACAAGCAAACCCGGCAGCCTGGAAGATCTGGACCGGACTTGGCTGAAATCTGGAACGGGTGACGGTCCACAGCAGCCACCGGTTCTGGCCACCAGAGGGCAAGATGAACACAGGCGTAACAATAGGGAAGTCGTCCCATCCCATTTATCATTTTTGTTGCCCTTCTCTGTACCTTTTCTAATTCCACTATATCTTTTTTGAGATGCGGTGACCAGAATTGCACACAGGATTAAAGGTAAGGTCACACCATAGAGTGATACAAATGCATTATAACATCCTCATTTTTGTTTTCCATTCTTTCCTAATACCTAACATTCTATTTGCTTTCTTAGCCGCCACCGCCACACACTGAGCAGAAAATTTCAACGTATCATCAATGATGATGCCTAGATCCCTTTCCTGGTCACTGACTCCTAATGTGGAACCTTGCATGACATAACTATAGTTCAGGTTCCTCTTATCCACATACATCACTTGCACTTGCTCACATTAAATGTCATCTGCCAATTGAATGCCCAGTCTCATAGGATCCTCTTGCAATTTTTCACAATCCTCTTGCGATTTAACAACTTTGTGTTGTAAGCTAATTTAAATACCTCACTAATTATTCCCATATCTAGATCATTTATAAATATATTAAAAAGCAGGAGTCCCAGCACAGACCCCTGTGGAACCCCACTATCAACCCTTCTCCATTGAAAATACTGACCATTTAATCCTACTTTCTCTTTTCTATTTCTTAACCAGTTTTTAATCCACAATAGAATACTACTTGGAGTCTTTCATGAGGTACTTTGTCAAATGCATTTTGAAAATCCAGATACACAATATCGACCAGCTCACCTTTATTCACATATTTGTTCACCCCTTCAAAGAAAAGTAATAGACTGGTGAGGCAAGATTACCCTTCACTAAATCCATGTTGACTTTCACTCATTAATCCATGCTTATGTATATGCTCTGTAATTTTGTATTTTATAATAGTCTCTACCATTTTGCCCAGCACCAACATCAAGCTCATCAGTCTATATTTACTGGAACCTTTTTTAAAAATTGGTATTACGTTGGCCACCCTCCAATCTTCTGGTACCATGCTTGATTTTAAAAATAAATTACATATTACTAACAATAGTTCTGTAAGTTCATTTTTCAATTCTATCAGTACTCCGTGATGTATACCATCCAGGTCAGGCAATTTGCTACTTCTCAATTTGTCAAATTGACCCATTACATCGTCCAGGTTTACAGAGATTCGATTCAGTTTCTCTGACTCATCAGCATTGAATACCATTTATGGCACCGGTTTCTCTCCCACATCTTCCTCGGTGAAGACAGAAGCAAAAAATTCATTTAATCTCTCCGCTATGGCCTTGTCTTCCCTGAGTGCCCCTTTTACCCCTCGATCATCTAGCTGTCCAATTGATTCTTTTGCTGCCTTCTTGCTTCTAATATACCTAAAAAAAGTTTTTACTATGCATTTTGCCTCCAACACAATCTTCTTTTCAAAGTCTCTATTTGCCTCCTTTTTTAATACATGGAATATATCTGTCCTAGGCTTCCAGGATCCATGCCTGATGTAAATGTTTGACCTTTGCAGCTGCTCTTCTAAGGTGTTTTTTTTTTTGTCACCGTTCTTCTCATTTTATCACAGTCTTCTTTTTGAAAGTTAAATGCTAACATATTGGATTTCCTGTGTATACAGGTACTTACTCCAGAGCTGTTATCTAATCTGACCATATTATGATCACTGTTATCAAGCAACCCCAGCACCATTACCTTCTGCCCTAGATCATGCGCTCCACTAAGACTCCTGTACCAGCTGCTCCACAAAGCAGTCCTTGATTTTGTCAAGGAATTTTACCTCCCTAGCATACCCTAATGTTACATTTACCCAGTCAATTTTGGGGTAATTGAAATTACCCATTATTATTGTGTTCCCCAGTTTGTTAGCCTCCTTAATTTCTGATAACGTTTCTACATCAGTCTGTTCATCCTGGCCAGGTGGACAGTAGTACACTCACTATCCTTTTCCACTTTTACAAATGGAATTTCAATCCATTGGGATTCCAAGTTGTGTTTCATGTGCTGCAGAATATGATTGAAGACCCTCCTTAACATATAATGCTACTCCTCCACCAATTCAATCTACCCTATCACTGTGATATAATTTGTATGACAGTGTCCCACTGGTTATCCTCCTTCAACCAGTTCTCAGAAATGCTTATTATATCTATTTTTTTTCATTTAGTGCTATATTTTCTAACTGTCCCATCTTATTTCCTAAGCTTCTGGCATTTGCATGTAGACATTTCAAACTATGCTGGTTATTCCTATTTACTTCTCGCTCAGCAGTTGAAAGTGATAATGTGCAATCTTGAAAATCTGCTTTTTATTCAAAGACACCTGGTCTACTATGGTCTCTGTTGCAACCTTGTTATCGGGATGCCCTATCTTCCTTGTTTTGGTGATATCTTTGAAAGATACTTTATTCTGAACCATGTGCTTTTGAGCGAATGTCTACCTTCCCCCTGTTTCTAGTTTAAAAGTTTCTCTATCTTTTAAAATGCCGATGTCAGCATCCTTGTGTCGTCCCCCCCCCCCCCCCCCCCCGGTTAAGGTAGAACACATCCTTTTGAAATAGCCCCCCCCCCCCCCTTTCCTAGAATGTTGTCCAGTTCCTAACAAATCTAAAACCCTCCTTCCTGCACCATCGTCTCATCCATGCATTGAGACTCTAGAGTACAGTCTGTCTCTTGGGCCCTGCGCATGGAACAGGGAGCATTTCTGAAAATGCTACCCTGGAGGATCTGGATTTTAGTTTTGTGCCTAGGAGCCTAAATTTAGCTTCCAGAACTTCTCTCCTATATTTTCCTTTGTCATTGGTAGCCACATGTACCATGACATCTGGCTTCTCCCCTGCCTATCTAAAATCCTATCTATGTGAAGTGTGAGGTCTGACACCTTTGCACCACAAGCAGGCAAGTGACCAGGTGATCCTCATGTCCACCAGTCACCCAGCTATCTACTTGCCTAATAATCAAATCACCAACTACAAAAGCTGCCCTAACCCTTCCCTAATCTTTTGGAGACACATCCTCCTTGTGTCCAGGCTCCGCCCATTCTGCCTCGCCTCACCCTATGCCTGGAACAACCTTCCTGAGCCCCTACGTCAAGCCCCCTCCCTGCCTATCTTCAAGTCTCTGCTTAAAGCCCACCTCTTCAATGCTGCCTTCGGCACCTAACTCTTACCTTCAGGATATCCGGACTGCCCCAAATTGACTGCCCCCATCGTATCATCTACTCACTTGTCCTTTAGATTGTAAGCTCTTTGAGCAGGGCATGTCCTTTTATGTTAAATTGTAAGCGCTGCGTAACCCTAGTAGCGCTTTAGAAATGTTAAGTAGTAGTAGTAGTAGTGAAAGGATATTGCATCCCCTGGTCCTGGCTGCAGGTTCAATTTATCCATAGGTTCTGCACATCAATGCAGAGTCATTATTGCCCGTAAGCATTAACCAGTCTGCTGAAGTTAAAGAATTGTGCAAGCATGTATGTAATTTGTTGTATAATATGCAACTAAAGAATTTTCTACATACAAAACTTTATCCTACTCTTTATTTCCATTTATATGGTAGCATCTGATGAGGACATTTTAATGTACAAATTTTTGAGCCACTTTAGAGGATGGTGTCAAATGTTTGTGGTTTTTGCTATGCTACAAATGTGATATTTACAGTTGAATATTACTAAAATAGTAGCTCTGAATTTGCAGAAAGCTGTTTGGTGAAGTAATAAAGTTTTTCAACTTGTAAAGAAAAGACACGAGAGGCATAGTACAGGGTTAAACAAAAAAAATAATGACCAAGAAAATGCAGCAGAAAAATACTGAAATGATCTAAATTGGATCGGGTGCCACTAGCTTGAGTGAAATTCCAGTTACAACTTGTTTGTATATACTATACCATATAAACACTTGAATGATCCTGTCTTTTGCACTATGCAAATGTAAGATAAGAACTAGCAGAAATTCTGGGAGACTGAAATCATTCCCAACATACCCCGTCTTAGGAATGAGATTCATTTCTGTAATATTATGCACTTTACCCTAGAAATACAGGAAAAGTATAAGGAACAAGGCGTGAAATCAAATCTGGTCATACAGCAACCTAGAAAATACCATGCAGACTTTCTGGTGCCCAGATATTGGGAGATAAATCCACAGGTAACTTCCTCAACTCCAGGAGGGTTTTATCTGCCTACATTCTACAAGTGACCACAAATCAAGTCAGCTTAAACAATAGAACAATAGAACTCTTTTACTGGAAAAAAAAAAAAAAAAGAAACACCCTCTCTACCCCCACAAAAATAATAATTAAAAAAAATTCCAAGGTCAGCTGTTCAGTAGTACAACCATTTAGCCTATCATTGTCTGCTTTTTCCAAGAGGAAAACATCCTGCTTAATGGCACAGTTGGCAGTATACACACATCCTTATAATACTTTGGCAAGTGATGGAAGGAAGATAAGTCCTATGTAAGCAGAAAAGATTTGCATCCTTTGACACTCTGCAGCTATAGCTCCCAGCAGCAATCCAAGCCTTGGGTGAAAAGAACTAGTGTATTATCTGTTTGTGGCAGGTCACTAACATGCTTTCCTTTGCCTATACAATGCTTCTATTCCCTCAGCCTCTTTCTATAGTGTCTCCTTAGGGTTACCACATGTCCTCTTTTGGATATCTTCAGATATGTCCTACAGGATTTTTAATTTTTTTAGGAAATGTCCTCTTTTTCTCTTATGTGCCTATGACCAGCACACCTACCCACATAATGAGAGAAACCATCTTTGGCTTATTAGTCAGTCTGGACACATGGGGGTTCTAAAGAGAGAAAAAGGCATTGCTGATCCCCTCTCTGCTCCCCTGCTAGTTGAATCTGTCAAAGGAATTTAGTTTGTGCAGCACGATTTTAAGCATATGCCATGCAAAAACTTTCACATGTATCTCAGAAGTCAGCCAAATGGATATGTGCTCTTATGATAAGTATGCGTGTTAGGCTCAGACTCAGTCGAACTCAAATCCAGAAATTCTTGAAAAGTAGAATGTCTACTGTAAGTAAGTCACTGTTTGATGTGTGTTCATTAACTACAAGTAAATATTTTTTTTAGTAAAGATAGCAACCATTTTTAATTTTTCTGTCCTCTTTTTTTGTCTCTGCAAATATGGTAACCCTATGTCTCCTCTGTGGCAACTGATACTAGCTCTATAGAGGCATAATGGTGGCAGTGGTGAAGCATGAGAAAGTTGTGGATGTGTCATAAGCCTAATGTTCTTGATGTCTTTCCACCTGTTGTGGCCCACATCAGTGGTAGTAGCTGTCTGTCTCGTCAGAGAGGTGGATACATAATTTAAGGATTACAGGATATTTTTGTACAGGAAATGAATTTGCTTCGGTCTATCTGGAGGTTATTCTGGACCATACTTTTCTTTCTCTTTTGTATCAGGATCATTCTGTTCTTCTTGCCAGTTTCTCACCAATGCACCATCTATTCCCCTGCTTTTACAATTCACATATCAAAAGCATCTAAACAGTTTACATTAATTAAACAAAGGGTCTGATATTCAAAAGTTAAAACCTGTTGAGCTCATCATCCACCAATATTCAGCAGCAGTTAAGTGGGTAAGGCCACTGAATATTATTTGTGACCACCGGTTAGTATATGGGTAGTCCATGGGTGGAACTTAACCAGTTAGTGGTGATTTTCAGTCCGCACTTGCGCAGTTGCAGTATCCTGCTCAATCTGTCTGCCAGGCAGTTGTTCTTGCTGGGTAGGTAAGTGGCACAGAGATCTATCCCGTGAAGTAGGGTCCACTGCCACATGCCCCATGCCTCCTGACCCAAGAGGTAGCATCCTGTACCCCCCTGCTTGTTGACGTAGAACATCACAACCTAGTTGTCTGTTTGAATGAGCACAATTTGGTTCTGGAGCCAATCTCTGAAAGCCTTTAGAGCATTCTAAATAGGAGATTGATATGGACCTGAACCTCCTGAGCAGACCACTGGCCTTGAGTGTGAAGCCCATCTATATGAGCTCCCCAACCCAAGTTGGAATCATCCAGTAACACCTTCTGAGGCAGTGGAATTTGGAAAGGAATCTGTTCAGGTCCCTTAGGTCTAGGATGGGCCTGTTTTGGTGTCACAAGGAAGTATCTGGAATAGAATCCCTTCCCTTCTTCCCCTAGTGTTATGGTTTTGACTGCTCGGGCCTGTAGAAGGGTGGAGCATTCCTCTGCAAGTATCTGCTTGTGCTGAGAGCTGGTGAACATTGCTCTCAGTGGGCAATTTGTAGGTCTCTGATGCCAATTTAGTGCGTACCTGAGATGGACTATTTGAAGAACCCACAGGTCAGAGGTTACAAGGGCCATCTGTTTGTAACAAATGAACCTCCCTCTAACCAGAAGGTCATCTGGGATGGATATTTTTAGAGCGGCTATACTCTTCTGAAGCCAGCCAAAAGCCCATACCCTGCTTTGACTGGGGATCTGGCTGGGAATTTTGAGGATGTGGCTGGCGAGGCCTGGGATGCTGGACCTGAGTTGCCTGAGTGCAACAAGTTGGAAGCTGGTACCTACATTTTTGAGAGTGGTAGGTACGCAACCTAGACCTGGTCAAAAATCTTCTTGCTGAAGAAGATGCAGATGGAGTATGTCAAAAGAGTGTGGATAGTGTCTGTATGTTTTTATGAGGTCAGCAACCTCCTCTAACTTCTCTTCAAACAAGGTGTTCTCGTTCCATGGCATTTCCAACAACCTCTCTTGAACCGCTAGCTCCAGGTCAGAGACATGCAGCCATGAGAGTCTGCACATCCCCACACCCATTCCAAGGAGTCTGGATGCAACATCAAAAGTATCATAGATGCCCTTGGCACACTCCATGGCTTGTTGGCCAGTTGATGAAGCTTTGTGGCCTGCTCCAAAAGGAGAGAGTCCATCAGCCAGTGTACTGTTTACCAGAAATTCCAAGTAAAGATTCATGTAGAACTGGTAGGACTGGATACAGGCAGTGAGCATTGTCTGAAAAGTATTCCTCCCAAATTAATCCAAAGTTCTAGCCTCCCACCCAGGGGGTACCAAGGCATGAGACCAAGAATTTGTGACCTGTTTGAGAGCAGATTTCACCACCATGGAGTTGTGGGGCAACTGAGTCTTCTCAAATCATGGAGCTTTATGTATACGATATGCAAATCCACCTCCTTAGGTGAGGCCTGCACTGTGAGGGGAGACTCCCAGTACAACAGTGCATCCTTAAGGATAGAATGCAATAGTACAGTGACCTCTAGGCTTCTCCTCCATCTGCAACTTAAATGGGAAGGCCACCACAAAACTGGTGAAAGACAGCACCTTTCATGGATATATCCAGTCTCTCTTGAGTAGGAGAGGGATCAAATAGAATTCCATATGACTCCTCCTCCGAGAAGTAATGTGGATCCTCATCTGACTTCCATGAGCAGTTCCAGTCAGACTTTTCATCATACTCAGGAGCAAGTGAATGAGCCTGTGCCAATCTCGCTCTAATGGAACAATGTCCACAGTCTAAGGAGATTCAAGGAGCAAACCTACCCTCAGACTCCGGGGAAATTTCCTTCCCCAATGTTGAAGTTGGTTCTGCCTGCCAAGACATTAACGTTGACACCTGGTGAGGCACCAGCATTGAAGATCTGGGCACCAGCATTGATGTAGCCTCAGAGAGGGCCTGGTGCTGTTCTGGCAGTGGTGCAAGTACCTTTGATGACAAAGTGGGAGCCCCCTGCAGCAACTTTGCAAGCTCCTCCCAGACCTTGTTGCGGCACAGCTCATCAAAACTGGGCATCGGCAAAGGCATGGGAGCTGGGCTAGAGGCAGTTTGAGATGATGACAGTACCAAACCGATGGCAAGGACCTGGCCATTCAGTGACTTGTGCATCGGCACCTCTTCTAAAGAGAAGGTGCACTCCTCCCGGCACCAACAGTTCTTGGAGATCAGATACACTGATGTCCTGGTGCTCCCAGCAGCGTGAGTGTCTGAAGACCAATGCTTATGCATGTAGGGCTTCCCCTGATGCACAGAGCCTTGATCCCCTGGTGTCGATGAGGACACCACGAAATCCATATGAGTCCTCAGTGTCAGGTCTGATGCTGACTGGTCACGGGATTTACTAACAGTGCCCAGTGTTGAGGCAGGTAAGGACTCACTTGACGCTGGTGCACTCCCAGTGAATGCCAAATTCAGAACAGACATGAAGATCGACAATGAAGGTGCTGAAGTCGATGGTCCTGCCTTCGAAGAGCCAACATGTTGCTTTATTTGAGCCAGTTGCACCCACTGAGTTCTCACCTGTATGTACAAACAGAGGGGTCATGATCTGGCCCAAGGCACCCAATGTACCAATTGTGTGGGTCTGTGGCAGAAATCACGCGTCTACTCTTGGCACACCATTTGAAGTCACTGGGGGTCTTCTGAGACATTGAAAAAAGTATCTCAACCAAATTAAACTCCTAAATCTTGAGCCAAGAAAACAGGGGGCAGTGTTAAAATTGAGGATGGGCCTATGGCCTAACCACGCAGCCGCTCCCGAAAATAAAGCAAACTTAAAACTACCAAAATTTTAAAAAAAAAAAAACCTAGAAGGGACAAAAACCCATAGCTGAAGAAAGAATAAGGAAAAACTAGAAAAAAATACAGAAAAAATACCCACACGGGAAGGCACTCTCAATCAAAAGTAGAATCAGTACAGAGTGAGAAAGAGAACACAAACATGTCCTCTCAGCTCGCGGGTTGGGTGGGAAGGCACCAGTGCTTGGCTGGTGGGATGCTGCTAGAACTTTTTACCTTACTAGCTAGTCAACATCTGTACTGTGCTCCATGACATCGCCCAGATGTAAGCTGCATTGAGCCTGCCATGAGTGGGAAAGCGCGGGGTACAAATGTAACAAAAAAAAATTATGACGGTCTGATTGTACTCAGTGAGTTACGTGATTATCCTTATCTTGTTTGTTGGAATCATATTTTCAAAACTTTGAATAATTCTAAAAAGAGAGAATGTTTACACTACTTTTGGTGAATTAATGTAGCCCTCTGCTTAAATATTTCAATGAACCATAGAAGTAGCATTATACCTCTTTATATAAATTAGCAGACCTGATGTGCAATCATTGTAATGTTTTCTTTTCAACAAGAGGAAGTAAAGCCTAACCTAGTAATTGAAAAACAGTTGTAAAACAAACTATTCCTGGTTTCTTTTATTTCAAACAGTACAGGGACATCAAGTACTAAGGAATAATTGGTTGGCTGAAAAGCACACTTGGGAACCATATCTACCCATCTGACTCTGAGATCTATGAATATAAACCTAACTGAGTACAGTAATTATAGTGAAACATGATGGTGATAATATGTTATACTGTTAAAATTGCAATGACTGTTGCAGTCAAAAATCTTATTTTGGCCTGCACTGTGATTCATTCTTTGTGGAAATAAAGATTTATATGTAATGCAAAGATAAATCATGGAATATTATAGACAGTGATCTGCAAAAGTGCTATACTTTAGACTTGTTCAGTTTTTATAGTCTTTTTTCTATATCAGATGTTGTGAGACAGGAATAACTCAGATAAGTTTATGTATTTCTCTAAGCAAGAATTATAAATTTATTACATACTAGTAAAAAAGGTCCGTTTCTCAAACAAATGAAACGGGCAATAGCAAGGTTATCATGTAATGGCGATGATGTTTTTAAGGGAACTGTTAGGAGAAATGTGCTGTGATAATAAATGTTCTGGACTGAGTTTGAAGGCGCCCATGTGCGAGTCCACAAAGCCGTTCTACGCCAGGCTCAGTTCCTGCTCTTGCATTTCTGCCGCCGCTACTACCGGGTGGTGCCTGGCGAAGGAGCCCACGCCCAGGGCAGGGAACTGCGGTCTGGCATCTAGTAGCATCAGTGGCGTACCAAGGGGGGGGCAGTGGGGGCGGTCCGCCCCGGGTGCACGCCACTGGGGGGGTGCCGCACGCCTGTCGGCTCTTCGTTTTCATGCTCCCTTTGCCCCGGAACAGGTTACTTCCTGGTCCGGGGCAGAGGGAGCATGAAAACGAAGAGCCGGCAGGCACGCGGCACCCCCCCTCCCCAGCTGCGTGCACCCGGGGGGGGGGTTCTTTCGTCGGGGGATCGGGGATTCTTTCACCGGGGGGGGCGTCGCACTGTTCCGGGGGGGCGCTGCACCCGGGGGGTGGGGCGCATCGGCGATCCGCCCCGGGTGTCAGCCCCCCTAGGAACGCCACTGAGTAGCATATTCCCGGTTCCCCCGCCTCCGAGCCTGCTGCTCACTGCCGCTTTCCCCTGTACGGAGAAGAGGGGCTGCAGAGCCAAGAAGAACAGAGCAGAAGGGAGAGAGGGGACCCGCTTTTTCTCTGTTTGTGGCTGTGCTCCTGAGGAATGTCCCGACTTTTGCCGCTTCTAAAACGGACCCAAAACTGGGCAGCTGCAACTCACAGAATGTGTCCAGGAGAAACCGGCTCACAGAGCTCCAGAACTGCCAGGGACTGTCTCATGGTTCTGGTGCTGTCGCTGGTAAGATCCTGGGCCCCTGAGTGACAGGATTGGATGGCAGCGCCGCACCCTGCTTTTCTTTAAGTTGCTGCTAAGGATGATGAAGGTGGGTGGGAGGAGGAGGAGAAAGCAGTGGAGGATGAGGGGAGGAGGGGGAGGGGGCCTAAAGAAAAACAACAAACACCCCCAAAGAGAGAGAGAGAGAGAGAGAGAGAGAAATAAAGACAGAGAAAGCTTCACAGATCAGTGAGGGAAGAGAAGCAGAGATAGATACATGTGAAAGTGAAGTAAACCAGAGACACAGTAAGACCACACTAAGATGGAGAGAGGCTGTAATACACTAATACGGAGGCACAGCGCGGTAGTGAGTTGCAGCGGTGTACCAAGGGTGGGAAGGTGGGGGCGATCTGCCCCGGGTGCATGCTGCTGGAGGGGTGCAGAAACCAGCCGCGCACCTGTCGGCTCCGCTGGTTCCCTGCTCCCTCTGCCCCTGAACAGGTTACTTCCTGTTCTGGGGCAGAGGGAGCAGGGAGCCAGCGGAGCTGAGAGCTACGCGGCTGCTCCCAGCAGCTAAGAATTCACCCCGGGAGGGGGGGTTGATGTGCCGGGGGGGGTCATTGCACGGGGGGGGGGGGGGGGACGTGCTGCACCCAGGGGAGGATCATCACTGGTGATTTGCGATGTGATCGCTGCCAGTTTTGCGCCGGAATCTAGCAGTTTCCGGCGCAGAAAGTGAGGACCTACTGCAGGGGATCCTGCGCTTGCTGCTCTCTTCGGTGCAAGCACTCGCAAAGCTCTTACTCGCTTCGCTCTGTACTTCTCTGACAGCGCCTCTCCCTACACCCCCTTTAACAGCAGCCCGATTATTCACCAGGCCGGCACTGATTGGTCAGCTGGCGCGGCTCCTTCCTGAGTTGCCTTGCAGCTGTCTAATAGTATAAATTGTACCTGGGGTTCACTGGTTGCCCAAATTGTACCTCGGGTTCGCTGGCTGGCTTGTTGTCTGTGTTGGTAACATCCCCTGACATCAGCTGAGCTCACCTCTAGCGTTCCCTTCCCTCTCATTTTTCCACCCTCTGATGTCATTAAGTCTTGACGCGAGGGCAGGGCAGTGAGGGGGAATGGAACGCTGGAGGCTGGCTGACGTCATGAGTTGTTACGAACCCAGACAGCCAGACATGGAACGTTGGAAGTGCAAATTATTATATAGGATAGTTGATCTCTTACCATGTATTAGATTTAGTATCCTGAAATTAGTTTTACTTATTTCAGTAAGTATATCTTATTTTACCTGTCTCTTGATGATCTGTATCTTTCAGGTCTAATGTATTTAATTAACCAAATGAGATATAATTTGATGTGCATCTGGTTTCCAAACAATAATTTTAAAAAGAAACCGTGCCTCTTGATATCTGATGTAAAGATTCCACAGTTGCATTCTGCAGATTTGTACAATATGCTATACTATGGGGCTCTTTTTCAAAACAACAACAACAACAACAAAAAAAATCAAAGAAATCATAAGATGGCAGAAGGACAGTTTTCTCTCAAAAACATCCAAGTCTTTGAACACCCTGATTTTCGACATTTCACTCCAAAGTTCGTCCACATTTCAAAGGAACGTATTTTGGGCGGGACATGGGTGGCACCAAAAGATAGATGTTGATGGAACAAAATAAATACATCTAGGGCCAAAATTAAGATGTTTTTGGTTAGACCTGTTTTAGTCACAACAAAGTGAGCAAAAGGTGCCCTAAGTGACCAAACAATCACTGGAAGGATTAAGGCATAACCCCCCTTACTGACCCCCTCCCAACCCCCTAAGATGTGATAGTGATAGTACATACCAGGCTCTATGACATCTTCAGATACATTGGTCATTCCTATTAGAGCAGCAAGCAGGTCCCAGGAATAGTCCAGCAGTCAGTGCAGTGGACTGTAGAGAATGGGACCCAGCCCCATATCTCACTCTAACTGGTTCACTTGTGATAGAACATGTGAGCCCTCCAAAAAGCATTAATATGCACTGTACCTACATGTTGGTGACACTTGCAAGAATAAGGGCTATTGTAGTGGTGTACAGTTGGATACAGTAGGTTTTTTGGTGGATTTTGGAAGGCTCTCCATACAATATAAGGGGGTAATGGTGAGATGTGTACCTGGGAGCTTTTATATGAAGTTCACTGCAGCGCCCCCTAAAGTGCCCCGCTGCTCTGCTGGGATATCTGTGTGGCTAATCTACTAAGTCCCCGTACATCCCAATGGCTTGTTTTTGTGTGTTTTTCCCTTGGACCTTTTTTTTTAAAAAATTGTCCTAAAAGATGGACAGAGTCTGACCGATATTCATCAGAGCAGTTAGCGTCGAGTTAACCAGCTAACTGGAACCAGCCAATTACAACCCATCATTTTCAGTGGCTAAAGATAACCGGCTATGTTTCTGAATATTGGCAGATATTTTTCAGATAACATAGCCGCTCACATGAAAGTAACCACAATAAAAAATATTGGACTCACCATGCTCAAAGCCGCTGAGTTTTGAAAATGACAGTCAATATGGTGCCTGGTCAGTTCTGAATATCTCTTGAGATCGAAAGTAGTTATGTGATATATGACAGTAGAACAATTTGGCATTCCACATAACCCACAGGCCAAAAGTGGCACAAATCCGTAGGTAGGTAAGCTCTCCCACGTGGAGCCTGATGGAAAGGCGGTCAGATTTGACTGACCATGTCCTTGGGCGCTGTGTTAAAGGCAGATACAAAATGTATGTTAACTGGCCATATTTGCCTCTATGAACTGGTTATATGCATATACTGGGTATATTGACATAACTGACAATGTTTGGGAAACTCTGTATTATGTGCCAATCTGTCCTCTAGCACTCTCTGTGGCCTGGAGATTCAGAGTACAGAGAAGAAGTTGCAGGGGAAGAGACTGCCCAGCTTTAGCAGAGCAGAGGTTCTAGAATTGGGCAGGCTGGTCCTTTGCCTTGAGCTGCAACTCTATCCTGTGTACCAGAGGGTTGGCCTGCGAACTTCCCTGAACCTCTAGAGAAGATCCAGAACCACATATGGAGGTAAGAGAGATTTCCACACCCTGGGACCCAGGTGTTTATATAGGCCACAATACTGTCCAGTTTGGGTAATGCATTCTGTATCCAGGGGCGACCCATTCTTGGCTCAGGCCCACCCAGTCCTAGTCTGCGAGCCAATCGCAGCTCTAATGTTATTTTTTTCTTACCCGCAGCGGCGAACGGGCGGCCCTAAAAGCAGCAAGCAGCCAGGCTCGTCGACTCTATCCTTCCTTCGCTTCCTGCCCTCTCTGCGAGCGTCCTGCCCGCTCGAAAGGAAATGACATCAGAGGAAGGCGGGACGCACGCAGAGAGGGCAGGAAGCGATTGCGAAGGAAGGATGGAGTCGACGAACCTGGTTGCTTGCTGCCTTTAGGGCCGCCCGTTCGCCGCTGCGACTTGGGGAGTGGAGTGGAAGTGAGCCAGCAGCCTATCTATTCCACTCCCCCGCGCAGCCGTCGCCGTTCAGGCAAGTTAAAGCAGGCAAACCTGTGAGCTGCTGCAAGCTGCATCCACGTTGTATGTCTTTATTGAGACAAATGGGAGATGCTGTGAAGGGGGAGGGAGATGCTGGATAGAATGGGGAAGGGATCGATAGAAACAGGATGGGCAGGGGAGAGAGGAGAATTGCTGGACAACAGGGATTGCTAGAGGGGACAGGGGAGAGAGGAAATTTCCTGAAGATGGATGGAGGAGAAGGCAGGGGAATGGAGAGTTGCTGGACATGGAGTGGAGGGCAGGGGAAGGAGGAGAATTGCTGGGCATGCATGGATGGAGGGGAAAGGGGAGAGGAAATTTGCTGGAGATGGATGGAGAAGGCAGGGGAATGGAGAGTTGCTGGACATGGAGTGGAGGGCAGGGGAAGGAGGAGAATTGCTGGGCATGCATGGATGGAGGGGAAAGGGGAGAGGAAATTTGCTGGAGATGGATGGAGAAGGCAGGGGAATGGAGAGTTGCTGGACATGGCAGAGGGCAGGGGAAGGAGGAGAATTGCTGGACAACAGGGATTGCTAGAGGGGACAGGGGAGAGAGGAAATTTGCTGGAGTTGGATGGAGGAGAAGGCAGGGAATGGAGAGTTGCTGGACATGGCGAGGGCAGGGGAAGGAGGAGAATTGCTGGGCATGCATGGATGGAGGGGAAAGGGGAGAGAGGAAATTTGCTGGAGTTGGATGGAGGAGAAGGCAGGGGAATGGAGAGTTGCTGGACATGGCGGAGGGCAGGGGAAGGAGGAGAATTGCTGGGCATGCATGGATGGAGGGGAAAGGGGAGAGAGGAAATTTGCTGGATATGGGTGGATGGAGGAGAGGGCAGGAGAGAATGGAGAGTTGCTGGACATGGATGGATGGAGGGGAGGGCAGGGGAAAGGAAAGAGGAGACTTGCTGAACATGGATGGATGAATGGAGGGGGCAGGGAACAGAGGACATTTGCTGGATATGGGTGGATGGAGGAGAGGGCAGAGGAGAATGAAGAGTTGCTGGAGGGAGGGGCGAGAAGTCAGGGAGGAGATGCGCATGGATGGAGGGGAGGGAAGAGAGGAGAAATGCTGGACGTGGATGGAGTGAAAGGCAGGGAAGAGAGGAAAAATGTTGGACAAGGATGGAGGGAAGGAAAGACAAAGGAAGGAGATGCTCATGGATGGAGGGGAGGGAAGACAGAGGAAGTATATGCACATGGATGGAGGGGAGTGAGGAGAAATGCTGGACATGGATGGAGGGGAAACTGCTGAGTTGAGGAAGGATAGGGACAGGGCTACAGATGGTAGACAGGACACATAAGGACACAAGAGGATAGTGGACATGGTGAGAGAAAAAATATCAGATGGAAAGAATACACTGCATGAAACAGAAGACACTGGGACCAAAGCGAATAGATCAGACAACAAAGGTAAAAAAAAGTATTTTATTCAGAATGTATTAATTGGAATATGTCAACTTTTGGAAATGTACATCTGTGATATTTTGCATGTAAGTTTCAATTTTTCTGGTATTGCTGCATGCTGAGTCTGACTTCTTGAGTTAACTTTCCAGTTCAGTATTTTGCCTTCATATTTTTTGATTTCTAGATCCTTGTGTCATGTCCGTTGTGTCATGTGTTTTTCATGTGTGATCAAGGTGCAGTATTCTGATAGCGTGTAGTATTTGCAGCCCTTTTTGTTTTGCTTTTTTTTTTTTCACGAGGTAGTGTATTGGTGTTTTAGAGCCTAGTGTAATTACAGTTCTGCCTTTTCAAGCGTAAGGTTGTAGCTCGTCCTGTCCTTGGAATTAGTGCTGTTATGGTTTAGTAAGGATATGAGTGTGTTTTTGCACAAGTTTATGTATAGCATTTTGCAGTGGAGCGATTGTGGGATAATGTAATTATATTTAAAAATATCAATTTTTCCATTAAGTATGTATGTGGTTATACTGATGCAGGGCAGCTTTTGGGCAGACTACTTAGAAATCCATCACCAAGTGAATTCTAAGGCATTATTTTGTATGATCCCAAGAGACACTGCTCATACTTATATAGACAGTGCGTGCCCACCCATATTAGCTCTGGGCCCACCCAAAATCTCAGGTCTGGCTACGCCACTGTCTGTATCACACAGTCTAGGGCATTTTCCTCCAACCTTTCACTGGTAAGCCCATAATTTGTGCAGTTTTTAATAAGCTAGGGATGAGTGCAGATACCTATGATGTCAAAGGTTCACTACTTCCCTACTTGTGCAGCTGAATCAGTGAGTGCCAACAGGAGTGGAGATTGGGTAGGGAAAAAAAAGTAGGAGCAAAGCAATGTGCACAACTTGTCTCATGAAGTTGGCTAAGCAATCGAGGATACAAATCCCAGGTCTCAATTCAATAATGCTGTGGAGAGCATGGAGCTTATCTAACGGAGAACAGATGAGTAGTATCACTCACCAGTGTGGACAGGACAAACGTGGATGAAAGGTGGGGAGGTCCTGGTAGAAGGCTGTTGTCCCAGGACTCTGAATACAAGGTGAAATCTGTGTCGTTTTGTCCCCACAGAAAATTTGGAATGTGGAGGGACCTGGAAAGGCTGAAATCAAGTGTCCACCACTACAGGCAACAACACTCTGACCAGTACCAGCAGCTCAGGCAAGAGGTGGCAGGCAGCAGAGAGAAGTGCTGGACAGCTCACCTATGCATGTTAAATACAGCTTTTTTGTGGGTTTAGGTTTCATGTGTTTGGAAGGGTATGTGTACCTGCATGTCCTCTGGAAACTAGTGCCAAGCTTAGGGTCCATAGAGTCTCATCTCTTTTGGGGATATGTGGTATGTGGACATGTGTCAACTTAGGTGATCCAGAAAGATGAAAACATGTCACCCTTGGTCAGTGGTGTGCTGGTAAATGTTTAACAACAGGCTCTCTCCCCAGTAAACCTCTGCACCCCCCCCCCCCCCAATTGCAAGGCTGGCCATAGCCGGGGAGAGGGGCAATGCATTACTCTCTCCAGGAAAAAAAAATTAAATGCTCTCAGGTTCCAATCTAATTCATGTTTAATGTGGGATAAAATGTCATAAATAAGTAAAAAAATATAAACTTTTAACATTGAGCACCTGATTCTCATAACATGATGTCTGTTTTAGAAGCCCTTTACCAGGAAAAAAAATCTCTGCGGTATACCCAAAATGACACAAACCAAATTAGCATACAGACCAGGAATTAGGAGAATAGACAATCTTGCCAATTCTGAAAAACAATGTGTTATCAAAATCTCAGAACCTAACAAACAGATCCCTATTCAGACATTTGGCCTTGCAGTCACACATGCAGAACAGAGATAGACTCTCTTCAAATTCTTCAAAAATTAACCTGAAATTCTAAGAAGTTAGACTCTACATGCAGCACAATACCAGAAAAACAGAAAGAAACACATTGCTATACATTGCAAAATATGATAGCAGATGTAAATTCTCAAAGTGGACATATTCCAAACACTAAAATGAAAATAAAATGATTTTTTTTCTACCTTTGTTGTCTGGTGACTTTGTTTTTCTGATCATGCTGGCCCAGTATCTGATTCTGCTGCTCTTTATCTGTCCTCTTAACTCCATTTCCAGGGCTTACTTCCCATTTATTTCTTTACTTTCCTCCTTTCTTCTTCATTTCTTGCCCTCCATAAGTAAAAGCTGGGTCCTACTACTTACTTAACATTTCTAAAGCGCTATTAGGGTTACGCAGCGCTGTACAATTTAACATAGAGGGACGGGGTCCCTGCTCAAAGAGCTTACAATCTCCGCAGACTTGACTGTCCAGTGGATCCAGCTTCTGCCTATATTCTCCATGTGCAGTTTTTCTCCTCTCTTCCTTTTCCCTCATCTCATTTCCTTCCTCTCTCTTCCCTCCCCTCCATACATGCCTAGCATTTCTTCTCTCTCCTTTCCCTCTCCTCCATCCATGTCCAGCATTTTTCCTCCCTCCTCCATCCATGTCCAGCATTTCTCCTCTCTCCCCTCCATTCATGTTCATCTCACTTCCTCTGTTTCCATCCCCTCTATCCATGTCCAGCATTTCTTCTCTCTCCCTTCCCCTCCATCCATGTGCATCTCCTTCCTGCCTTCCCTCACCTCCATCCATATCCAGAATTTCTCCTTCCCTCCATCCATGTCCAGCAACCCTCCACTCTCCCCTGCCCTCCCCTCCATCCATCCATGTCCAGCAACTCTCCTCTCCCCTCCATCCACCCATGTCCAACAACCCTCCACTCTCCCCTGCCCTCCCCTCCATTCACTCATGTCCAGCAACTCTCCTCTCCTCTGCCCTCCATCCATATATCCATCCATATCCAGCAATTCTACTCTTACCCCTGCTTCCCTCCATCCATCCATATCCAGCAATCCTTCTCTCTCTCTCTCTCCCCTGGTCCCCTCCATCCATCCATACCCAGAAATTCTCCTCTATCCCCTGCCCTCCCCTCCCCGTCCAGCAATTTCTCCTCTCTCCCTGAACCCTGCCCTCCATGTCCAGCGATTCTCCTTTGCCCCTATCATCCGCTCCCATCCATGTCCAGTGATTCTCCTCTCTCCCCTGCCCTCCCACTCCCATGTCCACCTGCCCGCCCTCTTCTTTCTTTCTTTCTTGCATTTGTATCCCACATTTTCCCACCTATTTGCAGGCTCATTCCTCTTTTTGTTCCTGCCACCCTGCATGGTTTAAATCTTTTATTTATCTCCGTCACAGTGGCCGCGTCAGTGAAAGCCCTGCCTGTCTCTAGCCTTCCCTTCATTTCACCTCCGTGTCCCACCCTTGCGGAAAAAAGAAATGACATCATAAGAAGGCGGGACACTGACAGGGAATGAAGGGAAGGCTACAGATGGGCAGGGCTTTCACTGCGGCCGCTGTGACGGAGGTAAATAAAAGATTTAAAACCCCCAGGGCAGCATGGGCGCAGGCATTCGAGGGCTGTGGGAAGTGAGGTAAGCAGTAGTAAGCATGGCTTGTGGCGCCCTCCTGCCATGCTTACCTCGCTTACCGCTGAGTTGCACTGCTCCTGGAGAGCCGACTCGCTTTCCAGAACAAGATGTTTAAAAATTTAACAACCAGCTCTTGCAAGCCAGTGCCAGCACACCACTGGCCTCGGTGCATTTGAGCACATTTGAGGTCCACCCATATTTCTGTTTAATCATTAGCCAGGGTGAGCTTCATCTAAGAGTTCTATCTGAATCATCACCTGTTGCTCCTTGGTGCCACTTTCAGAGGGGCTATAACCCTGTCTGTGCATGACTAACAATCACTGTCAGGAAGTGTGGCACTAATGAATGGCCTACTGCTCCTTGGATGGCTCTTCACAGAGGACAACAGGATAGTTTTTAGCCATGTTATAATGTATAATATTCTATACTGAGTATGCCATTTCACTCTTATCCTAAAGAATTCAAAGCAGATTACAGTAAAAAAAAAAAAAAAGTCTCTGTGAAGAGAGTTACCAAAAACATTCAATGGACAAATTATTTCAAATACTGCAATACCTCAAAAATAAAAGGCTATTTAGGAATGTTCTAAGAATCAACATAGATGGGTCATTATTGGATTTTTAGTGGAAATCACCAGCTGTACAGTGAGAGGGTACAGGCTTTGGTATTTGGTACCTGGAAACCTGGAAAGCAATATTCTAGGATGTGCTATAGCACACATGGGTAATGTGCCTCAGTTGATACTTAGCATCTGTATTTCAGGTACCTGCATGTAAGCAGTACAGAAGGTTGTTGTTTCAAGAGCCACTCTGTCCCAGCTTGTAAATTCTCTTTTTTTTTTTAAGGGGTAGGGGATAACCCAGCCTAGAATGCTAGACAACCTACTGTTCATCTGGATGGCTGGTCAGGCAATATGTTTTCATAGGCCTTTGCTGGAACACATGTCGATTTTAGCCATCTTTACTAATGGATTATTAGAAGCATCTGTGGGACTGTATATCAACATTTTGACCTGAAAATGGGCAGTTATAACACGCTATCCCTTGCAACTGAGATAGTGATAATGCTGTTATATGCATATATAGCATCTGGTTATACCCTGTTTATGACATACCTATAATCTCATTGCAATTGGGCCATGAAGTCACACCAATCCTATGTCCCCACTATAAACTGTGTGTTGTGAGGTGAGGTGTAATGTAGTGTAATAGCTTATGGAGTGGACTTTGACCCTAGGGAACTAGGTTTAAGTCCCACTGGGACTCTGTGTCCTAGTGACCACTATAGCCCCCCCCCCTTGCCTCAGATACCCTCTAAAGAGATTTGTGATGAAGGAAATACATGTAGACCTTGTACTTTTCAGTTGCCTTTGCTTATAGTACACAATGGAAATATGTAATATGCTATGGCTTACATTTTTGTCTTCAATTACATGTCCACAGAGCAGGTCAAGGTGCAGCATTGGGGGTAGCGGATTGGCCTGGGGCCCAAACAGCAGCAGAGGCAACAGCCAGGCCAGGCCACCCACAGCAGTCACCAGGCCACCCGCAGGAGCTGTAGCAGCAACCAGTCCACCTGCAGCAGCTACACCAAAGCATCCACCAGCATCTTCCCTGGATATGGGACCACTTGCCTCTATCTCATCCTCCTCTTCCCAGTCTGAAGGGGAGAATGAGGCAAACAGAAGTGCACCCTGGCAGCTACCACAACCACCCCCTCATGGTGTTCCTCTAGCTCAGCCCTTTATCGCCAGGGAGCTGGGGATGAAGGTGTGAGCCTTGTGGACTGTCATCGAAGGGCTGATTGTGGTGGTGGTTTAGTGCCTTGTACAGGCAGTGGACAAGAACACTGCCAGGCAGCAGCCTCTTCCCCGGCAGCCTCCCTCCTCCCCCCCAACCTTGGTTGATGTACCTTCCCTCCTTATTTTTTCCCTAACCTCCTAATGTACTTTGGCTTTTATGTTTTGTTCCTAATCCCTTTATCTATTTTTGCTTGGTTTGTTATTAGTTATCATTTGAGTATTATGTTTTTATGGCTGGATGCCTGATTTTATATTTGTTTTACCAATTTTTTTTAAATACATATTTTTATAACATTTGCAACTGCTGTTTCCTGTGTCATGTCTTTCGGTGTAAGGTATAGGTATGAACATAAAACTGTTTCACCTTCATTGTGGGGGTGGCAGTTCCCAAGGTGGGTATGGGACTTATGAAATTAGGGGAAATAGGGGCCTTACCAGACTCTTTTGGGTGTCTGTGCTACATGCCACAGCCATTGTTAATACAATGATACCTATGGCTAGTTGTGATTTTTCTCTAGTAAAAGGCAATGCCCTCTTATTGCATTGCTGGTCCAAAATTATCGAAACAGTACCACGTGAACACATACTGCCACCCATCGTGTGGTGCTAAAGCTTGGGACCAATCTGAGAGGAAAATACCTTTTCTACCTCTATTCTTCTTTGTGCCATGTGAAAGCTGCCATTTAGATGGGTATTTGGGATGGAAGTCCAAATGTTGTGCTCAGCCCAAGAGATGGTAGTCAGTGTAAGTGGCAATGGAACTTGAAGTGGGCCTGCCTGGTACGTTAATGGGGCAGGGTCTCCAACATGCATATCCATTCCCTAATACAGTCGGGAGAGGAACAGGCATGCAGTAATAGATGGATGTGCCTGTCTAAGATTAGACTTTGGACCAGTAATGTCCACGTAGGAGGAAGGGGCTGCTGCCAACTAGTCCTCCACTGAATGGAGTACAGAAAGTCACTGTAGTTATGTTCCTGTCTCTGGCAGCATCACAACACCACATATCTGTTAACTAAGAGAAATTGCTCTGGGATGACCACTAGCATCCTACCAAAAGTACCTTCATAGGCCTGATTCACAGCAGCTTCCTCTCTTTATGCAGTTACTCCATACACTGGTTCCCTATGTGGCCATTTCATGAGATCATATGTGTTTACTTAACTAACATCCATGTTGCTGTTCCACATTGGGAGGTTTTCATTGTATACTTGCATGTTCTTGCTAGAGGTTGGCAGCACCTGCTTACAAATATCCCAGAGGAGCAGCTGCTGCTGAAAGTGACACAACCTACATTAAAAAATGCAACAAACAGGCACATGGAACTCTGTGTGGTAGCAAATGAGCAACCCTATATCCTCAGTAACCACTACGTTGGTAGCCATACTGTCTCCAAATGGTCAGGATTTCACCAGAGGATTAAACATTTGAGGACAGTAGGTTGTATGCCCTTCAATGCTGGGCTCCCCCCACCACCCAAACAAATTACATTATCCAAAATATTATTGTATGCTACAAGTAGGGCTTAAACCAATGACCATCAGTGTTCTGGGTTGGTAGGTAGCTGTTCTTAACATTAGGTTAAAGCTCTACATAGATACTACTGAGGATAGGTAAGCATCTGATTGCTTCCTTGCTGCCACCAAGGTCAGATTAACACTATATTGGGCACTAGGCAAACATAAGACCACATCCCCACCATCATTTTACCTCTCCAGAGGTAGCAGGGAAAAGTGCAGAGCCTAGGTTTGGATATGATAGCAGTATTGCTTTCAATGGAGAGGCTAAATGGTTACAGTTGGAGAACTGCCAAGTTACTCAATTTCAGGAGAGAAATTCTGAGGCCTTCCTGGATTTCTACAACCCTATCCTGGTATATTATGGGTCATGCTCTTCTCTTGCCTATTTACAAACTGGCTGGTCAGAGCAAATATTCAGCAACACTGCTCAGTTAATTGCCACTGAATATCAGCAGCCAACTCACACACTGCGATGAAAGTGGGCAGGAGTCTCTCATGCGCCAGTGGCATAGCCAGACCCAGTATTTTGAATGGGCCCAGAGTTAACTTGGATGGGCCTTTCCACGTATTTCCCCCACCTCACCTTCCAGGAGATATTTAAAAAATACAGATTTTTTTTTTCACCTACCCCGCATCCAACATCGCTTCCCTCTCTCCTCTGCAGCGAACCAGCATCCGCCCTCCTATCTCTCAACCATATCCCTCCCTGGCATACCTTACAGGTGTCCTCTGTGCCTACAGCGATTCATATTTTCTGCCTGCACCAGCCCTGCAGGACTCTATCTACCACAATCCTCGCTGACGTCATTGCCTGTTTCCTGTCTGGTGGGACATGGCAGATGGAAACTTGCAGGGCCAGCACAATCAGCAAAAATGAATCGCTGCAGATAGTAACATAGTAAATGATGGCAGAAAAAGACCTGCTTGGTCCATCCAGTCTGCCCAACAAGACAAACTCATATGTGCTACTTTTTGTGTATACCCTACTTTGATTTGTACCTGTCCTCTTCAGGGCACAGACCGTATAAGTCTGCCCAGCACTATCCCCGCCTCCCAACCACCAGCCCCGCCTCCCACCACTGGCTGTGGCACAGACCGTATAAGTCTGCCCAGCACTATCCTCGCCTCCCACCACCGGCTGGCTCTGCCACCCAATCTCGGCTAAGCTCCTTAGGATCCATTCCTTCTGAACAGGATTCCTTTATGTTTATCCCACGCGTGTTTGAATTCTGTTACCGTTTTCATTTCCACCACCTCCCGCGGGAGGGCATTCCAAGCATCCACTACACTCTCCGTGAAAAAATACTTCCTGACATTTTTCTTGAGTCTTCCCCCCTTCAATCTCATTTCATGTCCTCTCGTTCTACCGCCTTCGCACCTCCGGAAAAGGTTCGTTTGCGAATTAATACTTTTCAAATATTTGAACGTCTATATCATATCACCCCTGTTTCTCCTTTCTTCCAGAGTATACATGTTCAGGTCATCAAGTCTCTCCTCATACGTCTTGTAACGCAAATCCCTTACCATTCTCGTAGCTTTTCTTTGCACCGCTTCAATTCTTTTTACATCCTGTCTCTGAATACTGTCGAGGAGAAACAGTATTCAGAGACAGAAGGGCAGATGCCGGGACACCACAGAAGAAAGAGGGAAGAGAGCAGTGTGGTGCCGCCGATGGGTTGGCCTGTGCCCACCACGGCTCACCTGTAGCTACACCACTGTCATGCACACTTAAATCTCTATGAATATTGACCCCTATGTGTTTTTGTAAAACAGGCAAAAATATAGACACCTTCCTGCCCAATTAACTTAGGTGTTTTGTTACCGTTTCACATATGGCTTTGGTCTGCAAGTGTCATCTTCATTATTTCTCTCTCTCTCTTTTTTCTCTCCCCCTCTGTCCTCTTTAAATAGGCCTGGTCTTTCTGAGCAACTCTTAGCACTAATTCCCGCGTATTCCCCCTGTGGTATAGCTATCACACTCTCAATGCAGTTTTCTGTTTTGAGCTTCTTGTCCTCTTGAAATCTGATTCAAGCTGTTGGTAATAAATCTAATATAAATAAACACCTGGGCCCTTACTTCAAAGAGATATGCTGCTTCTGGCTGTCTGGTGAAACACTTCTGTAAATACAATCTTTGGTACCTTATTTTCTTTTCTGCATCTGGATTTGAGTGTGGACATCTGGAATCCACTTGTGTTAACTTGTGTCTGTAAGAAATGTAGCCATCTGTTTAGCTTCTTTTGGATGGTACAAGATCAGGTGCATTTAAGTAGGGAAAAGTAAAAGATGTGCTAAAAGAAAATATCATTTTTAAATGGCTAGCAAGGTTCCTTTGCAGAAATTACTTCTACTATTTCAGCTCAAAAAAACTACATGTATTTCTTGCATACAATACTTAATAATGTATTTGCACAGGAATTTCATAAAGAGGTACCGATTGTGTATGTGAATGATAAACCAGAAATATCTTCCTTACAGCTACTGGGGTAAGGTCCAGAAAGATATTTATTTTATGACTATGAAAAGAAAAGATTTGGATTTCAAGAGAGTATTTTTAATATCAAGTCTCCATCCATGCCTAATGGGTAGGTAACTATAAGGGTTTTTCTACTCTGAATCTTCTCCTGAAACGCTTCCAAATCTTGGTTAAATGTAAACTATCCACAGCCCATTCATCTTTTTCTAGTTGGTAAATTGATCCAGGATTTTGGTAAGCCTTATAGATAGTAGGCAAAGTTTTGGGTCTAATTTTTATAATATTCAAAATGTAATCCTTTAACATCTCACTAGAGATTAAAGCTTGCTCCAGTGAAAAGAAAAAAAAGAAAACCCTCTGTTTTTTTTTTTTACAGCATTTTCTAAGTTGCCTGGTTGACCCCAGATCATTATTAGGTGTGTTTTGATAAACAACAGCACCTGTTAGAATGGGTCAGTCCATTCATCTGTCTATATCAGTTTTCACAGGTGCAGATATCTATGGAGTAGGGAGAGAAGCTTAAAAAAAAA
Organism: Microcaecilia unicolor; assembly: GCF_901765095.1. NCBI lineage: Eukaryota > Metazoa > Chordata > Amphibia > Gymnophiona > Siphonopidae > Microcaecilia > Microcaecilia unicolor. Next base: position 148,435,489 of record NC_044031.1, on the reverse strand, counting down.
AAAAGTGTGCCATGGATGGTAGACAGGACAGGCCCCACTACATGACGAGAAAGGAGCCAGCTGTAAGTGACTGTGAACTCAGGTCCACCACAGTCCAACACCTGAACAGGAGGAGAGTACACATGGTAATCCAGTCCAGGCAAGCACAAGAAAAACAGGAGTCACAACTAGGGTGAAGGGTACAGGGAGTGCAGGTAGGATCCCACCCGTCAGAATAGAAAGAACAGAAAAGCTACAGCAAGCCAAGGTTATTGTGAGCTTTGGGAAGGGTGGGGGCAACAGCTGGAGAAAATGTAAGGGAAGGTGGTGGGAAGGAAGGGAGAAGAAAGGAGTGCAAATGGGAGGGTGACAGGGACTGCAGGGAGGAGGGAGAGAATATCAAAGGGAAAGTGGCAAAGCAGAAAAAGAGACAAATAGGGGTGGTAGAAGTGCAAGATGGATGGTAGCAGGGAAAGGAGAGGGAGGGTGATAGGGGGCAGGAAGGACAAGGAGTTATTTCAGCATGGCAGAGGAGAATGTACCAGGGAGGGAAGCCAAATGTGTCCACAGCCCAAGACATCCCAGTCCCCTTGATACATCCACATACTCATATTCCCCTCCCTCAGTGCACACACACACACACACACACACACACACACACACACACACAAACACACACACACACTTTCATAATTCCCAACATAGACACAAACATGACTCTCTTGACACACATGCACAAGTCTCCAGTACCCTGATAAATACTGACACACACTCTCCCTCCTACAAACAAACACATCCCTACACATCTGAAAAGTCAGACCCCCATACCACCAACACACCCCTACACATACCCCAACATATCCCCACAGATAATCCACAGATATAAATAGACAAACACAGCGTACTTTTGTGCACAGCTCATACAGAGTCACTACTGCTCTCCCCTGCCCCATCCCCCTTTCCTCCACCTCTAATGAAATAATATAAATAAAAACAAATACATATTCTGAGGATATGGGCACAACTGCTAGCGGTCTACATGCTATGCATGTAACTTTGCAACCTCGTGTACACCTTACCAAGATGTCACCCATGTGGCAGACTACACACTATCCTCCTAATTCTATAAAAGTGACTAAATATTGTGCACACAAATTTGGGTACGCATCCAAATTGTGTGTGCAATTTAATGAATAACAAGGTAAGTAGCGTCAGAAATTGGCTTAACAACCAATTATTGGCACTAATTAGATTTATTTGGAATTTACGTGCATAAATTTAAGCACAAGATCTGCACCTAAATTTAATGTGCGAGTTCCAAAATGGGGGCAAATGTCATGGGTATAATGGGGCCATTCCTAACATCTACATGGGATGTTATAGAATGAGGGGGGTGGGCACTACTACTACTACTTAACATTTCTAGAGCGCTACTAGGGTTACGCAGCGCTGTACAAATTAAACAAAGAAGGATGGTCCCTGCTCAAAGGAGCTTACAATCTAAAGAACGAAATGTCAAGTTGGGGCAGTCTAGATTTCCTGGGTAGAGGTGTAGTGGTTAGGTGCCGAAGGCGACATTGAAGAGGTGGGCTTTAAGCAGTGATGTTATAGAATGAGGGAGGTGGGCACATACATTTGTACCACATTTCAGTTGATGCAAATGGCCGTACCTAAAGTTAGACGTGATTCCCAGGCGTAAGCGCTATTCTAAAAACTGCACCTAACTTTAATAGCAACTTATAAAATAGCACTTTTTGACTCCATATATAGAATTCACCCCTATAGAAGGCATGTGCTAGTTACAGAATAGGCAGTGCATTGTTACACTTAGAGGGGCATAATCGAAAGGGGCCACCCATCTCTAAGGGTGCCCATCTCCGGGAATGGCTACGAGAAGGGGCGGTCCCAACCGTATTATCGAAAAAGATGGGCGGCCATCTTTTCTTTCGATAATATGGTTGGGCCCGGCCAAATGTCAGAGATGGGCGGGTTTGAGATGGTTGGCATCGGTTTTCAGTGATAATGGAAATTGAAGGCGGCCATCTCAAAAACAAACAACTCCAAGGCATTTGGTCGTGGGAGGGGCCAGGATTCGTAGTGCACTGGTTCCCCTGACATGCCAGGACACCAACCGGGCACCCTAACGAGCACTTTAAAAAATTTTAAAAAACCCCATTAAAATACCTCCCAGGTGCATAGCTCCCTTACCTTGGGTGCTGAGCCCCCCAAATCCCCCCCCCCACTCTCCACTACCCACAACTCTACACCATTACCATAGCCCTTATGGGTGAAGGGGGGGCACCTACATATGGGTACAGTGGGTTTTGGGGGGGGGGGGGGTTGGAGGGTTCACATGTGTAACAGGTAGGGGGGGATGGGCCTGGGTCCACCTGCCTGAAGTGCACTGCACCCACTAAAATCTGCTCCAGGGACCTGCATACTGCTGTCATGGAGCTGGGTATGACATCTGAGGCTGGCTTAAAGGCTGGACAAAATAGTTTTTAAGTACTTTTCTTTGGTGGGAGGGGGTTAGTGACCACTGGTGGAATCAGGGGAGGTCATCCCTGATTCCCTCCAGTGGTCATCTGGGCAGTTCGGGCACCTTTTCGGGACTTGGACCTAAAAAAAAGGTTCCAAAAAAAGCGACCTAAATTCTCGCTAAGGGTGCCCTTCTTTTTTCCATTATGGCCTGAAGCCACCCATCTGTTAACCACTCCCATGCCCACCCCTGTCCCGCCTTTGCTACTGTGCCGACACGCCCCCCCCCGTGAACTTTGTTCGTCTTCGTGACAGAGTGCAGTTGAAAGCGCCCAAAATCGACTTTTGAATATACCAATTTGGGCGCCCTCGGGAGATGGGCACCCTTCTCCTTTCGAAAATAAGCCTGTTTTGTTTTTTTTTGTTACATTTGTACCCCACGCTTTCCCACTCATGGCAGGCTCAATGCGGCTTACATAGGACAATGGAGGGTTAAGTGACTTGCCCAGAGTCACAAGGAGCTGCCTGTGCTTGAAGTGGGAATCAAACTCAGTTCCTCAGTTCCCCAGGACCAAAGTCCACCACCCTAACCACTAGGCCACTCCTCCACTCCTGTTAGTTACATATATGACAATATCCTCAGCATTTATATTTATTTGTGTGGTGTCAAAACAAAGGTACCCATGTTATATAAATGTTCCATTATGGTATACAGTAAGGGGGAGATTCTATATTTGGTGATGAAAAAATCTATGCCAATGGAAAATGTGGCCATGCATATTCTATAAACTGTGCCTAAAGTTAGGTGTGGTTTACAGAATAAGCGTAGTGCCTTCCACATGACTAAAATTTAGGCGTAGTCATTTGCACTAATGAAAAGTTGGTGTAAATGCCCACGCCTAACTTTAGGAGCGGAACAGGTTATTCTATAACACTGTGCATACATTTTAAGAATGTCCATAACCCTTCCATGGCCATGCCCCCTTTTGAGATCCAAACGCTAGAATTTACATGGACTATTTATAGAATACATTTAGCTAGTAGTGTGTATAAATTCCAATTAGTGCCAATAATTGTTTAACATCCAATTACTGGCACTGATTGGCTTGTAACCAATTGAGTTGCGTGTGCAAATCAGAATATGCCCAGATGTGCACAAGCAACCCAAGTGCACTATTTAGAATTTGGGGGTAAAGGGGTAATTCTGTACAGATCACCTAAAGTTAGGTACCTAAAGTATGTGAACTAAGTGTGAATTCTATAATGGTAATTATATGTGTAATTGTAATTGTAGAAAACTAGTGTACTGGGAGTCAGCATTTACACGCTTAGCTATAAGTGTGACCATTTATGTCATGTCAAAAGTTGTTGTAAATGTATATGACTCACAATATTTTATAAACTTGGAACTGCTCCCATTTGAGGAAAGGCTAAAGAGTTTAGGACTCTTCTGCCTGGAAAAGAGACGGCTGAGGGGGGATATGATTGAGATCTACAAAACCCTGAGTGGTGTGGAGCTGGTGGAGGTGAATTGATTTTTCACTCATTCAAAAAGTACAAAGACCAGGGGACACTCAATAAAATTACTTGGCAATACTTTTAAAACAAATGGGAGGAAATATTTTTTTTCATACAAGCTCTGGAACTCATTGCCGTAGGATATGGTAACAGCAGTTAACATATATAGATTTAAAAAGGTTTGGACAAGTTCCTGGAGGAAAAGTCCATACTCTGTTATTGAGATGGAATAGGGGAAGCTACTGCTTGCCCTGAGATTGGTAGCATGAAATGTTGGGTTTCTGCTAGGTACTTGTGACTTGGATTGGCCACAGCTGGAAGCAGGATACTGGGCTAGATGGACCATTGGTCTGACCCAGTATAGCTATTCTTATGTTCTTATGTTAACTTAGGGCATAAATGCTGGACACACCCCAGACCTACCCATGCCCTTTCATGCCCACCCCCCTATCGTTACTCACTAAAGGGTTTACGTGCTAAGGTTATAGAATTATGACTAAGTGCAGTCAGATGTGTAACTTCATATCAGTGCCAGTTATCACCACAGAACTCCAATTATAGCCAATTATTGGTAGTTAGTGCCTATCAGCACCAAACTTATCAATTAAGTTATGTGTGTAACTGGAACTAGTCTATAATCTGCGTGCACAACAGAGCGCAGAAATGTCCATGCAAGATTCTCGAGGCTAAGTGCATTTCCATGGCTGGGTATATATTTACTACTACTGCTGCTACATATCATTTCTATAGAGCTGCTAGATGTACACAGCACTGTACAGTTATGCATAAGAGATAAATTGTAAGCTCTGTGAACCAGACACTATTCAAGACAGACACACAAGGCAAATAAATGATTAGGAAGTCTCATTTATTAAGGCAATAGCTAAAAACAGCATGGGTATAAAGAAGAGAAGGGTTAAGATTTAAGAGAAACTTCGAAAAGGTTAATGTGAAGTAGCAGATGCATGAGTTGGAATAGTTTCAGGTCTCAAGGAAAGGGAAGGAGATGGTGCTTAGACCCAAAGCTTAGCGGTCAGAAGGATCCAGCAGTAGAGGGGTTCAAGAAAAATACACACAGCTTAATGAAACAGTAGATCCATTGCACAGAAAGGAGACGTCTTTTTTGTATCTCCCTTTCACAAACCTGAATGGTCTATTCATTCACAAAAAACAGAACTCAGAAGTATTTATTAGCATGCACATGCTGAAATAATAGAACATTTTTATTTACTCAGTTATGTAATTTCCCTAGATATAAAAAGTCAAATAAAAACAGTAACATAATTAAAAAAAAATCGTACTGCCACATTGTATTCAGTAACCTGCTGTACAATCAAAACAGTAAAAAAGTGTTATGGGAATATACACTAAAGTAAAACAACAATAAATGAACATGTAATCCATTTAATCTTTATGAAGATTTGCTGTGATATTTATGTAGGATTTTGGTGAACTAAGGAAACAATATTTTTTTCCAAAATTGTTCTAAACATCTTTTGTCCTTTTTTATTCTGAAAATGAAAACAAGTGGTTAGACTTAATAATGTCTGCTAATGGAGTCTTTTTTCACTTGTCCTTTAAAAGAAATAGATGCGTGTTCATTCTGTTCTGCACTGGGGTTTCACACAGTGCAAACGACTGTTCACTGTGTTAAATAAAAAAAAACAACTGAGGTGCCTAGAATGGTATCTGCTTTCTGAAGAGGAAGTCAGGAAATAAAGAGCGAATGAAAGTCCCTGGAAATATAACACTAGGACACTTGATTATTTTGTACCGCAAGCTGCCAGTTTGATAACAATTCCAGGAACATAGGCTCAAGCTCCATTTCCTATTATGTTAGAGCAGGTGCAACTACAAAACATGTCATGTCCTATTATTTTAAGCCCTTTTAAATAGGTGTCTTGTTATCTTATAGCCTAAAAAAATAAACATGTTTAGAAACCATCATTTGCTAACCTTGGAAACCATGGATGACAGTAGATTCTATGTGACAAAAGGTATAGTTAAATGGGAGAACTACCTTGGATAGACAGAATGGATAGGAGGCACTCTACAGCTGCTGTTATCCTCGGGATTGGGTGAAATTCACCCCCCTCAGGGCAGGATTAACCTTTTGGTAGGTCCTAAACATATAGGCACCTTGGGCCCTCCATTGTAACATAAATACATTTTAAAACTCCCACATATAGGGACCTGCATGATTCTGACTGCAAAGGAAACCTGGCAAAAGAAGAAGCAGTAGGTAGGAAGTGCTGCTTATCAACTCCTTCTGCCAATTGGGTGGCAATGCACAGGGCAATAGGAGGAATGCACTATCCCTGCAGGTATCAGTGGTTCTGGTCCCTCCTTCTTCCATTCTTGTTTCTTCCATCAGTTGAGTTACTAGGGCAAAAATCTGTCTTGGGAGCTTTTGAATTACAAATCTGAGAAGGCCCCTCCTAAACTCATGGGCTCAAGTGTGTGCCACGTTGGCCTATGCTTTGATCTTTCCCTACATCACATGGAAATTTCATGGGTTCACAGTAATATTCCTAGTCACACTGAGACAATCACTTTTCACGCAAGAATTGGTTACATTTTAAAAAGTGCTAAGAAAATATTTATGAAGTCAAAATATAATAATTAGAATTAAAAGCTGTTACCATGGTATCCTTGTCTAATTGGAATCAGTCTTTTCTTTTATAAAATTTTATTTATAGAGAATTTCAAATTTGTCAAAATTCAAAGAAAAGAAATAATTTTTATCTTTACAACTACCTCCCCGATATAACAACACAAGAATAGCCTTACTGGGTCACACTGATAGTCCATCTAGCCCCATATCCAGTTTCACATAGTGGCCAATCCAGGTCATAATTAACTGATAAAATCCCAGAGTAGCAGGATTCCATGCTACCAATTCCAGGGATAAGTAGTGGCTTTTCTCATGTCTATCTTCAAAGCAGATTATATACTTTTCCTCCATGAACTTGTCCAAACCTTTTTAAACCCCAGATATGCTAAATGCTAACACATCCTTTTTGAATGAGTTCCAGAACTTAACTACTAGTTAAAGGGTTCTTTTACTAAAGGTGCACTGAAAAATGGCCTGCGGTAGTGTAGGCATGTGTTTTGGGTGCACGCAGATTCATTTTTCAGCGTGTCTTCAAAAAATGCCTTTTTTTATTTTTTGCTAAAAATGGACATGTGTCAAAATAAAAATTGGTCCTCCACTTCTGCTCCGGGGTTGTAACTGGAAATCTTGTTCAGTGCAAAGGGTTCCAGGGCAGTACAACACTTTAATCAAGACTCAGTTCAAAAAGTTTTAATTCAGGCTCAGTTCCACAAAGCACAATAGAATTCAGGCTCAATTCAGTTCAAAAGCTCAAGTAAAGTTCAGTTTAAACAAGAAAAAAAATAATGATCAAATCACCTTTCCTTCTTCCGGCACTTCAGGGGCCCTGCAGCAAGCAGGGCTGGCAGTTCACCTCCCACTTCACAGTAACAAACTCCTGTGGCCTCCCACAACTGCCTTTAAGGGCTGGAAAGGTTTGCATTTGTATGGTCCCACTCTACGATAGCTTGCTTCTCTAAGCAAGGAAGTTCTGGAGGCAGGTCCTTGCCCTCCGGCTCCTCCACATACTTCATAGATTTGTTTTTCTCTGAGCAGATATTCTCCCCTCTTTGACTTCTGAGAGCTTTCAAGAGATCTCCCCTCTTCTCCTCACAGCTGGGAGGAATTATATATTGCTTTCGCAACCACGGAAATTGGGCTTCTTGACTGCTGCTCCCTATACTGGTAGCTGGAGTAACTGGTCCCCTATTCCTGGAGTTACTCCCATTCCTGCTGTTAGAAGTCCCTTCCGTGTTTTTGGGTCAACCCCTCTCCTGCAGTCTCATAAGGGATTCTGGGTATGGTAGTTCTGGGGTTGGCTGCTTCTGTCTAAGGCCATGTTCCCCTGCCTTGTCACAGCACGCGTCCATTTTGGGTCTGAAACTTTACCACCAACCATTGACTTAGCAGTAAGGTCTCATGTGTTAACCGGGCGGTAATGACCTACAAGCATCAAATGCCACTTGGCACGCGTATCGGAGGCATGCCAAAAATGAAATTACCAGAAGAGCCATGCGGTAGCCAGGCGGTAACTCCAAATTGGCACACGTTGGGCATGCAAAGACACTTATGTGGTTTAGTAAAAGGGCCCCCAAGTGAAAACAATATTTTCTTCTATTCGTTTCAAAAGTATTAACATGTAATTTCATGGAATGTCCCCTGGTCTTTGTACTTTTTGAAAGAGTAAAAATGTGATTCACTTTTACCCATTCCAACTCTACTCAGGATATTGTAGACCTCTATCATATACCAGGGGCGTAGCCAATATGGGGCCACGGGGGCCTGGGCCCCTATAGATTTGCTCCTGGACCCCCTGCCGACGACCCCCTCCCGCCGCCGCGTACCTTTGCTGGCGGGGACCCCAACCCCCGCCAGCCGAGCCGAGGTCCTCTTCTTCCTAATCCCGTGCAAGGCTTTGTTCTAGTCTGACGTCCTGCACTTTGTACGTGCAGGACATCAGACTCACAGAAACAGAACGAAGCCATCTTGCAAGGCTTCGTTCTGTTTCTGTGAGTCTGACGTCCTGCACGTACAACGTGCAGGACGTCAGACTAGAACGAAGCCTTGCACGGGATTGGGAAGATGAGGACCTCGGCTTGGCTGGTGGGGGTTGGGGTCCCCCGCCAGCAAAAGCAAAGGTAGACGGCAGGGGGGGAGGGGTCGGCAATGGCGGGGGGGGGTCAAAGTTGGTGACGGGGGTAGCAATGGGGGTTGGCGGCGCCGGGGGGGGGGGGGGGCTAAAATGTGCCCTCTCCCGCCGAAGTCTGGCTATGCCTCTGTCATATACCCACTCAGTCGCCTCTTTTTCCAAGCTAAAGAGCCCTAACCTATTAAGCATTTCCTTATATGAGAGGAGTTTCATCCCCTTAATCATTGTGGTTGCATTTCTTTGAACCTTTTCTAATTCTGCTATATCTTTTTTTTATACATAGCAACCAGAATTGCATACAATACGCAAGTGAGGTGGCACCATGGATCAATAAAGAGGCATTATAATATTGCTTGTCTTATTTTTTTCCTTTTCCTAATAATTCCTAGCATTCTGTTTGTTTTGTTTGGCCACTGCTGCACACTGGGCAGAAGGGTTCAACATATTGTCCATGACAACACCTATCTCTTTTTCTTAAGTTCTGTCTCCTAAAGTGGAACCTAACATGAAGTAACTATGATTTGGATTATTCTTCCCAGTGTATATCATTTGCATTTGTTCACGTTAAATTTCATCTGCAATTTGAATAACCAGACTCCCAGTTTCCTAAGTTCCTCTTGCAATTGCTCATAGTCCACATGTGATTTAACAACTTTTAATAGTTTGGCATTATCTGCAGATTTAATCTGCTTCATTCCATTTCCATAATATTACATAACATCACATCAATGCTAATGTACTGCTAACACATTTTCAGTTCTAAGCAGTTTACAAACTACTAAAATCCACTAGGAATTATATAATAAATTGTAGTAAGTTAAAATTATCAGGTTTCATTGGAAAGCAAAAATGTTCTAAAAAGAACTTTCACTTTACTTCTAAAATCCTTATAGTCATAGGATTGATAAAAAAAAACAAGTTGAAACTAATTTCCATAGTATAGGTGCTTGAAAAGCCATTAATCTCTCAGGTACCTTCAATCTTTTCCTACCTTTTGCTGAAGGAAAAGCAAATGGGTTATTATTATTATGAGTATTTCCGACACTGAAGGAGTTGATGAAATGAAAGTGATCATACATGTAATGTGGGCTAGATCAGTAAAGTACTCTATATAGAATATGTGAAATTTGAATACAATTCTTGCTTCAATTGGAAGCCAGTGAAGCTTTTGGTAATAACATGATACACTGTCATATTTTCCTAAGGAGAAAATTAAGCAGACCACCAATTTTTATAGTGTGTCTGCAACATTTTCAGCATATATTTAGAGTTACCTACCTAATTAAAGGCTTCTTTTACAAAACTATACTAGTGATTCCCATGCAGCAAATGCAATGAAGCCCTTAGGAATTGTATGGACTTTGTCACATTTGCCACACCAGAATCACTCATGCTGCTTAGTAAAAAAAAAACCCTAAGATTGCAGTAGTCTAATTATGATAATAACAAAGCTTGTTCCAAGAGCCTAAATTGTTTTATCTCAAAAGAATTCTGAAACTACTACTACTACTAATACTACTTAACTAGCACATTATTAACCTGAGGTTTTAAAGAAAGCATATGATCTAAAAGACTTCCTAATATTTTAATTACTGGAGAAAGTTCATATTTCATCTGATCAATAATGATGAAACTTTAGGATTCAATTTATTATTGAGTAATAGGAATTTAGTTTTTTCAGTGTTCAGTTTCAATTTATGCTTCTGCATCCAGGATTCTGTAAGTGTAATACCTCTTAGTATCATTGGAATCATCTGCTATAAAGTGGAATGAGAATCAGGATAGTAATATTATCCGCATAACTATAGCTTTGGAATCTATGATTCTCTAGTTCTGATCTGAGTGAGTGCAAAAATACATTAAATAATATTGGGGATAGAGGGGACTCCTGAGGCACCTGTTGGGATATAAACAAGGTATTAATACACAGAGTAAAACACAAGACATAATTATTGGAGTTTAATATAAAAGTTTATTGGTTATAGTTATGCAATTGACTTGTAATTGTACAAGAACACATTCATGAATACTTAAGCAGGAAAGAAGGAAAGGAAGGGGTGGAAAGTTTTTTTTTTTTTTTTGGGGGGGGGGGGGAAATTGGATGATAGAAGTTTTAGGTTCATTAATATTGTGACAAGGCTACATCCCCGATGTATAGAGTGAAGCAGCAGAACCATGAACTACATATCCCAGAATGCAGTTCCAGTCCTAGCAGTGAGATCCCAGGGGATAGGCAAGCTGGCCATATACCGTCTCTGACCACAAGAGGGAGGGTGAATGAAGGAGCCAGTTCCCGGGACCAGCAATCAGTATATCAAGCTGTAATAGGGAGGGGTGGGCTGAGAAGCAGGAGGAGGATTGGATGGAAGAGGGAATTAATCAGCCTGAGCAGGGGAAGAAAGCAGAACGGAATGGGAGCTTGAGAGCTGAGGAAGGCAGCCCCTGAAGGTTTGGAACCTACATGGTTTTGGGAATTTATTTTGGTTTAAACCCTGAGTGGTGGGGGAATTACTACCCTGTTTTGAAACCTGATTATTGTGAGAACCTCTGAAGTTGGAAGGCTTGTTTATGAAGGAGGGCTGCCTGGTGGGAAGAGGGGTTCAGTTCAGGAGGAGAGGAGCAGTGCAGGCTGAAAATCCTTGGGCAAGACAGGTCCCTAAAGAACTGAAGCAGGCTGAAATACCTTGGGTGGAAGGAAGTCCCAAAAGTATTGAACCTCCTGAAAGTAAAGGCTGCTTGGTGATTAACACTGTCTTGAGGGGAAATCCTGCTTGTGGGACAAGTACTATTTGTTTGCTACTGACTGGGACCAAAAAAGCAGGGATTTCCAAAGGACTATTGCATTCCCCTCCGGGAAGGGGGCAAAGTCTTTGTGTAATTGGTTGATGTACTAAGCAAGGCAGAACCACCCTGCCTGAGAAGCAAGTCTCTACTCTGGAGGGAAGTTTTGTTTATGAATCTGGAAAATAAAGGAATGTTTTTGAAGTATTTCCTGGTGGCAGTTTTGTGAAGTTCTGGCTATTCAGGGGAGGCAGCTTCCTTCCCCATACTGGAGCAGCGGGCCCGTTTACAATATATGACAGAATTATTTGTTATTAGATTTATATTGATTGATATAGAATTGTCTACCATGTGATCTCATCAATAACAATCGTTGAAATATTAAAAGTTAAACATAGAGCACGGTAAAAGAAAAAAAAGGGGGGATAAAAGTTATATAAAAATTTGATGACTGTACGTAATGCTGTATTCTTGAAGTGTTGCTCCACTGAGTTCTGTAAAATTGTATTGACGCCGCTATGTTAAGGTAGATTTGTACTTTTTGACTTATCAATAAAAATTGTTGAAACATAAACACTCGGGTGCAGATAAGCTATACTATCTATCAATCACCAAAATATCCACTGCATCGAAACGACATAAATATAACCTGTATCAGATACAGTATTATGGTTAACAGGAAAAAAGGCCTCAAGGAGCTCACAGATCTTGATGGAACTGTTCGAGCTGAAACGGATCACAAGATCCTGCCTTCATCATCGGCCAAAAACCTTTTGATGTACAAATTTCCTGTAACTGTAGCTAGGCTCATCTCTACTGCTGAATAGAGTATTATATAAGCACCATCACTTAACTTTTGCGGTGGTGCTTCTGCACCACGTTGCCTAAGCCGGTGCTTTACTGTGCTTTCTCTGAACTCATGTGCCGAGCCGACGATGGCCAGCGTTTCACAAGGCTGCTTCAGGGTCTCGGTACCACATGGGAGAGTGAACAGCACAGCTTCTAGAAGCGGAAATGGAAATGATGAATGAAGCTGATTAAATCTGCAGATAATGCCAAACTATTAAAAGTTGTTAAATCACATGTGGACTGTGAGCAATTGCAAGAGGAACTTAGGAAACTGGGAGACTGGTTATTCAAATTGCAGATGAAATTTAACGTGAACAAATGCAAAATGATACACAATTTGTACATCAAAAGGTTTTTGGCCGATGATGCAGGCAGGATCTTGTGATCCATTTCAGCTTGAACAGTTCCATCAAGATCTGTGAGCTCCTTGAGGCCTTTTTTCTTGTTAACCATAATACTGTATCTGATACAGGTTATATTTATGTCGTTTCAATGCAGCGGATATTTTGGAAAAAAAAAACCTTTCAAAACCAATTAAAAACTCTGTTATCCATATATTTTCTAGTTTATACAAAAGAATGTTGTGATCCACCAAGTCAAACACACTTCATACTGGAGTATTAATATAACTACTGCCTTCACTTAATATTAGACTTCCTCTATCTAGAAAAGTTAATTCTCCAATAAACCGTCCAGACCTAACATGGGCTATGTTTCAGCAGTTTGCCTTCTTCAGGGGTCACAACTTAAAAGACAGATATAAACTTTTATGTCAAAGATATTGGACTTTTGGCAGTTCTTGGAACTATCTCTTCTAATCTTTGGATTGTCTGGTTGCTGTGGAAGCACTCACCAGTGGCGTAGCTAGGTGGGGTGCCAGGGGAGCGGCCGCTCCCCCAAATGGAGTTCTGCTGGCACCGGCGCCTATTTTTTTCTCGTCGTGTTGCATTGAAAATGTGCGCCGGCGCCGGCAGAAGTCCACTCTTGCGCCGCTTTTTCTCCCCTTGCGCCATCAACCTGGCTCCGCTTCTGGCACTCACCCATCATTTTTGGTTTTATTTGTCATCTTGAAACCACTCCTGGAACAAGTAGATCTCTTATATGCTCTCCAGTAAAGTCCAAAGCAAAGAATTCATTCAGTCTCGCTACCATGGCCCTTATCCTTCCTGAGTACCCTTTTAACTGCTTGATGATCTAGTGCCCCACTGATTCCCTCACAGGCTTTCTCATAGGCGGTCGGTGGCCCAACTGTTTGGGGAGGCTAAAGGGGGCGGGGTTAGGGGTGGGGCCAAGGGTGGAGCTTAAATCCATAATTGTCTGATCACACACAGAAAAAAAATAAATAAATGTCACAATGAATACCTTTTATTAAATTTAGATATTAGTTATGTATCATATGTCAAAGAATAAAGTGGTTGCTCAAAGCATATACTAACCACAATCGCTCAACTGCAAAACACTATGCACAACTTTGTGCAAAAACACACTCAACCTTACTGTACCATAAATATTACACTGGGCAGAACCTAATACACCAATATACCACCCATACGGAAAATGCAGACCATCAACAATATTGAAACAAGAGATCATAATATCACAATTCTTATGTAGAGCCACAAAACATCCTAATTCATGTTTAATGTGGGATAAAATGTCATAAATAAGTAAATAAACTTTTAATGTTGAACACCTAATTCTCAAACTGGACATATTCCAAACACTATAATGAAAATAAAATGATCTTTTCTACCTTTGTTGTCTGGTGACTTTGTTTTTCTGATTGTGCTGGCCCAGTATCTGATTCTGCTGCTATCTGTCCTCTTAACTCCGTTTCCAGGGCTTCCTTTCCATTTATTTGTTTACTTTCCGCCTTTCTTCTTCATTTCTTGTCCTACATCCGTAAGTAAAAGCTGGGTCCTCCGCAAACTTGACTGTCCAGTGGATCCAGCTTTTGCCTATTTTCTTCATCCATGTGCAGTTTTTCTACTCTCTTCCTTTTCCGTCATCTCATCTCCTTCCTCATTCCACCCTCCCCTCCATCCACCCATGTCCAGCAACCCTCCTCTCCCCTGCCCTCTCCTCTCCCCTTCTTCCACCATGTGCAGCAACCCTCCTCTCCCCTGCCCTCTCCCCTGCCCTCTCCTCTCCCCTTCATCCACCCATGTTCAGCAACCCTCCTCTCCCCTGCCCTCTCCTCTCCCCTTCATCCACCATGTCCAGCAACCCTCATCTCCTCTCCCGTCTGCCCTCGTTTCCTTCCTGCCCCCCCCCCGCCGTATCTTTAAATATTATATTTTTGCTGGAGTCGCGGGCAGCGCCGGCATTGAAGGCATCAGCAGGCTCATCGCGCTTCTAGCAGCCTTCCCTCACAAGTCGGATGATGGCTTCGCCCTCTTCTGACGTATTTCCTGTTTCTACGAGGGCGGAGCCATCATCCGACTTGTGAGGGAAGGCTGCTGAAAGCACGATGAGCCTGCTGATGCCTTCAATGCCGGCGCTGCCCGCAACTCCAGCAAAAATATAATATTTAAAGGTACGGCAGGCAGTGGCGGGCTGGGGAGGCTTAGCCTCCCCAAGCCTCTTATACGGGGCGCCTATGGGCTTTCTGCTTCTGATATACTTGAAAAAGTTATTACTATGAGATTTTGCCTCTTACAACAAGTTCTTCGTATTATTTTTTTGTATTCTTTGTCACTGCTTTGTATCTTTTCTTCCTCTTATTTGAATTCTCTTCTAATCTCACTTTCATCTGTTTCTTCTTCTTTTATGAGTTTTCTTGTTAACTGCCTAACTGCCATATGGCGATTGGTGGTATATCAAATGTAATAAAATTAATAAATATATTGCCAGTGTTTATGCTGCTTCTTGTATTCTTTAATTGGATCCTTATTCCGTTTTTTGAAAGATGTAATTTTGGCTCTAATAGCCAACGCTGAGAGAACCTGTAGGAGGTTGGTGGAGTTTCTCTCCACCAACCTCCTACAATCAACTAAATTTTGAGTATTTTATGGACTGTTCTTAAAGTTATTTATATATATATATATATATATATATATATATATATATTTGTATTTATTTTGTACCCCGCGCTTACCCACTCATGGCAGGCTCAATGCGGCTTACATATTGTATGCAGGTACTTATTTGTACCTGGGGCAATGGAGGGTTAAGTGACTTGCCCAGAGTCACAAGGAGCTGCCTGTGCCTGAAGTGGGAATCGAACTCAAAAGTTCCTTAATTAAGTGGAGTTTTCTTTAAAGCTGGATCGATGAAGATTTGCACATTGCTGCCTTTTGAAAGCTGGAAAAGCAGCATTGATGCTGTGAATTCTGATGATCATCTATATAAAAACACTGGATTGAAAAAAAGAAAAGAAAAGAAAAATGTGTGGAGAGTATGGTAAAATATTGATGACAGATATCTTGACATGATTTTCACTCTGCTAGTACATTGCATCTAAGTGAACAGTTACCTGGGAACGTCTTTATCTGGTTAGCAGTGCGAATATTGTCACTAACCAGATAAATCTTGCTCTATCCATACTGCCCATGGACCTTCCTGGCTAGTGCCAAGGCTGTCAGAGGGAATATTCAGTGACACTACCTGGTTAGTGGTGCTGAATATTCCACTGGCCAGCACTGATACAGAAAGCAACATCTGCTAACTGAATAAGTGCTTTTGTATATCAGTGAATTAATGCACCCAGTACATGCAGAAATGTGCATTTTGTAAACTACACATATACATCTTGTGTGCACTCGCACTCCACCCAAACTCCATCCCATAACATACCTAAACAAGGATCATGTAAAAGTATGCACATTCGCAGCACCACCATCCTATATAATAATTTGCACCTCTGTCTGGATGCCTGGGTTTGCAACACACTTCCCATTGGTCCACCCTGGCGATGATGTCAGAGGGCGTACCAATGGGAAGTGAGAGGGAAGGGAAGGGAAGCCAGCACCAGCCAGCCACACAACGTTCGAGATGAGTACACAATCGGCCCCTCCCTCCCCCCCGTCCTCCCTCCAAGTTCAAGGCCCCCCTCTCCTCAGAGTTCCATGCCCCCTACCTCCCTCCTCCCCTCCGAGTTGCAGGACCCCCTCCCCTTCGAGTTGCAGGACCCCCTCCCTCCGAGTTCCACGCCCCCTCGCTCCGAGCTTCACGCCCCCACGTCTCCATCCCTCTCTCTGTCTCCCCTCCGACTGCAAGCACGACCTGTCCTGCGGCAGCCCCTCGCCTTCGTGCATGCCGGATGTAATTTAAAAATTCTTACCTCAGGGTCCGGCGTCCACAGTGAAGGCGAGCGGCGCTTCAGCCTACCTTCCCATCTGTCTCAGCTCTGCCTCTGGTCCCGCCTTTCCGGAAACAGGAAATGAGGGCGGGACCAGAGGCAGAGCTGAGACAGATGGGAAGGCAGGCTGAAGCGCCGCTCACCTTCACTGCAGATGCCGGACCCCGAGGTAAGAATTTTTAAATTACAGCCGGCACACAGGAAGGCGAGGGGCTGCCGCAGGACAGGTCATGCTTGCACTCAGAGGGGAGACAGAGAGAGGGACGGAGGTGCGGGGGCATGGAACTCGGAGGGGAGGGTGTGTCCTGGAACTTGAAGGGGAGGGGAGGGGAGGCGTCCTGGAATTCGGAGGAGAAGGAGGCATCCTGGAACTCAAAGTGGAGGGGGGCAGGGGGTCCTGGAACTCGAAGGGGAGGGTTGGTCCTGGAACTCGAAGGGGAGGGGGCAGGGGGTCCTGTAACTTGAAGGGGAGGGGTGCCTGGAACTTGGAGGAGACGGAGGAAGGAAGGGATGAAGGGGGGCCTGGAACTCGGAGGGAAGGAGGGCATGGAACTCGGAGGGGAGGGGGGCTGGAACTCGGAGGAGAGAGAGGAAGGTAGGGAGGGGGGCATGGAACCTTGCTAGCGCCTGTTTAATTTCTCTACAAAACGGGCCTCTTTTACTAGTGTAGGCATAATCCATGGGGCAATTTAACCATTTTATATCAGTAAAAATCCCTTTACATATGAAAAATTCATATATTACTCCTCTGCCCCCGTCACACACACAATAATAACCAATTAAAGGTATCTGGTTATCTTTAACCACAATGAGGCCACTAAACATTGATTTAGGAGTCTAGAAATACTTTCAGATGTCACTTCATATAGTACACATGACAAGCCCTGCAGTTGTTTCTACCATTGTGAACTTAAGAGAAAACAGTAGTAGCTACATTTCATGAAGTGCACTTGTCCTCACAAACTCACGCTTCATAAATCAGTTAGTCTGTGAGGCCCATCACTCACTTTCATGAAAGAAAATTTATGCTTGAGCACAGAATTCAGCTGAGAAATTCTTAATGAACAGAAAGTATTCAATGAGCTTTAATCAATGTTGTCTTTCCTTTGAAGTAGAGACTTCATTTATAAAACAATATAAGCTTTATCTATTCAACTGAATAAACTTGAGATGAAAATCCCTATTGTAAAGCCCTGTGGTATCCCTGCTAATTAGATCAGTAGACTGCATGACTCTCCTTATCATCTCTAATCAAGCACAAAGCTTTCATCTTACTGAAGCAAACATAATTTGGGCTTCCCTGCTAAGTGACATGGAAAATCAGTAGTGTGCATAACTTTATTTTCAGTTCAATTTCTTTATTGCATTTTATGTTTACGAAACAGAAAACATGCAGTACAACATCACACAGACAAAAAGGAAAATCCAACAAACCAGGTGAGTCTTAAAACTGTCATCGGGGAAACTGACCAAAACATTCAGCAGGCATTGTTGGTATCTCCAGCTTGGCCCTTCAAAAAGTCAACAAGGTGCACTTTTTACACACGGTAAGTACTATGTAGATAACAACTGGTAATCCCACAGTTGGGTGAGCAATATATATACAGCCTGTACTAGCCAGTATCTAACAGGTCAACAAAGGGCTTTGAGATGTCCTCCATTGATCGGAAATAATTAAGCTTACAGACTGCAAATCCATGGTGCGACCGCACCTTGAGTATTGTGTTCAATTCTGGTCGCCGCATCTCAAGAAAGATATAGTAGAATTGGAAAAGGTGCAGCGAAGGGCGACTAAAATGATAGCAGGGATGGGACGACTTCCCTATGAAGAAAGACTAAGGAGGCTAGGGCTATACAGCTTGGAGAAGAGACGGCTGAGGGGAGACATGATAGAGGTATATAAAATAATGAGTGGAGTGGAACAGGTGGATGTGAAGCGTCTGTTCACGCTTTCCAAAAATACTAGGACTAGGGGGCATGCGATAAAACTACAGTGTAGTAAATTTAAAACAAATCTGAGAAAATTTTTCTTCACCCAAAGTGTAATTAAACTCTGGAATTCGTTGCCGGAGAAAGTGGTGAAGGCGGTTAGCTTAGCAGAGTTTAAAAAGGGGTTGGACGGTTTCCTAAAGGACAAGTCCATAAACCGCTACTAAATGGAAAAATCCAAAATTCCAGGAATAACATGTATAGAATGTTTGTACGTTTGGGAAGCTTGCCAGGTGCCCTTGGCCTGGATTGGCCGCTGTCGTGGACAGGATGCTGGGCTCGATGGACCCTTGGTCTTTTCCCAGTATGGCATTACTTATGTACTTATTTATAATGAAAATACAAGTGTACGGTGTTCTACCGGAAAAATACCATTATTACCCCAGAATTCTTTCAGTTGCTCAAGATTTGCTGTAATGCAACAGAGATTAATATATCCAGAAAGCATCCCTCATTGGATGGGAACTGCAGGGTTTTAGGGGAGGATCTAAAAAAATACAGGTAGGGAGGGAGAGGTAAGAGATGGAAAGAGCTTCCCAATCGTTACCCAAATATCCTGCCAAAATGAAAAAAAGTTAGGACAAACATACAGCATATGAATCAATGATCCCCTTGCTGAACCATGGTGCCGACAGTCAGTCTATGCATTTTGTCTCAAGTCCAAGGTGTTCTGTGCAACAACAACCGCAAAAAAAACCTAGAAGGTTTGTAAAAGGCTTGCAGAGTTGGTCTGTTTACTTTCCTCCAGAAGTATTCCCAATCAACAACCATCAGGGAGACTTGCACTTCTTTGACTCTTAAGCTTTGTGACCCCATAAGGCTCACAAAAGTCTCATTTTGCATACTCTTATAGCAGAATGAAGCCATGTGACCATGCTGCTTACATTTGTGAAGGATCTCTAGAATACTAAGAGAGGTTTGTACATGTGCACCATACTAAGGAGACTCTTGAATGCAATGGTAGAGCTGTGTCATGGGCCAAGAAGGTTAAGCCCTTGGGCTGCAGCCAAGTTCATGTTGCCTAACTAACCTGGAGGCTAGGTAGGTGCCAACTGGCTGCAGGTGAGTCACACCCAGGCTAGGACCAGGGAAGGCCAAGTCCAGAGGTTCACCAGTAGAGTAGACAACAGTAACCAAGACCCCAGCAGGAAAGCTGGTCTGGTATTGATGAGGGTCGAGAAAGTTCAAGCAACGCTGGGGGTCATGGCAGGCAGTAATCAAAGAAATTGAGGAGACAAGCCAAGGTCGAAGCCGAGAAGTCAATCCAATGAAGGAAGTGGGAACAGAGCCAGGCATGCAGGAGACATAGGCTGAGGCTAAGGCAGGCTGGAGCGATGTACAGGAACTGAAGAGACATCTTGGAACTGGAGTGACATACTGGAACTGGACAGCAGGCAGCCTGGAACCAAGCAGAGAGTGGTTCTTAGAAGAACCTTTGGGGACCGCACAAGACAGGAACCCTGGAATAGGGCTAAGTACACCAGAACGGGACAAGGCAGGAACAGACAGGATCATTGGGAGTGGACAAGGCAGAAACAGGCAGGAACTTGGCAACGGGGTAAACCAGGAACACAGGAACTGGACCAGGCAGGTACACAGAAAGGAACAAGCAAAGTAACTTACCTCAGGCAGAGCTAGGTGACCTGTGGCAAAGGCAATGCCTGGAAGTCCGAAGATCCTTTAAATAGGCCCCCAGCTCTGATGTCATCCACGGGTGTTCAGAGCCCTTCCCACAACTGACCCTTTAAGATCAGTCCTCCTACATGCACACCTGCCTAGGGAAGCCAGGCCAAGAGGGAGCGAATCAACAGGCATACTGAAGCACCAAAGGTAGTGGTGTGGGTGGCCCATTGCACTGAAGACACTGCTGCACTGAAAACACCACCCAGGGACCCCCAGAGGAGGCTGTGGAGGCTAATCCTGATGCCTGCCGAGACTAGCAGATGAGCTTGGGAGTGGGGCACAGTCATGGGTGTGACAAGCTGGATCCACTGAAAATACATATGAGGCAATAACGCATAGGAAACTTGTAAGACCTAGAAGTTCATAATCCCGGAATGATCAATAATTTGACTCAATGACTACACCCCTTTCTGTGCCCAGTTAGTCCAATAAACCAATTTATCAATCTTCAGCTTTGAATTCCTCCAGTAAATGGGAATTAAGACTAGTGCCGGATGGTCTTCTACAGTTTGTGTCTTGTAAATGGCAAAAGACAGATGAAGATCTGGAAACTCCAGTAGTTGAGGACTAAGGCGAGTACCAGACAGCTTCTATGGTCTGTGTCCAGTAAATGGCAAAAGATACATGAACATTCAGCAACTCCAGTAACTGGGAACTAAGGTCATTCCCGGCAAACTTCTATGGTGTGGGTCCTCTAAATGGCAAAATCACGAATGAAGATCGTCTATGTATTTTATATTACATTAAAATCATATGCAATGAGTGAGGATGCTGTGCATCTCGTGAGGGAGGAAAAATATTTTAATGTTGAAATTAGCAAGCTAAATTTTGTTAGCAATATTGTTGGTTTAAACACTTGGAGGTGCATTTTTGAAAGAATGTCCAAGTCACAATGTCCTGCTGATAAAGTCCCCCCCCCCCCAAAAAAAAAAAAAAAAATCCATCTCATAGCCATTTTTGGACAGGAAAAACATCAGGGATTTCTGTTCAAAAATATGTGAAAGCGTCCAAAATGAACAGCCATTTTCCAAAGTAAAACGCCCAAATTATAAACTCCAAAACACCAGGGACAAATGCTGTCTATCTGGCAGCATGTGTACAAAACTGGCCACAAAGACATTCCTGCAGAGCAGAGGGGGAGCCTAGTGGTCAGTGCGGTGGACTTTAATCTAGGGCACTCCGATTCATATTCCAGTTCAACCCTGTTATTTTAAATAGTAAGCCCTCCAGAGAAAGGAAAGTACCTGCTGTACCTGAATGTGCACCATCTCATTAGCCCTAAGGCTTGCAGCTGTCTTTAATATTTAGATACAGTAAGTATATCTCTGTTTCTGGAGGGGATTTATTGCATTATGGGGTCTATTACTAAGTTCCAATAGCATTTAGTGCGTGCTGATTAGCACATGCTAAAAGCTAGAGATGCCCATATATATTCCTATGGGTGTCTCTAGTGTTTAGTACGTGCTAATCATTAGCGTGCACCAAAATGGTACCGCAACTTAGTAAAAGACCCCCATAATGCAATAAATCCCCTCTGGGTTTGAAGTTTATCTATTGTGCAGTAGATTATAAGATAGTGACAGTTTCTGATGTAAGGTGTTAAAGTACAAATTTTTGTATTTATTTTTCAGGTGATTAGATTTTTTTAAATATATATACAAAATTTGTATTTTTCAATGTTATTGTATTGCTATCACATTTATTGCATTACATTTTACTTATTTCCTATTAATCACACACTGGCTGATATTCAGCCCAAAGTGGCCAGCATTATTTTTTAAATTTGATTTTATGAGCTTTACACTTCCAAGAAACTTACAAGTAATATCTAAAAGAGAAATCAATCATTATTACAGCAATAATCCCACAAATCAAGCCCACATTAAGGAAAAAGAGAGAGACATAAATCCAAAAAATATATAGGAAAATTAAGAATATAATTTTCATATTATGAGACCCCACTATTAGGTTAACTCCATGACAAACACACCTCATCTAACTAATTAATACCTTCAATGTTCTGCTACAAAATTCTCTAGTTGCAGAGTCAAAAAAAATGTATTGACTCCCCTGATATGTGACTAAGCACTTACAAGTGAATTTTTAGAAAAAAAAAAAAAAAAGATTCCCCTTGGACAAAACTCATGCTCTCAAGGCCACGAAAGCCTTCCTAGCTAATTGAGTAGCATGACTTACTGTATGTCTAGAAAAATTTGCAGCACTTTTTAAAATGATGACTGCCACAGGCAGATTTAGTCCCAGATATTACTCTTTATTAAGAATTTTCTGTACCACTACAGCTGGCAAGCAGATCACATAGGACAGAAAGATTAAAACACATGGAGGGGCATAATCGAAAGGGGCGCTCAAGCTTTCCTGAGGATGTCCTCGCAGGACGTCCCAGCGAAGAAGAAGGGGAAACCCATATTATCAAAACAAGATGGATGTCCATCTTTCATTTTGATAATACGGTCGGGGACACCCAAATCGCGAAATTTAGGTCAACCTTAGAGATGGTAGTCCTTAGAGATGGTCGTCCCCGATTTTCGGCGAGAATGGAAACCAAGGACACCCATCTCAGAAACGACCAAATCCAAGCCATTTGGTCATGGGAGAAGCCAGCATTTGTAGTGCACTGGTCTCCCTGACATGCCAAAACACCAACCGGGCACCCTAGGGGGCACTGCAGTGGACTTCACAAATTGCTCCCAGGTGCATAGCTCCCTTACCTTGTGTGCTGAGCCTCCCACCCCCCCCCCCAAACCCACTCCCCACAACTGTACACCACTACCATAGCCCTAAGGGGTGAAGGGGATTACCTACATGTGGGTACGGTGGGTTTTGGAGGGCTCACATTTACCACCACAAGTGTAACAGGTAGGGGGGGGATGGGCCTGGGTCCGCCTGCCTGAAGTGCACTGCACCCACTAAAAACTGCTCCATGGACCTGCATACTGCTGTCATAGAGCTGGGTATAATATTTGAGGCTGGTATAGAGGATGGAAAATATATTTTTTTAAAAATATTTTGAGGGTGGGAGGGGGTTAGTGACCACTGGGGGAGTAACGGGAGGTCATCCACGATTCCCTCCGGTGGTCATCAGCTGGTAATTTAGGGCACATTTTTCTGGCTTGGTCGTAAGAAAAAAAGGACCAGGTAAAGTCATCCAAGTGTTCATCAGGGATGCCCTTCTTTTTTCCATTATCGGTCAAGGACGCCCATGGGTTAGGCACGCCCCAGTCTCGCCTTCACTATGCCTCCAACACGCCCCCATGAACTTTGGTCGTCCCCACGATGGAAAGCAGTTGAGGACGCCCAAAATCGGCTTTCGATTATGCCGATTTGGGCGACCCCAAGAGGACGCCCATCTTGTGATTTGTGTCGAAAGATGGGCGTCCTTCTCTTTCGAAAATAAGCCTGATAGGCAATCATAACCTAAAAGAAAAGTGAATAGAACAGGAAAAAGGGAGAAGGGAGAAGGGCATAGGAAGAAGGAAGGGGAAAGGAAAGAGAAGGTAGAAGGAAAGGCAATTCAAAGAAACCACATTGTCACAATGGACTACTGAAAAGCTTGTCTGAAAAACCAAGTCTTGATAGCAATTTTGAATTTGAGTAGAGATGATTCATTATGGATCTCTAGAAGAAGCTTATTCCATGTTGCGAGAGGAGTTGGATAGTTGTGTTTTGGAGAAATTGTATTTTTTTCAGAGCAGCTTGTGCTATACCTGTATAAATGATGTTGCAATAATCAAGTTTAGAAATAAAGAAAGAACAAGTGCATGAAAAGAATCATGATTAAAGAATTTGCAAACACAGCTAAGTTATCTAAGACAGAAAAACAACCCTGATTTAAGGAGAGATGAAATATGAGGTGAGAATGATAACTGAAAATCTAGTGTTACTCCAAGATAGCAAAAAAAGTCCACAGGAGGGATACTAGAGCCAAGCAATTGAAGATCATCTGTGGGATGGGATGGGTGACCAGTGATTCAACAGGCCACTGTTATGTCAGGAATGAGGTCCATATGGTGAGAAGTGAGCCAATAGGCAACAGCTTCAACACAAGATTAGAGATAAGTGATACAATGAGCATCGGGATTAGTGTAACATAGAAGAAGAATCTCACCAGCATAGATATAGGTGGAAATGCAAAAACTCTGAATAACTGTAGCTAGAGGACATAGAAAAAGATTAAAGAGTAAAAGAAAGAGTATTGATCCTTTTGGGATGCCACAGTGGAAGGATTGGGAAGTGAATTCAGATGAAGCTATTAGTACTTTAAGAGTGAGAGAAAAGGAAAGAAGAAAACCAATCTAATACAGTACCAGAGAGTCCAAGAGAAGAAAGACGGGATAGAAGAAGAGTGCGATCAATTAGGTCAAAGGTGGCAGAAAAGTCAAAAGAAATTGCCAAAGCACAAAGATTTTTATCCAATTGCAACTGAATCTCGCTCAATACACTGGCAACAACAGTTTCTGTACTATAATAGAGTCTATATTCAGACTGCCTGGGATGAAGGGCCAAAATGTTTTCAGTGAAAGATGAGAGTTGAAGAAGTACAGTTTTGTCAAGGACTTTGGAGAGAAAGCACAAATTGGAGACTGGGATCAAATGAAGACTTTTTCAGGATTGGACGTACTACAGTCATCTTCAAAAGAGAAAGGACCTGACAGTTGTGGGCCCTTGGGCACTGCCCAATTGTCCCAGTGGTCAGTCTGCCCATGCAATAATCCCATTATTAATAGTACCATACTTTCCAAATGGTGAAATCTTCCTAAAAATGATTTTACTTGAAATATTTCCAAGAAGGCATAAGCATGATTTGTTGGGGGCATGTACCTGACATTTCAATATTTCTTATTGTGATTAACACACTTTTTCTCAAAATACAGCACTGTTCATAATTAGCCCTTGAAATACCCTAGACTTAGGGTCCCTTTACTAAAATGCGTTAAAAAAGACAAAGATTTATAAGAGCAAGAACAGAGGGAAGTAAGCCAAGTTGAGGATTTTCAACCAAGTAGAAGGGAGGGAATCAAGTGCACATGTAGAAGGCTTCATGTCTATGAGTAGCTTAGAAAGAGAGATCATGGTTAAGGGTTGAAAAGAAGATAAGAAGAGGATACGGGGATTGGGAACAGGGGAACACAGGAAGGGGAGGAACGAACAGGTAGAGAGGCTTGCAGAGAAGAATGGAAAGAGGATATTTTTGATCTAAAATGCTGAGCAAGAACCTCAGCAGAAGGTCTAGACAATGACTCAGATGAATGTGAGGCAGTAGTGAGAGAATGATACACAGTTTAGAGTTCATGTGAGGGACAAAAAGCAGTTAAAATGTGATGATAAGAATAGGAGGCTTTTCCCTTCTTCAGATGGTAACTAAGCTCTTTATGATGAGCATGGCACAGTTGAAGATCGACAGGGGACTTTGTTCTGCCCCATATACATTCCATTCTCCATGCTTGGTGCTTCAAGAGGTGCAAACCAAGACTTATGAGGATGAGATGAGGAACAATGAAATCTGAGCTATGAAAGCAGTAGAGATAGAGAGAGGAATGTCAACAATTGACCTGGGCATTAAGAAATTTGTCACCTAGGTCAGTCGGAATATAGAATAAGTCAGGGGAAATGGGAATCAGTGTCAATATGTATATAGGATATAGTCCAATAACCCATGTTAAAATGTCTACAAGACAGGATGGAAAAGAGAAGATCAAAAATTGGAGCATAATGACCAGATCAGAAAAGAGGAAGGGGAGAGCAAGTTGAGAGAGGATAAGATCAAGAATATGGCCAGCTTGATAGGTAGAAAAAGTAACCCGTTGCTGTAAATGTCTGGGCACCAGCATTGAATATCCAATGCTAAATGAATGTAAGGAAACTGCCAGGGCTTATGCGGGTCCCAGCTAGTATTCAGCTAGGACCTGCATAAGACACTTTTGCATGCCCCAACTTAATATTGGCTGAGACTCACATAAGGTATCCTTTGCTCCTCTGAAGCCCTCATCCCTCCCCTGCAACTTGATCCCTACTCCTTCCGGTCCATACAACCCCAATAGACCACCAGGTAGGTACAAGTAGGCCAGGAGGGGCCTATGGGGTGGGGGCTCAATTGGCCCTTAAAAATATGCCTGGTGGGATGGACGAGGGATCGGATTGTGGAGGAGGGAAGGGGTGAGTGCTGCAAACCAGAAACTAACCATGCATAGGCCAAAATTCGGACCAGTGCCAAGTTAGCTTTGCAGCTAAGGGCTGTCCTAACTTTAGTTACTTTCCTAAGGTTAGTGGTCGAAATATGGCCACTAACCAGTTAGGTCCCGGCTCCTCCCATGCTCCATCTAAGTTCCACCCACAGACCACCCTGGCACTCACCGGACAGTGCAGGGGCTGTCTGTGGTGATATTCAGAGGCACTGTCCAGTTAGGTGCTGCGGAATATCACCACTTAGGCGGTTAGAAACCTCTCCTACCTGATGAAATCACTTTGAATAATCGGACCCACAGTTTTTAAATAGTGACTATCAAAAACCCTATCTACCATGGTTTCCTACCACCATCTCAGCATTCTCCTTCCACCTATCATATCCCTTCAGCAATCGCACTCCCCCTCCTCAAACTCAAACACTCTCACCCCATACAGCATGACCCCTCTACACATCATGCCTACCATCTACGGCCCTAGCTCCCCTTCTTCCTAGCCTACAGTTAAAAAATAAATAAATGAAAGCATAATGAAAGAAATATTAATGGAAGGAAGTGTCCAGTGGAACTGCTCATGATCCATGACCCAACTTCCCTTAAAGCCATCGCTACTGTTCTGTTAATGAAGACCACAAGCACTGCCCAACATGACAGCAACAGAATATACTCTGCAGTTTCTCTGCCTCCTTAAAATTCACACCATCATCCCATGTCTGAAAGCCCTATATATATATTTTTTTGTTTTTGTTTGTTTTTTTTGTTACATTTGTACCCCGTGCTTTCCCACTCATGGCAGGCTCAATGCAGCTTACATGGGACAATGGAGGGTTAAGTGACTTGCCCAGAGTAACAAGTAGCTGCCTGTGCCTGAAGTGGAAATTGAACTCAGCTCCTGAGGACCAGAGTCCACCACCCTAACCACTAGGCCACTCCTATTACTCCCTGCACCAGTTTCTTCCTGACAACTAGACCTTCTAATCTTTCCCTTGATTCACCTTGTATCATTCTTCTTCCCTCCTATTACCTGCTCTACTAGCATTGCTTTTCCTCCTTCCTGACCTACTGACCAGCAGTGTACTATCTTCCCTTAGTTCACTGCATTGCTAACTCTGTCTTGAAACATATCTTTCCTGCTCACCTAAATAGGCCACTGTTTCCTTGCCACTCTTTTTTCTTTACAGTAGATCCTGAGTTCCATTTCTCCCAGAAGTCCCACCTCACTACTCTTTTCCAGCAGGGCCACAACCAGACCTGTCATAAGTACATAAGTATGTAAGTATTGCCATACTGGGAGAAGACCAAAGGTCCATCAAGCCCAGCATCCTGTTTTCAACAGGGCCAATCCAGGTCACAAATACCTGGCAAGATCCCCCCAAAAAGTAAAAAACATTTTATGCTGCTTATCCCAGAAATAGTGGATTTTCCCCAAGTCCAATTTAATAATGGTCTATGGACTTTTTCTTTAGGAAGCCGTCCAAACCTTTTTAAAACTCTGCTAAGCTACCTGCCTTTACCACATTTTCTGGCAACAAATTCCGAGTTGAATTACATGTTGAGTGAAGAAATATTTTCTCCGATTTATTTTAAATTTACTACTTTATAGTTTCATCGCATGCCCCCTAGTGCTAGTATTTTTGGAAAGCATAAATAGACGCTTCACGTCAACCCGTTTCACTCCACTCATTATTTTATAGACCTCTATCATATCTCCCCTCAACCGTCTTTTTGCCAAGCTGAAGAGCCCCAGCCACTTTAGCCTTTCCTCATAGGGAAGTCATCCCATCTCCTTTATCATTTTTCTCATCCTTCTCTGCAACTTTTCTAATTCCACTATATCTTTTTTTTCTAATGCGGCGACCATTGAGGGCTAAGAGACATAAAGGAAGATGCACTAAACCACTAAAAGTAATTTTGACACCGGGTAAAGGTAATCAAGGTTTATCAAACTGATATACTGAATCCATAAAGATAAGGCTCCATCATAAAGGAAAAAATAGCATTTCAATAGCTGTTAAAACTATTTCATATTTACAAAATCAAAAGAATACTTTTTCTGAATATTTCCAAAGAAAATATATACAAGCTTGATTTATTTCTAAGGCAACAAGCACAAACATGCTTATTTAGAAAATTAAATGTCATTGCAAAACCACACTGTCATTATCTGCAACTTTTATGTTTAGTGACAGGATATTTTGGTCATCATATCTCATTATAGTCTTATAATCAAGTTTAAATACAGTTCTTCCTGGGAGAATTGAGATCTGTGGTTGTATGCAGAAGACAACACTGTCATTGTTTCCTACAGACTGAAACCACTGATGGGAAAAAAAAAATTCAGTTTAACACATGCTTATTCAACAAAACCATGTGATTTCTATATCTCTGTGCAATTCAAATTGAAGAAAAGGAGCCATGAAGGCTACTTCCTACACATTAGACTTCAAAATTCCTAATTTTCTTTAAGAAAATGCAAACCAAGTTAAATCTATAAAATTAGATTTGTATTTTTCCTGGTTTATTTCCAGTCTCTTAGGGGCCCTTTTACAAAGCTAGGTGCACGATGATTCGTCCCTACCGCTGGGCTCCTGGGGGATCCCAGTGGTAGTTCCGCCTCCCGCCATGTGCCAATTCTGGCACTAGAAAATGTTCTAGCGCTGGGAGTGTGCCCGTTGGTAATCGGGCAGCGCTGCATGCTGCCTGGTTACTGTCGTTAAATGGCCACATGGCAAGTGTTTAACTTGCCGTACTGCCATTTCCTTACTTGGGACCTCAGTGCACGGCAAACCCGCGTTCCGATGCCACCGCAGGACCCTTTTTACCACCATTTGGTAAAAGAGCCTTTAATTTGTTACCCGCATTGAACTCTATAGGTACTACATGGACTACAAGAACTAAACTGTTGTCATTGTTTCTTCTGGTGGACTTAATTTGGTGGTGAATTTTGCTAGTTTAAGCATCAACAGGGGAAATTCTATATATGGCGCTGAACATTAGGTGGTACTTTGGCAAGGCTCCAAAATGGTGCAGAAACAGCAGATCTGTGTGAAAGCACATTGTGTCCATGTACAGAATGATGCTTAAGTGTTTTCATGTGGATCTGCAAAGGGGGAATGGCCAGGGGAGCAGCATGAGCAAGTCAGGGGCGTTTCCTTAAAATGCACACAGTTATAGGATAATGTGCATTTGCACCCAACTTGCATGCCGGGATTTACACCTGGTTTCAGTTGGTTTAACTGTGGATCCCAACGCCTCATGCTATTTTATAAAGGGCACCAATCCTGGAACACCAGTTATACAATACTGTTCGGTGTCAATTTTTTTATTTTTTTTATTTACTGAATCCAGCCCCAATTGGCTAATCTGTGATCTGTGATAAGAGACACAGAGAAATTTTCATCCTGTTTTCCAAGGATATGGAAATGTGTAAGTAAATTAAACACGCACAAAGGATAAATGTCTGTGCCCCTTGTACATTGATTTTTATTACCTCTGCCAAAACAATGATGGGTTGAATTGGATTGATATGTAAAGGTTTATATTTTAATAAAATGTTTTTTTATACATTGGACGGTTTTGTTAAGGTTCAGCTCTAAATATTTTCATACCAATATTTAAAGTGTATATGATTATAAAGCCATAGAACTAATAGTGCTTTATCAATAGAACAGGCACTAGCAGTAGCAGTGTTTCTTGAGACTCCAAAAATGTATATTACTCTTTTCTAAGGCATTCTTTTACTAAGGCGCTGTAGGCCGAACACAGGCCTATAAAAGAGCACTACTGCAGGATGCACTGAGGTATCCCGCAGTAGTGTTCCACTTAGTACACGCTAATCCCGTGCTGGAAAATATTTTTGATTTTTCAGCATGGGAGGTGTGTCCATGAGCGGGGAGTAGGCGTGCCTGCACTAATCGGGTACCGTGTGCACATTACCATGAAAGACTAGCATGGAAGCCAGGGGCAGACTGACCATTTGGGCAACCGGGCTGTGCCCAAGGGCCCATAGGCTCTAGGAGGCTCAGAGGCTCTGCCCAGTAGCCCGCCACCACCACACATTACATCCCCTCCCAGCCCCAGTGGGCCTTCCCTGGTCCTACCTTGAAGGGCCCTGGTGGTCTAATGGCCTCTCTGGGGACAGGAAAAAATCCCGCGCTTTCCTGCCCGCTGCCGCTACTCTGCCTGGTGGCGCCACCATGTTTTAAAGATGGCTGCTGAGACTTCCTGCATCAGTCTCGCAGAGACTGCTAAGACCCGTGAGATTACTGCAGGAAGTCTTAGCAGGCATTTTGAAAACACAGCGGTGCCAGGCACAGTAGTGATAGCGGGCAGGAAAGAGTGGGGTTTTTACCCTGCCCCCGAAGAAGCCACTAGACCACCAGGGCCATTCAAGGTAGGACTGGGGAGGACCCACTTTGGTCCAAGGGACAGAACAAATATTAATTTAATCAAGAATGTAAAGCCATTCTTCCGATTAAATATATTTCTGTGCATAGCACCCAATACCACATTTAGCATAAATAAATTCACAGCCTGCATTAATATAAGCAAATTTGTATACATGGACAAGACAAATAGAACATGGCTGAAAGACATAGGGCCCGTTTACAATGCTACGGGCTTGTTTGCAGGTATAGAGTGGGTGTGTTCAGCACTAACCCTATGCGTTAAAAGGTGGCCACCTTTTAGCGCAGCTTTGTAAAAGGGCCCCATAAATAGGTGAGCTACCCTTGTGTACCTGCTTCCAGCATCCACTGTACCCACATCATTCAAGACAAAAAAGGTATAAATTTGATTTTTTTAAATTTTTATTTATGTATGTATGTATGTATGTTTGTTTATTTATTTACTAGTAAAAAAGGCCCGTTTCTGACACAAATGAAACGGGCGCTAGCAAGGTTTTCCTCGGAGTGTGTATGTTTGGGAGAGTGTATGTGAGAGTGACTGTGTGAGAGACAGAGTGAAAGTGTGAGTGTATGTGTGTGAGAGAGAGAGAGTGAGTCTGGGTGTGAGTGTGTTTGTGAGAGAGTGTGTGTGTGAGAATGAGAGTGTGTGCAAGTGTGTATGTGAGACACAGTGTGAGAGAGTGTGTGTGTGTGTGTGTGTGTGTGTGTGTGTGTGTGTGCGAGAGAGAGTGTGTGTGAGACACAGATTCTCTGTGAGAGTGAGTGTATGAGACCAAGCGAGTGTGTGAGTGACTGTGTGGCACATAGAAAGTGAATGTGATACAGTGTGAGACAGAGTGTGTGAGAGTGAGAGTCAGAAAGACATTGTATATGAGAGAGAGAGTGTGAGCCCTGCCCTCCCAATCCATGCCCATCTGTCCCCTGCCCCCTCCATTCATCCTTTTCCAGCAATCCCCCTCTCTCCCTGAGCCCTGCCCTCCCAATCCATGCCCATCCATGCTCCTCTGTCACCTGCCCCCTCCATTCATCCCTATCCAGCAAGTCCCCTCTCTCCCTGAGCCCTGCCCTGCAATTCATATCCATCCATGCCCATCTGTCCCCTCCATTCATCCCTATCCAGCAATTCCCCTCTCTCCCTGAGCCCTGCCCTCCCAATGCATGCCCATCCATGCTCCTCTGTCCCCTGCCCCCTCCATTCATCCCTTTCCAGCAATTCCCCTCTCTCCCTGAGCCCTGCCCTCCCAATCCATGCCCATCCATGCTCCTCTGTCACCTGCCCCCTCCATTCATCCCTTTCCAGCAATTCCCCTCTCTCCCTGAGCCCTGCCCTCCCAATCCATGCCCATCCATGCTCCTCTGTCCCCTGCCCCCTCCATTCATCCCTTTCCAGCAATTTCCCTCTCTCCCTGAGGCCTGCCCTCCCAATCCATGCCCATCCATGCTTCTCTGTCCCCTGTCCCCTCCATTCTTCCTTTTCCAGCAATTCCCCTCTCTTCCTTCCATGACCCCCCCCCTCGCATCCATGCTCCTCTCTCTCCCATGTCCCAGCCTGGCCCGCCCTCTTCTTCCCCCCCCCCTTCGCATCCATGCTGTCGTTTCTCCTCTGCCCTCCTGCTCCCATTGTTCAACTTTACTGCCCACCCTCTTCTCTCCCCCAACATCCCTTTTCTTTTGTTTTTCTTTTTAAATTTACCTCCGTGGTGGCGGTTCCGGCAGCGCAGCGTCAGGGAAGGAGGCGGCGCTCCCGACGTTTAGCCTTCCCTTCGCTTTGTTCCGCCTTCTTCTGACGTCACCGTGCGTGGGTGCGATCAGTTTGTTTGTTTTTTTTTCCGCCCTCGCGATCCGTTTTTTTTCCCACCCTCGATGTCATGACGTTTGACGCGAGGGCGGGGCAGAGACGGCTGGGTGGCTTCACACCACGAATCCACGAACCCTTCAGGAAGTGTTTGAGTGACTTCAGAACGTTGTCTTCAGAACGTTCACGGTGCGTTTTATTATATTAGAAGATTTGCTATTTGTAAGATTTGGGCACATAATTCTACATGTGACTAAAGCATCCTCCCTAGTTATAGTTTAGGACAAAGATGCTGTAGAAGATACAAATTATCGATCACACCAAGATTTTATTTTTTTGTTGCATTTGTATTCCACATTTTCCCACCTAATTGCAGACTCAATGTGGCTTACATTGTTCCTTGATGGCGATCGCCAATTCCGGAATGAGAAATACAAAGTGGTATTGCATTAAAGTTTATAAGTGACAGAGTAGATTAAGCAATCAAGAATAATGTATTTTCGTAGTGAGAGATAAAGTGGTAATTGCGTTAAAGTTAATTAGTGACAGAGTAATTTAAGCAGTCAGGTATAGAGAGTTCAGTTTTTTTCAATTCTGGTATGGGTTTTGTTGTCTGGTATTTAGGATGGATCATTGTGGTATGCCTTTTTGAACAGGTTGGTTTTTAGTATTTTTCGGAATTTAGTTATGTCGTGTATTGTTTTTGAGGCTTTTGGTAGTGTATTCCACAGTTGCGTACCTATGTAGGAGAAGCTGGATGCATATGTTGATTTATATTTTAGACCTTTGCAGCTGGGGTAATAGGAATACATTGCCAAATATGTCATCCAAATATGTCAAATGCAACATTACTACATATCTAAAGTGCTTTAGGGCAAACAAAAACAAGAGAAGCAGGAGTGCACACACTGCACTTGCTCGCAAAAAAAAAAAATGCAGAACTAGTTAACATGCAATAAGAGCTCGCAACATGCTAAATCTTGTTGTGAGCTCTTATATGGGCAAAGGATGGAGTAAGCAGTCAAAGGTTTTCCTTGGACACTCTGTCCCTCCCCCCAACTCTGAAGCATGGAGGTGGGAGGGGGCGGGCGGGATCACTAGTACCTGGCAAGATCCCAGTGAAACAAATTTTATGCTGCTTATCCTAGAAATACTTCAATTTAGTAGACCAATAGTTTTCGTATGGGGACTTTATAGCCAATATCACATATATTTTGTCCCAAACAACTGTATATTCTCCTGATAAATCTATTTCAGTTTCTTTAACGGTTATTTAACAATTACCAGTCTCTCACAGTGGCAATAATCTCACACTTTAAAGTACTCACACTGTAAAATAATCACTTTGATGTGCTATCTTCATTCTTTTGGGGATCCTCAGATATTAATGCTGCTCTCACCATACAAACCTAATATTCAATGTTCATCAAACAAAATGGCTGAGGCGCAAATCCTCATAGATCAACCCAGTGTTTGATTTTTGTTTTTTTTAAACATTTTTTAACTTTTTCATATAGTTTCTTATCATTTTAAAAAGATATATCTTAATTAGACTTTAACTGCTTAGAGTAAACTTGAAAGCAGCATTTATATTTGGTAACGGCAACATTTAAACCACAGGAGAACCTCTGCCAACATGGCCAAGTTTTGATGTCTTCCTCAGGGAAGAGGTTCTCTAAGAAACAAAAAAAACATTACAATCTTTGTGTATTTCCCCTCTAGTATTTCCATCAAAAGTGATAATAAACCAAACTTCTAGATTGTAAGCTCTTTTGAGCAGGGACTGTCTCTTTGTGTCAGGTGTTCAGCGCTGTGTGCGTCTAGTAGCACTATACAAATGCTAATAATAATAATAAATAAAGGAAAGAGGACCATGTTAGGCAGTCCAAGAAGACCTCTTACAGCAGTGTAAGACAGTCAGGAAATACATGAAGTTAATGCAATAATATCACTTTGCTTGATTTTCCACTTTGCTCATCTTTATTTCATGTGCAAAGAAGAAGCTAAAAAAGATGCATGAATTCAGGCACTGGGGGAAGGGGAAGGAGAAGACGATCCCTCTCACTCACCTTCTTTACGCTGCCATTCTTCAGTGCTGCTTCAACTAACCCTGTCCCATTTGACGTGCCCACTACCTCCCGGCTCCTGTGTAAAGACGTTTTTACCATCAGCACCATACACTGAGCAACTAGATGCAATACTGCTGTCTTCACATCTACCCACTGCTGTTGCGACCTGCCATCTCTGACGTGATTTCCTGTTTCCGCATGGGAGTGTTGCAGCAGCAAAGAGAAGATGTGAAAACAGACCACTGGCAGCGTATGTGAGTCATTCTGCTCACATGAGCTGCCAGCAGCAATAAGTCCAAAAACAGGTGAGTTCAGAAAAAAAGAAGCCCAAAAACAAGAAATCCGTGAATTAAAAAAAAAAAAAAGCCCAAACTCATGGGAAATAAGCGAGGTTGCAACAATGAAGGGGGGCACAACAAGCCCAGCATGCTAGAAGGCAAGCAACCAATAGGAAGCCTCCCATAAACCACATGCACCCTGAAGGAGTCCATCAGAGGGAACTAAAAAATTACACAGATCTGTAGTCCAAGGGCACACTTTCATCTTTTAAAGGCACAAGCACTGAATACGCCAAGGAGGTTTAATGACAGGAGGTCACGTGATGTCAAAAAAGCTGAAGCCAGTTCCCCCAGTAGCTGCCATCATGGTTTGTCCAAAACAAACTATCAGGTGCTGCATCCATGATGGTGTTGTGGTTGTTATTTTATCTCTGTTATAGCAACAGGAGCTTCAGAACTTGGGGACTGTTCTGCCCATGCCACTGCTAACACCGAGCTGGGCCGGGCTGCAGGGGAATATAGGCATTCAGTGGGTGGCGGCGTCCGGCAGTGAGCGATGAGCTGG
Source organism: Microcaecilia unicolor (assembly GCF_901765095.1). NCBI lineage: Eukaryota > Metazoa > Chordata > Amphibia > Gymnophiona > Siphonopidae > Microcaecilia > Microcaecilia unicolor. The sequence goes on along the minus strand of NC_044031.1, from coordinate 148,399,857 downwards.
ACTGGGCATACGATTTGCTGCTATCGTTTTTATGTAGAAAAATCTTTCTACATAAAAACAATAGCCTCGAGCTTCCACCCCTGAATGCCCACATCCCCTTGCAGCCCAGCCCGGCTCGGTGACAGCAGCTCGTTTGTTTATGATGACAATAAAGATCTTTATTGCCATCATAAGCAAAAATAAAGGGATATATTGTGCAGCACTGAAATCCACAAAGTAAGCTCTGGAGCAATGTGAAAAACATTTCCTATATAATAATTCTCACCTCCAACGTTCTGAGGCTGCCTGGAACCGTGGTTTCCGGCCAGAGCTGCTCAGGAAAGTGGAGTACATAAAAGTGACATCATTCCTGAAGTGCTGCAGGACGTTCAGTAGACAGGAGTGGAAGTGAACAAAGCAGGTCTATGGTAAGCAAGGAAGCCAATTGGTTAATCTCTGATTCCACTCTCCAAAGCAGCCGTCATTCCTATACACAAAAAAACAAACAAACCTAGGAGCTGCTTCTCATTGCCGTTTTTACAGCTGTTTCCACTGGACAAAAGGAGGGGGGAGACACACAGACCCTGCAACTGGGAGGGGGGACCCTGCAACTGGGAAAAGGGAGGGGGAGGGATGGTTGAAAAAATTGCATAGTCTCTTCTCTGAAATCTAATCAAACATTTCATTGGCTATTTAAGTAAGAAAGTCATTCCCAGCACTATCACCCACAAGTGAAGCACTAAGAACTTCATCCTAACCCCCTGCGACAGAGGAGAAATATCAAGAAAAACATACACATGATATGAATAAAAATTAACCAAATGCTAAAAAGTGGCCGGTGGAAGGTTTAACGTGTGGGTTTCCTACGAGCTTGGCCACTTTTTAGCGCAGTTCTAAAATGGCAGAATTTTGAAATTTTTGCCATTAATGGCCATGTGCTAATTACTGCCTGAGCCCTTACTGTCTCCTATTTAGTAGGTGGTAAGGGCTCATGCTCTACTTGGGCTATAATTGGGCAGCATGTCTGAATGTGCCCACGCTGCCTGATTACTGCCAGAAATGCCTACTCCCTGTCCCTCATGCTAGAAAATAAAAATTATTTTCTAGCGTGGGAAATGGCATATGGCATACGCAGAACTACTGCAGGGCACCTGTGCATGCCCGGAGGTACATCTGTTTTATTGTATGATACTGTGCATCCATTGCCCAACAACCTGAAAAAGTCCATACCACTGGTTGTCATGGGGAAGGAACTTGTACACTGTCTTATAACCTGTCTTAGACATATACATATGTCATCATCAAAACTGATAAGAAAAATGCACAGGTCAAAATGACACGCTGGTTAACATACAAATCATATTCAATCAAAACCCTGTTTATAGTTGCGTTTCATTATCGTTCTCAGACCAGACTCCCCACAATCTCATTGTGCATCTGACACTCCTTTCCTTGGTCTCTTACACACATACACCCTCTCCAACTGCTTCACAGCCCAGACACCTCACAAGACACACATCATATGCACATTCCTACTGCACCCCAAACATACACAAGAAACTAAAGGCCAGATGCACTAAACAATCATTAGAGCCCTTCCCTTACCGATTCCCTTAGCGAATCGGTAAGGAACGGACATGCATTAAGGAAAGGGAATGCAAATGAGATGCTCGTTTTAGCTCACTTGCATTCTCTATTCCATTGTTAAACAGTCAGCCAATCGGCTGGTCGAGCATGCGCAGAGCAGCCAAACGTTATGCTGACTGCTCTGCGCGTGCCAAATAGGCGCTGCTCACTCCCTCCAATGCGGCTCGAGTGCAGTTGAGGACGCCCATCCAAAAAAAACGTCCATTTTGGCTGTCATTCCCCCCCCCCCCCCCCCGCAATAATAAAAATGTCTTTTTTGGCAGTGCTTTACTCAGCTGAGAGACCTGGAAGTCCCTGAGCCAATCACAACGCGTTTAGCAGAGCTAAACGCGCTGTGATTGGCTCAGATACTCAGCGAGTGAAGCACTGCCAAAAAAAATGTTTTTATTATTGCTGGGGGGGGGGGGGGGGGGATGATGGCCAAAATGGGCATTTTTTTTGGATGGGCGTCCTCAACTGCCGGAGGAGGTGAGCGGCGTCTTCCAAAACAAGGGTCGCACTACTGAAAAGCCAATTTCCAAAGCTTACTTGATCGTATTTCAGCAATTGACAGAATAATCAATTCAGCCTAATGATTAGATGATTACAATTTCAATCCCGTGCAGCCCCAACAAGAGGTACAGACCTCTCGTTAGATTTTCCAGCATTAAGGCAATCGGGAAAAGGTTAGTGCATCTCATTACAATAGAGTTTCTACACAATTTGCTCATCTGCATTCCGTTTTCGTTAGCTGCTACCTTCGTCGGAAAAAAGTCTTTAGTGCATACCAGGGTTTACTACTTGCTTGTTAATGGCTCGTTAAGTTTAGTGCATCTGGCCCTAAATTCTCATGAGTCTCAGCTGTATTTACCATCACTTTATGTGGTGGAGCATAATTCGTACAAACAGTAGAGAGGAGGGGCATCAAACAATGGACAGGATTTAAGAGGGCCCTTCTGGTTTTCTTGGAGTGTTGCGGGACCTCCAATTTCCTTGGGATGTTAAGCAGAGTTTTCTGAGACAATGATATTAAATATTGTGGCAATCACAGACACATTAGTCAATGACTTGTAATCATATCAGGCTATAATCTGTTTAGGAGGGATAGAGTTGGTCAAGAAGGTAGAGGAATAGTGCTGTATGTGAAAAACTACATTTAAATAGCTGAAATGCTGGGGGCATGGGGAAAGGTGGAAGTGATATAGGTTGCTTTGAAAGAGAAAATGAAACCTTTGTCCACACGGATGTTGTCTACAGACCTCCAACACAAAGAATTAGCTGTAGGTATCCAAAGGTTGGAAATGAAAGGAGAGGTGATATTGCTGGATGCAGATTGGCATGTCCTATCTCCTGAATCAGATAAAAGTAGAGATATTGTAGATGCCTTTCAAAGTGCTCTGCTCAGACAAATGATGACAGAGCCTAGGAGGGAAAGGGTAATGCTAGATCTGGTACTCACAAATGGGGACAATGTATCTAATATCCAGGTGGGTGCCCACCTGGGCAGTAGTGATCATCATATGGTATGGTTTAATTTAAGTGCTAAAGTGGAAGGCAGACATAAAAAACTCAAAGTCCACCAACATGCTGACTTTAATAAAATGGGGAAGTACTAGAAGAAAAAGCTGACAGGATGGTAGGAAATAAGATAAGTGGAAAGATAGAGGCATATTTTCAAAGCACTTTGGGAGGCTAAGTTCTATAGGTTTCTATGGAACTTTGGGAGGCTAGCTAGAGGCATATTTTCAAAGCACTTAGCCTCCCAAAGTTCCATAGAAACCTATGGAACTTAGCCTCCCAAAGTGCTTTGAAAATATGCTTCTAGGTGCTTTGAAAATGAGCCCCATAGTAGTCCAAGCTGAAAAAAATATATATATATAAAGATGGCAACAAATCTTTATGTAAAAGCAAGAGGAAAAGAAACCAATATGGTTCTTCAAAAAAGTGGCTGAAAAACTAAAGGCAAAAGAGATGGTGTTCATGAAATACAGGACGAAGAACATAGAAAAGAATATTGGATAAAACTCAAAAGAAGTAGAGAGAGAAATGCAGTTGGCAAAAGCACTAACAAGCAAAAGAAAAGATGGCTAGAAATTAAAAGAGGTGGTAAGACTTTTTTCAGATATATTAGTGAAAAAGCAGGAAGATTAGAAATGGAATTGTAAGACTAAAAGATGCTGAAAACTGCTATGTGGAGAATAACATAATAACATAGTAGATGATACAGATAAAGACCTACATAGTCCATCTAGTCTGCCTAAAATGATAAACTCATAGCATGTATTGCAATATAACATATTGAGGGGCATTTTCGAAAGAAATGTGTAAAACGTCTTTGTAAAACGTCCAGATCCGGAGGTAGGGAAAAGCTCATTTTCGAAAAAAGATGGACGTTCATCTTTCATTTCGAAAATACCAAGGACGTTCTTAGATTTGGACGTCTTTGACTTTTGGCGATTTTCGAAACCAAAGACGTCCAAGTCAAAAATTTCCAAAAGCAAGCCATTTGTGTTGGAATAATGTATTGTATTTTACATGCATTGCCTGTCACCAATTTTTCTCTGTGATTACTCTGTGACCTCTGATGTGAATTACTTAGAGAGGTCACACCCATGCAACTTCCTGTGGGGGTTAGACACAGCACATGGAGCTCATGATCTCTCCTAACCTGAGAGGATCTATGGTGGTGTGAGCATCCATTACCATCTAAGCACATGGAAAGAGCTGATAATCCAAATGTATAGTATTATGTTTATATAAGCCTGTCTGAATATAATCTAACAACAAACTGTGAGTAAACAGATGTTTTGTTACTTCAACTTTAAAGTGACTCAGCAGTGAATTATTCTGGGGTGTATGTGAGAGAGATGAAAGAAAGAAATTAACATTTCTAAAGCTGAAGCTGTGTGTACTAAAATCTGCTAATTATTTACTACAAATAATCCAATAAAAGGGTTATGGGCCCAGGGCCAGGAATTGAAAAAGAAGAGAAATATTACCAGGCAGTAAAAAAGCCACATTTTTCTCTTAAGTTTTAAAAGAAAGATTCAGTCTGTCTCTCTCTCCCCCCACACACCAAACAGCAGGCAAGGCTAAGAAAATGGCTGAGGGAGGAAATTCACCATTTTTCTACTCTCTCAAGGTGCCTAAATTAACTGAATTTAATTATCAGCAGTGGGAACTAAGATTCATATGTCTCCTTCAAGCAAAAAAAAACTAAATATATGCTTAGACCAAAACAGAACAGCTGAAAATATGGCTGAATGGGACAATGCAAACTATTATGTGAAGTGCATGTTTTTGGAAGCTCTCTCAGAGAAACAAGCCATATTAGTGGAGGGAAAAGATACACCAAAGGACATTTTATATAAACTGAGAACTATGTATGCAACTACATATGCAAAACAGCAACCAATTTGGTTGGCAGAGTTGAATGAAACCAAATTAAGGGATAAAAGTAAATGTAATGATCACATTATGCATCTTATGTCTTCATTTCAAAAGTTAGAACTTTCTGGAATTCCCATGTGTGATGCATTGAAAAGAGCATTTCTTTTTACCTCACTATCAAAGAAGTTTGATGTTTTTAGGTCTGTAAATGAAGCCATTGAAGGGCAATCTTTTGAACAGGCAGCATCAAAACTAAGGCAGGAATGCATAATAAATGATTCTGAGGAGATGTGTTCTCAAAGCAAGTCAGACAGAAATGAAACAAATTTCTTGGCAAAGAACAGAGGAAGGCGGAGCTATGGGAAAACTCCACCCAAGGGCAAGCTGATTTGCTACTCATGTGGAAAGGAGGGACATGTATCTAAATGGTGTAAGGAAACACAAAACACTCCCTCTAGCTCACCTAAGCCAATGGAAGAAAAGAATTTTCCAACCAGGAAATGTATGAAAGACAATGATAAACATAAGGGCTTTCTAATGGCAGAAAAATCTTTGACTATGGTAAATAATAATTCAAATGAAAGTACTTGGATTTTGGATTCGGGGAGCACATGCCATTTAACCAATTCTAAGGATTTCTTTCAGGAAATGTGTCCAGAAGAAGGTATTCTTAATACTGCAAACGCAGGGACTGCTAAGATCCAAGCAAAAGGCATTGGATTCTTAAAATGCAAAGTGTCTAATGAAGTTAAAGAAATTCCTGTAAGTGATGTCTTGTATATTCCCCAAGCAGTTTGCAATATGCTTAGTGTATCTACATTAGATAAGAAGGGATTTGTGATTCATTTTGAAAACAGTAAGTGCACAATCTCTAAAAATGATGAAGTGTATGCTGAAGCTTTTATGCATAATGATGTTTATAAACTGAGCATTTCAGGTGAAGCCTCACATATGGCGCAAGTAAGGAAGAATGATGGTAAATGTAGTCTGGAAATCTGGCATCGCCGCCTGGGACATCGTGATTCTAAGGTGATCCAGGATCTTCACAGTGGGCAACTAGCCACAGGCATTCAGATAAGTGCAGATACTGGTAAAATGGAGAAATGCATAGACTGTGTTACTCAAAAAGGTGTGAGACCCTCATTTCCTGCATACACAGGAAATAGGAGTAATAAAGTACTGGACTTAATACACAGTGACTTATGTGGACCGTTTAATATCCCATCATTGGGAAATAACAGATTTGTGCTAATATTCTTGGATGATTTCTCTAGATATTGTGTGGCCTATTTGCTGAAAGAAAAAAGTCAAGTCACAGACATGCTGAAGAAATACGTAGCCATGGTGAGCAATAAATTTGAAAGAAAACCAAAGGTTCTTCAGACCGACAATGGTGGTGAGTTCACTTCACAAAGCATGCGCACATTTCTAGAACAAGAAGGCATTCAGCATATCACAACAGTAGCTTATACACCAGAGCAAAATTCTGTTGCAGAGAGAAAATTTAGGTCACTTGTGGAAATGACCAGATGTATGCTGTCAGATAGCAATCTCCCTAAAAGACTATGGGGGGAAGCCATTCTCACAGCAGTGTACCTACAAAACAGAATGCCAACTAAAGGCGCTGAGCGCACACCACATGAGACATGGCATGGTAGGAAGCCAAACCTGTCACACATAAGAACATTTGGAAGTACAGCATATGCTCATGTACCAAAGCAAAGAAGGCATAAGCTGGATTCCACAACAGAAAGGGGCATTTTAGTTGGCTATGCTCCAGGACACAAAGGATATAGAATTTTGAATCTGAAAACTGGCATTGTTGGCATAAGACATGTTACATATTTTGATGAAAACAAAAGGGTTGATAAAGGCTGGATTATCCCAGATGAGCCTTATCATCCAGAATATGAAACTAGAACCATAATAGACATGCCAGTGCATATAAATGCCATACCAAGGCAGATGTCTGAAAGCAACTCATCTGTATCTAACGAGGAACAGGCAGAGGAAGCAGACACAGAAAGGATCATCGCAGGAGACAGTACAGTTGGAGAAGGGGAATCAATTGGAGAAGGACTCTCAGATTTAGAGGATGCGGAAAGGTCAGACCAACCTGTTGTCAGACGCTCATCCGGGGAAAACAAAGGTGTTCCACCCCCAAGACTGTCTTACCTAACAAAGTCAGCAGAAGCTCAAGAGCCCTTAACATGGGATGAGATTGAGAAAATGCCAGCAGAAGAAGCTGCTGAATGGCATAAAGCTGCACAAGAAGAAATTGATGCATTGCATAAAAATAAGACTTGGATTCTTACAAAATTACCTCCTGGCAAGAAAGCTATAGGATGCAAATGGGTATTCAAGTTAAAAAGGAATGCACAAGGAAAAGTGGAAAGGTATAAAGCCAGATTAGTCGCAAAGGGATATCTTCAAAAATATGGAGAAGATTTTGATGAAGTGTTTGCACCTGTAGTGAAACACACGACAATTAGAACACTTCTGAGCATTGCAGTCTCAAAAGGCATGCAAGTCAACCACATTGATGTGAAAACAGCATTTCTTCATGGAGATATAACTGAAGACTTGTACATGGAACAGCCAACAGGTTTCATAAATACAAAACAAAGACAGCTAGTGTGTAAATTAAACAAAGGTCTTTATGGATTAAAGCAAAGTGCAAAATGTTGGAATGACAAATTGCATGAAATATTGACAAATTTAGGATTTAAGCAAGGTGAAGCAGATAAATGCTTGTACACTAGGTGCAGAAATGGACAATATGCATACATTTTAGCTTTTGTTGATGATCTGCTCATTGCAAGCGAAAGTGAGCAAGAGTACAAGGACATTGTAAAATATTTAAACCAGAATGTTGAGATAAAAGAACTTGGTAATGTGTCATACTATCTTGGTATAGAAATTGAGAAACAAAATGATGGTTCTTATCTTCTAAGCCAGAAGCAGAAAATAAATGAGCTTATTGAAAGTTTAGGTATGCAAGATGCCCAAGTTGTAAGCACTCCCATGATCACTGATTTTCTGAAGGATGAAACAGTAAGAGAACCTTTACCAGATAACATCCAATATAGATCAGCCATAGGTAAGCTTTTATATCTAACTACCACATACAGGGCTGATATAGCAAATGCAGTAGGAATTTTGAGCAGAAGGGTCAGCTCACCTACCAAATCAGATTGGACTGCAGTTAAAAGGATGGTAAGGTATTTAAAGGGTACCATTGATTGTAAATTAAAGATTTCAGCCAATAGTAATCCAAAACTAATATGTTACTGTGATTCAGATTGGGCAGGGGATCATTCTGATTATAAATCCACAAGTGGATATGTGTTTATGTATGGAAATGTACAAATTTCTTGGGCCAGTCATAAACAAAGTATTGTGAGTCTGTCTTCTACAGAAGCTAAATATGTGGCCGTATCAGAAGCATGCAGAGAACTGATGTGGATTGAAAAACTTTTGCTGGATTTTGGAATAGCTGAACAGAGACCAATCCAGATAATGGAAGATAATCAGAGCTGCATCCGACTGTCACAGAATGACAAGGTTCAGTCACGCACCAAGCACATCGCAACGAAATACCACAACGTGCGAGAGTTGGCGAAAGAAGGGGTCATCAGTCTACACTATTGTCACACCAGTGAGATGACAGCTGACATCATGACCAAACCGTTACCCAGAGAACATTTTGTGAATCTGCGAATAAAGCTTGGACTTTGTATGAATAAATAATTGCATGACAGTTATGCATGAGAAGGGGTTTGTTGGAATAATGTATTGTATTTTACATGCATTGCCTGTCACCAATTTTTCTCTGTGATTACTCTGTGACCTCTGATGTGAATTACTTAGAGAGGTCACACCCATGCAACTTCCTGTGGGGGTTAGACACAGCACATGGAGCTCATGATCTCTCCTAACCTGAGAGGATCTATGGTGGTGTGAGCATCCATTACCATCTAAGCACATGGAAAGAGCTGATAATCCAAATGTATAGTATTATGTTTATATAAGCCTGTCTGAATATAATCTAACAACAAACTGTGAGTAAACAGATGTTTTGTTACTTCAACTTTAAAGTGACTCAGCAGTGAATTATTCTGGGGTGTATGTGAGAGAGATGAAAGAAAGAAATTAACATTTCTAAAGCTGAAGCTGTGTGTACTAAAATCTGCTAATTATTTACTACAAATAATCCAACAATTTGGACGTGGGAGGAGCCAACATTTGTAGTGCAGTGGTCCCCCTGACATGCCAGGACACCAGTTGGGCACCTTAGGGGCCACTGCAGTGGACTACATAAAATGCTCCAAGCTACATAGCTCCCTTTCCTTGTGTGCTGAGCCCCCCAACCCCCCCAAAAAACCCACTACCCCCAACTGTACACCACTACCATAGCCCTTACAGGTGAAGGAGGAACCTAGATGTGGGTACAGAGGGTTTCTGGTGGGTTTTGGAGGGCTCACTGTTTCCTCCACAAATATAACAGGTAGGGGGGATATGGGCCTGGGTCCATCTGTCTGAAGTGCACTGCACCCACTAAAACTGCTCCAGGGACCTGCATGTGCTGTCATAGACCTGAGTATGACATCTGAGGCTGGCAAGTAATATTTTTAATAATGTTTTTTGAGGGTGAGAGGGGGGTAGTGACTACTGGGAGAATAAGGGGAGGTCATCCCCGATTCCATCCAGTTGCCATCTAGTCAATCTGGGCACCTTTTTGTGCCTTATTCGTAGTAAACCAGGTCTGGGTGAAACCGTCCAAATTGTAGTCATGGACGTCTCTGCTTTTTTCGATTATGGGTCAAAGACGTCCAAGTCTTAGGAACGCCCAAGTCCTGCCTTCACCACGCCTCTGATCCACCCCCTTGAAATTTGAACGTCCTTGCGACAGACTTTAGTTACAGATGTCCAAAATCGGGTTTCAATTATACCGATTTCCCTGACAATAATCCAGTCCAAGGTTTTCTTCTTTCTAGATATGAACTCTCCAAGTTAATTATACGTTCAAAAACAAAACTCTTCTAATTCAGAATATGAAATTAAAATGTTATAAATATTCGATACAGTGTCTCATAAAAATAACAAATCAATCCATTAAGCAAATGCTTGGTCACTTCCCCCTCTTTACTGCAGATCCACAATGCAAGCAAAGAGTGCTGCTTTTGTCTGGCTGGGTTTACAGTTAACAAGGGCCAAAAGCCTAATATACTCCTCTCAGTATAAATATCCTTGTAAGTTACTGCCCCCACCAGGCTCTTTCAAATGTAGCAGGGAAAGGATTTGGAAAATTCCCCTTTCCCTTCTCTGCACCACACCGTTCTATTCTGGTCTTGTCAGCAAAAATACTTCTTAATAAAGTCCAGGCTATAACTCTTTTCTGTCATGCCTGCAGCTCTCCACCCATTTACGAAGAATTTAAACTTTCCCACCTGACAGCCACACGCTGGTTGTTACACAGCACCAAGCTGCAATCCAATGTCATAGAAGTGAATTTAGATTCACTAGGAGGTAACCTTCATGGTTCTTCAGACAAAGTTTCCGCTATTCTAAAACCTCCATTTCTTCCTCAAACTGCTCAGAGGCCTTACTTCCAGACTGCCACTGCTACATTTGGGTGCCCTTCCACTATCCAGCCGTGGGGCAGATGGGAGTTCACACGCCGAGTGCCAGAACAAAGATTGCTGCTGCGGTGTTCACCTTCCTCTCTCCACCGCCCAACAGCCCGCTGCAGGCTGCCAGCAGCGATGTAAGCGCTGTCTTTGGCCCGCCCCTGAAGCCCTCTTTGTACAGCATCCCGCCTACACAGGAACAGGAAGTGCTTATATAAAAGAAAGCTTCTGGGGCAGGCTGAAGGCAGCGCTTACACATTGCTGCTGATGCCAATGGCCTGGAAGTTTGGAGGTTTGCTCCCACCCCGGGCCCTGGTTGTTTATTACTCAGCTGTTGGGGAGGGAGACTGGGGCAGCAGGACATTATGTTGCCTCCCTCCTGTGCTTAGTTCCGGGCTGTTCTTCATCTTCTCCCTAGGAACAAGGTAAAAAGTGGATTATAATGGATTACAAGGGAGCATGGGTTGGAGGGGAAGAGATGGTGCATGGGAGAGAGAGGGAGAAATATTGGACATGATGTGCGGAGGGGTGGAGACCTGTGTGGCCGGGGGGGGGGGGGGGGGATGCAGACCTGTGTGGCCGGGGGGAGGTGCCGCGAAAAATTGCTCAGACACCAAGGGTGCTGTGTGGCCCGGGGGGGGGGGGGGGGAACTACGAAAAATTACTCAGACACTAATTTAAGAGTGCCGTGAACCAAAAATGTTTGGGAAGCACTGCTCTAATGTCTGACAATTAAAATTTAATGCAATAAATTGAAAAGTGATGCACTTGGAGAGTAGAAATTGAAAGGAGTTGTGTGTGCTAGGAAGTGAGAAACTGATATCCATGGATTGGTAGAGGAACCATGGGCTGATAGTGTCTGAAGATCTCAAGGTGTGACAAGGTAGTAGCCACACCCAGAAGGAAGCTAGACTACATAGACAGAGGCATAAGTAACAGAAGAAAGGAAGTGCCCTTGTACAAATCACTGGTGTGGCCCGACTGGTGTGGTCATATCTTGCTAAGCACATTAAAAGACCTGCAGCAGCTCAGAGAAAGGTGACAAAAATAGTATGAGGTTTGTGGCAAAAGATGTATGAGAGGAGCATGAAAGACCTGATTACGTATACCCAAGAGGAAAGGAGGGATATAAGAGATATGATACAGACATTTAAATAATTAAAAGATATTAACATACAAAGAAATCTTCTCCAGAGATGGAAAAGCAGAAGAACTAGAGGACATTAATTGAGGTTACAAGGTGGTAAACTAAGGAGTAACATCAGGAAATATTTTTGCATGGAGAGAGTGGAGACAAATACAGTGATGGAATTTAAAAATGTATGGGGTAAATATAGTTCCTATATGGAAAGAGGATGAAATAAAATCAAAACTTAAATGACCTCATGGCTTTTAATATGTTATGATGGGCAGAAGTGGTGCTTAGACAGCTACTCCAAAAAGTTAGGAAGTAAGGCCAGTGCTGGACAGACTTCTACAAATCTGCTCTGAAAATGGCAGAGGCAGATAAGGATCAAGTGTCTGTATTTTAGAACACATGTATTTATTTATTTGCATACACTTGATATACTGCCAGTCACTACTTTGCTGCAGTATTGGTGCCTTGGTGTGTTCTGCTGCTGCTTTGATTGAAAACTCCAAAATTAGCATCAGCAATAGGAAGTATTGTTTCACCCAATGATTTTAATAAAAACAAAATAAAATTTAGATTGGAGCAGGGACTGTCCTTTTATTAATCTGTACAGCGCTGCGTAACCCTAGTAGCGCTATAGAAATGTTAAGTAGTAGTAGTAGTAGTAATGTAAAACAAATAGCTTGAAAAATAAAGGGCTTTTTTCACTAAGATGTGGTAATGTTTTTAGCCCGTGCACAAAATTAGCGTGCGCTATGTAGGCGCCCATAGGAATATTGTGGGCGCCTACACAGTTAGCGCTCGTTAATGGTTAGCGCACGCTAAAGCACTAATGCACCTGTAGCGCGGCTTAGTAAACAGGGTCCAAAATGAACAAATTGAGGCCCCCTTTACAAAGCCGCATTAGTGGCTGTCGGTGTAGTAATGCCGATAGAGCCCATTTGAATGTGCTGTGCTGGTAATGCCGCACGGCAGCCGCTAGCACAGCTCTGTAAAAGAGGGGCCTTAGAAAAAAGAGCAAAAGAAACAATGTAATCTTTAATGCCTTCTTTCAATTTAAACATGTTTACTGAGTTTTGGAATTAAAACTATTTAAGGAATGCATTGATTGCCTTAGAAATGCTTTTAGAAAGAAAGTCTAACAAAGGAAGAGACCCTGCAATAGAATGATCACATAGGCATATACTAGGAAATATGTTTCTAAAGCTAGAGACCCAGAAGAAAAAGAAATGGTGAAATGGAAAATAATACGGGTAAAATACATATGCATGTAATCTGTAACCCCATTTTGAAAAGGTCTTTTTGGAAAGTGTTATCATTTGTAATTTTAAACGTGTTCTTGGGAAAAATAGATTGCACAAATTTGTCAGTATGTCTGTTCGGAATTGAGGTCACTGAGGGTATTATAATGACCCATTTTAAGTTAGGAAATGATTTTAAGTCAGTTGATTGATTGAAGCTATTGGAAATTTAACTGATTCTTAAGAAGAATTTAACTATCAGTCTTCAAATAAATCTGTTCTCAGCTACTCTCCATTCTGTGCATGCAGTGTTAAATTTCACACACACGTGGAGGGGCATAATTGAACGATGCGCTCAAGTTTTCCTGGGGCCATCCTTGCAGGACAGCTCCATAAAGGGGCAGCGAAACCCCTATTATCGAAACAAGATGGGTGTCCATCTTTCATTTCGATAATATGGTCGGGGATGCCTAAATCTCAACATTTAGGTTGACCTTAGAGATGGTCAACATAAATGTTGAGATGGTCGACCTTAGAGATGGCCGTCCCTGGTTTTCGGCGATAATGGAAACCGAGGACACCCATCTCAAAAACAACCAAATCCAACTCATTTGGTCGTGGGAGGAGCCAGCATTCGTAGTGCACTGGTCCCCCTGACATGCCAGGACACCAACCGGGCACCCTAGGGGGCACTGCAGTGGACTAACTGATGCACTAACTGAACAGAAAAAGCCCTTCCCTTACCGATCCCTTAGCGATTCGGAAAGGAATGGGCATGCATTAAGAAATCGTATGCAAATGAGCTGCTCGCTGTTAGCTCATTGGCACATGATTTCCTTCATAAGGAGGGGAAGCCAGTGCAGAGCAGCCAAGTGTTATGCATTCTTCAGATTTGACAGGTGTCATGCTCACTTCCAGGTTCTCAGCAAAGAAGTGAGGATACACCCATACCCTACCCATTTCCTGCCCCTTTTGATAATGTTACTGCCCGAGCCACACCCACTCCCCCCATGGATCATGTCACCAGATATGTTATGTCCCCGCCCAAGCCCTGCTCCTTTTGCATAACCAAGCCCCTTGCCCCACCTTATTTGCAGAGCCCCACCCCAAACCTTGCCTCCTTTTTGCATAATCCTGCCCCAAATCCCACCCATTTTGGTGATGTTTCATGAAGTGGTGTCATAGCCATGCCCCCTTTTCAAGATGGTGGCAATCACCGTATGCATCACTTCACTTCCTGTTTTCACTACTAGCCACCATCTTGGATGGGGTCACGTGATAGGAAGTGATGTCAACCCCCTCTCCTGACACTGCCCCTTACAGCCTCAGCGGACTTTAGTCACGCATGCACATTTCTCAAAGGAAAGCTGTTTAAAAAGGACACGTTTTTAAACTGGATCGTCTTTTTTTTTCAGCCTGCTTTTTAAGTTTATTTTAGAGAGATGGCAATGGAGAGTTTTTATGAAGAAAGCCTTCTGCTTGCTTTTAAGAAGAACAGGCTTTCCCCTTTGCCATTCTCTGTTTGAGATCTATAGCCTCCACACCCTGAGACCCCTCCCCTTTGGCAGTATGAAAGGGAAAGTTTGCTTTTTTTCACAATGACTCTGTGAGATCAATTTACAGCTTGGAATCCCCACACAATTAAGCTAACCGTCTTTACCACATTCTCTGGCAATGAATTCCAGAGTTTAATTACACGTTGAGTGAAGAAAAATTTTCTCTGATTCGTATTAAATTTACTACTTTGTAGCTTCATCGCATGCCCCCTAGTCCTAGTAATTTTGGAAAGAGTAAACAGATTCACGTCTATCTGTTCCACTCCACTCATTTTATAGACCTCTATCATATCTCCCCTCAGCTGTCTTTTCTCCAAGCTGAAGAGCCCTAGCTGCTTCAGCCTTTCCTCATAGGGAAGTCGTCCATCCCCTTTATCATTTGTGTCGCCCTTCTCTGTACCTTTTTTAATTCCACTATATCTTTTTTGAGATGCGGTGACCAGAATTGAACACAATATTCGAGGTGCGGTCACACCATGGAGCGATACAAAGGCATTTAAAAAAGATTTGGCCGACTTCCTAAAGGAAAAGTCCATAGACCATTATTAAAATGTACTTGGGGAAAATCCACTGCTTAATTCTGGGATAAGCAACATAAAATATATTGCACTTTTTTGGGATCTTGCCAGGTATTTGTGACCTGGATTTGCCACTGTTGGAAACAGGATGCTGGGCTTTATGGACCTTTGGTCTGTCCCAGTATGGCAATACTTATGTAGTGCAGAATACAATGGCAAGATTCATTTACTCTAAAGCAAGGTTTAATCATGTGACTCTGCTATTTGTAGATTTCCACTGGCTACCAATGGAGTTACAAATCAAGTATAAATTATGTTTGATTTTTAAAACGTTATCAGGGAATGTGCCAGACAACATTCCATCATTAATTTCTCTTTTAGGTGGTCGGTGTGAAAGTTAGTGTAGCGGGCTTTGTTCTTGGTGACCTGGGTTCAATTCTCCCTGTTGCTCCTTTGACCTTGGGCAAGTAACTTAACCCTCTATTGCCCCAGGTACAAAAACTTAGATTGTGAGCCTTCTAGGGACAGAGAAATTAACTGCATATTATGTGTACAGCACAGTGTACATCTAGTAGCACTATGACAATGATTAGTAGTAGTAGTATATTTTACAAATATCAATTATAAAAAGACTAGTAAAAAAGGCCCGTTTCTGACACAAATGAAACGGGCGCTAGCAAGGTTTTCCTCGGAGTGTGTATGTTTGGGAGAGTGTATGTGAGAGTGACTGTGTGAGAGTCAGAGTGAAAGTGTGAGTGTGAGTGTGTGTGTGTGTGTGTGAGAGAGAGAGTGAGTCTGGGTGTGAGTGTGTTTGTGAGAGAGTGTGTGTGTGTGAGAATGAGAGTGTGTGCAAGTATGTATGTGAGACACAGTGTGAGAGAGAGAGTGTGTGTGTGTGTGTGTGTGTGTGTGTGCGAGAGAGAGAGTGTGTGTGAGACACAGATTCTCTGTGAGAGTGAGTGTATGAGACCAAGCGAGTGTGTGAGTGACTGTGTGGCACATAGAGAGTGAATGTGATACAGTGTGAGACAGAGTGTGTGAGAGTGAGAGTCAGAAAGACATTGTATATGAGAGAGAGAGTGTGAGCCTTGCCCTCCCAATCCATGCCCATCTGTCCCCTGCCCCCTCCATTCATCCTTTTCCAGCAATTCCCCTCTCTCCCTGAGCCCTGCCCTGCAATCATATCCATCCATGCCCATCTGTCCCCTCCATTCATCCCTATCCAGCAATTCCCCTCTCTCCCTGAGCCCTGCCCTCCCAATCCATGCCCATCCATGCTCCTGTCACCTGCCCCCTCCATTCATCCCTATCCAGCAATTCCCCTCTCTCCCTGAGCCCTGTCCTGCAATCCATATCCATGCATGCCCATCTGTCCCCTCCATTCATCCCTATCCAGCAATTCCCCTCTCTCCCTGAGCCCTGCCCTCCCAATCCATGCCCATCCATGCTCCTCTGTCACCTGCCCCCTCCATTCATCCCTATCCAGCAATTCCCCTCTCTCCCTGAGCCCTGCCCTGCAATCATATCCATCCATGCCCATCTGTCCCCTCCATTCATCCCTATCCAGCAATTCCCCTCTCTCCCTGAGCCCTGCCCTCCCAATCCATGCCCATCCATGCTCCTGTCACCTGCCCCCTCCATTCATCCCTATCCAGCAATTCCCCTCTCTCCCTGAGCCCTGTCCTGCAATCCATATCCATGCATGCCCATCTGTCCCCTCCATTCATCCCTATCCAGCAATTCCCCTCTCTCCCTGAGCCCTGCCCTCCCAATCCATGCCCATCCATGCTCCTGTCCCCTGCCCCCTCCATTCATCCCTATCCAGCAATTCCCCTCTCTCCGAGCCCTGCCCTGCAATCCATATCCATCCATGCCCATCTGTCCCCTCCATTCATCCCTATCCAGCAATTCCCCTCTCTCCCTGAGCCCTGCCCTCCCAATCCATGTCCATCCATGCTCCTCTGTCCCCTGCCCCCTCCATTCATCCCTTTCCAGCAATTCCCCTCTCTCCCTGAGCCCTGCCATCCCAATCCATGCCCATCCATGCTCCTCTGTCCCCTGCCCCCTCCATTCATCCTTTTCCAGCAATTCCCCTCTCTCCCTTCCATGACCTCCCCTCCCTCGCATCCATGCTCTTCTCTCTCCCATGTCCCAGCCTGGCCCGCCCTCTTTCCCCCCTCCTTCGCATCCATGCCCCCCCTTCGCATCCTTGCTGTCATTTCTCCCCTGCCCTCCCGCTCCCATTGTTCAACTGCCCACCCTCTTCTCTCCCCCCAACATCCTTTTTCTTTTTTTTCTTCTTTTTAAATTTACCTCCGTGGCGGCGGTTCCGGTAGCACAGCGTCAGGGAAGGAGGCGGCGCTCCCGACGTCTAGCCTTCCCTTTGCTGTGTTCCGCCTTCTTCTGACGTCATCCTTGACGTCAGAAGAAGGCAGAACACAGCGAAGGGAAGGCTAGAGACGTCGGGAGTGCCGCCTCCTTCCCTGACGCTGCGCTTTGTTTGTTTTTTTTTTTTGCCCTCGACGTCATGATGTTTGCCCTCGACGTCATGACGTTTGACACGAGGGCGGGGCAGAGACAGCTGGCAGCCTGGCTGGCTTCACACCATGAATCCACGAACCCTACAGGGAGTGTTTGAGTGGCTTCAGAACGTTGTCTTCAGAACGTTCACGGTGCGTTTTATTATATTAGATACATCAGGGATCCTATTGCTATTCTATAGTGAATTAATGGAATTCTTTGCCTCTTCAAATTTGATAAAGTTCATCTTATATAATGTTTAGGAAACAAGTTGAGACCTGCCTATTCAAGGCTTTCTTTGGCAACAAGAAGGGTATCATGGAGAACATGTGTGTTGTATTAATCTATTGTATGTAAGTTTCTGCTTGTTGTAAACCCATTTTGAGCATGTTAATGGGATTAAGTGGGATAGAAAACCCTAAGAAGTATAGTATAGTATAGTATAGTATGGTATAGCATAGTATGTGACACCAAAACAGGAAGTCTAAGGAAATAAAAGTGTGGTACAACCTGACATTTGTTATGATAGAGTAGAATGTCAATAATGTTTTAGTATACATTGCTGATCAATTATCAATTATTGCATAGTATATGACAGGGTGCACTTCATTCTTCAGGAACTTTGAAAATGGATGTTTCCTCTACTTCCTGTCTTTTCTAAAAGAGAGATGATACAAGAATTCATGACCAAATTCAGAGATCAAGGCATTGTAGTCTAGTAAACACTAAGATAGTGTCTCTATGATTGGGCCACTGAATTGAGACAGACTTTTCCAGAACAATAAATCACCTCTTGAAAATCAGAGGCCAGTGCTGTATGTGCAATATGTGCCGATGAGGAACTGAGTCTCAGCTGCAAAGTGACAGCTTGGCAAATTTAGACAGTGATTCTATTTTTATCTGCTCTATCCAAAAGAGCAAATAACAGATATAAATTACCGGTTCTGTTGCTCAAGCTGTGATTCATTGTAAGACATGCAACCTCAGCACCATAAATGTAAGAAATAAAATAGAACATACAACTGTGCTTTAGCACTTTCTGTAAAATGTGTCTTCACTGTTCTTACTGTTTCATGGCATTTATACATTTAAATTATATTTAGGTGTGTGTTTTAAAAGTGTGATTCATATTTTAGATGTGCATAAACTGGCATTTAGACATGTAAACCGCATGGACATCTAAATCCCAATTTTACAAAGCCAAGGATTATACATATCTAAAATTTAAAAATATGCATATGACAAGAATGCATGACCTAAGTGTGTTGTGGGTGGGACAAAAAGGTAAATATGTATCCCCATTTACAGAAGGGGACTGAACATCTATGTCTAAACAACTTGGCACTGGGATGTATACCTGTTACCAGCGGCGTTTTGGTGTCAGAAAGTTGCTTAGTTTGTGCAGCGCTCCTCTGGAGAGATTAGGGGTTGTCTCTCCTTTAATCCCCCAGTGTTTTATTCCTCCCCTCCCCCACCACCTGAAAGCAAAACTGGCAATGGATATTAGACTAAGGACCTGATGCAAACAACTTACTGGGCCAGTACCATATATTTTTGACAGGCTCCAGATGGCTTACAAACACAGTATTCAGTGGGTGATGCACAAAGGGGTGGGGTACTGCAGGTTCCTTTCCATCTGTGGTGGCAGACAATGAGAATCACAAGCAAAAGTATGCTAATGAGCAGAGCAGTATTCAAATGTGCATTCCGAGTGATGCACAGCCATTTCTGAGCGATGCATAGGCTTGTACGGGGAATTTTTTATGGGAGATCAGGAGCTTTTGGTACTGCTGAATCCTGACCTCCTGGCTAAAGGGCTCACCACCAGGCTTCTTTCTCATCTGACTGGCAGGAGGAATGGGACATTTATGGGTCTTACACTCTGCTTCACGGGGTAAGATCAAGAGGTTTTCAGTGCACCTGTGCCATGGGGGGGGGGGGGGGGGGGGAGAGAAAGAGAGAGGCAGGCATGGAGAAAGCAGCAAAGAGAAGATTCCCCCATAACTTGCTAATACTAGCTGTCACAAAAAGCCTAGCCACCTACCTATGGCTACCCCGCGGCCACTTAGAGGGTCTATCCCCAGCACAACTCAAGTCCACCTGCACCTGCTGCTTATGCTCTACACTAGCACCCTCATCCCACTGACTGGGTCGCAACCGCCTGTGGGTGAGTCTCCTGCTGTCAAATTATCTCCAGTGATTTCTAGGTTACTGGAGGCAACAATCCCAATGGTCCCACAGTTCCCAGAAAGTACTCACAGACCCAACACATAAACCACTAGGATTCTTTATCAGTCCAGACAAGCAGAGTCAACAAACAGAGCCACAGAACTTGGAACAGTGAAATAGAAGTACAATCAACAGAAGAAATGCAGCTAACAGAAATATGGATCAATTATAACACTAACTAAACATTTGTATACTATCTAAGCAGTACCTGGGAAGATCAGTACATAAAACTGTTCACAGATCCTCAGCAAAGAGATCCGATTCTCTTTTTTTCCTAATTAAGACTGGAGCAAAAGCCAGTAACTCCTGGGTAACTTCAAACTCCAAGCCAATCACAGCCCAGAACAACAACATTTGAAAATAGTTGGCCACATCACTGCAGGGACTTCCTCTGTACTTAAACTAAAGGAGGAATCATTCACTTTTTTTTTGCAACAGCTTAAAACATAACATGCACGACCTGCTGGCCAACTAGAGAAATACATTGCAGGAAAATATCAAAACAATTATCACAGGTTTAAAAACCCACTGTTCTTTCACACCTCCCTCCTTAAGTCTATTGTAATTTTCTTTATTTGATTCTAACAATACTATTACAAAATACTGCATCAAGAAAGACACTTTAGAAGTTACAAAAACATAATAGAGTCATTCTTGTCTTATATGAGCCTCAGTATTTAGCAATAGAAGATGTTTTGTTTATAAATTTTTGCATGGTTTAGTTCCTTATTATGGGGTCCTTTTACTAAGGTGTGCTAATGGATTTAGCACACGCTAATTATTAGCATGCACTAAATGATATGATGCCCATTATATTCCCATGGGCATCTTATCATATAGCACATGCTAAACTGGTTAGTAAAAGGACCCCTATATGACTTTGTTAACTATTTTGCCTCCTTCAGATAGAACTTTACAATCTAATCGTTGTCTAACTTTGTACTTTTTTGAAGTGTGTAGTATTAATCAAAAAACAAATATTGACATCTATTTTTGAATATCAAGTGGCATATATTTGGAATACTTTTCCTATTTCCTTAAGAAATTCACCCATGTGGTAATGCCAACACAGCTCATTCAAAATAAGGGGCCCTTTTACAGAGTGGTGGTAAGCCCAAAGTGGGCTCACCACTTGCTCTTCCGGGACTACCGCCAGCTGCCAGCGGTAGACCCATCCCAAGTGTGCACCATTTCTGGGGAAAAAAGAAAACCCCCAGAAATGGCTTGCATGGCAGTAACCCAGCGGTAATCAGGCAGCACCATGCACTACCTGGTTAGCGCTGGGTTAGCGCAAGAGTCCTTATCGCCACCTTAATGGGTGGCGGTAAGGGCTCTCCGCCGCATGGCCTTGCAGTAAGAGAGTTCTCTTACCGCATGGCCATGTGTGTCTGGGGGCTTTTTTACCCTCTACAGTAAAAAGGGCCCTGGGGCATGGGAAAAATGACCCCCTGCCACTAGCACAGGGCCCTTTTTCCCACAGCTTGGTAAAAGGACCCCTGAATGGGCTGTGTCAGCATTAATGCACAGCAGCCATTAGCACGGCTTAGTAAACAGAAGGATTTATTTTTATAAAACCTTCTTGGGATTTCGTATAGTTAATTCATTTGTTACATCATAGGAATTCCTAAATTTATTCTTTTGTAATACATCTTGACTTGTCATAGTAAGGAGTGGATAATAAATTACTGTATTAGTATTAATATTACCATAATTATCCCTAAACTTTAGTTGTATTGTAAGGCCGTGTTGCATATGATAAAACTAACATGCTATGTAATAAGGCCTTAACATGTATGGTAAGAAGCCTCCACATGATGTTAACTTGATTGCTCTAAAATTTGCATGAGGGAAAATTTCTATGAGGGCACTTACCTGTCTAATATCTAAATTAAGATTTACTAGGTCAATGGGAGATAGCATGGTATGCCATTCTCATGTTTATCTTAAAGGATAAAAATGTGGGGTCATTATTCAAAGTGATTTAACAGGGCAGGAGAGGTTCCTGCCTGGTTAAATCACTTGTGAGGGCTATCCACTGGTATTTAGTGGCACATAACTGAGTAGTGTTGCTGAATAGGTTAGGTACTGGAACTTGTGCATGGATCAGAGATCCCTGCGATACTTAAGGAGGAAACGGGCACAAATTGGCTGCTTAATTGGTGTTTAATTGATGTTGCACACTTTTCTATAACTTGGCACCTAACCTTTCCTGTGCACAGTCCAAAAGGGGACTTTGCCGCAGAAGGAGCATAGGTCTAAGGAAACAAAACAGGCAAAAAATTCACAAAATCCGAGATAGGCAGCAAATCAATAGACTGATGACAAAAAAAAAAAGTCCAAATGTATTCACCACATAGAAGCATAAAATACGTAGGCACTTAAAAGCCTATATATGTAAAATACATTGTTACAACAAAGAAACAGCTACAACAGACATAAGTGAAATCATAATAGGTCTATTTTGATTTCACTTATGTCTTTTATAGTTGGTTTTAGGTTTGTAACAACGTTTTTTACATATATAGTTTTGACCAAAGTCTGTGGTTAATAGTTTTTGATTATTTGATTAATTATTTATTTGTACTATGAGGAAGATTTATACTAACACATATTTTATGTATTTATTAACAGTTTTTACTAGCTCCTGATTCAGCCCATGAGAGGGCAAAACACGGCCATGTTGGGCTTTTCTGTGTATTTTATGCTTCTGTGTGATGGAAAGAGCATAGGCAGGTCATGGACATTACCAAAGGTTAGGCACCAAGATACAGAATACTGACAATCTGTGCCTAACTTTGGGTGCTGGACTTATACCTGTTTCTATCAGGCATAATTCCAGCTCCCAGAATTGGACATGATATGCACATTATGCTAGTATTCTATAAAGGTCAGACGTCCTTTATAGAATAAGTACTACCACTTATAATTTCTATAGCACTACTAGATGTACGTAGTGCTGTAAAACTAAGGGCTTTGTTTTCTAAGCTCCAGTAGAGACGCGTTAGCTGAAATCCAGAATGTTAATTGCTGACTCCCTGTGCTATTTGTCTTGCACAACAAAGGTCAACGAATGCTGCTTTGAATTTCATCAGAGGCAAAGCAAGGGGACTCCAGCATGTTGCTTTTCCATCTTCTTCACCAGTTTGGTAGATCACAATGGAACTTTATGGTGAAAGGGAAGGAACCCAGGATTAGTTAGGGTATAGAGCCCTTTGTCTCAAAACTAGGATGGGAGAATCAGAGGATGCCATCCCTTCTATATCAGTTGAAGGGTAAGTATGCAGCCTCTTGATCTTTAGAAGAAATGAGGGTACATCAGGTGACCATGACCTCTTCACTCTGTGTGCATGGAGGACAAAGTGGCTGAACCGCCCATTCCCCTAACCCCCCCCCCCCCCCACCAGCACAATGCACTAATGATCCCACAGTGAAAGGTGTAGTTACCCCTGGGGAGCTCATCACAGAGCATGGCTAAGCTAGTTTAGTAAAAATATTATGTGCACATAGTAAATCTTTTCTATAGGTCATTAAGAGGCCCTTTTACAAAGGCGTGATAGGCTCTATGCAAATGCAGCATGTGCCAAAATGAAACTACCACCAGGCTAGCGTACCCCCCTGGTGGTAATTTCAGATTTGCTGCACATTTGTGCCACCGGGAAATATTATTATAAGTACATAAGTAATGCCATACTGGAAAAAGACCAAAGGCCTATCAAGCCCAGCATCCTGTCCCCGACAGCAGCCAATCCAGGTCAAGGGCACCTGGCAGCTTCCCAAACGTACAAACATTCTATACATATTATTCCCGAAATTGTGGATTTTTCCCCAAGTCCATTTAGTAGCGGTCTATGGACTTGTCCTTTAGGAAACCGTCCAAACCCTTTTTAAACTCTGCCAAGCTAACCACCTTCACCATGTTCTCCGGCAACGAATGCCAGAGTTTAATTACGCGCTGGGTGAAGAAAACGTTTCTCTGATTTGTTTTAAATTTACTACACTGTAGTTTCATTGCATGCCCCCTAGTCCTACTATTTTTGGAAAGCGTGAACAGACGCTTCACGTCCACCTGTTCCACTCCACTCATTATTTTATGTACCTCTATCATGTCTCCTACCGCACGCGGCGTCTCCAGCAATAATCGGCAGTTGGTGCGTGCCAACTAGTCACTGTGTGTGTAATGCATGAGTCCTTACCGCTAGATCAGTGGGTGGCGTTAAGGGTGCAGGCCGGTATTAAGCACGCTGGTTTCAGCTTTACCACATGCCCTTTTCCCATCCCATTAAAAAAAGCCCCTTTTTTCAGATGCGGTAAAAACTGGCCCTGCGAACACCAAAAAGACGAGCCCACACTACCGCAGGTCACCTTTTACTATGGCTTAGTAAAAGGACCCCTTAGTACTCTTTTATTATTAGTGCTTACATATTTTTTAGCCCGAGTTTCATTGCATAGTCTCCTTGAGTAATAAATAACATAGCATCAAATGTGTATTTATTACATTAATGAATTGATTTATACTTTGGTGGCAGGAACATTTTGATTGACTTCATTTCTCTGTTCCAAGATCAACTCCATATAAACGTATGATGTTTTGGCAAAGCAACAGAAACAGGATTTAGAAAATCATTTATAAATATAAAATCCCATCTGACACACTTTATTTGTGTGTGTGTGTGTGTGTGTGTGTGTGTGTGTGTGTTGTGTGTGTGTGTGAAATGAGGTAAGTGTACATTGCTTAGAGAAAAGAACACTCTACAAATTCAACCTTACCAAAGAGGATGGAAGAAGAATTCAGAAAGGAGGAAATTTCCATCGGCTGCTTATGCAAAGCAGATCTGCATTTTTTAATGGATATGGTGCCCTTTAACTAAAGTATATCCAACAGGTGTCGTTTTACTAAGCTGTGGCAAAAGTGACCTTAGTGTGCTCTTACACTGGTCTTTTCCTTGCGCTAAGGCTACTTTTGCCATGGCCAGAAAATGGCCAATCTTCCATTTTCTGATTTATTGGCTATGCACTAATGTTGCCATTAACACACAGCCAGTAACAAAAATTCATGAATGAGCCCTTACTGATTTTGTAGGCAGCAAGGGCTCATGTATTAATTCTGCGTTAATCAGTTAGCATGTGGTAATATAGCTGCAATGATTGGTGCAGACACACACACGGACACTGCCTGGGGCTTCTCTGGGGTCACAAAGAACCACAGTGAGAATCAAATATAGCACATGACCATTAAGGCAAAAAATAGAAAAAAAGCGCCATTTTTATGGCCACAGTAAAAATGTCCTTATCTTGAGGAAAAGACCGGGCAAAGGGCACACTAAGGCCTATTTTTTATATCACAGTTTAGAAAAGGGCCCCATAGTTAACCTGATACTTATATGTGTATGTGTATATATATATATATATATATATATACTGTATATATATATAAATTCACCTTCTCTCCCAGAGTTATGAAATTACTTTTGATATGTTTGGAGGGATACTTAGCAGTATCATTTGTGCCAACATGGATGAGAAACATTGATTAATAATAAGTTTAATGAATCTTGGCAAACTCTTCTTAGATCTTGGTACAAGGCAAACAGCACATTTCCAAGGACATCATGTCTGGTCAGCAGATGGTTGCTTCTGTGCCAATCAGAAGGTAATCACCAACCTACCAATCACCACTACCCTTCATTTCCTAGTGGTCACTGATCCAGCAACTATGGGGGTTTTGAGCTCCTGTTTCTCATATTCCTGGGATATTCTTGCTTCTTCCACTTCAACAGCTGCACCCTGGCTCTTCATTTCAAGGGAAGGGTGAGTCAGAGTGTTGATTCTGCAGGTTCTGGTAATCTGTGTCTAGTTGTCATATTTACACTGCTTCTTCTCTGCTGGAGATCCTTCACATCTTAAGAAACATTTTACCTGTGCAAAGTGAGGAGAGTAAAAGAATGAACATGGGGTGAGTGGGAGACCTGGGACATTTGCTGGGGTATTGTTCCAGTTGCCAACACATTGCTGCTGTGAGCTAGGCTCTGGCACATGGATGTTTGGAGTTGTGGTAGTTTCTGTCTGTGTGTCAGTATGTACACTTCTTGCCAATGACTCAGCTGCCAGTGATCTCTCCACTCAAACCAGTCATGTATCCCCAAGTGTGCCAGAATGTAAAAGTCATAGCAGGATCTAGGGAACCATGGGGAACCGTCAGTGTTCCCTTCCTGTGTGTTGCACACTACTTGCACATTGAGAGAGCGTAAAGACTTTCTGTTGTGGTAGGTGGTCTCTCTCCTTTTGGGGTGGGGGGGGGGGATGAAGGCCACATATGTACAATCATACTGAGGACAGAAGGGAAACAGGCTACCCGTAGAATTAGATCACTGTGTGTTTTTGCTCTGGGACTGGGAGAATGCAATGTAGTAAGCAGTGTGTGAGAAGGACTGTGAACAACTGTGTGATGCCCTGAGAGAGGCTGACTGGCTAAGGCCTGTGGTGGCTGCTGTGATGGTCTGAAAATTACAAGTGTTAAGAAAGGCTAGTGCAGAGGTAACTTTGAGGTATATGGGCATGGGTTGGCCCCTGTGAGTGGTGGTGCCTAAGAGGGCTTTTTGCAGAGAAGCTAAATGGCTGTCTTGTGAAAGCAGAAGCACCCTATGTACTGTTCCTCAGTGAGATACAGAAACTGTGTCCTAGGCCTATATCTTGTGGTAAGGATGTGGCCTCTTGGTCCTCCTCTCTTTCTGTTGTGCTTCATGAAGCATGGCCTCCACAGTTCACAGGATCTGATGGTTCATGACCAACAATGTCCACCACAAACACCCAGAGTTCTCTGCATCACCAACACCCAGACTGACACACAGTACAGCAGTACAGACACTGACAGATAACAGGTCACAATCCACAGTGACTACTTCACTTGTACGTACACACAGGCACAGACACAGACTGCTTGTGGGGCTAGGAACTGAGAGGCAGCAGGGTAGATGTAAACAGAGAAGGATTCTGTTGAGGCAGGTTCAGGAATGAATGTAGAGGGGGCTCACAGGTGCGTATGGGAAAGGGTAGCAGGGAGAGGTTTGTAGGGACAGGCAGGGCCAGTCGTAGGCAAGGGCAACAGGGGTGGTCACACAGGGCCTCACGTTTTCATGGCAGTGGTCTCAGCGTGTCCCTCTTTTTTTTCTGCCCACGTTGAATCCTGCATGTCTCCTGCACCCTCAAGTTACTTCATCTCCCCCCTGGTGCTGGCTGCGAATAAAGTACACTTCTGGGGCTGCTGTTGGGACCTTCCCTCTGCCTAGACAGAAGCAGGAAGTTGCTATATGGAAGGCAGGATCAGCAGAGGGAAGGCCCCAATGCCGGTGCAGCAGTGCAGGACTGGCACCCTAAACTACCCTCCTTGTCTCCTGCGTACAGTGTCTCTTTCTCTTTCTCCTTGCCACCCCCCACCTGCCACCTCCTCCCCAGCACCTTTCTCTATGTCTCCCTTCTCTTCTGTCAGTGGGCAAGGCTGCCTGTGGATCAGGGCAGAGGCAGCAATGGAAGCATGCTGCCATGGCAGCCCCAGAGGCCTTCCATCATCTGCGTCTTGCCCTCTTTGAATCCACTTGAGAGCGGGACACGGCTGGGGGAGGGCCTCCAGGGCTGCCAAAGCAGCTGGCTTGCATTGCTGCCCCTCTGCCTTTGTCACGACACAGAAGAGGCTTTGACCACTGGCAGGACAGAACAGAGGGGAGAGACAGAGAAAGGGTGGGGCAGGGAGAGAGAGGTAGGTGATGGCATGGAGGGGCAAGGAGAGAGGGGTAGGTGCTAGCATCAAGGGGGGTGAGGAGAGAGGGCTAAGTGTTGGCATTGAAGGGGCCAAGGGGGGCAAAAAGAGGTATAGGTGCTGGCATTGAGGGGGGAGATGCCACAGAGGTGGAGGGTGGGCACCAATTTATAGGTTTCTGGGGCACCAGAAACCCTAGCACCAGCATGCCTTAATTGCAGCTGGGCAAGCTGGCACCAGGGGTGAAGTAACTTTAGAGGATCCAGGAGGGAGGGAAGGAGAGAAGCTTCATAGATGTTGGGCATGGAGTAGAGACAGGGACACAAGGCAATGCTGGAAAAAGTGTGGATAGGGATGCTAAGAGGGCAGGTGGTGGACTGGACAGATAGGGATGCAGAGAGAAGATGGATGACAATGGAGAGATGAGAAATGTCAAGTGGACAGGAGATCCAGGAAAGCAGAAGAGACATGGACCAAATTGAATGGAAAAATAAGATGTCAGACTACAAAGGTAGAAAAAAAACTAATTTTGAATTTATCAGTTGAAACATGTCAGCTTTGGGAAAACGCATCTCTGATATCTTGCATTTCCATTTCTGTTTCTCTAGTACTGCTGTACATGCAGATTCTGACCCCTGGAGTATTCCAGTTCAGATTTTTGCCTTCGTATCTCTTACTAGTCTGTGATTCTTTGTTTCATATTTGTTGATGGTCTGTCTGTGTTTTGCACATGTGAGCAACTTGCATTATTCTACTAGCATGTAGTTTCGGTGTACATTTCTGTAGCAGTCCCATTTGTTCTGTTTTCTTACTAGATAGTGTATTTGGGGTTTTAGGGTCAGACATAATATTTACAGTGCTGCCTTTTCATAGATAAGGTTGTTTCTCTTTGCGTTCCTACCTGCTGAGGTCTCCCTAGATACTCTTTGGCTTGCTATAGCTGATTTAGGGAAAAATTTGCTACCTGTAAATATGTTCAGAATTTTTTCTTTAGTGAAATATGTCTTTTTTTGAGAACCTTGAACGTGACATCTTTTTTGGCTACTAGGGGATCTCTGGTGTTACCTCTCTATATTGGTGAGTTAGAGTAATGGGGGAATTTTAAAGTACTTTGCCCACATACCTGGATCTTTTCTTAATATTTTTCCTTTATTCTCTTTTATGTTGTGAGAATTAGAACTCCTAATTGTAGTGGACTTAACCAGAAATTATTTAGCTCATTTTCATTGGTTAATATTAGGTTTCCTATGATTGCAAACCCTCCATTGCTCAAGGTAGAAATGAGTACCTGCATATACTATCCTGCTTATTTTCTGAGATGGCCGGCTACCTTCCAACACAAATCGGGAGATGGCCGGCCGTCTTCTGAACCCAGCCAAATCGGTATAATCGAAAACCGATTTTGGCTGGCTCCAACTGCTTTCCATCGCAGAACTGGCCAAAGTTAAAGGGGGCGTGTCAGCAGGGTACGGAAGGCGGGACAGGGGTGTGGTTACGAGATGGCCGGCTTCGGCCGATAATGGAAAAAAGAAGGCCGGCTCTGACGAGCACTTGGCTGGCTTCACTTGGTCTGTTTATTTTTAGGACCAAGCCTCCAAAAAGTGCCCCAGATGACCACGGGAGGGAATCGGGGAACACTTCCCTTTACTCCCCCAGTGGTCACCAACCCCCTCCCACCCAAAACTAAAAATTTTAAATCATTTTTTTGCCAGCCTCTATGCCAGTCTCAAATGTCATACCCAGCTCCATGACAGCAGTATGCAGGTCCCTGGAGCAGTTTTTAGTGGGTGCAGTGCACGTCAGGCAGGTGGACCCAGGCCCATCCCCCCCTACCTGTTACACTTGTGGTGGTAAATGGGAGCCCTCCAACCCCCCCCCCCAAAACCCACTGTACCCACATGTAGGTGCCCCCCTTTATCCCTAAGGGCTATGGTAGTGGTGTACAGTTGTGGGGAGTGGGTTTTGGGGGGGATTTCGGGGGTTCAGCACCTGAGAGCAATTTTTGAAGTCCACTGCAGTGCCCCCTAGGGTGCCCGGTTGGTGTCCTGGCATGCGAGGGGGACCAGTGCACTACAAATGCTGACTCCTCATACGACCAAATGCCTTGGATTTGGCCGGGTTTGAGATCACCGCCATTAGTTTCCATTATCGCTGAAAACTAATGCCGGCCATCTGTAAAGCCAGCCCAAATGTTGAGATTTGGCCGGCTCTGACCGTATTATTGAAATGAAAGATGGCCGGCCATCTTGTTTCGATAATACGGTTGGGATGCCGCTGCTTTACAGGGCCGGCCATATAGATGACCGGCCCCGTTTGATTATGCCCCTCCACGTAAACCGCTCCCCTTATTTGAATTAGTTTTTCTGTATAAGTTTTGCTTGATTTGTCTATTTGAAATTTCATCAATAAAATTTGAAAACATATCTTGTCAACAAGGGTCGGGGCTAGGTGGGGCGGGGCAAGGAGCCCCACTGAACTGGTCTGCACAGGGCCCCATCATTGCTAAGACCGGCCCTGGGGGCAGCAGGGCAGAGGAATGAAAGAAGGGATCTGGAGGGATTGTGGCACAAGTGGGACCCATAAGGCTGAAACATAGATAGATCTGAGTGGACAGAGACGTCAATCAGTCCCATAGACTCTCATATTAGCTCTCTTCCAGTCAACACTAAAGAAAGCAGTCACAAAGGTTGGCTGAAGTGGTACTTATTCACCCTTTACAGGTGGTGTAAGCCCCAATGTTTTTCTTCCATTCCCTATTTCTTAACTATCCTAAATCACTGATAACTGTCGGGAATAACTCACCATTCATGACATGCCTTGAGTTTAAATGTGGATATGCCAGGATATTCAAATTTATAGAAAAATAGCACTTTTAAAATGACCACCGTAGTATTTAGCTTACACCTTTCCAGTGATAGTTCAAGGCAAGTTACATTCAGGTACAGTAGGTATTTCCCTGTCCCCAGAGGGCTTGCAATGCCCCCACCCTCTTGTAGGGGGGGGGGGGGAGGATAACTTTAGTAGCCACAGATTACTTTGAAGCCCACATTTGTTGTTAGCCAGGCATGGGTAGTACAATTTTCAGAGAGGTCAGATTACCCAAAAAATGGCTTTGAAAATTGCTTTGCAATCTAGCACTTATATAAATGTTTTATTGACATTGATGAAATGTCAGTTAATTAAAACTGGGCAGATTTCCTGGAACAAACAAATGCTGATGAGATCTGCTCAAATAAAGCATGCCAACTAGAACTGAACTCAATATTTTGGACTAGCTAAGGAGTTTTCTGTAAAGTAGCTTTCATATTTCTTTTTCTTTCTAGATTGTGTAATCTAAAGCAGACATCACTATATATATATATATATATATATATATATATATATATATATATATATATATAAGAGGCTGTCCTAGCCCGGGCAGGCCATTAGATGGCGCTGTTCCCCTAAAAATGTCCAGGATGTCCGGGGTAGGCCACTAGAGGGCGCTAGGAGACTAGTTGGAGGGCGCTAGGACCGGGGAGAGCCCTGGGAGGTCCATAGGTGTAGAAGGTTATGGGCTGGGTCCTGTGTAGCTAATTAACCACTTTATACCCTCCTGAGATGTAAAAGAAAAAGAAGAGAGCTGGTAGCTGAAGAAAGAGAATCCCCCTGGAAAGAACTGGCTAAACCCTAGGGACTTGTGGTGGACTGTGTGCTCAAGGAAGAAAAACAAGCTTGGGGTCACCCTGAGCGTGAAAGGATAACATGCTAATCTGCATACAATTTGCATACTGAGAACCAGCTCACCCTGAGTGGAGGAGCTTGAGGTTGGATTGCTTAGGATGCTGGGAAGAGACTGTTTGGAGTCCTGTTCAGAGGCCACCGACCAGTGAGGCCTGCTGGAGAGTGGGAGCAGAAGCTTCATCTTCACCACACACACGTACGTACGTACGTACGTACGTTCAGGGGGCGGAAAGTAGGCATGTTCTACACTAAGGGCCAGATTCTATATATGGTGTCTAAAAAATCCACGCAGAACACTTTTCTGCCTAAGCGTATTCTATAAAATTTAGACGTGGTATATAGAATATGCTTTTTTGATGTCACAGAGCCTAAAGCTATGCGCATCCATTTACACCAACAAAATGTTGGTGTAAATCCCTGCATGTAAATCTATGCACTGGGCCATATTCTATGACTACGCGCGTAAATTTAGGAAATGCCTACAAAATGCTCCTTTCCCTGTCATTAATCACGCCCATTTTTGCCTGCACACAGTAGAAGTTAGGCGCACTGCATTATAGAATATGCGTAGCTAGTTCTGCGCGTAAGTTCTTATTGCCAATTAGTGCTCATTATTGCTTGTTAAGTGCTGTTAAAAATGCTGATTAGTTTGTTAAGCCAATTAAGTTACATACGTTGGTATAGAATTCACCTAAATAGGAGGCGGTAAGCGCTCCAGCAGTAAATGGCTGCTTGGCAATTTTTAAAGTGACACACAGCCATTTACTGCCTATTTTTTAAAAACTCGTTTTACCTGCGTCATGCCGACACCACTGTGGGCCACTTTGTAAAAGGGCCCCTTAGTGCATGGCCATTAATGCTGGATTCCTGGATATAGAAAAATTTGTCATTATACCCACTGCATCTTATAACACCACTCAGTAAAAATTGCCTTGGTGTATAGGAATGACACATGTAGGTACGCTCTAAGGCCACTTTTTACTGCAGCTTAATAAAAGGGTCCCTATCCTGCTTATTTTTGAAAGAGAAGGCCGGCCATCTTCCGACACAAATCGGGAGATGGCCGGCCATCTCTCAAGTCCAGCAAAATCGGCATAATTGAAAGCCGATTTTGGCCAGTCTCAACTGTAGTCCGTTGCTGAAGCAGCAAAAGTTTATGGGAGCGTGTTGGCGGCGTAGCGAAGGTGGGGAGGGGGCGTGGTTAACACATGGCTGCCCTCGGCCGATAATGGAAAAAAGAAGGCCGGCCCTGATGAGCATTTGGCTGGTTTTACTTGGTCCATTTATTTTTAGGACCAAGCCTCAAAAAGGTGCCCCAACTCACCAGATGCCCACCGGAGGGAATCGAGGATGACCTCCCTGTACTCCCCCCAAGGTCACCAACCCCCTCCCACCCTAAAAAACAAAGCAAACATTTTTTGCCAGCCTCAAATGTCATACCCAGCTCCATGATAGCAGTATACAGGTCCCTGGAGCAGTTTTAGGGGGTACTGCAGTGCACTTCAGGAAGGCGGACCCAGGCCCACCTGTTACACTTGTGGTGGTAATTGTGAGCCCTCCAAAACCCACCTGAAACCCACTGTACCCACATGTAGGTGCCCTCCTTCACCCATAAGAGCTATGGTAGCAGTGTACAGTTATGGGGAGTGGGTTTTGGGGGGATTTGGGGGGCTCAGCACCCAAAGGAAGGGAGCTATGTACCTGGGAGCTATTAATGAAGTCCACTGCAGTGCCCCCTAGGGTGCCTGGTTGGTGTCCTGGCATGTCAGGGGGACCAGTGCACTACAAATGCTGGCCCCTCCCATGACTAAATGCCTTGGATTTGGCCGGGTTTGAGATGGCCGGCATCGGTTTCCATTATCGGCGAAAACCGATGCCGGCCATCTCAAACCCGGCCATCTCTGACATTTGGCCGGCCCCAACCGTATTATCGAAATGAAAGATGGCCAGCCATCTTGTTTTGATAATACGGTTCAGGACACCTCTTTACAGTGCCAGCCTTAGAGATGGCCGCCCATATAGATGGCCGGCGCAGTTTGATTATGCCCCTCCATTTGAATAAAATGGGGCATCAAATGCAGTACAATCACAAATGCCAAATTCAATGCAGTTCAGGGGCCTTTTACTAGTATAACTTACTTTTAAATGATTTTCTAACGAGAAACAATTCAATGATTTGAAAATGATAATGGGTTGGAACTAACTTCTCGTTATCTCCTTCCAATGTTATTTTTGAAGAGTTGTGATGAATTAGCAGGGGTAGGGTTCTATGTTGTTTTTGTTTCAATTGCTCTTATATAAGCATGTAATTAATTTGTTTGTTTTTTGTTGTTGTTGTTTTTATAATATGCATGTGAGTTTTATAAATAGTGCAGAATATAAATTTAAATAAATAAAATACTAAAAAGTGGCCTTAGCATACCCTTACGTGTATTTTTCCTGCACACTAAGGCCATTTTAAAAACAGCTATAAAAATGGCTTTTTTGTATTTTAAATGTTAATGGCTATGCACTAATGTTGACATTAGCATGAGGCCATTTTATAAAATTGTTGCGTGTGCATTTACAGTCACCCATTTTGTAGTCTGTAACAGCTCACATGTACTAAACACGCACCCCCCCCCAAAAAAAAAAAATAATAATTTTTGTAGCATGTGGTTAGCAACACAGAGATT
Source organism: Microcaecilia unicolor (assembly GCF_901765095.1). Classification (NCBI taxonomy): domain Eukaryota; kingdom Metazoa; phylum Chordata; class Amphibia; order Gymnophiona; family Siphonopidae; genus Microcaecilia; species Microcaecilia unicolor. The sequence continues at coordinate 148,365,882 of NC_044031.1, read as the reverse complement.
TGGTAGTTACTACAGGATAACATAGAAACATACATAGTAGATGACGGCAGAAAAAGACCTGCATGGTCCATCCAGTCTGCCCAAGATAAACTCATATGTGTATACCTTACCTTGAATTTGTACCTTACCTTGAATTTGTACCTGTCTTTTTCAGGGCCCAGACCATATAAGTCTGCCCAGCAGTATTTCCCGCCTCCCAACCACCAGTCCTGCCTCCCATCACCGGCTCTGGTACAGACCGTATAAGTCTGCCCTCCTCTATCCTAGCCTCCCAACCACCAACCCTTCTTCCCCCCACCTGCTCCGCCACCCAATTTCAGCTAAGCTTCTGAGGATTCATTCCTTCTGCACAGGATTCCTTTATGCATATCCCACGCATGTTTGAATTTCGTTACTGTTTTCATCTCCACCACCTCCCGCGGGAGGGCATTCCAAGCGTCCACCACCCTCTCCGTGAAAAAATACTTCCTGACATCTTTCCTGAGTCTGCCCCCCTTCAATCTCATTTCATGTCCTCTCGTTCTACCGCCTTCCCATCTCCGGAAAAGATTCGTTTGCGGATTAATACCTTTCAAATATTTGAACGTCTGTATCATATCACCCCTGTTCTTCCTTTCCTCCAGGGTATACATGTTCAGGTCAGCAAGTCTCTCTTCATACGTCTTGGAACACAAATCCCATACCATCCTCGTAGCTTTTCTTTGCACCGCTTCCATTTTTTTAACATCCTTCGCAAGGTACGGCCTCCAAAACTGAACACAATACTCCAGGTGGGGCCTCACCAACGTCTTATACAGGGGCATTAAAACCTCCTTTCTTCTGCTGGTCACTCCTCTCTCTATACAGCCTAGCAATCTTCTAGCTACAGCCACCGCCTTGTCGCACTGTTTTGTCGCCTTCAGGTCCTCAGATACTATAACTAAGCATGTCCCATGGTACACCATTTTAAGCTGCATTAGGCGTGCATTAATGCCTAACGCAGCTTAGTGTGCTGTAGTTGGAAAAACTGGTGATGGTGTCATAATTTGTACCATATTTTATAAAAAAAACCCTGTGTTACCCAAATGTATCACAGTGGCAAAACATATAAAGCTGGTATTTTACAAAAAAGCAGGGCAAAATGTTTATCATACTAAAACATCTAGGGTCAGTGAAAGCATGTCGGAAACTGTACAGGGACTTGTAATGCAGAATTCTCTATGGGGCTTATTTTCAAAGCACTCAGACTTACAAAGTTCCATAGGTTACTATCAGGCTCATTTTCAAAAGAGAAGGAAGTCCATCTTTCGACAGAAATCAGAACATGGACGTCCATCTCCCAGGTTTGTCCAAATCAGTATAATCAAAACCCGATTTTGGACGTCTCCAACTGCAGTCCGTTGCAAGAATGTCCAAAGTTCAAGGGGGCGTGTTGGAGGCGTGGTGAAGGTGGGACTTCGGCGTGCCTAAGACTTGGATGTCTTTGAGCCATAATCGAAAAATGCAAGGACAGCCTAAAGTAAAACTTGGACGTTTTCACATGGACATGGTTTTTTTTTTTACGAATAAGGCACAAAAAGATGCCTGAAATGACCAGATGACCTCCCGTTACTCCCCCAGTGGTCACTAACCCCCTCCCACCCTCAAAAAACATCTTTCAAAATATTTCATGCCAGCATCAGATGTCATACTCAGGTCCATGACAGCGCATGCAGGTCCCTGGAGCAGTTTTAGTGGGTACTGCAGTGCACTTCAGACAGGCGGACCCAGGTCCATATTCCCCCTACCTGTTACATTTGTGGAGGAAACAGCGAGCCTTCCAAAACCCACCACAAACCCTCTTTACCCACATATAGGTGCCCCCCTTCACCCATAAGGACTATGGTAATGGTGTACAGTTGTGGGTAGTGTTTTTTTTTTTTGGGGGGGGGGTTGGGGGGCTCAGCACACAAGATAAGGGAGCTATGTACCTGGGAGCATTTGATGAAGTCCACTCCAGTGCCCCCTAGGGTGCCCGGTTGGTGTCCTGGCACGTCAGGGGGACCAGTGCACTACAAATGCTGGCTTCTCCCACATCCAAATGGCTTGCATTTGGACGTTTTTGACTTCACGTCTTTGGTTTCGAAAATCGCTGAAAGTCAAAACATCCAGATCCAAGGATGTCCAAATCTAGGGACGTTCAAATTTAAGGACGTCCTTGGATTTGACGTCCTTGACAGTATTTTTGAAATGAAAGATGGACGTCCATCTTTTTTTCGAAAATACGCTTTTCTCTGCCTCAGGATTTGGACGTTTTACAAAGACTTCCAAATCCAAACAGACGTTTCTTTTGAAAATGCCCCTTTATGTAACTTTGTAAGTCTAAGTGCTTTGAAAATATGCAGCTACATCTATCCCTGATTCTAAATAGCACACTGACGTACAGGCAATGCAAGATCCACATTGAGACTTAAATCATGAATAAGTGTTGCTGCAACGTGTCTCTATAACTGTTTGTGTTGGTGCTGACTAAGAGAGAGCTGAGAGGTAGTCTGTGAGTCTGATACCAAGAATAGAACAGAATATTTCTGTCCATACAGGTCTGTTGTCTGAAACCCCTCTGTCTCTACACCTGCTACCCCATCCTGCCAGCTAAAATCCCACTGCATTGCCTGTTCCCTTAGTCCTTCTCTTCCAATACCATTCCAGCTACCTTTTGCCCCTCACCTGTACCCTTCCCCTCTGGGGTACAGCAAGTCCCTTCCCTTCTGTGATCCTGTCTGGTTCTCAGAAAGTTCATTACTCTGCCCATAGCCCCCTGTACTGTCTGCGACACTGAAACCACGGAAGATTCCAACACATGCCTTTAGTGTGGTGTAGGTGCTGATCCTTTGCTCTGCCACAACAAAAGATGTTTGCAGTGTCTCAGTACTCCCCCCCCCCCCTCCACCACCACCTCAACACACACACACACACACACACACACACACGTCCACTTCTTCTGAGGTAAGTTTTCCCTTGCAGGACAAGAATTGGTGCCAGTACAAACCTTCCCATGCAGCTTCTGCCAGGGATTATAAAATAGTAAACATCATGTTTATATATGCCTTTCCAAAACATATAGCTGGGAAGACTGTAAATGTTGATATTTGCTACGTTCAAGTTTCTGAAATTGCAGTCAGCTCTAAACTTTTAGGTCTGCAAAACATTTTTGACTGCCATTACAAAGCCAGCTGCTAAATGTTTTTCACCCCACAATAGCCCAAAATGTTTAGCACTGCCCTGTGTTCAAAATGTGTTGCACCCACCTAACTTTCTTGCTGAGAAGTTCTGGGAGAAGAGGACATTTCTCTGGTAAGTGAACATTATTTTGCACTGTGCTTTGGGAACTTAAAGATTGGGGTTTAAAGGAGGAATTGTAGGTTAGTGATAGGCAGAATAAAAATATAAAACAGCAAATTTATCAACTAATCTCCATACTCTTTTCCCCCTAGTTTTAAAACTCAAACTTTGTCCCACAGCATTATCAGTGCCTGCAGGACCTAGTCTAGTCGTAGTGGAGGAAAAGAGAGAGAGGGGGGGGGGGGGCAAGCATTATTAACTAGTTTCCATTGTGTACAACTCTTTTCCCATAGTTTTAAACTGAAACTTTTCTAGAGTAGAACTTTAAAAGTCAGTAGGAAGGCTCAAATCTTGTTCTAAAAGACAATTACTTTCTGTTCTTTGGTTGCTGGAGATGTAGCACTGCTACTGACCTCAATTAGGTGTTAATTAAGATGTAAGAAAGTAGAATATTTGCAGAGTTTAATAAGGGCAACCTGATTCCTGAGTTAGCTTGAAATGGTATGCTTGAAGCAGTCCCCTTAGAATCAAAATTATAAAAAGAGGAAAAGTTCCACTTAACTTTCTTTCTGAGAAGTTCTGAGAGAAGAAGACATTTCTCTGGTAAGTGAACATTATTTTGCTTTGTTCTTTGGGAACTTAAAGATTGGGGCTTAAACTGTTTCTTCAAGAAAAAGAAGCTTTGCTTAGACTTTATTTGAGACAATCTACTTCAGTTACTTTTATGGGAGATAAGATCCAGATTTTTCCTGACATTTTCAGATGGACACAGGAGAGAAGGAAGAAGTTTCTCTCTATGCTTCAGGAAGCTTTGAACTTTGGAGCTAAATTTCAACTAAGGTACTGTGGTTATATGTGTGTGCCCGATGCAAAGAGCTCCTAGCTCTTAGAGAATGGGTCAGTTCTCTTGAGGCTAGAGTAACAGACTTCGTGGAGCTGAGGGAGACAGAGAGGTACATAGAGGAGACATACAAAGATGTTGTAGAGAAGTCCCACCTCAAGTCTGATAGCCCCTATGCTGCCTTGGAGGAGGAAGGTCTCCTAGAAGGAGAGTATCACCCTGGTGAAGTAGGGAGTACTCTTGTAGACAGGACCTGCCCACCAGGGGATGTACTATCCTCTTGCACCAAGGATATGTCTCCAAGTTCTGCCCATGGGATGTCCCTCAAGAGTCAGCTCAGCCTGGGTATAAGCAAAGAAGATACAGTCTGCTATCCAATTTGAAAGTGTGTGTTTATTGATGGCCACCACCATCCTGTTGGGGTCAAAAGAAACTAAAAGCTGGGTGGACTATATGGATCTTCTGAAGACAACTCCAGAAGAGGGAACCATATCTGTCATGGCCAATGAGGAGCGATCAGTATCATGGTGCATTGGTCTTGCCTGAGTTTCAGCAAGGTCATCTCTATCAGAGGTATAGAAGGATACACATACAAAAGTCCTCTTCCCTAATGTAGGAGGAAGGCATCTGATGCTAGACTGCCGTGTGATCTCAGCCTCGAACAGAACAGAGAGACCTTGTTGTTGAGATGAGTGATGAAAAGATCTACTCAGGGGGTGATCCACTCTTGGAAGATCTTTCGAGATACATCTATGTTGAGAGACAACTCGTGCAGTTTTAATATCCTGCTGAGTCTGTCCATCAGGCAGATGTTCTAGCCAGGAAGGTATATGGCAAGAAGGCTCATCCCAAGAAGGAGAGCCCATTGTCACATATCTACCTCTTGCTGACACAAGGGGTAGGATCCCGTACACCCCTGCTTGTTCACATAAAGCACTGCAATCAGGTTGTCTGAATTTGGAAAATGTGGTTTTGGAGTCTTTAGAGCATTCCAAATGGCCCTTAGCTTGAGGAGATTGATTTGAAGATGAGCATCCTGAACAGACCACTGATCTTCAGTGTGAAGCCCTTCCACATGAGCTCCCTAAACTAGGTTAGATGCATCCATTGTCAACACCTTTTGATGTGGTGGAATTTGGAATGGAAATCCCAGAGTCAAATTGGACCAGATCATCCACCAGAGAAGAGCATTAACCGGTGGGATGCAAATGACATCCATTAGGTTCCCCGTGGCTTGAGACCACTGGGAAGCTAAGGTCCACTGGGTCACTTTGAAATGGAGCTGTGCCATGGGAGTGACATGCACTGCGGAGACCATGTGGCCCATCAGTATCAACATTTGCCAAGCTGAAACCTGCTGGCTGCTGCAGATCTGTGAGGCAAGTGCTACCAAGGTATTCACTCTCACTAGAGGAAGGAAGACCCAAGCCTACGCTGTGTCTAGCAGGGCTCTTATGTATTCCAATTGTCATACTGGATGGAGATGGGACTTGAGATAATTTATGACAAACCCAGTAGCTTTAGCACCTGAATAGTCAACCACATTGACTAGATTGCCCCCTCCTGAGATGTGTTCTTGACCGGCCAATCATCCAGGTAAGAAAACACATACAGTCCCAGTCTGCATAGATATGCTGTGACTACCGCCACACACTTGATGAAATCTCTGGGGGCAGATGCTAGGCCAAATGGCAGAGTATAATACTGGAAGTGGCATTTCCCCAAACTCAAAATCTGAGATACCTCCTGTGACTAGGAAGTATCAAATGTGGGTATAGGCATCCTTTAAATCCAAGGAGCATAAACAAACATTTTCTTGAATAAGAGGAAGTAGGACACCCAGGGAAATTATCCTGACCTTTTTTTTCATAAGAAATTTGTTCAGGGCACTTAGGTCTAGGATAGTCTGGAAATCCCCTGTTTTCTTGATCACAAGAAAGTACCTGGAATAGAATCTATTCCCTTGTGGTACAGGTTCCACCGCTCAGGCCTGAAGAAGAGTGGAGATTTCCTGTACAAGAATATAATAATAGCCATACTGGGTCAGACCAATGGTCCATCTAGCCCAGAATCCTGTTTCCAACAGTGGCCAAGTCAGGTCATAAGTACCTGGCAGAAACCCAAATAATGGCAGCATTCCATGCTACCAAACTCAGGGCAAGCAGTAGCTTCCCCCTGTCTGCCTCAATAGCAGACTATGGACTTTTCCTCTGAGGAAATTGTCCAAGTCTTTTTTAAACTCAGATAAGCTAACTGCTGTTACTACATCCTCCAGCAAAGAGCTCCAAAACTTAACTATTCTTTGAGTGAAAGAATATTTCCTCTTATTTGTTTTAAAAATACTACTACTACTACTACTTACCATTTCTAATATTTCTGTGTAACTTCCTTGCGTGTACTTGCTTGTGCTGAGAGCAGATGTAAGACGCTCTTGGTGGGCAATTTGGAGGTCACTGATGGCAATCTAGGGTGTACCCACGATGGACTATTTGAAGCACCCACTGGTCAGAAGTTATAAGGGGCCATCTATGATAGTAAAAAGTGAGCCCCCCTCCGACTGGTAGGTTGTTTGGAACGGATACTCTTTGTGTGGCTATGGTCTGGAGGAGCCAGTCAAAAGCCCATGCCCTGCTTTGACTGGGGAGCCTGCTGGGATTTCTGGGGACATGACTGGCAAGGCCTGGAATGGGGGCCCTGAGTTGTCTGAGTAGACCAAGCAGAAGGCGTGTATCTATGCCTTTGAGAGTAGTAGGACCTGCGCCACTGCCCAGTCGAAGAAGATGCAGATGGAAGTTGCTAAGAGAGAGTGTGGATAATATCAGTGTGCTTTTTAATGAGATCAATGACCTCTTCCACTTTCTCTCCAAAATGTTGTCTCCTTGGCAGCACACATCCACCAACCTCTTCTGAACAGCCTGTTCTAGGTCAGAGACACGCAGCCATGAGAGTCTGCACATCCCCACACCCATTCCAGAGAGTCTGGGTGCAATATTGAGTGTCTTAAGTGCCCCTGGCTAAATAATGCTGACACTCCATCTGCTTATTGGCCAACTGGTGAAACTCGGTGGCCTGCCCACAGGGAGAGAATATACCAGATTAAGTGTACTATTAACTAGAGACTCCAAATAAAAGCTTGTGTAAAGCTGGTAAGACTGAATGCGGGCAACAAGCATCAAGGCTCGAAAAGTTTTTCTATCAAACGAGTTGCAAGTTCTGGCCTCTCACCCCATGGGTGCCGAGGCAAAGAGCTCTTAGCTCAGCTGATGGCTGAGAGACGGCTAAGGGGGGGATATGATTGAGGTCTGTAAAATCCTGAGTTGTGTAGAAAAGTTAGAAGTGAATTGATTTTTCACTCTTTCAAAAAGTACAAAGACCAGGAGACATGAAAATATTTTTAAAACAAATAGGATGAAATATTTTTTTCACTCGTTAACCTCTGGAACTTGTTGCCTGAGGATGTTATAACAGTGGTTAGTGTATCTGGGTTTAAAAAAGGTTTGGACAAGTTCCTGGAGGAAAACTCCATACTCTTGTTATTGAGATAGACATGGTAGAACCCACTGATTGCTCTGGGATAGGTAGCATGGAACATAGCTACTAATTGGATTTCTGTCAGGTACTTGTGACCTGGATTGGCCACTGTTGGAAGCAGGATACTGGGTTAGATGGACCATTGGTCTGACCCAGTATGGCTAGTCATATTTTCTAACTACCAAAGAGTGGTGAGACAACTGGGCCCTCTCAAATCTGGGAGTCTTATGGATACTATACTGCGTATCCACTTTATTGGGTGCTACCTACACTGAGAGGGGAGATTCCCAGTTTCTCATCAATACATACTTAAGGATAGGGTGCAATAGCACAATGACTCCTTCCTATGGAGGAAACTTATTTCCCAAGACAGATAACATCTCTGTCATGGGCTCCTCCTCTGTTTCCAACTTAAATGGGATGGCAGCAGCCATCTCCCTGAGAAAACAAGTAAAAGAGAGTGCCTGTAGAGGAGATTTTTTTCTCTCTTGAGGAGGTGAGGAATCAGATGGGATACCACACAGTAACTTAACATAGTAGATGATGGCAGATAAAGACTTGTACAGTCCATCTAGTCTGCCCAAGTAGATAAACTCATAACATAAAGGTATGAGGTGATATAACATATGTATACCTGGTCTTGATTTGTTCATGCTATCTTCAGGGCATAGACCGTAGAGGTTTGCCCGGCACTGTCCTTGTCTAAAACTTCTAAAGATGTAATTGAAGCCCTTGAAAAGCTCCAGTCCAGCCCATCCATATCTATTCAGGCCAAAATTAGGGAACAGACTGTAGATGTCCACCTATTTTCCACTAAGCTTCATTCCATTACGATTTTCATCTCCACCACCTACCGTGGAAGAGCATTCCAAGTATCCACTACCCTATCAGTGAAAAAATATTTCCTGACAAGTCGGCCCCCTTTCAACCCCAATTCATGTCCTTTAATTCTACCACCTTCCTGTTTCTGGAAGAGGTTTGTTTGCGGATTAATACCTTTCAAATATTTGAACATCTGTATCATATCATCTCTGGTTCTCCTGTCCTCCAGGGTATACATGTTCAGGTCATCAAGTCTCTCCTTGTACATCTTGCTAAGCGAACCACATTACTCCGAGAAGTAATGGATCCTCATCTGATACCAATGAGCGGTTCCAGTTAGACTCTTCTTCCTCTTGAGAATCAGGAGACTGAGTCTGCACCGGCCTCAATCTAGTGGAACGACGTCCACGCTCTAAGCAGCGTTGAGGTGCAGCCCTTCTCTCAGATTCCAGGGAAGCTTTCTCCCCTGATGTCAGAGGGGGTACTGCCTGCTCAGGCCTCAGCTCTGACACTCTGCGAGGTGCCAGTGTCAATTTTCTGGGCATTGGCATCGGTGGAGCCTCATGGAGGACCTGGGGCTGTTCCACTGAGGGCTCAAGCACTCTTGATGTCAAAGCAGGAGCTCCCTGAAGCAATTGTGACAGTTACTCTTGGGGCATGCTCCAGAACTGTTCACCAAGGGTGGGCATTAGCAAAGGCATGAGAAATGGGGTAAAGGCAGCCTGCAAAGTAATCGGTGCCAAACCAGTGACAGGGACCTGGCCGTTCGATGACTGGTACACCGCCACCTCTTCCAAGTTGGGGGGAGTGCTCCTCTCGATGCTGGCGCTTCTCGGGTATCGGAGAGTCTGACCCCCAGTGTTCCCAGCACTGTGTTTCGACGAGGACCGATGCTTATGCTTCCTGGGCTTCTCCCGATGCATAAAAAGGGGCATAATTGCAAGGGGCGCCCATGTTTTCCTGAGGACGTCAACGCAGGTTGCCCCGGCGAAGGGGTGGGGAAACCCATATTATCGAAACAAGATGGGTGTTCATCTTTCGTTTCGATAATACGGTCGGGGATGCCCAAATCATGAAATTTAGTTCGACCTTAGAGATGGTCATCCTTAGAGATGGTCGTCCCCAATTTTCGGCGATAATGAAAACTGAGGACGCCCATCTCAGAAATGACCAAATCCAAGCCATTTGGTCATGGGAGGAGCCAGCATTCATAGTGTACTGGTCCCCCTGACATGCCAAGACACCAACCGGGCACCCTAGGGGGCACTGCAGTGGACTTCAGAAATTGCTCCCAGGTGCATAGCTCCCTTACCTTTGGTACTGAGCCCACCAACCACCCCCCCAAAACCCACTACCCACAACTGTACAACACTACCATAGCCCTAAGGGGTGAAGGGGGCACCTACATGTGGGTACAGTGGGTTTCTGGTGGCTTTTGAAGGGCTCACATTTACCACTATAAGTGTAACAAGTGGAGGGGGGGGGATGGGTCTGGGTCCGCCTGCCTGAAATGCACTACACCCACTAAAACTGCTCCAGGGACCTGCATACTGCTGTCAGGGAGCTGGGTGTGACATTTGAGGCTGGCAAAAAATATATTTAAAGTTTTTTTTAGGTTGGGAGGGGTTAGTGACCACTGGGGGAGTAAGGGAAGTCATCCCCGATTCCCTACAGTGGTCATCTGGTCAGTTCGGGCACCTTTTTGAGGCTTGGTTGTAAGAAAAAGTTGCCCAAGTGCTCGTCAGGGACACCCCTCTTTTTTCCATTATCAGTCGAGGATGCCCATGTGTTAGGCACGCCCCAGTACCGCCTTCGCTATGCTTCTGACATGTCCCCGTGAACTTTGGTCATCCCCGCAACAGAAAGCAGAAAGTTTTTTTTAGGGTGGGAGGGGGTTAGTGATCACTGGGGGAGTAAGGGAAGTCATCCCCCCGATTCCCTACGGTGGTCATCTGGTCAGTTCGGGCACCTTTTTGAGGGTTGGTTGTAAGAAAAAGTCGCCCAAGTGCTCGTCAGGGACACCCTTCTTTTTTCCATTATCAGTCGAGGATGCCCATGTGTTAGGCACGCCCCAGTCCCGCCTTCGCTATGCTTCTGACACGTACCCGTAAACTTTGGTCATCCCCGCAACAGAAAGCAGTTGAGGACACCCAAAATTGACTTTCGATTATGCCGATTTGGGTGACCCTGGGAGAAGGACACCCATCTCCCGATTTGTGTCGAAAGATGGGCAATCCCCTGATGCTGATGAGGACGACACTGAATCCCAGCATCTCCCCAGTGTCAGGTCTGATGTTAACCTGTCCGGGGCCTGATAATAGCACCCAGTGTCGAGGCAGGTGGAGATCCACTCGATGCCGGTGCACTCCCAGTCGTTATTGGTGTTGGAGCAGCCATGGAGTTAAATGCCGCCGGTGCAGAAGACAATGTTCCGTCCTTCAACGAGCCACTTGAAGTCACTGGGAGCTTTCTGGGACATCGAAAAAAGAATGTTGGCTAAATTAAACTTCTTAATCTTGAACAATTAAAAAAGGGGAACGTTCAAATTGAGGTCAGGGCTGCAGTCTATGTGTGCAGTCACTTGTGAAAAATAAAGGAATCCTCACAAAAAAAGCCAAAACACTGGAGAAAAATATAAGGAAGGGAAATCAGGAGAAATAAATTTAAAAAAAAATGATGATTACAACAAGAGAAGGCACTTGTGATAGTGAAAAAATGTTTTCAAAAGCACAGTGTGAAAAAACTATGCAAACACATCCTCTCAGTTTAGGGTTACCATACGTCCGGTTTTACCCGGACATGTCCTCTTTTTGAGGACATGTCCGGGTGTCCGGACGGGTTTTGCCAGTCCGCCCATTTGTCCGGATATCTGGACAAATGGGCGGGCGGACCTCCCCTCCCCTTACTTACTATCTACTGCCCTGGTCGTCTAGCGACCTCTTCGGGGCAGGAAAGAGCCCCCTCTTTCCTGCCCGGAGCGCTGCCTTGCCCTGAATTCTGTTGCTATGACAGTCTCAGGATTCAAAATGGCCGCTGAGAGTTGAAGCGGCCTCGCGAGACTTCAACTCTCGGTGGCCATTTTGAATCCCGAGACCGTCACAGCAATAGGATGCAGGGCAAGGACAGAGCTTCAGGCAGGAAAGAGGGGGCTCTTTCCTGCCCCAAAGAGGTCATTAGACCACCAGAGCAGTAGATAGTAAGTAAGGGGAGGGGAGGTGACAGGGGGAGGGGAGGGGAATATGTGACCCAGGGAGAGGGGAATGTGTGACAGGGGGTGGGGCGAGGATGTGAAAGGGGTGAAAGGGGTGGGAGGGGTGGGGCAGGGGCAGGACATGTGTCCTCTTTTTCACAGGACAAAATATGGTAGCCCTATCTCAGTTCCGCGAAAAAAAAGAGACTGAGAGACCCACGCTCGAGCTTAGGGAGGCACCTGAGGCTCCATCGGATGACATCACCCACATATGGGAATAACACAGCCTGCTTGTCTTTGGAGAAAATATTTTTCTTTCAAAGTTTAACTATTACCAATGGATATTTATTTATTTTAGTTAAACTCAAGGCAAGTTCTTTGTATAGTTAAGCAAGAGATAAGGAACTGATCTAAGTTACAGTATGTGTAACAAGCTAGTCCATGGTATGGTGAAAAGCTATCATAGCTGATTAAAAAAAAAGGTTTTGTCAAGATCTTTGAGGAAAAGCCAGTTGTCTTATTGAACAACAATTTAAAAAAGCTACACGGGGAAAAATGCACAGCACTACTCCACCTAGAAGTAGGAGCAACTTTTTAAAACTCTGCTGCTGACAGAGTACCAATCCACACAAAAAAACCAAAAACATATTTCAGCCCTTCCAATCCTTCCAACATGGAAAACTAGTCCAATAATCTCCCCCCACCCAGGACTCCTCAACCAACAACTTCCCAAAAAAGGAGCTCTCTACCCCCAGCTGCCCAGACAATGACTCTTCACTGCTCTGGTGCCACCCCAGGCTTTTATCATGGGTCCTTAGTGGCTAGTGGGGAGCAGGAATGAACCCTGGTTGTTCCTGCTCTGTTGAACTTTCAGTTTCAAAATGGTGCCCCTGACCTCTATTGGAAGTGTCAAAGTACTACTGTTAGGGGTCAGTCTTCCATATATTGGCAACATAAAGTCTAAGTAAGGACTTCTTTACTTTAGATTGCTCATTGAGGGCTATTTGTTAATTGACTCCTCCTTTTGAAGGAAAGTAAGTTGTCCCCGAGAGGACCATTAACTTATTTTGTTAGTTCTGATTTATATTATTCACATAAAAGGGTCAATAGGGATACACTGGAGCTTTTGGGAGTAACAGAAAGGGGATGGGATTTGATATACTACATTTTTTTGGTTACAAAGTGGTTTTGCATATTATATACAGGTACTTATTTTATACCTGGAGCAATGGAGGGTTAAGTGGCTTGCCCAGAATCACAAGGAGCTGCAGTGGGAATTGAACCTAGTTCCCCTGGTTTTCAGGCTGCTGCACTAATTATTAGGCTTCTCCTTCACTTTTGATTTTAAAATGGAAAGGGATGGAGAGCTAATAGGCACCAATTTGTCTCACTGAAATAATGTTTCCAGCTCTTGGTCAAGGGAAGGGCAAACAGCTTACAAGAATTTCCACTTTCAATCATTTACTTTTGATTTTTATATTATTCTAGAATAATATTCCTGTTTTTTGCCTGAAGTGAGGACAAATAGGTTGTGAGAATCAGCTTGATCGCATATTATAGGTTTTTATACTGTTTTGTTACCCTTGATTAAACAGGCCTTGACTACATACTTCAGTTGTGGTCAATCTCAATTATGGCTATTACGTAAGTTTGACAATATTCGAGCATATTTCAGAAAAAAAACATAAAAACTGGAATTTAAATGTCTCTGTCAGTATGTCTACAATTGTACTAATATTTTAAAACAGGATCTGCCAATGTAGAGTCATTCTAAAATTGAAGCAGGATTACACATAGAGATGCTGGAAGGAACAAATGTGTACCTCTTTAATTCCCTTACCTCTTAATTGTTCTGTCTGTTTACCTGTCTTATTTAGATTGTAAGCTCTTTGAGCAGGGACTGTCTTTTTTTCGTATATGGTGTACAGCGCTGCATAAGTCTTGTAGCGCTATAGAAATGATAAGTAGTAGTAGTAGGTCAGGTACACGTTTTGCAGGAGGAGGCATTTTATAAAAGAAATGTGGGGAAACTCTATGTAGTCAGGGTGAGTCCATACCCATGTAGGTGCCTGCACCTACATGTATAGGTTTTAAAATTGCAGCTCATACATATATAGGATTGCATTTTTCAAACCTAAGTGTGTATCCCCAGTAGGGGATTCATACAGGGGAGTAGCCATTAAGGTGTGGTAAAAGGTTTCCTCAATGCACCTTAATGCCTTCCTCTCCGTCATATCTTCAACCCCACTCTGACTCCACGATGACATATCCAAGTCCACCCCCCTCCCCTCCCCAATCACATCTCAACCTCCTTGGTAAAGCTTCCCTCTCTATCACACACACTCCCAACCAGATCATCCCTTTAGATCCTCCCACCTTCCCCCAGACCTGTTGTACCAAATCCTCCTCAAATCACTTTCTCCTTGACTAAAATCCACCCCTACTCCCACCCCATGACTTACCTGGCGGTCCCTGGTGGTCTATGGTCCACAGAAAGAAGAATTCCCCCTCTACTCCTACCCAGTCTACTGCCAGCTTCAAAATGGCAATGCTGACCCCTAACAGTAGTCTCACAGTATCACTACAACTTGCCAAGAATGCTTTATATGCATGTAAGTAACAGTTTTACATGTGTATATCCGGAATAGTTCTTCTAAAATGAGGATCTTTGTATTAAATAATACTAATTAACATTTATTCTAGTTTGAATTTAAATAGACTATCTTACTGAAGGGATGGGGTGAGATCTTAGGGGGTCTTTTACTTAGGCACTGGTGTTTTAGCACGTGGTAAAAATAGGTGCGCGCTAAACGCTGAAGACGCCCATGTATTCCTAGGGGCGTCTTTAGCATTTAGTGCACGCCTATTTTTAATGAGCGCTAAAAACACCAGTGCCTAAGTAAAAGACCCTCTTAATGTTTACATGGTGTGTTATGTTTTCAGCTTCTTTGCAGGGTTTGCTGATGAATTTGTTTCTGAAGCTTCTCTGTGTTACTGTATAATGTACATTAGCCTATGATACCAAACAGTGGAGTTATAAAGCATAAAACCATTGATAATGTAAGTCTTTCATAGCTTCAGGTTATCAGTAAGAAAAACATGAAAGGCTAATAGAACGTGTGCTTCAGTTGGTTTACTGCTTAGATTGTAGCCCAGGGGTTCCGACTACATTCTGAGCAACAGAGCTGCACCATCCTTAAACTGTAAAATGTGAATTCTACATTACAAATGGCTGCTATTAGATACAAGAGAAAATATTCTATACTTAGTTTTATGTGCTTGGGATTTATTGGCTTTTACCACTTATATGGAAAATCTGAGCTGCAGCTGATGCTTCTTGGAACTAACTGATGAAGTGTCAAGCCAATTATGAAAGTGCTTGACTCAAGCATTGCAGGGGTACTGGGTGAAAAAGATCTTTTTACAGATTTGCATTCCTTTTTCTATCTGCGTGAAATGAAAATTCGTCAGCAGTCTGTCATGGCAAATTATGGGTGCTATTTACTAAAATGCATTAGAATCAACAAGCTAGCACATGTTATGTGCCACCTGTAATTCCATTACCTACATTAAACTCAAATGCCGTTTAAATGTGACATTTACTAAACTTCAATAATTCAATTCAGAATACTGCCACAGAGTTATGGGCCAAGTTAGCACAGTCTACATGGAACCCATTATGGGAGGCACTGATAGTGGAGCATTTTGCCACTTCCAAAGTGTTAATTCTATGCAGTGCATTTTGTCTAGCAAAAAAGATGCTGGTACTCAAATGCTAGGCCACTCTTCAGGGGTGGAGTGATCACTGATGGACTCACCCCACAATAGCCAGGCCCCCTGCAACCAGTCACAGAATCTATGACAAGGCAGGATTGGTATGTAGAGCCTGAGATCTTTCATTAAAACTTGGGGGTCCATGGGTCAATTTTAGCAGACAACAGAAAAGGTGCTGGTACTCAGTACCCCCCAAGTACCCCCTCAAAAAAAGCCCTGATTCTATGTCCCCTCCCATCTTAAAGAGTCTATTCCCCACCCTATAACAGATCTGCCCCAAAACATACAAACCCTGTCTGGCAAACCCCATTCATTTTACCCACTATGAAGTGTCTGATTCCATTCTCAGCTGGCACATGCTCACCTTTTCCCCTCATAACATGTAGTTCATTATGAGGTGACAAAGTTGCCATTCTACAAAGACTTAATAAAATAGCAGGAGAAGGTAGAGTATTCTCCCCCTTCTGCCAGTTTCCCTAGTTCTGGGGAAGGGATTGGTGGTTGTGTAGATGTGGGCTGATTGAGCATTTAAGGGGGAGATGGAAGAGTTTGAGCACTTGTGTGGAAGGTGGGCGGTTAGTGCCTGCATACAGGGGAGGCTCCCAACAGCATAGAGCCTTTGTAAATCAATTTCCATTTCACCCTCAGTTCTCTCCTATGCAACAGCAAGCTGTCCAGCTTCTGATGTCTTCAACGCCACTCCAGGTTATAGTAGCAGACAAATCCTCCCCATCTCTTTCACTGTTCCTTCCAAAACAGGCAAGCAGGGTTTTGTACAACCCACAGAAACTCTTCCCTGCCTAGGAATCGCTGGAGACTGGCTGCCAAACTAACGAAACAACCGCACACCGACGCACCACCTCCATCATTCGAAAGGCATCCACTCTTTCTTCAACAGAAATGAAAACTAATAATACAAAACAAACAAAGAATACATGGTTTCTCAGGCGGCTGCAGGTAACTCCCCACCCCCTTCCTCTTCCCCTTTTGCCGAAGCGGCCAAGGACGTGCCCAACCATCCCCAGCCTCAGGCAAGCTGTCTCCCACCTCGGGGATTCCCCGAGCACCCAGAAAAAGACGGCGCTGATTCCTGCAGCGCATAAATGTTCCAGCATTCCCCTGCAGCCAGCCTGAAATGGACCAAACATACCGGATCACCCCCCGACGGCCCGAGACCATGCTCTTCTCCCTTCCGCCAACTTAAAACAACCATCCCCGTCCTCAGGCAAGCCGTCAATCACCTCCAGGATGCCCAGAACCCCAGCCCAATAGAAAAAGATGGCGCTGCTTCCAACAGCACATTTCTCTTCCAGCATTCCCCTACAGCAGCCCTGAAACGGCCAAAAAATACCGACAGACAAAGAACGTGCTCCTCAACCTTCCGCCCATGTAAAACAACACTGCTGCCTCAGCACAACACACAAAAAAAAACATGGAAAAAAAAACAACACTCAACAAAGGCTGACCCCCCCTACAACCACATTTACATTTCACCAACAGAAAGACCCCTCTCCACAAACCTCCTTGACAGACAAAACCACACACACACAATACAACAGAAACACACTCTCAAAGCCACACACCAATCCAACCCACTTTGCCAGCACAGCACAGCACATCCCCCAACCCCCAAGCAAAAAACAAAACAAAACAAAAAAAGACACACATGAACAACCTGCACACACACTGCACACTCACACACTCATTCACACACACACACACACACACACACACACACACACACACACACACACACACACACACACAAAATAACTCTGTGACACATACACACACACACACAAAAAAACCACATGCTAGCACCCGTTTCATTGGTTTCGGAAATGGGCCTTTTTTACTAGTATTGCTATATTGGTGCATTTTGAAGCTATATTCTTTACCCAATTCCCTCACATTCTGACTCTGCTACTCCTACCCACTCCCTTCTTAGCTATATCTGCTCAAATGCTGGTCATCTATCTATCTCTTCCCACACATCTGCCTTCCCTGCCTCCCACCCTTAGTCCCCTGACTGTTTACACCATCCCTGTGTACAAGTAGGTGAGTTTGTGTGTGAGTGTGTCTGTATCTGTGTACGTGTGTGTGTGTGTGCATGTGTTTGTCCTTGTGAGTGGTTATTTGTGTTTATATGTTTGTCCCTGTGTGTGTGTAGCTGCAGCCACTGGTGTCCACCCTGGTATGTCCCTATCAGTATTGAGCCATGTTGTTTGTCTGCTGTGTGTGTATTTCTGGGTGTATGTTTGAAGCAGGAGTGGACTAATATAGCCTGGCTTCTGACATGTCAGAGGCGCAGACAACAGTGGGGAGAGAGAGACAGAGGCCTGGTGCAGTAGGTCTACAGGCCCAGAACCAGATTCATGGACCTGACTTATGACCAATGTGTAGCAGGTACTGTTTCCATTTTGCACCTCTGCCAGCAGCTAGAGGAGGAGCTGGAATGCTGACACATTACAAAGGTGGAGGACTGAGACAAAATAAAGAGGAAGAATAGGGCTTGAGCAAATAATAGGGTAAGATATAGATATAGAAGAGTATGTTCAATTGAGATATTTGCAGGAGGCCCATTCACGATGCTGCTCTCAGCTAAGTAGGTTTTTTTTTTTTTTTGCACTTTATGTCCTTTAAGTTTTGTTATACACAGCGGATGTAGCATATTTTTTATAAAAAAAAGGCCTTAAAATATATTTTTCAACACTAAGGGAGGAGGTTGGATGAAGACTGATGATTGAATTACGGTGACCCTCTATGAGTAATTTCAGCAATTTTGCTGTTTGTCACCTGTCTGAGGTTTCTCCCCCCCCCCCCCCCCTCTATTCATTTTTTGATATCCTACACTCTGCAAGAGTAGATCCGCTTGTTTATTACTGTTGTGTTTCATAAAACAGAGAAATATGGAGAGGGGTTCAAGTAATTAAGTCATTACTGAGAGCTATGGGTGCATCCAAGAGATGCTGCAATTCTTTGTGCTATCTTTTGCAGAATGTTAATTGCAGGCATTAATAGTTGTTTCTTGTTTTATTTAGAATTCCCATTGTCTACTTCAAAGATCAAAAACTTTTCAGTACATGACTAATACCTTTGATGAATTATTTGCACAAATGCACATCTGTAAAATGGTTTTCTTCATCCTGTATTACACATGTGTTATTCTTCTCAGTAGCTTTCATCTCATTTTATTGAGGGTGCTCTCTAAACAGAATTCAGAGTAGTCTATAGAGGACATAAGGTGTTCCTCTTGCATCCTGTTTTATGAGGAATTATCAAGATTTTCTTTTTAGTGATGACAAATATTTATCATGTTTGACAGACAGTAATATAATATAATCACACACACAATATATGTGTGAACAGTGACCAACTTGATAATGAATAAAGGCATCATAGCCAGTTTAAGAAAAATAAAAATAATACTTCTATATAGCATGGATTAGCTATAAAAAAATTAATAACTATGATGGTGAGGGGTCCAGAAATGCCAATGGTAATTTTCATACTAATAATTATAAAACAAATGAACAAAGAGCAAATGATACATTTCAAAGTTATATATGAATATATCAAGAGTGTTTATAAAGGAAAAGCAGAGTGGAAAAGAAAATACTTTCCATTTTCCATGAGGTGGTAAATATTCAGTGGGGCTAATTCTGTTTAAGTTAACTGAATCACTTATCCAATCAACTTTAAGCAGAATTTTAGCTATTCATCCTCTAAGACTTCATCACTGGATATGTGGTCCTAAATTTAAATAGATAAGGCATCCATTTAAAGGAGACCAGCTATTTATGTGGTCCTACACAAGCATATAAAGATAATAACATAGCACTGAAAGGTTCTGGCCTGCTTAGAGGAGGGGTGTACTGGTGGGTGAGAGACGGATTTAAAAAAAAGGAAAAGTTATCCAGGTCCCGGCTGATATTCAGCTGGGGCCCATGTAACAGTCTTATCTGTCTTATGTGGGCCCCAGCTGAATATTGGCCAGGCCTGTATAAGCTCTAGCACACAGGCTGCCCACATTTAGCCCCCAAAATTCAGTGCTAGTCCCGGGACATAAACTGGCACTGAATATTGATGGCTGATTTAGTCAGAGATGGTAAGTGTTTAAAAAACACTGACTGTTGCCAGCTGAATATTAGGAGTTTTGTGTTTATGGCTCAGCCTGCATAAGTACATCAGCATTACCACAGTGAGGCAGACTGAAGGTCAATCAAGTCCAGTATCCTGTTTCCCACAGTGGCCAATCTAGGTCACAAATACCAAGCAGAAGCCCAAAACAGTGATTAGATTCTATGCTACTTATACCAGAATAAGCAGCTGATTTTCCCCAAGTCCACTATATAAATGGTTTATGGACTTTTCTTCCAGGAACATGTCTAAACCTTTCTTTTAAACCCTACTACTCTCACAGCATTTACGACATATTCTGATAACAAGTTCCAGCGCTTACAGTAATTATTCACTGAGTGAAGAAATATTTTACTCTAGTTTGTTTTAAATGTAGAACTTGATATTCAGACTGCGCAAATCAGAATTTTGCTAACTGCTGCTGGTGTTATTTCCAAAAATTCAGGGGTCCTTTTACTAAGCCACGGCAAAAAGTGGCCTGTGGTAGTGTGGGTATGTGTATTTGGTGCGCTGAGCCAGTTTTTGCTGCATCTTGGAAAAAGGGATTTTTTTTAATGGGACGCAAAATGGACTTGCGGAAAAATGAAAACCAGTGCACATCTACGGTAAAGTCTAACATGCTACCCGGGGGGGGAGGGGGGTAAGCATGCAGCACGTGCTAACTGCTGTGTACTACCAGGTAGGCACCCATGGTAGAAAATAGAAAATAGTTCTACTGTGTGTTTTTGGCACGTGCCAAATTTGGAATTATCACCTAGAGCACATTATAGCCAGGTGGTAATGCCAATTTGGCACATGCTGGACACATGTAGGCCCTTACACACCTTTGTAAAAGGGCCTCTCAATGCCAGGCAATGTCCGGGCTCTGGCATTGAATTTCTAGGTACACTGATCTGCCGAAAACATAGCTGGTTAAGAACAAGTCATTAAGAAGCTGCAAACAGCCCAAAATACAGCAGCAAAATACGGGAAAGCAAAATACGAAAGCGCCAAACCCCTAAGAGAAAAACTACACTGGCTCCCACTAAAAGAACGAATAGCGTTCAAAGTATGCACCATGGTCCACAAAATTATACATGGGGATGTTCCGGCCTATATGACAGACCTTATAGACCTACCTGCTAGGAACGCAAAAAGATCAGCACGTACATTCTTCAACCTCCATTACCTCAAATGCAAAGGATTAAAATACAAGTCCATTTACGCAACCAGTTTCTCCTACATTTGCACGCAGCTATGGAACGCGCTTCCGAAGACCATAAAAACAACGCAAGATTTAACTATCTTTCGAAAACTACTGAAAACTGACTTATTCAAGAAGGCATACAACAAACAACTGTCCTAATTACTAAACAATAAAAATGAAGAATAAGATTGGACTGACCCTAATCATGCGACCGAACAAACTCAATGACCTTAATGAACAAACAATACCACTTCTAATCTAAAATCGACTACTATGCAACCACACAATGCTTTTTAATGTATTTATAAATGACCTAGAGATGGGAATAACTAGTGAGGTAATTAAATTCGCCGATGACACAAATTATTCAGGGTCGTCAAGTCGCAGGAGGAATGTGAACGATTACAGGAGGACCTTGCGAGACTGGGAGAATGGGCGTGCAAGTGGCAGATGAAGTTCAATGTTGACAAGTGCAAAGTGATGCATGTGGGTAAGAGGAACCCGAATTATAGCTACGTCTTGCAAGGTTCCACGTTAGGAGTTACGGATCAAGAAAGGAATCTGGGTGTCGTCGTCGATGATACGCTGAAACCTTCTGCTCAGTGTGCTGCTGCGGCTAGGAAAGCGAATAGAATGTTGGGTGTTATTAGGAAGGGTATGGAGTCCAGGTGTGCAGATGTTATAATGCCGTTGTATCGCTCCATGGTGCGACCGCACCTGGAGTATTGTGTTCAGTACTGGTCTCCGTATCTCAAAAAAGATATAGTAGAATTGGAAAAGGTACAGCGAAGGGCGACGAAAATGATAGTGGGGATGGGACGACTTTCCTATGAAGAGAGGCTGAGAAGGCTAGGGCTTTTCAGCTTGGAGAAGAGACGGCTGAGGGGAGATTTGATAGAAGTGTATAAAATAATGAGTGGAATGGATCGGGTGGATGTGAAGCGACTGTTCACGCTATCCAAAAATACTAGGACTAGAGGGCATGAGTTGAAGCTACAGTGTGGTAAATTTAAAACGAATCGGAGAAAATTTTTCTTCACCCAACGTATAATTAGACTCTGGAATTCGTTTCCGGAGAACGTGGTACGGGCGGTTAGCTTGACGGAGTTTAAAAAGGGGTTAGATAGATTCCTAAAGGACAAGTCCATAGACCGCTATTAAATGGACTTGGAAAAATTCCGCATTTTTAGGTATAACTTGTCTGGAATGTTTTTACGTTTGGGGAGCGTGCCAGGTGCCCTTGACCTGGATTGGCCACTGTCGGTGACAGGATGCTGGGCTAGATGGACCTTTGGTCTTTCCCAGTATGGCACTACTTATGTACTTATGACTAACTTCACTGCCAAACACTATTACTCTCAACCTAATGTCATCACCTGAGAAACTACATAATGCTAACACCTACACAAGAACACAATGCATTCTTCCACCATGTATGTACGCACTTGATTGCAAAACCATGTGCATATTTGTAGTCCGGAAATGGCAATCGCCATTATGGCAAATGTAAGCCACATTGAGCCTGCAAATAGGTGGGAAAATGTGGGATACAAATGCTACAAATAAATAAAAATCATTTAACTGGCTGTTGCAAGCTGCATAAAGATAGGCCTAACTTTTATGTGGTCCTGTTTATACAGTTAGCTTGATCACTTATGTGCCAAATAACGGCACTTAATCAGCTCTGCCCCCAGAATGCCCACAAAATGGTTTCCCATTGGGCGCTATCTGGTTGTGTTACTGAATATGACTGGTTAGCCCCGAGCAAGTGATTTAAACAGCCCAGAGCCAATTATGGCCAGTGAAATTGTTGTGAATATTGACCCCGTACTATTTAGTAACTTCTTTGCATGACCCCTGGCCTTTGTACATTTGGAGAGTAAACAAGTGAGTTACGAGGTACCCGTTCCACTTCATTCATTATTTTATAGACTATCATATCTCCCCTCAGCCATCTTTTCTCTAAGCTGAAGAGCCCAATCTCTTTAGCTTTCCTCATAAGGACTTAATTGAGCCTGTTTTTCCCATCACTCTGCTACTATTTAATTAAGGAGTGGAACAGTAGCTTGAACTTCAAGCGAAAAGGACAAAGCAAGAGAAGTACCAATCAGAAACTGGACTATGGGAGGATGTATTGAGTGGCAATTTTACAAAGAACATACAAATCAGCTTTAGCCTTTCCTCATAGGGAAGTCATCCCATCCCCTTTATCATTTTTGTCGCCCTTCTCTGCACCTTTTCTAATTCCACTAAATCTTTTTTGAGATGCGGCGAACAAAATTGAACACGATATTCGAGGTGCGGTCGCACCATGGAGCAATACAAAAGCATTATAACATCGTCATTTTTGTTTTCCATTCCTTTCCTAATAATACCTAACATTCTATTTGCTTTCTTAGCCGCAGCAGCACACTGAGAGAAGGTTTCAATGTATCATCAACGACGACACCTAGATCCCTTTCTTGGTCAGTGACTCCTAACGTGGAACCTTGCATGACAAAGCTATAATTCGGGTTCCTCTTTTCCACATGCATCTCTTTGCACTTGCTCACATTAAACGTCATCTGCCATTTAGACGCCCAGTCTCCCAGTCTCGTAAGTTCCGCTTGTAATTTTTCACAATCCTCCCACGATTTAACGACTTTGAATAACTTTGTGTCATCAGCAAATTTAATTACCTCACTAGTTACTCCCATCTCTAGGTCATTTATAAATATGTTAAAATGCAGCGGTCACAGCACAGAGCCCTGGGGAACCCCACTAACTACCCTTCTCCATTGAGAATATTGACCATTTAACCCTACTCTCTGTTTTCTATCTTTTAACCAGTTTTTAATCCACAATAGAACATTGCCTCCTATCCCATGACTCTCCAATTTCCTCTGGAGTCTTTCATGAGGTACTTTGTCAAACGCCTTCTGAAAATCCAGATACACAATATCAACTTGTTCCCCTTTATCCACTTGTTTGTTCATCCCTTCAAAGAAATGTAGTAGATAGGTGAGGCAAGATTTCCCTTCACTAAATCCATGTTGACTTTGTCTCATTAATCCATGCTTTTGAATATGCTCGGTATAGGGACACAATGGGATGATGCTGGATATGAGGGAGTAGGGAAATAGGGGTGATGCTGAGCAAGGGGTGGACAGGGACACAGAGGGTTGGTAATGGATACAGAGGGATGAAGTTGAACACAAGGTGATGGATATGGACAGAGAATGGAGATGCTGAACAGGGGGGAAATAGGGAGAAAGGGAAGTGACATGCTAAACATGAGGGAGAAGATAGGCACAATGGAGATACTGAACATGGGGGAAGACAGGGACAAAGGGAAAGGAGAGGCTAAACATAGGGGGAGAATAGAGACCCAAGAATGAAGATGCTGAATATGAGGGGAAGACAGGCACACAGAGAAGGGAGATGCCAAGCATGGGAAGAGGATAGGGACATAGAATGGGACATTTTGAACCTGGGGAGAATAGGGATTCAGACAGGGGTGATGCTGAAATATGGGGGAAGGGGAGGATAGGGATACAGACAGAAGAGATGATGAACCTGGGGAGGATATGGACACAGAGACTGGAGATACTGAAACATGAGCAGAAAATAGGGACACGGGAAGAAATTGCTGAAACATGGGGGAGAGAACAGGGACATGGAGGGAAGATGGATGATGGACATGAATAAATAAATAAAAATAAAATGATTAGATAAGAAAGGTAGAAAATCATTTTATTTTCTATTTATAGGTTAGAATATATCAGTTTTTTGAAATATACAACTGTAAGAGCTGGTGGTAGACATAGGTAGAGCTCAGTGCAGAAACTTAGGAAGGGTCACCAAAGCCCTCTACCAGGCTATGCCTTCTTCAGGTTCAGGCAGGCTTGGGTCAGAGGGTCAAGAGCAATTGCTCTGGTTGCCTCCCCCCACCCCCAACCTCCTAACACCATTCCTGACTTCTGTTAGCTTTATTTTTTGCTCTGCACAGGAGGAAATATATCTCTTTTCATTTCACTGGTGTTGGCCTACATGAAAGGTCTGGCTTCTTGGAGATTCATTTTAATTTCAGTCTACATATTTCTGCTGTATTTCTAGTTTATAGTCAGTTAATCTGTATACAGTATCGTTGTTCTGTGTGACCGGTATTCTTTAGCATGAATTTTCTATTTAGCAATCTGTAGTAATTTGACATATTCAGCTTTCCCAATAGATGCACTGAAGTTCTCTGACCCACTGTAATATTTAAGGCACTGCCTTTTGTAGGCAACGGGGGGGGGGGGGGGGGGGGGGGGGGGTTGTTGTTTGGTTGGGTTTTTTTGTGTGGAAGTTAGTGCTGGCATGGTAGATTTGCTCTAGGTACCATGTGTTTTTTTCAGAGTTGTATTATTTCACAATATGCCTGTTACTGAGAGGGTTTATGATGCTATTCATGAGATTGCACTAGAATCAGAAATGTTTTTGTATGATGATTTTTATGGGGTAATGTCCTAGTTCTGCTCTATGCTCATTATTGGGGGAGGGGGTTCTTTGGATGCAGTATTTGCTTGGCTTTTATGAGAAAGTATATGTGTCTTTGGGGACTACTTGCTTGCTATACCATTGTGATGCAGTCTGCTGCTTGCCCTGGGACAGTGATGCAAACCATACAAATTTTCAGTCCCTCCTAAAACTTTCCATATATGTTACTAATCTTTCCAAATCCAATGATTCCGGAAATGTCTTGCATTATGATTCATCAGATTGTGTGCCTCTGAGCACCCATTCTACATACAACTCAGCGGGGAACCGATTGCTTACTACTGTGCCCTGCTGGCAATGAGTTTACTTACTGCTGGTCCCCCACCCCTTCACCCTGCATTCCTTTTGTCTTCTTGTCCCTGTGTGGAGCTGGAAATAGAAAACTGGTACTGATCAAATAAACATGCTCCCAAGAATGGCTCAGCTCAATGCAACTAGAATCATTATACCACTTGTTGTAAAACAAATCATTGATTTTTGGTTGTTGGAGGTAAGGGAAATTTCATACCAGTGATTAGTATTGGTAAAATGATTTTTTTTCCCCTGCATAAACTACCTGAAAATGATACTCACTGTATTTTAGTGCATTTTGGTTGATTAAATGAAATCAGTCATTTACTGATGTTTTTCTCAGAGAAATGCATCATGTGCCTTTCTAGCATTTTACAATGTTTGCAGTTTTTAACTTTTAGTCTCTGTGTAAATTAAGGGTTAATTGCTTGGCTTTGTTGCATTTAAAGAAAGAAGTTTCTAATCTAGAACATCATTCACATTAGTATCAGGAAATCATTTGATGTCAAGGGACATATGGCAAGGGATATTGTAATCATATGTTATAATACTAAGAGAGTCATAAAACTAGTTCAAAGTGATCGTTAAATATCAATATGGGGTTAATTAAATAATAAAAATAGTATAAAAGCAATTGCTCTCCTACCCAAACTGTACACCAAACCTCAGCTTTTCCAAGAGACCAGAAGACCGAGGATCAGAATGGCATCCCACTTCTTTCCAATGCTGATGCTTGTTCTGGTATTTGGGTCCTACTGTTTGGCCGAAGAAAAGGAAGATGCACGTGAGTATTTCAGTATCAGCTTAACATAAGATGGAGCAGTGGTGAGAGAATGAGAAAGGCTGAAATTCACAGCACTAGTAGGGTGGGCGTTGATGCATCCCTAGAATTCAGGATGTGCTTTTGGTAATAGATGTACCAAAGATTACCACTTTTCACAGGCTGACCTTCCTTCATCTCTCATCCTCCTTGACAGATCAGTTGCAGCAGTGGCAGACCATTGAGCTCATTTTCAAAAGAGAAGGACGTCCATCTTTCGACATAAAACGGAAGATGGACGCCTTCTCCCAGAGACGTTCAAATCGGTATAATCAAAACCCGATTTTGGACGTCTCCAACTGCAGTCCATCGCAAGGACGTCCAAAGTTCAAGGGGGCATGTTGGAGGTGTAGTGAAGGCAGGACTTGGGTGTCCTTGATGGACATTTTCACCCGGACCTGTTTTTCTAATGAATAAGGCACAAAAAGGTTCCATAAATGACCAGATGACCACTGGAGGGAATTGGGGATGACCTCCCGTTACTCCCCCAGTGGTCACTAACCCCCCCACCATCAAAAGGCATCTTTAAAAATATGTAGTGTCAGCCTCTATTCCAGTCTCAGATGTCATACTCAGGTCCACGACAGCACATGAAGGTCCCAGGAGCAGTTTTAGTGGGTACTGCAGTACACTTCAGACAAGTGGACCCAGGCCCATACCCCCCTACCTGTTACATTTGTGGATGAAACAGCGAGCTCTCCAAAACCCACCACAAACCCACTGTACCTACATCTAGGGTACTGTACCCATAAGGACTATGGTAGTGGCAGTGGCGTACCTAGGGTAGTTGACACCCGGGGCCAGTCATTTTTTAACACCCCCCCCACACACACAAATCCAGTACTAGGCATGCCGAGAATACAAAACACTCAGGACCTATAGAGCAATTCTACCATACCATAAGCAGTCATTTCTACGAGTCACACAAGGAAAAGGAAAGCATCTTAAACACTACAGTGAGCACTAGAACATCAATTCACCTATTGTAAAACGAAACCAGACAGAATAGTACAGATCGTAGATCCTGCACAGTCAATGCCAACTGAAAGCCATGTCTTTTTCACAAACACAGATACACCCTAATCCACTATAGAATAAGTAATCATAAACATTCTATTTAGACAAAAATTAAACTGAACCCCCAATGCCAGACTCTGCATACAATGCAACACCACAGAAGCAGAAACTGTCCCCTAGTACTGTGCAAAATATAAAGACAGCAGATGTAAATTTGAAAAAAACTAACAAGTACCAATCACCACTTTACAAATTAACAAATAGAAATAAAACAAATATAGAAAGTAAAATAATACCATTTTATTGGACTAATACATTTAGCTTTCAGAGGCCAAAACCTCCGTCCTCGGGTCAGTACAGTATAGTGCTGTTACAGTATCCTATCCTGACCTGAGGAAGGGGGTTTTGTTCTCCGAAAGTTAGTCAAAATGTAGTAAAATTAGTCCAATAAAAAGATTACCTTATTTACATGTTCTATTATAAACATTTAACACATCTACAATACTTTATCCTAAAGCAAAAAAAAATAAAAAAATATATTTTATTTACAGTTTGTTGTCTCTGGTTTCTGCTTTCCTCATCTTCTTTTCACCGTCTTCCTTCCATCCAGCATCTGTCTTCACTCTCTCTCTCTCTCTGCCATCCAGTGTCTGCCCTCTCTGCCGTCCCTTCCAACCACTGCCTGCCCTTTCTCTCTGCCCCTTCAATCCACCATTTGCCCTCCCTCTCCCATCCATCCAGGGTCTGCCCTCCCTCTCGCTCCCCCTTCCATCTAGGATCTGTACCCTCTCTCTCTCTCTGCCCCTTTTTTCAGCCCCCAGTTCCAGCCCCCTTCTCCCCTCTGAACACCCCCACCCCAGTCCCCTTCTCCTCTCCCCTTCTCCTGTCTGAGACCCCCACCACAGTCCCCTTCTCCCCTCCCCTGTCTGAGACCCCACCCCAGTCCCCTTCTCTCCTCTGAACACCCCCACCCCATTCCCCTTCTCCCCTTCCCTTCTCCCCTCTGAGATCCTCACCCCAGTCCCCTTCTCCCCTCTGAGATCCCCACCCCAGTCCCCTTTGAACACCCCCACCCCAGTCCCCTTCTCCCCTCTGAGATCCCCACCCCAGTCCCCTTCTCCCCTCCCCCTCCCCTGTCTGAGATCCCCACCCCAGTCCCCTTCTCCCCTCTGAACACCCCTACCCCAGTCCCCTTCTCCCCTCCCCTTCCCCATCTGAGACCCCCACCCCAGTCCCCTTCTCCCCACCCCAGTCCCCTTCTCCCGTCTGAGATCCCCACTCCAGTCCCCTTCTCCCCTCCCCGTCTCCCATCTGAGATCCCCAACCCAGTCCCCTTCTCCCCTCCCCCTGTCTGAGATCCCCACCCCAGTCCCCTTTTACCCTCTGAACACCCCCACCCCAGTCCCCTTCTCCCCTCTGAACACCCCCACCCAAGTCCCTTTCACCCCTCTCCTTCCCCACCTCAGTCCCGTTAAAACTGGAGAAGCAGCGTCGCAGGCAGCGCCTCGTGCCCTGCTTGTAAAAAAAAAAAAATCAAATCTCCTTCCTTCTCCTCCTCGTCTTGACGTCGACTCGGGCCTTCCAATCAATTTGATTGGAAGGCCCGAGTCGACGTCAAGACGAGGAGGAGAAGGAAGGAGATTTGATTTTTTTTTTTTTTTACAAGCAGGGCACGAGGCGCTGCCTGCGACGCTGCTTCGCCGTTTTTTTTAATGTGCGGTGCCGCGGGAACGGCCTCGGGAGGCGGCGGGAGCGGAGCAACCCCCACCCACTGGCACCCGGGGCGGACCGCCCCCACCGCCCCCCCCTTGGTATGCCACTGGGTAATGGTGTACAGTTGTGGGTAGTGGGTTTTGTGGGGGGTGTTGGGGGGCTCCACACACAGGGTAAGGGAGCTATGTTCCTGGGATCATTTTATGAAGTCCACTGTAGTGCCCCCTAGGATGCCCAGTTGGTGTCCTGGCATGTCAGGGGGACCAGTGCACTACAAATGCTGGCTCCTCCCATGACCAAATGGCTTGCATTAGGACGTTTTTGACATGGACTTCTTTGGTTTCATAAATCACCAAAAGTCAGAAACATCCATGTCTAGGGACGTCCAAATTTAAGGATTTGGATGTCTTTGATGGTATTTTAGAAACGAAAGATGGATGTCCATCTTGTTTCAAAAATATGGGTTTTCCCGCTCCTGGATTTTGCCATTTTGCAAGGACATCCAAATCGCAACTTCGACATTTCTTTTGAAAATGCCCCTCCATCCTGCTTATAATCGAACGAGAATAACGCCCAAGTTCCGACCTAAATCGGGAGATGGGCGTTCTTCTCACAAAAACAAATAAAGCGGCATAATCGAAAGCCGAACTTTGGACGCTTTCAACTGCACTCCGTCGCGGATGCGGACAAAGTTGACGGGGGAGTGTCGGAGGCGTGGTGAAGGCGGAACTGGGGCGTGGTTATCACCCGAACAGAGATGGGCGCCCTTCGCCGATAATGGATGCGTTTGTAGCTAGAATTTAGGGCACTTTTCCTGGACCCTGTTTTTTGACGAATAAGGCCCCAAAAAGTGCCCTAAATGACCAGATGACCCCCAGAGGGAGTCGGGGATGACCTCCCCTGACTCCCCCAGTGGTCACTAACCCCCTCCCACCACAACAAATGATGTTTCACAACTTTTTACTTTCACCCTCAAATGTCATACCCTCCTCCCAAGCAGCAGTATGCAGGTCCCTGGAACAGTTGTTAGGGGGTGCAGTGGACGTCAGGCAGGTGGACCCAGGCCCATCCCCCCCCTACCTGTTACAATTGTGCTGCTTAATGCTACTAGTCGTCCAACCCCCCCCCAAACCCCCTGTACCCACATGTAGGTGCCCCCCTTCACCGCTTAGGGCTATAGTACTGGTGTAGACTTGTGGGCAGTGGGTTTTGAGGGGGATTTGGGGGGCTCAACACCCAAGGGAAGGGTGCTATGCACCTGGGAGCTCTTTTACCTTTTTTTTTGTTTTTGTAAAAGTGCCCCCTAGGGTGCCCGGTTGGTGTCCTGGCATGTGAGGGGGACCAGTGCACTATGAATCCTGGCCCCTCCCACGAACAAATGCCTTGCATTTATTCGTTTTTGAGCTGGGCGATTTCATTTTCCATTATCGGTGAAAAGCAAAAACGCCCAGCTCACACCTTGGCGAATAAAGCATGGGCGTCTATTTTTTTTAAAAAATACGGTTCACTCCGCCCCTTCACGGACCCGTTCTCGGAGATTAACGCCCATGGAGATAGGCGTTTCTGGTCGATTATGCCCCTCCATGTGTTCTACCCTATTTTTTGTGTCCTGATTATTTTAGAGAGAAGACAGTCAAAAGGAGCACATGTTAAGGATAGAAAAAAAAACTGGAGAGAAACCTGAAAAAGAGAGGGAAGAAGAGATAGAGAAGAATTTATAAGAAAGAAAGGAATCCAAGAGACAGAAGGAAGCAGCATGTGTTAGTGCTTACCATAGTTGAGTAAATGGGTCCCCCGATTTGTTAATCTTTGCAATGGAAGAAAATAAGTTTAATTTCATATTTTTGTGACTGGCCAGATAAAAAAAAGAGAACAATTGTGTACTTTATTTTTAATTGAGTTGCAAATAGCATTAGTCACAAAAAAAAAAAAAGAAAAAACATACAGGATACACCTGTATAATGCTTGCAGACGACCACCCTAATGTGACATGTTCCCAGATAGTATAAAATAATCTGTGATAAATATTTTAGATACTTTGGTCTGCATTTCAAAGAAACAAAATCCATAAAGTTCAGGTTCTTTCTTTGGATTTTGACCCATTCCTGGAGTGATATTAGCATAGAAACATAGTGGGGAGTTATTTTGGAAACCCTCTTCACAGTTTTCACGTGGAAATTTCAGTGTGGAAATTATATATTTGAGAAAGGGCTCAGTTTATACATAGATGTTCATCATACATAGAAATTGGAAGAAGGTATGATGGGGGCATGATTTGCACACCTATCTGACTTGATTTTAATGTTTTGTCACATGGAAGTTTGTAACAGTGTTCATTAAAGTTGTATTTGATATGAATAAAAATGATGTTCAATGATTATTACAAGTATAATGTACAAGGAATATGCATGAGATAGTCTATTGTATGAAAATTGATCTCAAGCATATTCACTGTGGGTGTCCTGAAAATCTGACTGGGAAGGTGTGTCCCAAGGAATGGGTTGCCACATCTCTATGGTTTTCACTTCAACAGACTTTGGTTTGTTGAATAGCATGAAATATATGTAATGTTTTATGACAACATTCCTTTTCTCTCTGTTTACATTTTTTTTTTACAAATTTGCCTATTATGTTGGCTATCTTCTAAACCTCAGGTACTGTGGCTGATTTTAATGAAAACCAAAAGGCCTGCAATATCATATTTAAGTTCTTAAATATTTAAGTTCTTCTAGAATGCAGGAGTACATTTCTTTCAGTCATGGTGGTTTGTTAATCTTTAGTTTACCAATTGAGCTGATACATCTTCTAGCTTACAATCTAAAGGACAAAATGTCAAGTTGATGTAGTCTAGATTTCTGAGTATAGGTGTGGTGGTTAGGTGTCGAAGGCGACATTGAAGAGGTGGGCTTTGAGCAGTGATTTGAAGATGGGCAGGGAGGGGGCTTGGCGTAGGGGCTCAGGGAGTTTGTTCCACGCATGAGGTGAGGCGAGGCAGAAAGGGCGGAGCCTGGAGTTGGCGGTGGTGGAGAAGGGTACTGAAAGGAGGGATTTGTCTTGAGAGTGGAGGTTATGTGTAGGAACGTAAGGGGAGATGAGGGTAGAGAGGTAAGGAGGGGCTGCAGATCGAGTGCATTTGTAGGTTAGTAGGAGAAGCTTGAACTGTATGCGGTACCTGATCGGAAGCCAGTGAAGTGACTTGAGGAGAGGGGTGATATGAGTATATCGGTCCAGGCGGAAGATAAGACGTGCAGCCGAGTTCTGAATGGACTGAAGGGGGGATAGATGGCTAAGTGGGAGGCCAGTGAGGAGTAGGTTGCAGTAGTCAAGGCGAGAGGTAATGAGAGGGTGGATGAGAGTTCGGGTGATGTGCTCAGAGAGGAAAGGGCGAATTTTGCTAATGTTATAGAGGAAGAAGCGACAGGTCTTGGCTATCTGCTGGATATGTGCAGAGAAGGAGAGGGAGGAGTCAAAGATGACTCCGAGGTTGCGGGCAGATGAGACGGGGACGATGAGGGTGTTATCAACTGAAATAGAGAGTGGAGGGAGAGGAGAAGTGGGTTTGGGTGGGAAGACAAGAAGTTCGGTCTTTATAATTCTATAAATGGTGTGCCAGGGTGATCTGTGCTAAGTGTGAATTCTTTAAAGGCAATTTCATGCTGAACAGCCTGCAGAGAATGTTGCTTAGCACACATTACTTCTGATTCCCATTACGGAGGAAATTCTATGTATGGTGCCAAAAAACCAGTGCTGAAAAAAGCACTACTCAGTAAACCGTGCAGTTTATAGAATATCGCTTATGCCCATGGGTCACACATCAATTTAGGTGCTGCCATTTATTTAAATTTATGCGTGGAGCCCCATATTCTATAATTGCATGCCTAACTCAAAACCATGATCCTGAAATGCCTTTGACTCTCCCATTTCTGCACCCCCTTTTTTGAACCACGCATAAAATGTAAGTATGGCTCCTGCACCTAAATTTGTGCATGTCAATTAACTCTAATAAGTGCCAATAATTGCTCATTAAAATGCTAATTATTGATGCTAATTAGATTGTTACTCAATTGAATTGTGCATGCAATTTGTAGCACTTTTTATAGAATTAGGGGGTTTTTGCCTACCTTTCAGCGCATGTGTTTAAGGGACCTTTTTACTAAGGCACATAGGTCCCTAGAACTACTGCCCGGCTACCTGATGTCACGGGCAGTGATTCTAATTTTTGTGCACATCTGATATGTGCGTCGGAAAATATTTTTTAAATTTTCTGCTGCACAGCGCTAATCAGGTGGTAATCGGCAACATGCGCATGCTGACAATTACTGCCCGGTTAATGCGTGAGACCTTACCACTAAGTCAATGGGTGGTAGTAAGGTCTCAGGCCCAAAATGGACATGGACACACGCCAATTTTTATTTTGCCGCACATCCGTTTTCAGCAAAAAAACAAGGATTTTTTTGCAGGCGCACTGAAAAATGGACGTGCACATGTCCAAAACACAAGCCTACACTAGCGCAGGCCATTTTTCAGCATATCTTAGTAAAAGGACTCCTTAATCTGCCAGAGGCTGATATAAATGCTGGCACCCAACTAATGGCAGTTGGATGTGGAAATGCAGATATTCTGTACATTGCGCCTGAACAACACATGTCCTTCCTATGGCCACATCCCTTTTGGAGATGCGCATGAGAAGAATTAGGCGTATACATTATAGGATAGCACATAGGGCAAATCTGTGCATAACGACTGTCAATTGCATTCTTGTTAACGTCAATTATAGATGTTTAACACTAATTTAACCAAATATTTTGCACACGGATCTTTGATCCGTGTGCAAAATTGAGCGTCTATGAACATCCTATACAGAATTCCCCCCTTACTGTGTGAGAAAGTCCACGTTAAAATGTGCTAACTCCATTTCTTTACGTTTTCAGTTAAAGGGCCCCTAAACTGGTTTAGTACACACTGATTGACTTAGCATGACCTAATGTGTGAGTTAGTTCATGTTAAACCCATTTTGTGCAAGCTAAAAATAGCTTATTGAAGCAAAGGCAGTCCTTTTACTAAGGTGTGCTAATGGATTGTTGCGTTCTCGAGGGCCTTGGCATTCTGTCAGGTCCTCGAGGCAGGACTGGAGTTCATGAGCCCTTAGGCCACTGCCGAGGAGCGGCAGCGGCAGGCAAGACCACCTCGGGACTGGAAACACAGAAGAGCAGTACTGGAACTCTGGACTGGAGTAGTACAAGGCAGGCAACTAGAACAGATGAGACAGGAACAGCTTCACCTGCACCTAGCCACCGTTCCTCTGGAGTTGAGCTCCGAAGTGCAGGCGGCCAGCAGGACTTGCAGGATAAGGCAGGAACTGAAGATCCAGAGGACCCACCCTGGGTCTGGGATACACGAGGGAGACCAGACTAGGAACTAAACACAGACAGTGTGCTGCTGCACAGCCACTAGCAAGACCCAGAAGGCAGACCAAGGAACACAAGGCATACAGAAGCCTAGCAGGAGCAAGGACTAGGGCAGCATACACCCTAGGCAGAACGGGGATCCGGGAATACCCACAGGGTAAACCCTCTAGCTAGGTGGAGACAGGATACAGGAATAACCACCCAGGAAATACACACTAGCTAGACAGATACAGGATTCAGGATATACAAGCAGGGTAGGCACTCAGGCTAGGCAAGGCAGGACTTAGGGTAAAGAGAGCAAACCAGGAAGAACAGGCCAGGGGTCTTGGGCTGGCAGCAGAGCAAACAGAGTAACCAGGAATAACAGGCCAAGGGTCTTTGGGGCAGACAGGAGAATAGACAGAGTAAACCAGGACAAAGGCTTCACCCCAACCCAGGGTAAGCCAGGGACAGAGGCTTCACCCCAACACAGGGTAAGCCAGGAACAGAGGCTTCACCCCAACACAGGGTAAGCCAGGAACAGAGGCTTCACCCCAAACACAGGGTAAGCCAGGAACAGAGGCTTCACCCCAAACCCAGAGTAAGCCAGGAAGGACCCGCAGTCCACAGAGAGAGGCTTCACCCAAACTCAGGGTAAGCCAGGAAGGACCACAGTCCACAGACGGACAGTGGCAGGGAAGACCCCCCACGGAAGGACAGCAGAGACACAGACACAGAAAGAAGCTGGGCTGGAACCCAGAGAGAGGCTAAGCAGTAGTGCAGCAGACACTTACTAACCTGACCTGGCCTAAGAGCATAACACTTATGCAAAAGGCACTGACTGCAAGCACAGCACTTCCTTATGAAGGCTCTCACTGATGAGTCACCAGCAGTAGGAAGTACACTGACCCCAAAGAGAGGCTTGATACACATAGGAAGTGAGCCCACAGGAAAGACAAGCAGGAGCCACCTTGGAAGCTGGCACACAGGCGGTGGCAGCCATCTTAGATGCTGGCTCCCTAGAGAGGCATAACCCACACAGGTGAGGTCTAGTGAAGCAATCAGCACAGAGACTAGAGACAAGACAAACACAAACACAGACAGAAGCCAGAAGAGCTGCTGACACCCAGAAAGAAGGTAAGGCTGAGGGTGGTCACGGCCACAGACGTGACATGGATTTAGCACACACTAATGATTAGCATGAGCTAAATGCTGTGCAACCCATTGTACACCTATGGGCTGCATGACACTTAACACACACAAAATTTATTAGTGTATGTTAAATCAGTTGGCAGACCTAGTATAAGGACCCCAAATATTTGCAGCTAACTGAAAACACACCAGGAAATTAGGAAATGTGTGAAATAAAATTAAAACTAACCTTTTGTTTGCCTAGGTACATCCCAGTTATTTCATTTTGAAAGATCACTGAAGCCCACACAAAGTATACACATATATTTATTTTTCTTCACAGAAACACCTCCAGAATCTGAAATGGTCGAGGATGATTTCAATTTTCCAGAACTTGATGATGAGCTCCAGGCTTTCCCAGGTAGGTTTAAACCATGTGGCCCTCGTATTACCAATGCCAGACTGTGCAGGAGACTAGGCTGTTACTACGTCAAATCCAGATGCTACTTTATTTTGAGAGATGAAGGTAATGTGCTCTAGTAATGTGTGAAATTTCGAACTAACTGTTTCACCCTTTTATTTATTGGGTTTAGCTGCCTTCTTTTCATAGGTGACTCAAGGTAAGTTAAATTCAGATAGGTATTCCCCTGTCCCTAAAGTGCTCACAATCTAGATGTACTAAAAATTTCTACTATGTGATAGCACATAATGGCCCCCCTTTACCGCAGCTGGTAAAAGGGCTGGTCTCGCTTTCCTTCCTATGGCTGAAAATCAATGCTACTCTAAGTACCTAGGGTTCGATAGTCTAAGCAATTTAACCAGCCAAGAACAGTTCCTGTCTGATTAAATCATTTCTTCGGGGCTATGAGTTGATATTCAGCAGCACTTAACCAGTTAGTTTCACTGAATATCACCAAAAACTGCTAAACGCAGTTTGGGGGCAGAGTTGGCACTTACGCTGTTAAATGCTGATATTCAGCACTTAACCACCTAAGTTTAACAGTTAAATCAGACCACATAAAAACCAGTCCTATATTTATGCAGTGTCACTTATGTGTTTAAGGGGGTCCTTTTACTAAGCCACAGTAAAACGTGGCCTGCGGTAGTGTAGGCGCGTGTATGGGGCATGCGCTAGGCCAGTTTTTACCAGATCTACAAAAAATGATTTTTTTTTAAATGGGATGGGAAATGGGCCTGCAGTAAAAATCAAACCAGTGCACACCCAAAGCCAGCCTGAGCCCTTAACACCACCCATTGATGTAGCGGTAAAGGCTCACGTGCTACATTGTTGTTACCGGTTGGCAAGTGCCGATTACCATCAGAACCAGTGCCCTTAGGAGGAAAGAAAGAAATAATTCTTCCATCCAGGCTTTATGGGTGTATGTCAAATCTGAAATTTATTTATTTAGATTTTGCTCACACCTTTTTCAGTAGTAGCTCAAGGTGAGTTACATTCAGGTATTCCTCTGTCCCAGGAGGGCTCACAATCTAAGTTTGTACCTGAAGCAATGAAGGGTTAAGTGACTTGCCCAAGATCACAAGGAGCAGCAGTGGGATTTGAATTGGCCACCTCTGAATTGCAAGACTGGTGCTTTAACCACTAGGCCACTCCTCCACTCCACCAGGAGGGTGTGCTGGCCTGGCAGTAGTTTCATTTTTGCGCACTCTGCTTACGCATGGAGCCTACTGCAGCTTAGTAAAAGGGCTCCTAAATGAAGAATATTCACACATAACCGCATAACTGATAGCTGGCTGTATAAACCTGGATATTCAATGCCAGTAACTGGATATGGCCTGGCATTGAATATCTGGGCATATCACTGCCGGCAGCTAAAAGAATGCTCACTTGCTATAGACTGGTTAACTCAGTTGGGGGGCGTTCTGGAGGCATCAATGGTTAAGTTCCAATATTCTGAACTTAATCAGCCAGGTTTAGTGGCTAAATAGAACCACATAAAAAGTAGTCCTATCTTTATCCGCTACCCCATGGACGGTTAAGTCTGAATATCGACTTAACTGGGCATGTGCAGGCTGGCTCCTAAAAAATGGAAATTTAGAGCTGAAGCCTGCATAGGACCCAGCCCTGAATTTCCAGTTTTAGCACTGGCGGCAGACAACAAAAAAAATGCTGTCCACCGCCAACTGAATATCACCAGGTTACTGTCATGTGTGTATTCAGCTAATTTATAAGTTTAAATGAACTGGCTGAATATGTGTGTATTGTGTGGCACAATTCAAAAAAGCATGGGATTAACACAGAGGATTTCTGATTAGAAAATGAATGGTATGAAAAAATAAAACGTAAAATGTTGCCTACGTGTTTGCATGTCAAGTGGTGCTTAGATGGCAACTCTGGCTGCATCATCTAAGGCTGATGCTGTCCTGGCTTGTACGGACTGAGTCCCGCATTTAGCAATCCAGTTTAGGATGGGCTGGAGAGAACTTCGACGGAAACTCCAGTAATCTGGAATGTGAGGACAGTGCCGGGCAGACTTTCACAGTCTTTGTCCTGCAAATGACAAGATGGATTTGGATAGGCTGAAGTGGGCTTTGTGACTCCAATAGTTGGAACATAAGGACAGAGCCAGGCGGACTTATAAGTACATAAGTAATGCCACACTGGGACAGACCAAAGGTCCATCAAGCCCAGCATCCTGTTTCCAACAGTGGCCAATCCAGGTGGTCAATCCAGGTCACAAATACCTGGCAAGATCCTGAAAAAACTCAATACATTTTATGCTGCTCATCCCAGAAATAAGCAGTGGATTCTATGGTCTATGTCCCAGAAACAACAAAGAAAGACCAAGTATATAATATTACAATCATTGTTGATTTAATCTTGAATTGAGAATTAATGTGACTGTTGGGTAGACTGGATGGACCATTCAGGTCTTTATCTGCCGTCACTCCCTATGTTACTCACGTTGCTATTTTTCTGGCTCAAGTTAAGGTATAAAGATATATGGAAAGTGGCTACATTTCACTCTACTCTTTGGGATTCTGTGGTTTCTTGTGTCTGTATTGGTTATTGTTGGGTTTACCACTCGCTCTTTTGGGACTACCGCTAGCCTAATGCGGCCACCGGTGCTACTCCCGCCCTGAGCGTGTGCCATTTCGGGGGGAAAAAGAAAACCCCACGAAATGGCTAGTGTGGCGGTAACCCAGTAGTAATCAGGCATCACCACGCTCTGTCCAGTTACCGCTGGGTTAGCGCTGGAGCCCTTATCGCTACCTCAGTGGGTGGTGGTAAGGGCTCCCAGCCGCATAGCCACGCGGTAAGAGTTATCTCACCTTGTGGCCTTTTTTTTGGGGGGGAGGGTTACTGGCTGCTGGAAAATGGCCCCCGCTGCCAGCATAGGGCACTTTTTCCCGCAGCTTAGTAAAAGGACCCCAGGATGCTGGACATGTGGACCTTTGTCTGACTCTGCTTAGCATTTATTATGTTCTTATGCATATACAAGTTGCGTATGCATAAGTGCATTTTCTCTTTGGAAATTTTAGAAAAGAATATTTGATCAAGTAAAATGCTGCTATACCCGAAGAAATACCTATTAAAATTACTCTCACAATGGGGAGTTTGATTATTTCAAATTAATAACTTGAGTTTTTTAAATTTCTCTATTACTCCTTAGGAAATACGTTAGGGAAGTCTTGAAATTGGAGACAGTGGAAGCAATTACCTTTGATAAATTGTTGATCACCTTTCTAGCGGACATTCAGGATAGTATTTCTGCTCAACTTACTCTCTTGGTGAAGTTTAATTCCGAAAAGGATAAATTGTTTCTATTGAAGACGTACTTGAAGCATAAAAAGGATATCTTTTATGGGCAGAAAATATAGATCTTTCTGGATGTGATAAGAACTACTCAAGAGTGAAGCAAGCAGTTTCTAGCTCTGAAATCTAGAGTTTTAGCCATAGGTGCTACGTTCCTTTTGGTTTCCCCTGTAGGTGCATTCTTCATTTGCAGGGGAAACAAACTTTTTTCTTTGATGTATCTCATTTGTTGTTCTGGAACAGGAAAAGATTAACACAATACAATCTAGTTAAGAAGTATAGGGCTAAGGTAAGAGATTTTGTATCCTGTTAGATTATGATTAGTTAAATTTCCTTTGTTAATGGTCTCAATATTTTCCCCTTAATGTGGACTTGAGGATTATTTCTTGCTTTTGAGTTATTCTAAATTTCCATATTATAAATTCATTTTCTGAATTATACATGTCATTGTATATTACAATTGTGAAATAAATAAAAAAAAAATTTACTCTCACAACAGGGAGTTTGATTATTTCCTTCATAAATTTGGGGCCATTTTACTAAGCTGTATTGGTGCACACAACGTGTCAATTTGAAACTACCGCCCAGCTACTCTGTGGCCCAGGCGGTAATTTTATTTTTGTACGTGTGGTGCTAACTGGGTGGCATTGTACACGCATAGATGATTACCATGTGGTTAACGTATGAGACCTTACCACTAAATGAATGGGTGGCAGTAAGGTCTGAGACCCAAAATGGATGCGTTCCAAATTGTATTTTGCCACACGTCCATTTTCGGTCAAATAAAAGAGCCATTGATTACAGGCGTGCTGAAAAATGGATCTCCGCACATCCAAAACACACGCTTACACTAGCGCAGGCCATTTTTCAGTGCGCCTTAGTAAAAGGACACCTTTATAAGCTTCTTTTATATTTACAAGAACTCTCTTATTCTTGCAGAACCAGTTGCAGAACCGGTTGCAGAACTAGCTGCAGAATGATGGAAGAAACCATTTTACCCAAAGGTCCCTCAACCCACTGGAGACCTGAAAAGAATCTAATAATCCCTTAACAAGAAAATAAATATAAAATGAAAATAACATCTCAATAAAGTCCATTGCAGAAGATCACTTGTGTTTACCTTGAGTTCATGCAGGCGTTTTCAATGTGTATCCCTTTAAATGACTTAAGTGGATGGGGGATAGAATTAAACCTTTTTTCGCAGTGACACAACTGGAGCAAACATGGGCTGCTTTGGAATGAGGAGGAGGAAGAAGCATGAAACAATTTACCAATCATGACAAAATGTGTGCACAAGTAGCAAACATGCCTATCCTTCTTTCAAATCCCATAAGTGATGATGTGATCAGCAGCTGACTAGGAAAGTGAAATTAAAAGAGAGCATAACATAGTAACATAGTAACATGGAGGGGCATAATCGAACGGTGCTGGCATCTTCGGGGCTGGCGCCGTAAGTGGGCGGAGCCAACCGTATTTTCGAAAAAGATGGCCAGCCATCTTTTTTTTCTCTAGTATGGTTGGGCCCAGCCAAATGTCAGAGTTCGCCGGGTTTGAGATGGCCGGCATCGGTTTTCAGCCATAATGGAAAATAATGCCGGCGATCTCAAACCTGGCCAAATCCAAGGCATTTGGTCATGGGAGGAGCCAGCATTTGTAGTGCACTGGTCCCCCTAACATGCCAGGACACCAACCGGGCACCCTAGGGAGCACTTCTAAAAATTAAAAAAATAAAATAAAAATAGCTCCCAGGTGCATAGCTCTCTTACCTTGGGTGCTGAGCCCCACACCATTACCATAGCCCTAAGGGGAGAAGCGGGGCACCTACATGTGGGTACAGTGGGTTTTGGGGGGTTTGGAGGGCTCCCATTTACCACCAAAAGTGTAACAGGTAGG
The DNA here is from genome assembly GCF_901765095.1 of Microcaecilia unicolor. Taxonomy (NCBI): domain Eukaryota; kingdom Metazoa; phylum Chordata; class Amphibia; order Gymnophiona; family Siphonopidae; genus Microcaecilia; species Microcaecilia unicolor. The sequence goes on along the minus strand of NC_044031.1, from coordinate 148,324,553 downwards.
GGGGGATGGGCCTGGGTCCACCTGTCTGAGGTCCACTGCACCCACTAAAAACTGCTCCAGGGACCTGCATACTGCTGTCATGGAGCTGGGTATGACATTTCAGGCTGGCATAGAGGCTGGCAAAAAATGTTTTTTAATTTTTTTTGGGTGGGAGGGGGTTGGTGACCACTGGGGGAGTAAGGGGAGGTCATCCCCGATTCCTTCCGCCTTCACTACCCTACCGACACGCCCCATTGATGTTTCGCCAGCTCCGCGACGGAAAGCAGTTAAACCCAGCCAAAATCGGCTTTTGATTATACTGATTTGGCTGGATTCAGGAGATCACCGGCCATCTCCCGATTTGTGTCGGAAGATGGCCGGCGATTACTTTCGAAAATGAGCTGGAGAGTAACATAGTAAATGACAGTAGATAAAGACCTATATGGTCCTTCCAGTCTGCCCAACAAGATAAACTCATTTTACATGGTATGTGATACTTTATACCCGAGTTTGATTTGTCCTTGCCATTCTCAGGGCACAGACCGTAGAAGTCTGCCCAGCACTGTTCTTGTACTAAGTTCTGAAGCTAACTTCGAAATCCCTTAAAATTTACACTCCAGCCCATCCATATCTATTCAGTCACGATCAGGGCATAGACCATAGAAGTCTGCCCAGCACCAGTTTTGCTTCCCAATTACCAGCGTCACCACCTAATCTCCGCTAAGATTCTGTGGATCCATTCCTCCTAAATAGGATTCCTTTGTGTTTATCCCACGCATGTTTGAATTCCATTACAGTTTTCATCTCCACCACCTCCCGTGGGAGGGCATTCCACACTCTTAGTGGAATCTTTCCTGGAAGCAAGACAGACCTGAGACACCCTCCGAAAGACCCAAGGAAGCGAGCTTAGCTAGAATGGGTGGCAGAGCTGGTGGTTGGGAGGCGGGGCTAGTGCTGGGCAGACTTATACGGTCTGTGCCTGGGCTGGTGGTTGGGAGGCGGGACTAGTGCTGGGGAGACTTATACGGTCTGTGCCGGGGCTGGTGGTGGGAGGCAGGGATAGTGCTGGGCAGACTTATATGGTCTGTGCCAGAGCTGGTGGTGGGAGGCGGGGTTGGTGGTTGGGAGGCGGGGATAGGGCTGGACAGACTTATACGGTCTGTGCCCTGAAGAGGACAGTACAAATAAAAAGTAGCACATATGAATTTATCTTCTTGGGCAGACTGGATGGACCGTGCAGGTCTTTTTCTGCTATCATCTACTAGGTTACTATGTTACTCAACATCCAAGCTGTGAGAGCCAGAGACTGGAGGTGGGGATGCAGAAAACACTCCAATCTCCATGGTTCTTCGCAGGATAATTCCAGAAGAGGGAACCAAATCTGCCAGTACGGCGTAATCAGAATCATGGTTCCACGGTCTTGCTTGAGTTTCAACAAAGTTTTTCCTACTAGATGTATTGAAGCATAAGCATGCAGGAGGCCTTTCCCCCAACTGTGATTTTAAATTGTGGCTTCAGAATTTTAGTTTTATGAAGTGCAAAAACCTTAAAAATACATGGAAATATGTCATTTAGCCCTCTATTGCCCCAGGTATAATATAGATTGTGAACCCATTATGGACAGTGCAAGTACCTGTAATAGAAATTGTAAACCACATAGTTGCCTCAGGGATCACATGCAGCATATCAAGTGCTGTAACTAAATAAAATAAATAAATTAATTAATTAATTAATTAAAAAAGGGCAGAAATCATCCAAATATTGAGACAAAAAAGAAATTAAAAAAAAAAAAAAGAGACATATAGGCAGCATTGTAACAGTCTGAGAGACAGAAAAATGAGTTTTAACTAACTTTCACCATCTCTAGCTCCAGAACTAAGAGAAACTGCATACATACCAAACTAGGTTCTGTAATACAGATAGGTAGTGCTATATCGATCTCAGAGGCAGAGAAAAGTGAGCCAAGAAAGATTGCATAGATAAAGGAACCCACAAAGAGTGCAGATAGTGGCACATAGAATGAGGCAGGGACAGTCAAACTACTAATAATAATCATTATTAGATAGATGCAATATGGTACAGATGCCTAAAGAAGGTAATCTTAGCTTCACAGAGTTTACAATCTGGTCTTATTAAATCATAATGAGTTGGTTGGGATAAGCATAGAAATAGTGAAAGAAGGAGCATATGTAAGTCACATGGGAGTCATTGTACAAAGGTGTGCTGAAGAATGGCTTGCGGTAGTGTAGGTGAGGGTTTGGGGCGCACGCTGATCAATTTTTCAGCGCGCCTGTAAAAAAGGCCTTTTTTAAATTTTTGCCAAAAATGGACGTGCAGCAATATCAAAATTGGCGCTTGTCCATTTTGGGTCTGAGACCTTACCGCCAGCCATTGACCTAGCAGTAAAGTCTCACACGGTAACCAGGTGGTAATGACCTATGGGCACCAAATACCACTTGGCACACGTTTGATACGTGCAGCCGAAAATAAACATTATTTTTCGGACGAGCATATCGGACGTGCAGCAAAAATGAAATTATCACAAGACTCCATTTTGGCACGCGTTGGGCATGCATAGACTCTTATGCAGTTTAGTAAAAGGGCCCCATGATTCTTCCAAGAGATCATGAGATAGTAGAACCACTAGTAAAGAGAAAAACATAGATTAATCTCCAATTCAAAGTACTCATCCAACTTATATGAAAAAAGTTTTTTTTTTAAAGAGGAGAGCGCCACAGTGGTACCTTTCAATAGAAATATGAAAGATAAGTTGTTTGCTCTCATCTGCACATGGAGGCATAAGAGAATGCAGAAAGAGTTCCAAAAGATTCATCAGATTCTGAAAGTTTCATAGCTGGGGTGGGGGTATCAAAATTCTAGGTGACTATCAGGCTTGTTTTCGAAAGAGAAGGGTGTCCATCTCCCGACACAAATCAGGAGATGGGCGTCCTCTCAGGGTCACCCAAATCGGCATAATCGAAAGCCGATTTTGGGCGTCCTGAACTGCCTTCCCTCGCGGGGCGTGTTGGCAACGTAGCGAAGGCGGGACTGGGGCATGCCTAACACATGGGTGTCCTTGGCTGATAATGGAAAAAAGAAGGGCGTCCCTGACAAGCACTTGGCTGACTTTACTTGGTCCATTTTTTCTTGCGACCAAGCCTCAAAAAGGTGCCCAAACTGACCAGATGACCACTGGAGGGATTCGGGGAAGACCTCCCCTTGCTCCCCCAGTGGTCACCAACCCCCTTCCACCCTAAAAAAAAAAAAAAAAACTTAAAACTTTTTTTTGCCAGCCTCAAATGTTATACCCAGCTCCATGACAGCAGTGTGCAGGTCCGTGGAGCAGTTTTAGTGGGTGCAGTGCACTTCAGGCAGGCGGACCCAGACCCATCCCTCCCTATCTGTTGCACTTGTGGTAGTAAATGTGAGCCCTTCAAAACCCACCACAAACCCACTGTACCCACATTTAGGTGCCCCCCTTCCCCCTTAGGGCTATGGTAGTGTTGTACTGTTGTGGGGAGTGGGTTTTGGGGGGGCTCAGCACCCAAGGTAAGGGAGCTATACACCTGGGAGCAATTTGTGAAGTCCACTGCAGTGCCCCCTAGGTGCCCGGTTGGTGTCCTGGCATATGAGGGGGACCAGTGCACTACAAATGCTGGCTCCTCCCATGATCAAATGGCTTGGATTTGGTTGTTTCTCAGATGGGCGTCCTCAGTTTCCATTATCGCCGAAAATCAGGGACAACCATCTCTAGGGATGACCATCTCTAAGGTCGACCTAAATGTGGAGATTTGGGCGTCCCTGACCGTATTGTCGAAACGACAGATGGCCGCCCATCTTGTTTCGATAATACTGGGTTCCCCGCCCCTTAGCGGGATGTCCTGCGAGGACGTCCTCAGGAAAACGTAGGCGCTCCGTTCGATTATGCCCCTCCACATAAAAAATCAATATGGCATTGGCCTATCCATGTATTTTCAAAATATATCACCATTTCAATGCACATGGCTAAATAGCAACATCCCTGGACTACCCAAAATCCTGCCCTATTTTTGCACAAATAACTTTGGCGGAATAAGGATATCCATTCAAATGTTTTGTATATTTTTAAACATTGTATATTTTTAACCCTAGAACGCATATTGGGGGCCTTTTAGGCCCCCATGCTTACATTTTTGCTATTATCTGCAAAATTACTTTAGTTAGAATTTTGAAACTCAAGGTATTACTCAAGTATGTCATTGTTGATAATATCCAGTTGTTCATATAATTTTTTTTATAGGCATTATGGTGTAACAATGCTTGTTTGGTGAAAACTACATCTGTACGAATTGGGGGCCTTTTAGGCCCCCGCTGTTTTTATCATGTTCTCAGAAGTGTTTGTGTCTCAAGTTACTTTATTTGTACTCAGTAATGCTGGTGGAGGGGTCAGGGTGTGGATAATAACATGTGAGGATGTCATGTGATTTTTGGAGGGAGTGATAAGGCCATGACATCACCTCAGGTCCTCTGAACACTGAGGACAGTATACACTGTGAGCTAATTGCTGAAGGACCTGTGATAAGATAAGCTGTTGAGAGGAAATCTGTTTCATTTTCTAACATCTAGTCAGCAATGGCACAGTCTTCCTCCAAGTGTCTGACTGACCAAGAGATTGAAGCGATTATGTTTCAAAGCGATGATGAAAGTGAACTATCTTTGTCTGATGAAGAATATCTGCCACCAGCTAATCAAACATCCTCATCCAGTGATTCTTCTGATGATGAAGAAGTGAATCTAGTGGATCCTCAAGAAGTGATAAGTAGAACATCCAAAACGAATGTTTTTTGGGACAGTAATCCTACATTAGTCGGACGTACTCCAATACACAATATTGTGAGACAGGCTCAAGGAGCTGTGGGAAGTCCCAGTTACTTTACCCCTAAAGATGTATTCTGTACTTATTTTTCTGACAATATTGCAGAAGAGGTCCTATTATGTTCAAACCTAGAAGGAAGACGTATCGCTTCAGCAAAAAATAAGTCCTGGAAAAATATCTCAAAAGAGGAACTTTATGCATATATTGGACTTTTCCTGCTGGCAGGGAGTCAAAAATCGTATGATGTCCCAATACGAGAATTATTTCTGGACCCACTTTCTGATCCACACTATAAGGCGACAATGTCAGTGGGCAGATATGAGGAAATTAGAAGGATCATTCGCTTTGATGATAAGCGAACTCGTGCAGCGAGGTTTGAAACAGACAAATTAGCCCCTATCAGTTATATCTGGAACATATTTATCAAAAATTGCACAAAACTTTATAATCCTAGTACTAATGTTACTGTAGATGAGCAACTTGTACCGTTCAGAGGACGCTGCAAATTCATACAATACATGCCCAGCAAGCCAGCCAAGTACGGTATAAAAATCTTCTGGATGTGTGATTCTGCAAATTATTATGGCATAAATGGCGTAATCTACTGTGGCAAAGAGGTTGGTGCACCAGTACAGAAGGATCTGGGGTCTGAAATAGTCAAAACTCTTGCTGTTCCAATATTCAATTCAGGTAGAAACATCACCATGGACAATTATTTCACCAATGTTGAACTAGGCAATTTTCTGCTTGCAAAAGCTATTACACTTGTTGGTACTATAAAGCAAAACAGACGAGAAATTCCAGCAGCACTCAAACACAATCGTCAGCGAGCACTTTATGAGAGTGTCTTTGGATTCAATAACAAAGCGACTTTGGTATCTTACAAGGCAAAGAAGGAGAAATCTGTAATTTTACTCAGTACCATGCATCACGATTGCAGTGTTGACAGCAATAACCAAAAATTGAAACCAGAAATCATCCTGCATTACAATGCAACAAAAGGAGGTGTAGATAAAATGGATGAGATGGTGGGAGAATATTCGTGTAAGAGGCAAACAAAACGATGGCCTGTAGTACTATTTTCAAATATGCTTGATGTAGCAGCCCTAAATTCATTCATTATTTATACAGAAACTCATCCTGAATTTCATGCACAGAGGAAGGACAGGAGACGCTTATTCTTGAAGGACCTTTGTCATGAACTTGTAATACCTCACATGATAGAGCGAAGCGACTTGAAATGCTTGCCAAAGAAAACTAAAGAAGCAATGAAACGGTGTGGCGTACAGTTTCAGATTACTCCAGAGCCAGGAGAAAGAAAACGAAAGCGTTGTTTCATGTGTCCAAGAAACATAGAGAGGAAAACTGAGCGATATTGTTCCACTTGTAAGGAAACTGTTTGCAAAGAACACTCTTCTGAAAAAATAACATGTCAGAATTGTTTGGAAGACTAATATAATAGAAAAGAAAGTTAGAATAAAAATGTAGCTGCAGCTAGTTTGCTATAGATTTCTATGCATTTTTGTGTGTTTTCATGTCTTTGCGTGAAATTTGGGAAAAAAAAGATTTTTTGGTGTTTTCTGTGAAAAATTATAATTAAAATGTTGTCCACTATTCATATTTTATTGAGCAATTTTGAAATAAACTTGTGAAAGTTATTTAAGTGTGTTTTTCTACATTATGTGTATGGGGGCCTAAAAGGCCCCCATGACGTTAATATGTATATTTTTAACGTCATGCGTTCTAGGGAGAACTTTTGCAGTCATCAGCACCACCAACCACAAAAGTAGTATTTTCTGGGTGATAGATAAGCTTCTATCTCCACAGACACAAAGGCAAAAAAAAAAAAGATTCTGGATTACTTTTCCTCTCATCTTCCTCTTGCTCAGGATGCTTCTCCTCTCCTCCATCTCCAATCTGGAATAAGTATACTCCTCCTTCAGTATTCATCTCTTCTTTATGCTACTCACTTGCTAGTAAGCAACTTCTCAGAGAACCTACAATAACACTGCACCAGAATTCTCTCAGCTGACTCTGAGTAGCTCATCTCCAAAAGCTGTCTTTCTGCTTACATTCAGTCTGCAGATCCCCTGATGTAATTTCCCATTGACCACATTGATGGAAGTGTAAATCAAACGAGATTAATAAAACTCTCTAACTACCAATTATCATAGCATGTGATCTCAGTACTGTCTAACAGAGTTACATTTTGTCATTCCAACAAACGAGATGAAGTTCAACTATATTCAGATCGAGAATATTTTTTTTCTTTTAGGAAACTCTGCCTGAAGAGAGATCCCTATTAGACCAGAATTAAAACTTAAACAAAAGAATACATATTTCACCCCACAAGATAAACAAAACATTATAGACTGTGTTTACTAAGGCACGTTAGCATTTTTAACATGTGTAAATAAATGGTTGACACGCATTAAATGCTAATGCGACCATAGAAATGTATTGGTACGTTAGCATTTAACATGCCTTAACTTTAGAGGTGTATTAAAACACTAACGCACCTTAGTAAACATACCCCTAAATATAAACAAATATATACTGCAGAGAGTGGTTGTTGTTAAAAAAAAATACCATCCTGGATGCCCAGACCAGATACATTCCAGATATTAAAAAATGTGAAAGGAAAATGAAATGACAGCTGGCATGGTTAAAAAGTGAGGTGAAGGGGGCTATTAGAGCTAAAAAAACATTCTTCAGAAAATTGAAGAAGGACCTAAATGAACATAATAGGAAACAGCATAAGGAATGGCAAGTCAAATGCAAAGTACTGAAAAGGAAGGCAAAGAGAGACTTTGAAAGGAAGATTGCCTAGGAGGCAAAACACATAAAACTTTTGTAGGTATTTTAGAAGCATGAAACCAGTAAAATAATCAGTTGGACTGCTAGTTGGCCAAAGGGCAAAAGGGATACTCAGGAAGGATAAGACCATAGCAGAGACACATACAGGGATATTTTCGATATGACATCTAAATCTGATTCAGGACGTTTTGCAAAAAACATCCAAAATTCCAGCAGCAAACATGCCATTTTCAAACCAGAAAAATGCCACAACATTTTGTTTTGAAAATGGTAATTTGCTAGATGTTTTTGCGCTAGTGCGTCAAACCTTTTGGACCATTAAAAAAAACAAAATTCCAAGGGAAAACGCACAAAAACAAGCAATTGGTATGTATGGGAAGCTAGCATTTGTATTACAGTGGCCACAGAGACATCCCAGTGGGGCACCCTAGGGAGCACTGCAGTGGACTTCACATAAAAGTTCCCAAGTACACATCTCACCATTACCCTGTTATATTGTATGGTGAGCCCTCCAAAACCCATCAAAACCTACTGTACCCAACTGTATACCACTACACTAGCACTTATGTCTGCAGTTCTGAACCTCCACCTGGCTACCGCATGGCCTGGGCACCACCTGCACTAAGGTGTCTAATCTGCTACATCAGTGAGAGAATGTTTCTAGGGACACCTGTCACTCACTGCCTCACACCCCTGATGCAGTCAGTTCTAGTGAATCACAGGCAGGTTGGACTTTTTAGATAAAGGCTATTTTTCTACTTAAGAGATTGCTTTGGGTTTTAGTGCATTAACTTCAGGGCATCAATGACATGTCCCATGTTGTTGCAAAATTAAAACAAGCAGAAACAAACCCACAAATTTTGTATTTTTTCATTTGCCAATAATAGTACATCCTCTTTGCAAAGAGGGCACCCAATTTCAAAATAAAGACTAAAAAAAAAAAGTAAAGAAAAATGCTGCAAACAACATAGGAAACTAAATGAAATGGAAATTTTGGGACTTCCCTTCCCTAAACATAACTTGCCAATAATCACAAGGAACATCACTGAGAGAAGCAGGATTGCAGTCCTGACTTCCTTGGTTCCTTGTCCAACGCCCTGTTTTAAAAATAAAAACATTGAACAAAATAGAGATCTATATAATATGATCTATGAAAATACATTTAAAAAGCGGGGTATATTTTCAGTGACTTAGAGAAGAGAAGAAAGGTGAATGGGTGATGCATCAAGCACCGAAGACTATGATCAATTTCCTCTTCTTCTGGGGAGAAGCTAAGAAGTACCAAGCTTAAAATGCAGCAGGAGCTTAAACAAAAGAAGAACTTTACAACTGCTAGGGTACTTAAGCATTGTACAGTTAGCTAGGTAGATAGTAGTATCTGTATACATTTGTTTTATATTTACTGAGACAAGTTAATATACAGAAGATTATATTGTACAAGGTTGTTAATATTTACAGCTCTACAAGAACTCCAGTCCATTGCAGTTCATAGAAGTAGAGCTTAGGATGGTTTATCTGTAGTGTGTACCTCGAAGTAGGGATAAGCTAGACAACCTCCTGAGGCCTAATTTTTACCTGTGGCAGTCATCATTTCAGTTAAAATGCAGGCTGTGCTGATCAAATTTATATGTGGTGCCACTGTATGTATAATCAATAACACTGATTATGCATGTAGTTCAGTGACTGCCTCCACTGCTATTCATTCAGTTTAGACTTATTATTGAGCAGGTCAAAACTAAACAAGTAAACTACTCTCTTTTATACGGATAGCATCTGTATACTTAGGGGCCCTTTTGCTAAGCCGCGTAGGCACCTACGTGTGCCCAATGCCCACCAAATTGGAGTTACCGCCCGGTTACCACGTGGCCCTTGCGGAAATTTCAATTTTGGCATGCATCCGCAAAACATATGTTTTCTTTTCTAACACGCGGCAGCTACGAATGTAGACCATTACCGCCCAGTTACTGTGTGAGACCTTACCGCTAGGTCAATGGCTTGCGGTAAGGTCTCAGGCCCAAAGCGGACACGCAGCAATTTTAATTTTGCTGTATGTCCACTTTCGGTTTTAGAAAAAGGGATTTTTGTAGGTGCGCTAAAAAATAAAGCTGCGCTCCTAAAACACGCGTCTACACTACCGCAGGCCATTTTCAACATACCTTAGTAAAAGTACCCTTAGATGTATTTTCAACCCTATACAATTTATATAGGGGCTGAAAATACATAGGTAACAGATTAATATGTTTTCTGGCTGTTGGTAAAAGTATACCTTCCTTTGAAAATTGGCCCCATGATGTTCCTTTCAGCCCTGTCTTTCTATGATTCAATGATCCAGTTCTATTCAAAGGTCAGTAGTTAGGGTATGCAAGATTGACTTCAGGTTTATTTTGAGCTCAGGTTAGCTGCTCAAAGAGAGGAAACCTTTGATAAGATTTGTCTGTTTAATATGTGGGTAAAGTTGTACATGTACAGTCTGTAGATTAAAGTATCCAGAATGAGCAGATTGGTTTTGAAGTGGCATTGAGGAGAATGTTTTGTTTACATGCAAACTTTACAATTTTTCACTATTGGGCTCATTTTCGAAAGAGAAGGACGCTCATCTTTCGACATAAATTGGAAGATGGACGTCCTTCTCACAGAAACGTCCAAATCGGTATAATCGAAAGCCGATTTTGGACGCCCCCAACTGCACTCCATTGCAGGGATGGCCAAGTGTAAGGGGGCATGTCAGAGGCGTAGCGAAGGCGGGACTTGGGCGTGCCTAACACTTGGATGTCCTTGACCCATAATCGAAAAAAAATAAGGATGTCCCTGACGAGCACTTGGACATTTTCACCCGGACCTGTTTTTCTTACGACTAAGGCACAACAAAGTACCCGAAATGACAAGCTCATTTTCAAAGCACTTAGCCTCCCAAAGTTCCATAGAAACCTATGGAACTTAGCCTCCCAAAGTGCTTTGAAAATATGCCTGCTATAGATCACCACCGGAGAGAATCGGGGATGACCTCCCTTTATTCCCCCAGTGGCCACTAACCCCCTCCCACCCTCAAAAAACATCTGTGAAAAATATGTCATGCCAGCCTCAGATGTCATAGTCAGGTCCATGACAGCAGTATGCAGGTCCCTGGAGCAGTTTTAGTGGGTGCAGTGCACTTCAGACAGGCGGACCCAGCACCATCCCCCCCTCCACCTGTTACGTTTGTGGAAGAAACAGCAAGCCCTCCAAAACCCACCACAAACCCACATGTAGGTGCACCCCTTCACCCGTAAGGGCTATGGTAGTGGTGTACAATTGTGGGTAGTGGGTTTTGGGGGGCTCAGCACGCAAGGTAAGGGAGCTATGTTCCTGGTAGCATTTTATGAAGTCCACTGCAGTGCCCCCTAGGGTGCCCAGTTGGTGTGCTGGCATGTCAGGGGGACCAGAGCACTACAAATGCTGGCTCCTCCCACGACCAGGAGATAGATGTCTTTGGTTTCAAAAATCGCCGAAAATCAGAAATGTCCATGTCTAGGGACGTCCAAATCTAGAGACGGCAAAATTTAAGGATTTGGATGTCCCTGACGGTATTTTCGAAATGAAAGATGGACGTCCATCTTGTTTCAAAAATACAGTTTTCTCCGCCCCTGGATTGGGAAGTTTTGCAAGGACGTCCAAATCAAAACTTGGATGTCCCTTTCGAAAATGCCCCTCCACATGTGCACAAATTAACCTAGACCAGTGGTTCCCAAACCTGGTCCTGGAGGCACCTCAGCCAGTCTGGTTTTCAGGATATCCACAATGAATATTCACGAGAGAGATTTAAATGCAGTGGAGGTAGTACATGCAAACCTCTCATGTGATTATTCATTGTGGGTATCCTGAAAACCTGACTGGCTGGGGTGCCACCAGGACCAGGTTTGAAAACCTCTGACCTAGACAATTTGGGGGGAATTCAGTAAATGGCACCCAAAGTTAGGAACCAGGATGATTCACACTAAGATAGTATTCTGTAAAGGATGTTCTGTGCGGAACGACCTTTACCGAATACTAGCATAGCATGCATCTCATACCTAACATGGTGCCTGCCAAAAGCTGGTGTCCAACTAATGGCAGTTAAGCTGGTAAATTACATTTTTCTATCACATTACTCTTAAATCCTGGGTCTGCTCCTGACCCACCCATGCCTCTCCCATGGCCATACCCACATTGGAGTAGTTGCTCACCATAAAAGTTAGGTGCACATGTCATAGAATAGGAAGTCAGTGGCGTAGGAAGGGGGGGCGGGAGGGGCGGTCTGCCCCGGGTGCACGCGCTCGGGGGGGTGCCGGCCCCGCTGGTTCCCTGCTCTCTCTGCCCCGAAACAGGTTACTTCCTGTTCCGGGGCAGAGAGAGCAGGGAACCAGCGGGGCCGATGCAGCTCCTAGTGACGTGCACTTGGGGCGGATCGGCCCTCCCACAGGTAAGAATGCGGTCCATGGGGGGGGGGGGAGGGTCGCTCTGGAGGGGGGGTGCGCAGCGGCGACCCGCCCCGGGTGTCATTAGCCCTCGCTACGGCACTGTAGGAAGTAGGATGGATCTGCATAAAAATTCTAATGGCACATAAATTCTAAATGACACCAACTATTGATTGCTAGTGCATGATTAGCTCATTTATATATGCTCAAATTTGCACTCTGTTCAGTGATGGCAGATAAAGACCTGTACAGTCCATCCAGTCTGCCAAACAATATACACTCATTATACATGGCATGCAATACTGTATATGTGTATCCGAGTTTGATTTGTCCTTGACATTTTCAGGGCACAGACCGTAGAAGTCTGCCCTGCACTGTTCTTGTACTAAAATTTCTGAAGCTACTTGTTACCTCCAATAAATAAAATCTACTATATAAGGAATAAACCTTCTGATATACCTACAACCAATGAGGCGCAAACAGTTCTAAATGTATCCGACTTGCTTGAAACTACTTTATCCGAAAAATCAGAAAGAATGACTAGTGGTTCAATTTGTTTTTCAGCAGGATGTCGATGCTGTTAAAAGAGTATATTTTCGCAAAATGAATGAATTATTCTGTGGTAAAATTGTACGCATTTTTCAAGATGTTACAAAACAGACACAAGAAGTTAGAAAGTTGTTTTTGAGTATGAGAAAGGAGACACAAGATTTGGGTGCCTTTTTCTTTCTGAATTATCCTAGTAAATGTACTATTAAATATCAGGGTTTAAAATATATCTTCATTCAGCCAGAGCAGCTAAGAGTTTTTCTTGATTCTAGGAAAGTATAAATTCCTATGGTTATCCCCTAACTGATTGAGTTATAGAATAGATAGATGGATGGAAAATCGTGCTAAGCCTATCTACTGTTATAAACTTTTCTTCTTTAGATTTAACCCCATTAATCTAATGCATGCCCCCTCTTTAAAGTTTTCTTTTGTGATATAAAAAAGACAATTATTGGAATCTTGTATTGCTGTATTCAAGATGTAATTCTACAAAATATTTTCTTGTCTGTTTTTCTGAAGCAAGATTATCTTGTAATGTAAAATTTTGAAATTATAAAAAAAAAAAAAAAATCTGAAGCTAATGTCGAAGCCCCTTAAAATTTACACTCCAGCCCATCCATATCTATTCAGTCACAATCAGGGCACCTATACCTTATATCTGCCATTGCAGGCATGCTTGTTGCCATGCTAAGGCTTCTGTTATTGGCATAAGTTAGTCATTCTTTACATGGCATGCCTGTGGCTACTGATAGGGGCAAATATCTATGGCTGCATTACAAAACCTGACTGGAAGAGGTACATGCAAATCTGAAGTGGACACAGGTTAATATACCCACCTCAGAGCTGCCACATGCATTACAATTTTTGCATATGTTATGACATAGACACTAAGCTCATCTTAGTGGAAAACAATCCATACTATTCTGCAGTGCTTTTTTGTAGGAAAAAAGGTACCGGTACGCATTATGGGTGGGGCCACCACCTATGGCTCCACCCCTATGATAACCACACCCATGTTAGCCACAACCCTTGGCACATATAAACAGGCATCATTGAAAATATTACACCAGTATAGGAGAAAAAATAACTTGAATTTTTTTCATTATAAATGATTTCTGTAAGATGTTACAGCTCCAGTATACCCAGTGCAAAATAAGATAGCAGATGTTAATTCTCAAATTGGATAGCTTCCAAACACTAAAATGAAACTAAAATGATTTTTTTCTACCTTTGTTGTCTGGTGACTTTGTTTTTCTGATCATATCGGTCCCAGTCTGTCAGACTTGTGAGTTCTTGTACCAAGTAGAGCGCTGCTGAACCCTGTACTCGGACCAGGTTCTGCTTGGCGGCTGGTGGTAAAAGCTGAGACAACCATTATATTCCTATGGGTGTCTCATCATTTACTACAAGCTGATTTTTAGCGCCAGCTAAAATTGTTAGCACTACTTTGTAAAAGGTAGAAATGCCCATTCTCTGCCCCCAGGGTGCCCCCACTGCAAATGACCACAGGATACTTACTGCTGCTTAGTAAAAGGAGTCCTAAATGTTAGCTGCTAACAGTGATAACTGCTAACATGTTGCTAAAATTACAGTAGTACTCCATTATACTCATAATAATTGTCCTAATAACTGCCTTCATTCTGTCTAGAAAATTTTAATAAATTGCCTCAGATTTCAAGACCCTTTCCACCCCCATATAACTTCTTTTCACACCCCTTGGGAGTGCGGGCTCCACTGGTTAAGAACCCCTCCTTTACTACATCTATGGCTAACATATGTTCATAGCCAAATTAGCATAGAAGAAATTAGTCACCTTATTATCTAACTCCTCTTACTCTTTTACCTATCTATGTGTTCCATCTTTGCTTATACCCTACACTCTCAATTAAAGTGTTCTGTTACATTGTGTTGACATTGTAAGTAGCATACTATGCCATAGTTTGTAATGTTATTTGAATATATTTACTACTGTAATTGTCTATTGCTCATGTTTGATTTATTCTTACTGTATACCACACTGAGTGAATTCCTTAAAAAAAGCGGTAAATAAATCCTATTAAATAATAAATAAATAACAGAATATATTTTCCTGACTTTAGATTCTTGGATTGGAAACATAAAATTATTGGTATGCAATATCCTTGCTCCATATGAGGCTAGGTTTATTATGCATTATTATTTACAAAATTAAATTATGATTTCATTACCATGCAAGGGATGAATAGATATATATTTAGACCAAGAAACCGTGATAATTTTCTTGAGCTGAATAAATTGCAGTGAACAGTTAAGCCATTCTGATCATTTCTCCTCATCTTGCATATCAAATAGACATCTATTTTTGGTTCTCTTTCTCACTTTCCCTGTCACAATAAGATATTTCCAAGGAGAATCCTGAACCAGCCATGCTAGCTGGCAGACACGCTGATAAAACAGTTTTGTCTGAGTCACTCTGCAGGTGAATCCCTTTAGCAGAAATTAAATGTCAACCTAGGAGACAGGTATTCCTGCTGAAATCAATATTCATTTGCAGTGCAGACTTTTAATGATACTTCATTAAAACAGCAGGTACCTTCTCCTGCTGTAATAATATACTTGCACTCTTCATATAGCATGTAAAATTCTATATTCTGACGTGCCTGATTTTTTTTTTTGCAAAGTTTCTCAAGCTATGTCAGTAGAAATTGATGTTAGTGATATCTTTAACGTATGTGGGTACTCTAGTGGCTTGAGTGTGATTACTTATTGAGGCTGATTCAACAAGCAGAGCTTGAGTGTGGTTGCAAAACTCTACAACTTCTGCATGAATTTTCACAAGGGATCTTATGTACTTACAAATATTAAGCTGCCTGAATGGATTGTAAAGTGCTTTAGCTCATATCAACTTACTGAGAACTGTGGTATACTAAAGACCAATGAAACAGCTAGCCAGGGGGTCCTTTTACACAGGCGCACTGAAAAATGGCTTGTGGTAGCGTAGGCGTGGGTTTTGGGCGTGTGCCAATCTTTTTTTGGTGTGCCTGTAAAAATGGCCTTTTTAAAATTTTTGCAGAAAAATGGACGTGTGGCAAAATGAAAATTGCCACGCGTCTATTTTGGGTCTGAGACCTTACCGCCAGCCATTGACCTAGTGGTAAAGACTCATGTGGTAACCGGGCGGTAATGACCTACATGCGCCAAATGCCACTTGGTGAGCGTCCGTTACGCGCGGCCAAAAATAAAAAATATTTTTCAGACATGCATATCTGACGCACGCCAAAAATGAAATTACCATAAGAGCTACACAGTAGTCGGGTGGTAACTCCATTTTGGCACACATAGATGCTTACGTGGCTTAGTAAAAGAGCCCCTAAATTTCTTTTTTCACATCAATCCCTTATACAGCAGTCAAATATGATAATGGTTCAGACCTATTAATTGAGTTCCCCAGGAGTTTATACTGAGTCTTCAAACCAGTAACTCTCTAATGAAGCTCTTCTTCACTTCTCCTTCGGTAGAGCAACATGTATAATGTAAACAGATATTATAAAGATACTGTTGACTTTTTCATCGATATCTGATCAAATGATTTTGCACTAACAGCAGATTGATGTGCTACTTATGGCAAAGGCCAAGATGGGAGGGCAATGAAGAAAATCAGATCTGCAAGAAAAAATGGCAAATGCCACAGGAGAGGAAATGAAAAGAGAGAGAAGGGAACGGCGCAAAAACTTTACTGATTTATATTGCTAAAATCAATTTGCTTAGAGGGTGTAAGCAATGGACAGGCTTCTCCTCTTTCTTCCCAAAATAAACACTTTTACCTCCGGTTATATCAGTCTTTAGTCCTCTGCAGTAACAGCTCAATATGCTGTCCTCTTCCCAGCCAGGAACCTCAGTCCTTGAGGTTCCCTGCCAGAGTAGTGCTCCTCCCTCTGCACAGCAACAAACTGCCCTTTTCTTTATGCAAAAGTCACTTATCTGAACTCCTCCACCTCCATACATTCATCTCCATGGGGTGTAACAGCAGGTAGATTTGTCTATGTCCTTCCTCTCCTCTTTCTCGTCCCCCTCCCTTCTCTTCAAAGACTCCAGAAAAGCCGCCCTCTATTTCTCACAGGTGGCAGGAATTATGTATTGATTCTTAAGCCAGGGGAACTGATTTCCCTGGTTCATGCGCCCCCTTCTGGTAACCACTGCCTCTCCATTCCCCTCACTGTTGCTGCTGACTCCGGATCCTGGAAGGGGAATCCAACCCGGGGTTTGGGTTCCACCCTCTCTCCTACTGAATTCTGGGTATGGTAGTTCCGACTCCATTGGCTTCAAGTGGAGTCCCTGGGGTCTCAACCTATTACTAGGGGTTTTAAAACATGTACTTTCATAGAGCTGTGAGGCTGCCAAAGCACTCTTCAATTAACAGGTTCACAAAATATAAGATGCTAATGTTTTAGTAACGTACATAAGTATGTAAGTGTTGCCATACTGGGACAGATCGAAGGTCCATCAAGCCCAGTATCTTGTTTCCAACAATGGCCAGTCCAGGTCACAAGTACCTGACAAGATCCTAAAACAGTACAGTGAAGTTTTCCAAGTCTATTTTAATAATGGCTTATGGACTTTTCTTTTAGGAAGCTAGCCAAACCTTTTTTAAACCCCGCTAAGCTAACTGCTTTTACTACATTGTCTGGCAACGAAGTCCAGAGTTTAATTGCATACATTTAAATATAGGCCTAATCTCTGAATAACTTTGTTATACCAGCAAAAAAAACAGTCCCGCTTGCTTCATGCTCTAAATGTTTCAGTCTTCAGGATCTATTTCCTGGGCCAGGGTAAAACAGCATGCCTTTATGTTAGTTCCTAAGAGAAAGTGATTTTGGATTTCGTAAAAACTCAAGGTCAGCTACAATAATTTGTTTCCTGCCTTCTGTACCTGAGACAATAGGAGGCTAAGGGTCTCTTTTATAAAAGGTCATTATGCACTTAGGGCCAGATTCTATATATGACGCCTAAAAATCAGCTCGGAAAACAATTCCGCCTAAGCGTATTCTATAAGCTGCACCTAAATTTAGATGTAGTATATAGAATACTAGTAAAAAAGGCCTGTTTCTGTAGGCAAGGAAACGGGCCTTAGGCAGGCAATTCCCCCCCCCCTCTCTGTGCTACAACCCCCTTGAACCCCCCCTTCTGCGAAGCTGTCGTTTCCCCCCCCCCCATGCCGGCGAAAACTGCCCCCCGCCACCGCTGCCATGCTACCTGTTCTTACAGCTGAAGTGTTGTTCTTTCCTTCCCGTTGGTTCTTCAATCATCTTGTCGGGAAGTTCCTCTGCGTGCATCTGACGTCAGACGCACACATGCGTCTGACGTCAGACGCATGGAGTTAAACTCTCTGAGAAGATGTTTGAGGAACCCAACCGAAGGGCAGAACAACACTTCTACTGTCAGCACAGGTAGTGCACAACAGCGGCGGGGAAGGGGGGTGCGGTTTTCGGCATTCCGGTGGGGGGGATCGACAGGTTTGCGGAAGGGGGTGGGTTTCGAGGGGGCCGTAGCACGGGGGGGTGACAGCTGATTCCGAGGCAGTAGGAGGAGTAGGGAAACACACTGCGCGTGTTACCCTACTCCTCTCCTTGCCTTGGAATCAGCTGTTTTGACGTCAGTGACGTCCATGCGTGTCTGCCTCGCAGACCACCTGCAGCCAGGGAGCCACGGTCCCAAGCATAGAACGTTGGAGGTGAGAATTATTATATAGGATGCTTAATTGATATCATAGTGTGTAAAACTATTATGCATCTAAATTCTGGAACACCCACAAAATGCACATTTCCCCGCATATAACCACACCCCTTTTTGCCTGTATTCATTAGAAGTTAGGCGTACTGCATTACAGAATACATTTAATGAGTTGTGCACGTAAATTGTAATCATTGCCAATTAGTGCTCATTATTGCTTGTTAAATGCTCTTAAAAATTCTGATTGGTTTGTTAAACCAAATAAGTTATGTATCTCCGCTTGGAAATCTAGGCATGCTATACAGAATTCCCAGGTTAATACTTAGCGAGCTGTAAGAGGCTACTTCAGAAACACATCAAGGGGGTATGTGCTTGTGTGCCTGTTACTACATGTTAAACTGCATGTTATTGTATTTTTCTCAATTTTTATCATAGGGTGCATAGAATAGACATAGGGCATGGAAGCATTAGCCAGTGATGCCCTGATGATCAGCTCGCTGTGCTGTTCGGAAAAGTGTGGGGGAAAAAATACCACCCGAACAGCGCAGGGAACTAACTTCCTTATGATCAGCACTAATAACATGCAAATTTATGTGCATTATTATTGCTGATCCTCAGGGGGGGGGGGGCTTCTGTGGGAAGATTGTGCCTGGGTATGCGCTCAGGCACAATACTCCCACAGAAGATGTTTGAGAGGTCCAGGCTGTCAAAAAAAAAAAAAAAAAAAGCCCAAACCTGTCAAACCTAAGGCCAAACCCTCTGACACAAGAGCCTAGAGGGCCGGTGGACCTTCAGATCTCCGAACAGAAAGGGCTTGAGGTCCGGTGGACCTCCAGACCCCCCTTCCCCCCCCCACACACAAAATCATCCCTCCCACCAACAATAACAAAAAAAGCCTGGTGGTCCAGTGGGACCCCTACGAGCCCCCCCCCCTCCACGTACCCACCCACTCAGGGTAAGGTCTGGTGGTCTAGTGCCCCCCACCCTCCTCCCATAACCTTAAACAAGAGGAGGGAGTAGCACTCCCTCCCTCCTTCTGTGAGTGCCACCTGCATACTGCAGTTTAGAAAAAAGGAGCCCTAAACATTCTCCCTGAACATTTTCATAAAGTATGCTTGCTAACAGTACCCATGTATTTTGGACCTTCTCTTTTTTTCAGGTAGTCGATAAGGCTAAAATAGTATATATGCTTATGAAAGTGCCATATATTCATTCTCTATTCTTTCCCTAGCTCAAAATTACCTCTATCAAAGACAATTCAAAGCCCAACTATAAGTACGATCCTTATGGAACACTGTGAACTTTTAACCATACTGAGGAGGCAATTCTATAGGATGTTGCCTCGATGCCGTGTGCTGAATGCCAACTCTAAATTGACATTCTGTTAATAGGCGGGATATAAATGTTTAAATAAATAAGATTCTATTGGCATTGATGCACCTGCATGTAGGAGCGCCTAAGGCGTCCTTTTACCACACTGCGGTAAAAGGGGGCCTGCGCTAGCATCAGCATGTGTTTTTCACGCGCTGAGGCCCCCTTTTACTGCAGTGGGTAAAAGGCTGCATTTTTTCCTGGAAAAGAAATGGCTGTGTGGTAAGTGAACCACTTGTCGTGCAGACATTTTGGGGGTAGCACTTACCACCACCCACTGAGGTGACAGTAAGGGCTCCCGCAATAACCCAGTGGTAACTGGGCAGCGCTGTACCACTGCATATGCACCGGCACTACAAAAATAGAAATATTTTTGTAGCACCGGAAATGGCACGCACTGGGGGAGGAAACTACCGCCATACTCCTGCAGTAGTTCCAGAATGGCGCATGGCGAGCCTGTTGCCATCCCCAACCCTTTAGTAAAAGGGTCCTAAATATGCTATGTTGTGTGTGCAACTTATAGTATTCTATAAGATGTGCAAATACATCAGTGACATGCCCTTGTCCCACCCATGCTTCACCCATGTGTATTCCCCTTGCTGCTATGTACATTGTCTTATAGAATAGTGCTTAGTGCCCTTGCGATATAAGTGCCAATAAAGATACGCATACATGCACATGCCCAGCTTACAGAATTGCCTTTTGAGTGAGTAAATGGCTTTGAAAATTGCCATTTAAATTTTTAGCACAAGTTTTAAGGTATAGACTTCTATATCCTGCACCCTTTACTTCTGAATTTTAATGAACGCTTGATTAAATTAGATTTATTATTTAATATTTATAATAAAGATGGTAGAAATGTAGTAATTGTATAGTCTTCACACATATTACTGCAATTGCAGGGCCATTTTTTATTGTTATACTTTGCATTCATGAACAGATTAAATGCAAACTGGAGGCCTGAATTTATAATGCACACTGCTACTGTAATCATGAAATATTTTCCACTGATGGTGAGAAACAAAGTTAGGTTCCTCCAAGAAATGATGTAATAAACCATATATAGCAGTGATCCAGGTAAAATTAAAGCAGTATTTCTAAACATCCTGATTGCATTTGCAGCTCAACATAAAACATGATTTAAGAGTGTTTGTTATATACTCACCAAGTATACAGCTATTTTAATCTAACTTTCATAGTCTACGAGCTCAGAGCAAAAGTCTCAAATTGAAGCAGCGTGTCATGATTTATCATCCCTCTGGATATTCTGCCAGCAGGTGACCCAACACAGGTTTTCATCTTGCTTTATAGCTACAGTAACTCTAGTCAAGCAGAAGTAATCTCTTTCCTTGGACTGGAGAAAAACAGTATAAACAATATGCAAAGCCACACAATTTAAACCAAAGTAACCTTTAATATGGAAATCAAATGAAAAAAAAAAAGGTTAATTGTTTAAAGCGCTAGTCTCTCTCTCTCTCTCTCTCTCTCTCTGTCTCTGTAAACAATGTAAGCTATTCAACATTGCCAACCTGAATGTCTACAATATCATAAAACATCAAATTTACAAATGCTTGCAAAAACACAAGTCCTATAAAAGCTGTTCAGCTGAAGTGAGGCCTATGGGCTCCTTTTACTAAGCGGCGGTAAGCCCAATGCGAGCTTACCACTCGTAATAACAGAAGTACCACCAGGCTACCACAGCAGCCCAGCGGTACTTCCCACCCCTACCATGCCATCATTTCCGGCGCCACAAAAATGTATTTATTTATACATCCTGGGAGTTCCTCCTGAAGACATCCCTTCCTCATACTCTGATGTCCTGTCTTTGTTTTACATTAACTTGCCAAGATTGATTTTGAAGTACAATCAATAAGTACAAAGGCTCACCACCAGTTTGATGAAGTGCTAAGAACCAAAAGGAGAGATTTTGGGGCCTTCACGATTTGTCGATGATCATAGAATGGGACTGTCTGTGCAAAATTGGGTACTATACAGAAAGAGGAAAGACATGTACTTGGATCATCACAGGAATTTCACAAAAGTGTATTGCAGTTTCCCTATATATTATATTGGACACATAGGGACAGACAAGATTCTACTTCTGGTAAGGAACAGATTTTATTGGCATAAACCAATGCAAAATGTTGAAACACACTGCAAAGAATGTACCAGTTCTATAAAAAGAGAGACTATCCACAAAGAGTAGCAGGGCTGGTAAATATTACCAGTCAAGGGCATATGAACTTGGTGTGGATAGACCTTTTGGTTCTAGAAATGGACTACCAGCACAAAGAACACTCTGCTGGTTATCGACCACTTCAATAGATATAAACAAGCATAAACCAAAGAGGGATAAAAAAGCAGAGACTATTTCCTGGGTATGGGGGAGAAATTCTTTCTAAACTATGGATTCCTGGTCATATACACTCTAACTAGAGGAAGGGCTTGAAAGTAGACTCATTAAGGAGATGCTGCAAGTGACAGGGATTAGAAAGTCACATATTTCTTCCCCTACCCCATAGTAGGAGTGACTTCCTAGGTCAGCTAGGCTTCAGGTTGGGAAAAAGGCTAAGAAAAGGGAGAGATTACTCATATTCTTTCTCAGTTTTCTTGCCTGTCTCTTGGCTTTGAGGCTAAGAGGGGGGGGGGGGGGGGGGGGGGGGCCCAAGCTGGGAAAAGCTGAACTGCAGGCTATGGACACAGCTAGCTAGAGTCAATAAGAGCTGATAAGAATAAGAACCAGAACTGTGGAGTCATAGGTCTAGCAGCAAAGCAAACCCTGGTGATGGAAACAACTCCCAAAAAAGAAGGGTCTGTAAGAGTTTGAGCTTTTACTGAGAGAAGACAGTGAGGGTCCAAGGCACAGGAGGGCACAATAGAGCCCAGCAGCTGAGAGGCACTGGAGTAGAAGGGGGCCAGCTGCTGAAGTGCACCAGTGTCGATGGCTCCAGGTGGAAGAGGCCTAGCAACTGAGAGGTTCTGGAGTAATGACCCTGTATAATACAACCCCCAGCAGGAGGAAGATCTAGTGGCTGAGACAGTAGACAGCCCCAGCTAGAATGAGGACCAATAACTGAGCGGCATCAGAATTACAGCTTTAGAAGGGGTGAAGCTAAAAACTTCCAAACCACCTAATACTAGCACACAAGAGTTGTATTTCAAAAATAAGAGCAAAAACCATAGCAAGACATCTACCTACAGCCTCCGTCTGCAGCTCTGTCACCTTTCTCTTCCTCCAATTCTCCAAGCATATGTAACTACAAATCCAAGTATACAATTTATCAACTACAATACCATGGTACTATCCTTTATTAAAAAAGTGGGGTATAGTATAAAACTAAAATGTTATTGATAATGTTTCTGTGGCATTTAAATGTTGCTCAATGTATTCATCTGGATTTATCAAAATTGATTATCTTGAACTTTTGCAAAAATGCCATTCAGGACTCAAAAAAGAATATTAGCTAAACAACGAAGCTGCCTTTTCAAAGTGAACCGACGACTAATGTATCCTACTTCCTCACTGTCAAAGAATACAGTACAGTGCCAGCTGTTCCAGAATACAGATGGTACCATATAGCATGCTCTGACAACAGCTGTAGACACATGAGACTCACAAACTGGAATCCTCCCCCTCCATTCTTGTCGAACTTAAAATGCCACTACACATTTAAGCATCTGAAACACCATTACTGAAATTCTCTTAAATAATCCAAAGGATGTGGAGTTGTTCCAGTGTGTTATCACTGTCTAATAGGTTGCATGGTCACCTCAATCTCACTTCCTTCCAGTGATATACAAAATAGACACACTACTGATGGGGATACAGGAAGACCTCAGCTCTGTCTGTACTTAAACAACTCCATAATATACAGATTTGGAATACAAAAATCTCAGGGGTTATCCATTAGAGGTTCCATTAGACAAATAACTGTTTATATATCAGGTTTTCCTGAATATCAGCTGCCTTGGAAGGCAATATTTAGCTGCTATTTCTGTATATTTTGTAACACTCAATGACTGTATGTGTGTTAGAAATATAAACACTGAATAAAAATAAAGTTTTTAAAAAATTATCCTGAAGGTCCTGAAAAAATATTTGGTGGCTGATATTCAGCCTGAGGGAGGCAGGCCAGCTAAGTACTGACCATGAATATTTAGCAGGAGATAATCAGCTATCTCCCACTGAATATTCATGGATAGCCAGATAAGTGCTATGTAACCAGCCAGGAGCCATTCCTGGCCAGCTAAATAGCACTGAATATTGGCCAGTTGGTGTCTGCAGGAGAAGTAAAGGGGCATAATCGAACGGGGCGCCCATCTTTAAGGGTGCCCCGGTGAAGGGGCGGGGCATCCCATGTTATCGAAACAAGATGGGCGTCCATCTTTCGGTTCAATAATAGGGTCGAGGACGCCCAAATCTCAACATTTAGGTCGACCATCTTGACATTTAGGTCAACCTTAGAGATGGCCGACCTCGGTTTTTGCCGATAATGGAAACCGAGGACAGCCATCTCAAAAACAAACAAATCCAAGCCATTCGGTCGTGGGAGGAACCAACATTCGTAGTGCACTGGTCCCCTCTCACATGCCAGGACACCAACCGGGCACCCTAGGGGGCACTGCAGAGGACTTCACAAATTGATCCCAGGTGTATAGCTCCCTTACCTTGGGTGCTGAGCCCCCCAAAACCCACTACCCACAACTGTACAACACTACCATAGCCCTTAAAGGGTAACGGGGGGCACCTAGATGTGGGTACAGTGGGTTTCAGGTGGTTTTGGAGGGCTCCCATTTACCACCACAAGTGTAACAGGTAGGAGGGGATGGGCCTTGGTCCGCCTGCCTGAAGTACACTGCAGTACCCACTAAAAACTGCTCTACAAGTCATTGGTGAGGCCCCACCTGGAGTATTGTGTTCAGTTTTGGAGGCCGTATCATGCTAAGGATGTAAAAAGAATTGAAGTGGTGCAAAGAAAAGCTACAAAAATGGTATGGGACTTGCGTTACAAGACATATGAGGAGAGACTTGCTGACCTGAACATGTATACCCTGGAGGAAAGAAGAAACAGGGGTGATATGATATAGACGTTCAAATATTTGAAAGGTATTAATCCGCAAACGAACCTTTTCCGTAGATGGGAAGGCGGTAGAACTAGAGGACATGAAATGAGGTTAAAGAGGGGGCAGACTCAAGAAAAATGTCAGGAAGTATTTTTTTACGGAGAGAGTGGTGGATACTTGGAATGCCTTCCCGAGGGAGGTGGTGGAGATGAAAACGGTAACTGAATTAAAAAATGCGTGGGATAAACATAAAGGAATCCTGTTCAGAAGAAATGGATACTAAATAAATAAGTATTGCCATACTGGGAAAGACCAAAGGTCCATCACACCCAGCATCCTGTTTCCAACAGTGGCCAATCCAGGTCACAAATACCCGGCAAGATCCCCAAAATGTACAAAACATTTTATACTGCTTATCCCATAAATAGTGGATTTTCCCAAGTCCATTTAATAACGGTCTATGGCATTTTCCTTTAGGAAGCCGTCCAAACCTTTTTAAAACTCTGATAAGCTAACCGCCTTTACCACATTCTCTGGCAACGAATTCCAGAGTTTAATTACACGTTGAGTGAAGAAAAAGTTTCTACTACTACTACTACTACTACTATTTAGCATTTCTATAGCGCTACAAGGCATACGCAGCGCTGTACAAACATAGAAGAAAGACAGTCCCTGCTCAAAGAGCTTACAATCTAATAGACAAAAAATAAATAAAGTAAGCAAATCAAATCAATTAATGTGAACGGGAAGGAAGAGAGGAGGGGGTAGGTGGAGGCGAGTGGTTACAAGTGGTTACGAGTCAAAAGCAATGTCAAAGAGGTGGGTTTTCAGTCTAGATTTAAAGGTGGCCAAGGATGGGGCAAGACGTAGGGGCTCAGGAAGTTTATTCCAGGCGTAGCTTCATCGTATGCCCCCTAGTCCTAGTATTTTTGGAAAGCATAAACAGACGCTTCACATCTACCCGTTCAACTCCACTCATTATTTTATAGACCTCTATCATATCTCACCTCAGCCGCCTTTTCTCCAAGCTGAAGAGCTCTAGCCGCTTTAGCCTTTTCTTCATAGGGAAGTCGTCCCATCCCCTTTATCATTTTCGTCACCCTTCTCTGCACCTTTTCTAATTCCACTATATCTTTTTTGAGATGCGGCGACCAGAATTGAACACAATATTCGAGGTGTGGTCGCACCATGGAGAGATACAAAGGCATTATAACATCCTCATTTTTGTTTTCCATTCCTTTCCTAATAATACCTAACATTCTATTTGCTTTCTTAGCCGCAGCAGCACACTGAGCAGAAGGTTTCAACGTATCATCAACGACTGGACAAGTTGAAAAAGCTCAAACATGAAACTGCTAGCCTGTATATAGTTCTGGTTACCCCATCTGAGAAGCATTATAGAGTATGAATGTTTCATAATAATTTAGAAGGAAAATGTAAAATGTCCAGGTTGGTAAAAGCACTCAGTCTTTGACCTCTTTCCTAACAGTCCATCCACTCTGCAACCTTATCTTATGCAATAGTTTTCACAATAATTGAAGAGAAGCTTATTGTAAATATTTCAGTCACATGGTATGATGCTAAACCCTTTTTTATTTTTCTGCTGTTTCTGCCATTATTTTTCTTGATCACACCATCGTTTTGTTTTCAGCTTCTTTACCTCCTCAATCCTTTTTCACCACCAAACCTTCTCCTCCTCTTCACCCTATAACCCACTCCCTCAACCAACCAACCCAGGCCTCCTTCTCCTCTTTTCCTGACATCACAGAAGAGGAAACCGCTCATCTTCTTTCCTCCTCGAAATGCACCACCTGTTCCTCTGACCCTATCCCCACCAACTTACTTAACACCATCTCTCCTACTGTCACCCCCCCCCCATCTGTCATATCCTCAACCTCTCTCTCTCCACTGCAACTGTCCCTGACACCTTCAAGCACGCTGTTGTCACACCACTCCTCAAAAAACCATCACTTGACCCTACTTGTCCCTTCAACTACCACCCTATTTCCCTCCTACCCTTCCTCTCCAAGATACTTGAACGTGCCGTTCACTACTACTACTACTACTACTACTATTTAACATTTCTAAAGCGCTACTAGGGTTACGCAGCGCTGTACAATTTAACATAGAAAGACAGTCCCTGCTCAATGAGCTTACAATCTAAAGGACAAATATACAGTTAGTTAAGTAGGGGTCATTAAATTGGGGCAGTCTAGGTTACTTGAAAGGTATAGAGGTTAGGTGTCGAAAGCAACATTGAAGAGGTGGGCTTTGAGTAAGGCTTTGAACATGGGTAGGGAGGGGGCTTGGCGCAGGGGCTCAGGAAGTCTATTCTAGGCATAGGGTGAGGCGAGGCAGAATGGGCGGAGTTTGGAATTGGCGGTGGTGGAGAAGGGTACTGAGAGGAGGGATTTGTCCTGTGAGAGGAGATTATGGGTGGGAACGTAAGGGGAGATGAGGGTAGAGAGATAGTGAGGGGCTGCAGACCGAGTGCATTTGTAGGTAAGAAGGAGAAGCTTGAACTGAATGTGGTATCTGATCTCTTCTCTGTTTACTAAAAAGAGCATTTTGGGCTTGTGTGTGCTGAATAGAACCCATTGAGGTTATTTGCTGTTTTCTTCTCTGCAGACACAAATTCCATGGTGAAAAAATACCCACCTTGCGGGAAGCGGTTCTGGAGTGCATAAAGAACAACCTTACCATTTATTTTGATGTGAAAGGCCATGCGGAAGAGGTATTGTTAACTGTTTGAGATACCTTGCACTGGCTGCTGGTCTCCAAAGGTTTCTAAACATATGCCTTTGTATCTGAGCAAAGAATCACGGTTGGCATGTTAATCCACTTGGATGCATAGAAGTAGGGGTGAACAAAACACACCGTAGGGAATCTGATAAAAAGGCATTAACAATGCATCTTGATCCTGCCTTCACAGCCATTGCCTTGATTTTTTCTCCTCTCGTGCCATCCTTGATCCGCTTCAATCCGGCTTTCACCCTCTACACTCGACAGAAACGGCACTATCTAAAGTCTGCAATAACCTGTTCCTTGCCAAATCCAAAGGTCACTACTCCATCCTCATCCTCCTCGATCTATCTGCCGCTTTTGACACTGTCAATCACAATTTACTTCTTGCCACACTGTCCTCATTTGGGTTCCAGGGCTCTGTCCTCTCCTGGTTCTCCTCTTATCTCTCCCACCGTACCTTCAGAGTACATTCTCATGGTTCTTCCTCCACCTCCATCCCGCTCTCTGTTGGAGTTCCTCAGGGATCTGTCCTTGGACCCCTTCTTTTTTCAATCTACACCTCCTCCCTGGGCTCCCTGATCTCATCTCATGGTTTCCAATATCATCTTTATGCTGACGACACCCAGCTTTATCTCTCCACATCAGACATCACTGCGGAAACCCAGGCCAAAGTATCGGCCTGCTTATCTGTCATTGCTGCCTGGATGTCCAACCGCCACCTGAAACTGAACATGGCCAAGACCGAGCTTATTGTCTTCCCACCCAAACCCACTTCTCCTTTCCCTCCACTCTTTATCTCAGTTGATAACACCCTCATCCTCCCCGTCTCATCTGCCTGCAACCTCGGAGTCATCTTCGACTCCTCCCTCACCTTCTCTGCGCATATCCAGCAGATAGCCAAGACCTGTCGCTTCTTCCTCTATAACATTAACAAAATTCGCCCTTTCCTCTCTGAGCACACCACCCGAACTCTCATCCACTCTCTCATTACCTCTCGCCTTGACTACTGCAACCTACTCCTCACTGGCCTCCCACTTAACCATCTATCCCCCCTTCAGTCCATTCAGAACTCTGCTGCACGACTTATCTTCCGCCTGGACCGATATACTCATATCACCCCTCTCCTCAAGTCACTTCACTGGCTTCCGATCAGGTACCGCATACAGTTCAAGCTTCTCCTACTAACCTACAAATGCACTCGATCTGCAGCCCCTCCTTACCTCTCTACCCTCATCTCCCCTTACGTTCCTACCCGTAACCTCCACTCTCAAGACAAATCCCTCCTTTCAGTACCCTTCTCCACCACCGCCAACTCCAGGCTCCGCCCGTTCTGCCTCGCCTCACCCCAAGCTTGGAATAAATTCCCTGAGCCCATACGCCAGGCCCCCTCCCTGCCCATCTTCAAATCCTTACTCAAAGCCCACCTCTTCAATGTCGCCTTCAGCACCTAACCACTATACCTCTATTCAGAAAATCTAGACTGCCCCAACTTGACATTTCGTCCTTTAGATTGTAAGCTCCTTTCAGCAGGGATTGTCCTTCTTTGTTAAACTGTACAGTGCTGTATAACCCTAGTAGCGCTCTCGAAATCTTAAGTAGTAGTAGTTTTTCATTACTTCTATATCTTTTCCTCTTTTCTGCCCCCATGTGTTTCTACTTTATCTTTCCTCTCTATCATCCTTCCAATCCATCACTCATAACATGATCTTTAAATCTTTTCTCTCTTCATTCCAACATTTGATCAATTCTCTTTAACATCTTCCTTTGTATCTTTCCTTCTTGCTATTGCTCTCCACCTTTATTTGTTGTCCTTCCTCGTCCCATTCTTTTTTCTAGCTTCATAAACTTGTGTTCTAACAGTGATCCCTCAAACTTTTTTACCACATCCACCTATCAGAATATTCTTCATTTTCATCTTTCTCCTTTCAGATTTCTATTCTCCTTTTCTCCTTCAGGAGTAGCCTACTGGTTAGTGTAGTGAGCTGGGTTCAATTCCCACTGCAGCTTCTTGTGACTCTGGGCAAGTCACTTAACCCTCCATTGCCCCAGGTACAATACAAAGGGGTCCTTTTACTAAAGTGCAGAAAGCCCACCGTGGACTTGCCACTCGCCAATCCAGAACTAGTGCTGGGCTACCACAGGGCTACTCAACCGAAACTGCACTTACTAAAGTCTCCAATGACCTATTACTGGCTAAATCCAGAGGTCAATATTCCATCCTCATTCTTCTTGATCTTTCCACTGCTTTTGACACTGTCGATCACAGCATACTTCTCGATACCCTGTCCTCACTTGGATTACAGGGCTCTGTCCTTTCCTGGTTCTCTTCCTACCTCTCCCTCCGCACCTTTAGTGTTCACTCTGGTGGATCCTCTTCTACTTCTATCCCTCTGCCTGTCGGCGTACCTCAGGGTTCTGTTCTTGGTCCCCTCCTCTTTTCTATCTACACTTCTTCCCTTGGTTCATTAATCTCATCCCATGGCTTTTCCTACCATCTCTATGCTGATGACTCCCAAATCTACCTTTCTACCCCTGATATCTCACCTTGCATCCAAACCAAAGTTTCAGCGTGCTTGTCTGACATTGCTGTCTGGATGTCTCAACGCCACCTGAAATTAAATATGACCAAAACCGAGCTTCTCATTTCCCCCCCCCAAACCCACCTCCCCGCTCCCCCCGTTTTCTATTTCTGTTGATGGCTCTCTCATTCTCCCTGTCGTCTCAGCTCGAAACCTTGGGGTCATCTTTGACTCTTCTCTCTCCTTCTCTGCTCATATCCAACAGATTGCCAAGACCTGTCGTTTCTTTCTTTACAACATCTGTAAAATCCGCCCCTTTCTTTCCGAGCACTCTACCAAAACCCTCATCCACACCCTTGTCACCTCTCGTTTAGACTACTGCAATCTGCTTCTTGCTGGCCTCCCACTTAGTCACCTCTCCCCCCTCCAGTCGGTTCAAAACTCTGCTACCCGTCTCGTCTTCCGCCAGGGTCGCTTTACTCATACTACCCCTCTCCTCAAGACCCTTCACTGGCTCCCTATCTGTTTTCGCATCCTGTTCAGACTTCTTCTACTAACCTATAAATGTACTCACTTTGCTGCTCGCCAGTATCTCTCCACACTCGTCCTTCCCTAAACCCCTTCCCGTGCACTCCGCTCCATGGATAAATCCTTCTTATCTGTTCCCTTCTCCACTACTGCCAACTCCAGACTTCGCGCCTTCTGTCTCGCTGCACCCTACGCCTGGAATAAACTTCCTGAGCCCCTACGTCTTGCCCCATCCTTGGCCACCTTTAAATCTAGACTGAAAGCCCACCTCTTTAACATTGCTTTTGACTCATAACCACTTGCAACCACTTGCCTCCACCTACCCTCCTGTCTTCCTTCCCGTTCACATTAATTGATTTGATTTGCTTACTTTATTTATTTTTTTTGTCTATTAGATTGTAAGCTCTTTGAGCAGGGACTGTCTTTCTTCTATGTTTGTGCAGCGCTGCGTATGCCTTGTAGCGCTATAGAAATGCTAAATAGTAGTAGTAGTAGTAGGAGCCGGGTGATAGTTCCCACCCCTAGTACGTGCCATTTCTAGTGCTACATGAATTTTTCTGATTTCTGTAGTGCTGGAACTTAACCACCACGTGCTGCCCGGTTACCACTGAGTTAGTGAGGGAGCCCTTACCGCCTTCTCAATGGTTGGCAGTAAGAACTCCCTACTGAAATGGCCACGCGGTAAGTCATTCACTTACTGCATGGTCATTCCTTTTTGCCAAAAATGGACAGCCTTTTACTCACTGTGGTAAACGGGGGCCTCGGCACATGTCAAAAACATACTCTGACACTAGTACAGGCCCCCTTTTACCGCAGCTTAGTAAAAGGGCCTCTTAGATTGTGAGCCCACTAGGGACAGAGAAAACACCTGCATATAATAAATGTAAACCGCTTTGATTGCCCCATAGAAAGGAAGCGTATCATTACCTTGACTATTCTCAAGTTTATCTTAGGTTCTTCTCTATATTATTCCCAGATTTCTTCTCTTTCTGTCCTTAAGTTTCTCTCATCGTCCTACATTTAGGTTCCTCTCCTGTCATTTTATCAGGGTTCCTCTCCTGTCTTGTCTCTACCCAAGTTCCTCTTTTTCCCTTCTCTCTTCCCTCCTGTTTCTTTTCTAACCCTTTCCTCCCTCCTGCCCCTCTGTCCATACAGACCATATTGTAGGTAGTTAAAGTATGCTGGTGCACAGGGATACATGATGATTGTCCTCCTGGCTGTTGCCTCCTTTCACTCATATATTATCTCTCTACACAGAACATTTTAATGTGTGCAAATCAATTGTACATAAATTAATTAATTGAAAAGTTTATGTGCATTAAAATGATCTTGTATGCACTAAGAAGCTTCTTTACTAAGGTGTGATGTTTTTGCATTTAGGGATCAATTCTAATCTGCTCGAGCCACACTAGGAACAGTCAGACAATGCTCTGACTATCTCAGACAGCCTCAAAATTCGCAGAGTAACAATCGACCATAACCTCTCACTTGAAACCCAAGCGAAATCCACCATAAAGAAAATGTTTTTCTCAATGTGGAAACTCAAACGCGTAAAACCATTTTTCCCGAGGGAAATATTTCGTAGCCTGATTCAGTCAATGGTACTAAGCCATGCAGACTACTGTAATGGAATCTATGCGGGTTGTAAGGACCAAATCATAAAGAAACTCCAGACCGTCCAAAACACAGCAACTAGGCTCATATTTGGAAAAACGCGTTTTGACAACACCAAACCACTCCGAGAAAAACTGCATTGGCTCCCAATCAAAGAATGTATCACTTTCAAAATCTGCATGACTGTTCATAAAATCATTTACGGCGAGACACAGGGATACATGACAGACCTCATCGACCTGCCACTCAGAAACACCATAAAATCAGCACGATCATACCTAAACCTCCACTACCCAAGCAGCAAAGGACTCAAATACAAATCCACTTATGCATCCAGCTTTTCCTACCTGAGCGCACAACTGTGGAATGCACTACCAAAAGCAGTAAAAACCACACTCGACCACTTGAACTTCTGTAAAGCACTAAAAACAGATCTGTTCAGAAGGGCATACCCCAACGACCCAACATAAAAAACCTGGACATTTGTGACACAACGTAACCAAAGACCGTAATGGACATATCCTAACTCTTCCTCTTCCTCTCTAAGTTCTCCCCAACTGTCTTTTCCATACATGTACCTCAATCTACTATAATATCAC
This sequence comes from Microcaecilia unicolor, assembly GCF_901765095.1. Lineage (NCBI taxonomy): Eukaryota > Metazoa > Chordata > Amphibia > Gymnophiona > Siphonopidae > Microcaecilia > Microcaecilia unicolor. The sequence goes on along the minus strand of NC_044031.1, from coordinate 148,291,771 downwards.
CTTGATATTGTTCACACCTTGATATTCACACCGGGATCGGTTAACGCCATTTACTGTACTATGTAAGCCACATTGAGCCTGCAAAGTGGCTGGGAAAATGTGGGATGCAAATGCAACAAATAAATATGGAAGGAGTGATCAAGGAGACCAAATAAAGGTTGGTTTCCATGTGTAGTGCTTTGTGAGTTAGAAGAAGAATCTTTCATTGTACCCTAAATAGGACTGGAAGCCAATGGGGTAGTGGAATCAATCCTACTAGCATGGCAAAGAAAATGAATGGCTGTGTTTTGCACAGATTGAATCCATTTTATATTGTCTAATGAATCTACATTCATCATAATAAGTTACAAACTATAAGTACACATTATAACTGCTGAGGCAGCTAACTTTTCCCAGAAGGTAGGATTCCCAAAATAGCTGTCAGATTTAGTACAGGCCTTTTCTCCTTGTTATCTCTATATATAGAAAAAAAAAACTAATTAAAGAATATGGTTTTTGTGGTGGCTGGCAACTCTCAATAAGCATAATGCATGCTGCATTAACTGCCAATTATAAAAATAGTCTTCAAATATTTGCCAGAGCTTGAAAGGCATGTAAGCACTCAACTTTCAACACATTTGTGGAGGCTGCTATTCTACTGATGATTAAAGTAGTACTAGATAAGAATTGCTGTGTTCCTACGCCTTGTGAAAGGCATATATTACATACCTATCATTGTACATATGCTCCAATTGTATCAAGCATTAGAATGCTATAACCTTTGGAACTGCTAATCCACTCAAGGACACACAAAGCCACACAAGCAATATGTTAATAAAATAAATTCAAGGCCTGAATATGCACACCTAAGTGGAAAGGAAGGATAGGGGAGATATGATACAGATAATTAAATACGTGAAAAGTATTAATATACAAACTACTACTACTTAACATTTCTAAAGTGCTACTAGGGTTATGCAGCGCTGTACAATTTAACAAAGAAGGACAGTCCCTGCTGAAAGGAGCTTACAATCTAAAGGACAAAATATGCAGTCAATCAAGTTGGGGCAGCAGTCTAGATTTCCTAAATAGAGGTGACATGGTTAGGTGCCGAAGGCAACATTGAAGAGGTGGGCTTTGAGTAGGGATTTGAAGATGGGCAGGGAGGGGGCTTGACGTATGGGCTCAGGAAGTTTATTCCAAGCATAGGGTGAGGCGTGGCAGAAAGGGCGGAGCCTGGAGTTGGCGGTGGCGGAGAAGGGTACTGAGAGGAGGGACTTGTCCTGTGAGTGGAGGTTATGGGTAGGAACGTAAGGAGAGATGAGGGTAGAGAGGTAATGAGGGGCTGCAGATCGAGTGCATTTGTAGGTTAGTAGGAGAAGCTGGAATTGTATGCGGTACCTGATCGGAAGCCAGTGAAGTGACTTGAGGAGAGGGGTGATATGAGCATATCGGTCTAGGCGGAATATAAGACGTGCAGCAGAGTACTGGATGGATTGAAGGGGGGATAGATGGTTAAGTGGGAGGCCAGTGAGGAGAAGATTGCAGTTGTCAAGGCGGGAAGTGATGAGAGAGTGGATGAGAGTTCGGGTGGTGTGCTCAGAGAGGAAAGGGCGAATTTTGCTGATGTTATAGTGAAAGAAGCGACAAGTCTTGGCTGTCTGCTGGATATGCGCAGAAAAGGAGAGGGAGGAGTCGAAGATGACTCCGAGGTTGCGGGCAGATGAGACGGGGAGGATGAGGTTGTTATCGACTGAAATAGAGAGTGGAGGGAGAGGAGAAGTGGGTTTGGGTGGAAAGATAATAAGCTCGGTCTTGGCCATGTTCAGTTTCAGGTAGAGGTTGGACATCCAAGCAGCGATGTCAGATAAACAGGCCGATACTTTGGCCTGGATTTCCGTAGTGATGTCTGGTGTGGAGAGATAAAGCTGGGTGATATCAGCATAAAGATGATATTGGAAACCATGAGATGAGATCAGCGAGCCCAGGGAAGAGGTGTAGATTGAAAAAAGAAGGGGTCCAAGGACAGATCCCTGAGGAACTCCAACAGGGAGCGGGATGGGGGTGGAGGAAGATCCATGAGAATGTACTCTGAAGGTACGGTGGGAGAAATAAGAGGAGAACCAGGAGAGAACAGAGCCCTGGAACTCAAATGAGGACAGTGTGGCAAGAAGTAAATTATGATTGACAGTGTTAAAAGCGGCGGATAGGTCGAGGAGGATGAGGATGGAGTAGTGACCTTTGGATTTGGCAAGGAACAGGTCATTACAGACTTTAGTGAGTGCCGTTTCTGTCGAGTGTAGAGGGCGAAAACCGGATTGAAGCAGATCGAGGATGGCATGAGAGGAGAGAAAATCAAGGCAGCGGCTGTGAACGGAGCGTTCAAGTAACTTGGAGAGGAAGGGTAGGAGGGAGATGGGGCGGTAGTTGAAGGGACAGGTAGGATCTAGTGATGGTTTTTTGAGGAGAGGTATGACTACAGCATGCTTGAAGGTGTCGGGGACAGTTGCAGTGGAGAGAGAGAAGTTGAGGATATGACAGATGGGGGGTGACAGTAGGAGAGATAGTGTTTAATAAGTTGGTGGGGATGGGATCAGAGGAACAGGTGGTGCATTTCGAGGAGGAAAGAAGGTGGGCGGTTTCCTCTTCGGTGATATCAGGAAAAGAGGAGAAGGAGGCCTGGGTTGGTTGGTTGAGGGAGTGGGTTAAAGGGTGAAGAGGAGGAGGAGGTTGGTAGTGAATTCAAGGTTGATCTTCTGCACCTTGTCGCGGAAGTAGTCAGCCAGTGATTGAGGAGAGAGTGAGGGGGGGGGGGGGGAGCGGAGGGCACTTTGAGGAGGGAGTTAAGGGTGGCGAAGAGACGATGAGGGTTGGAGCCAAGAGAATTGTCAATTGGGTGTAATAGTCCTATTTGGCAAGGAATAGGGAGGACTGGAAGGAGGATAGCATGAATTTGTAATGAATGAAGTTGGTGTGGGTGTGAGATTTCCTCCAGATGTGTTCAGCAGATCGGGCACAGGAGTGAAGGTATCGTATGCAAGGGGTGAGCCAGGGCTGGGGTTTAGTACACCTTGTGGGACGGGAGATGGATGGTGCAAGGGTGTCCAGAGCAGAGGAAAGAGTGGCATTGTACAAACAAATCATTTCCAGAGAAGGGGAAGCAGTAGAAGTAGAGGACATGAATTGAGGTTTGGGACTTAGGCGTAACATCAGGAAGTACTTTTTCATGGAGAGGTCCTGCAGGAGGTGATAGAGATAAAAACAGTGACAAAATTTTAAAAATGCATTGGATCCCTATATGGGAAGATGATGAATCAAAACATCCTACCATTTAGTGCATGTAATCATTAGCATGCTCACATCTGTTAGCACAACTTAGTAGAAGAAACCCTATGGGTTCTTTTTACTAAGCGGCGGTAAGCCCAGCGCAGGCTTACCACTCGCTATACAAGAGTACTGTCGGGCTACCGCATCAGCCCGGCAGCACTTCCCAACCCTAGCGCCATCATTTCTGGTGCTACAAAAATGTTTTTATTTTTGTAGCGCCGGTTAACATGGAAGCCCTTACCGCCACCTTAATGGGTGGTGGTAAGGGCTCCCTCCGAAATGGCTGCGCCTCGGTGCACATGTAAAACACGCACCAACACCAGCGCTGGCTCCCTTTTCCTGCAGCTTGATCAAATGGGCCCTATGTCTTTTGTGTATCAAGGTAGTTTTAACATTTGTTTCATTGTTTGATGATGTTTTTTGTTGTAGCATAATATTTTTAATCAACTCTCCTGGGACATTTCTATTGCTATCAATTTTGATTGATGATTCCTACCTGAAATATCATCATTTTGTGATTTAGTTTTATGAATTCATTTCCCAGAGCTGCTTTTTTATGAACTCTTAGGTTTATGAAGTTTATTAAAGTGATAGCTTTTAGGGATATTTTTAAAATCAGGGTTGGATCGTATTCTTGGTTGTAAAAGGCTATGGATGATTAAATATTGATGCTGATTAATAATTCAAACATGGGTATCAATATTATATATATTTTATTAAGATTATTTTGTTTGAAATATTGGATAATGTGTATTCAGTGAATTCTAACACTTGGTTAAACATGGTTTTAAAATGAATTCCTTTTTTGTTTTAATCTTAAGTATAGGATAGTGTTTATTGACAGAGTGGATTTCAATAATTGGTAAGGTGTGATTTTAAATTTGACACAATTGGCACTTGTTTTTAGCATTAGATTATCATGCATGTTTATTCAGTCATTTTCCACATTTGTCATTATCAAACCATATAACTTTTGAACACTTTGAACTGAGTACATTTATTAGCATAATTTCACATTGTTGTTCACCCTAGGTACCTTTTCTGTCATTTCATAAACGAAATATTTACTATGTAAACAGGTACTTTTACTATTATGACCATTTTGTAGATCAGCGCATGTTTGCATATGCGCATATTAGGTTTTTATGTTTTGTTTATTACATTTAGTTTTGAACGTTATGTAATGTGATATGGAAAGTATTTTATGTTTTGTACAGATCCCTGATGCAGGCGTTTATGGTGAAACACGGCCTGTGTTGGGTCTTTCATTAAAGAACTGCTTTGCTATCCCAACCTTGGAGGTCTTTGATGCTTTTTTCTGCTATTTCGCCTTGCGATGTCTGCTTTGGTATCCCTCTCTTCTGCTGTTGAAATTAGAGAATAAAATATTAATTGGTTGGAATGTTTGTTAATTGTTATCATAATGAATATGACTATGTTACGGCCTAATAATGAAACTGCTCTTCAGACTATTAGCATGGTGTTATGACATTGTGGTATAGTATAGAATTGCCTATCAGGCTCATTTTTGAAAGAGATGGACATCCAAAAAGTGATATAAATCAGCACTTGGACGTCCATCTTACAGAGACGTCCAAATCAGTATAATCAAACCCCAATTTTGGATGTCTCTATCGGAAGTCCGTCGCAAGGATTTGGACTTCTTTGAGCCATAATGGAAAAAAGCAAAGAGGTCCAGGACTAAAACTTGGACATTTTCACCCAGACCTGTTTTTATTATGAATAAGGCACAAAAGGTTTCCGAAATGACCAGATGACCATTGGAGAGAATCGGGAATGCCCTCTCGTTATTCCCCCAGTGGTCACTAACCACCTCCCACCCTCAAAAAACATGATTAAAAATATTACTTGCCAGCCTCAGATGCCATACTCAGGTCCATGACAGTGCATTCAGGTCCCTGGAGTAGTTTAGTATAAGGTGCAGTACACTTCAGACAGGTGGACTCAGGCCCACACCATCCCTACCTGTTACATTTGTGGAGGAAAGAAACAAAAAAGCAACACTGGGCCTTCAGGATCGAGATGATTAAAGTCTCTTGTTTATTAATTGACGGATAGACCCGACACGGGCCGTGTTTCGGCGCACTGGCGCCTGCCTCATGGGTCAACTAATCCTGATCAAAAATTGCAGATGGTACTGTCACAGTGTAGCACCTTTGATATGGAATAGAGTCTCAATTGCTCTGAGAGCGTAATCAGCATGGACAACGCTGTCAGTCTAAAAAAAACACCAAATCTCTTTTTAGATTGACAGCGTTGTCCATGCTGCACTGTGACATCCTCCTTCTCCTATCTCAGCACTCAGCTGTGGAATGGGCTGCCTCAATTGGTCAAACTCACCCCTGATCACCCGACCTTCAAGAAGCGTCTCAAGACCTTCCTTTTTGGTAGAGCTTACACTATGATCCCACCTGGCATCCCATCCTTTTGAACTCCGGCAAACGAAGCAACACATTGTCAGCCTTTACTCTTTCCCCTTACCCTCCTCAGTTATTTCTCTTTCCCTTTCTGACATTGTCTATATGCTTGTTGTATTATTGTACATATTTGAAACTGCTGTACGCCACATTGAGCCTGACTGTGGGTGGGAATACTGTGGGATATAAATACTATAAATAAATAAATATAGGCCTGCCTTAGAATTGCTTTTATGTGATAGGTATGCTAACAAATTGTGATGCCAGTGTTCAGTTATGGAGGAATATAACCTGCACAAAGTGGAAAGAATGGCTCTCACTGCCTTATTGGGCCGACTGGCTGGACCATTCAGGTTCTTATCTGCTGTCAATTATTGTGTGTGTTACTGACCTTGTGTACATACCAGTTACAAGGCTCAATGAATAGCATTTCTTAAAATTCCTCAGACTCTCAAATGATACTACTTCATCCTTATATACAAAATATTTTCAGTAGTTTACACATTGATTAATATATTTTATTTTACTTATCTATAATTTCTTGGGCACATTCAGTTTGATGACAGACATTATAAATCACAGGAGCGTGTAAATAGACATTACATACACTACATACAACAGTGTTTCTCAAGTCGGTCCTGGAGTCAGGTTTTCAGGACATCTTCAATGAATATGCATGAGATTTGCACAGGATGGAAGCAGTGTGTGCAAATCAATTTCATGCATATTCACTGTGGATATCCTGACAGCCTGACTGGCAAGGAGGTACTTCAGGACTGACTTGGGAAATACTGCACTAAGACATAAGTTCCAAATAACTTTCTTTGTATGCTGTCAATATTCATATGCCTTTCCTTATCATGTTTTTATCTGTATTTTCCTTCTGATTTTGCCTTCCATCTGAACTGTGTTTCCTTTTTCTCGGCCCCATTATCTTTTTCTCTTTGTGCTATCTAACTTACACACACAGCGTCTTCTTGACTAAAGTTCCATCTATTTCATTTGAATTGTAGTTGCCTGGAAACATACAAGTCACATCACAGCAATGATCTGTATTTAGCAGAATAGGATCTGTTTATTTCTCAGCATCTGCTTCCATGGCTGCCATCTGCTTCACATTATTTGTTAATTTCTCCCAGATAGTTTCTTTCTTGCTTATGTGAAAGATGGTTACTTTGTGTGTGTGTGTGCCACTTTCTAAGATGCATTGTAGCACTTGAATGAAAACAATGATAGTCTTTGTTTAGTGAACTGTCGTTAAACACATTTTCATCAGTTTTGCTGGCATTTGTAGCACTGGTGTTGGAATGCTCAGTAGAACTGTTGCTTTCCAAGAACATGCAATGATATAATTAGGCATTTAATCAATAGTTTACTCGGCCATCAATGTCCAGTGTGAGATATTGCATATACTTGTCAAGCACGTTATCGCTTAACGTGAGTGCATAGGAGACAACTTTTCAAAATTCTTGGGGGTGCTAAGCCCAGTGGAAATAACCCCTCCCTAGACACGTACAAGGAATTTTCTCATTATTGGGGGTGCTCAAGCAGCCACAGCACCCACAGAGCTGGCTTCTATGCATGGGTGGCGAAGAGGGACTTTGAAAAAAAGATTGCGTTGGAGGCAAAAACACACAGTAAGAATTTATTTTAGGTATATTAAAAGTAAGAAGTCGGCAAAAGAATCAGTTGGACCGCTAGATGACCAAGGGGTAAAAAGGGTGATCAGGAAAGACAAAGCCACAGCAGAGAGTGGAGGAGTGGCCTAGTAGTTAGTACACCAGTCTTGTAATCCAGAGGTGGCTGGTTCAAATCCCACTGCTGCTTCTTGTGATCTTGGGCAAGTCACTTAACCCTCCATTGCCTCAGGTACAAATTTAGATTGTAAGCTCTCCTGGGACAGAGAAATATCCAGTATACCTGAATGTAACTCACCTTGAGCTAATAGTGAGAAAGATCCAAATAAATAATTTTAAAAACCTTATTTGCTTTGGTCTTCACCAAGGAATATTTGGCAGTGATACCGGTACCAGAAATGGTATTCAAAGCTGATGAGTCGGAGAAACTGAATGAAATCTCTATAAACCTAGAAGATGTAATGGGGCAATTTGACAAATTAAAGAGTAGCAAATCTCCTGGACCAGATGGTATTCATCCCAGCATACTGATAGAATTGAAAAATGAATTGGTGGAACTATTGTTAGTAATATGTAAATTATCTTTAAAATCAAGCATGGTACCAGAAGATTGGAGGGTAGCCCATGTAACACCGATATTTAAAAAAGGTTCCAGAAGGAATCTGGGAAATTATAGATGGGTGAACCTGACGTCAGTGCTGGGCAAAATGGTAGAGACTATTATAAAGAACAAAATTACAGAGCATATTCAAAAGCATGGATTCATGAGACAAAGCCAACATGGATTTAGTGAAGGGAAATCTTGCCTCACCAATCTGTTACGTTTCTTTGAAGGGGTGAACAAACATGTGGATAAAGGCGAGCCGGTTGATATTGTGTATCTGGATTTTCAGAAGGCACTTGACAAAGTACCTCATGAAAGACTCCAGAGGAAATTGGAGAGTCATGGGATGGGAGGTAGTGTCCTATTGTGGATTAAAAACTGGTTAAAGGATAGAAAACAGAGAGTAGGGTTAAATGGTCAGTATTCTCAATGGAAAAGGGTAGATAGTGGGTTCCCCAGGGGTCTGTGCTGGGACCCCTGCTATTTAACATATTTATAAATGATTTAGAGATGGGAGTAACTAGTGAGGTAATTAAATTTGCTGACGACACAAAGTTATTCAAAGTTGTTAAATCACGAGAGGATTGGAAGACTGGGTGTCTAAATGGCAGATGACGTTTAATGTAAGCAAGTGCAAAGTGATGCATGTGGGAAACAGGAACCCGAAATATAGCTACGTAATGAAAGGTTCCATGTTAGGAGTCACCAACCAAGATAGGAATCTCGGTGTTGTTGTTGATGATACGTTGAAATGCTCTGCTCAGTGTGCTGTGGTGGCTAAGAAAGCAAATAGAATGTTAGGTATTATTAGGAAATGAATGGAAAACAAAAGAGAGAATGTTATAATGCCTTTGTATCAGTCCATGGTGCGACCGCACCTCGAATATTGCGTTCAATTCTGGTCACCGCATCTCAAAAAAGATATAGTGGAATTAGAAAAGGTACAGAGAAGGGCAACAAAAATGATAAAGGGGATGGGACGACGTCCTTATGAGGAAAGGCTGAAGCATCTAGAGCTCTTCAGCTTGGAGAAGAGACGAGTGAGGGGAGATACGATAGAGGTCTATAAAATAATGAGTGGAGTGGAACAGGTAGACGTGAATAATTTGTTTACTCTTTCAAAAAATACTAGGACTAGGGCGCATGCAATGAAGCTACAAAGTAGTAAATTTAAAATGAATCGGAGAAACTTTTTCTTCACTCAGCATGTAATTAAACTCTGGAATTTGTTGCCAGAGAATGTGGAAAAAGGCGGTTAGCTTAGTGGGATTTTAGAAAAGGGTCTGGACTACTTCCTAAAGGAAAAGTCCATAGACCATTATTAAATTGACATGGGAAAATCCACTGCTTATTTCTGGGATAAGCATCATAAAATGTATTGAGCTTTTCTGGGATCTTGCCAGGAATTTGTGACCTGGATTGGCCACTGTTGGAAACAGGATACTGGGCTTGATGAACCTTTGGTCTGTCCCAGTGTGGCAATACTTATGTCTTTTTGCCTTCTCTCCACCTCTCTCAAATAGCAACCTGTTTGAAATACATAATGGGCTAGATTCTATATATGGCACATGGATTTCCTTGTGGAAATCAAAGCGTATTCTATAAAATATGCTTTAATTTAGGATATGTTATAGAATACGCTGAGTGCTGCTCCACATGACTAAATGTAGTCGTGGATATTTATAGCAAGTAAAACCTGGTATAAATCCTGACACCTATATTAGGAGTGGATGTATTTTACAAGAACATGCATAGTTTTTAAAAACTCCCATGACCCGCCATTCCACGTACATAACATGTCCACTTTTAAACTATGGGACTTAGAATTTTCGCACACCACATTATAGAATATGCTTATCAAGTAGTGAATGTGAATTCTAATTAATGCCAATTAGTGCTGTTAATTGCTTGTTAACATCCAATTATCAGTGCTGATTGGCTTGTTAACTAATTAAGTTATGCACATTGTTATGGAATACGCTTTGATTTCCCAACAGAAATCCAGGCACAATATACAGAATCCAGTGCAATACGGCCGCAGTCAAAATTAGCCTCAGATATTCAATGCCGGGGCCATGTCCGGGCACAAGTATTGAATATCCGGGGATAATAACAGTTGTTCTGGCTGCTGGATCTTATGCAGGTCCTGGCTGATATTGAGCCGAGACTTGCATGAGACACTTACAGTATGTGGGTTCCAACTGAATATTGTCCAGGACCTGCAAAAGGGATGCAGATGCCCTCTGCTCCCCTGATTCCTCCCCCTCCGGCTATCCCCTGGGAACTAGTCAGGAATATTCAGTGGGGGAAAGCAAGAATTAAGAATGCAAAATATGCAAGACACAGGTATGGGTTGGCTATATCAAACTCTCAAGAAGCAAAATCCTTTATCTAGTCTTTTCATGGTGTTGAATAGTGCTATCCATGAAATGGAAGCAGATGAGGTGGAGTCTAGTTGAAGAAGGGATATGCCTTTCAACATATCCCCTACGTGTTCAGATGAAAAACCATGGCCAGTTTTCCAGGATTGAGTAGAAGGTTGTGAAGTCATTTTATTATTCCCTGGTGTATAGAATCCACTAAAAAATAGTTAGAGGGATAGGATCCACAAATCGCTAGACTATACTTAAATATAAGATCCCTGATAAATGGTAGTAGGGTCTGAGAAACTTCCTGCCATAATTTTTCAAGAGGAAAACAGCCTCAAAGAGCTCATGGATATCTTATATCTATAGAGCTTAATCGGATCTAGCTGATCCTCTCTTCATCATTGGCCTTGTCTAGCACATTGCCCACCAAGTAGGTGCCTGGCCCACCCAGGGGAACTGGTGAGACCAGCATTCCAGCAGCATCAGCTGGTGTGGTCCCTGGTCAACTCTGTGGGCAGAAAGGAGGGGGGGGGTCATCATCCCCTTTCTCTGCCTGCAACAGCTGCTGCTGTGTGACCTCTGGCAGGGGCTGTCTTTGTGGCAGTGGGAAGTTGTGCAGCATGCAGCAGGCCATGAATATCTTGGCAACCTTTTCTGGTAGAGGAACTCTATTCTGGAATAGTCCAGACATCTGAATCTGTTTTTTAGCTGGCCAAAGGTGCACTCAATGATAGTGCGGGTGTTCTTGTGGCTTTTGTTACATTCTTCCTCTGTCTCATTTTGGGTGTGGACAATGGGAGTCATTAGCCAGGCTTGCTGGGGATAGCCTCTATCAACTGTGTGGGGAGCAGGATTCACAGACATGGGTATGTATTTGTACATGGACCTTGTAGAGTGAGGGCCATGGGTGTAAATACTGGTGGCATCTTGAGGGAGGTAGGGTGGTGATGTAAGGGGGGAAGTGGGTATGGGTTCAGGAATCCTAGTACTGCTTACCTAGGAGCCAGCTGCCAGTGATCTCCCCTCAGTCAAACTTCCAGAATGCTCCAGGATATATGCATCACATTGTAGGAGGACCCCAGGTAGTGAGCACACACATCCACAGTCTCCCCCTGGGCATCATACATGACCTGCATGTTCATGGAGTGGTATGATTTTTTGTTCCTATAGGTCTCCTCATGTGCCCGGCGGGGGAGGGGGAGTCTGAGTCCGAAGTGTGTGCAGTCGATGATGCCGATGATTGAGAGTACTACTACTACTACTTATCATTTCTATAGCGCTACAAGGCATACGCAGCGCTGTACACCATACACAAAAGACAGTCCCTGCTCAAAGAGCTTACAATCTAGATAAGACAGGTAAACAGACAAAACAATTAAGAGTAAGGGAATACAAACAGAACAGTAAGGGTAAAGTTTCGCAGAAGTCAAAAGCTTTCTGAAAATCTATATACACTACATCAATAGGCTCACCTCCATCCACATGTCTATTCATGCCCTCAAGAAGTGAAGCAAACCGGCGAGGCAAGACTCCCCCTGGCCAAACTGGTCTATGGCATAGAACTCAGCCATGTTGTTTTGGAGGGCCTGGGCGGTAATGGGAAAGGTAAAGTAGTGTGAAGTGTGGGTGAAGAAGGCATCGAGAAACTGGCCAAAACAGTTGGAGATGGCAGGCTGGGTGAGGCCTGCATTCACTGCTAGCACTGACTGAAAAGTTTTGGTGGCAAGAAAGGCAAGGGAGGCAATGACCTTATGGTGGACTGGCATTAGATTATTCCTGCATGTCCTGGCTGGAGGAGGGATTGCAGCTGGTCACAGAGGTCCTGTATGGCAGCCCTTTCAGAGCGGTACCTAGTATGGCATTACTGGTCAGTGAGGTCCATGAAGCGGGTTCTGAGCTTAAATACTCTAAGATTTGGGAATCTCCTCCTGGGCCTCCCCTCCAAGCTCTCATCCACATCTACCAAAGCGTCAGCCACAATAACATTCAGCGCATCCATGATTAACGTGCAGGTGTCCCACTCACTAAGCCCAGTAACACCACTGTGCATTCCTAAACCTACTGCACCCAGTGAGACCCAGCAGCAGCACCCAGCACTCACTCTCTCAGCATCAGCCAAAAGTCCTCACACAAACAGCAGCAACACAAAGCACAGTGACAAACTGGGAGTGGAGAAACGGAAGAAAAATGAGACACAAAAGACAAGCAGGTAGGGGGTTTGAATGGGAGGTGTGGGGGTTTGGGGACAGTGAGGGTTTGGTAAGGGAAGGGGGTGAGATACAGAGCAAGGGATGGGTGTGGCTGGGGGGCTGGCAGGTGTGGGCAAGGACTTGAGTAGGTGAGACACAAAAGAGGCAAGGCAAGAAATGTGACAGTCAAAAGGTTCAGACAGAGGCAAACAGAGGAAAAAGACAACTCAGCAACTCTTCACAAACCAACAGTTCCACCTGACCACTCTCCAACTTAGCAAATTCACAAATGGGTCCAAAGACAGCTTTGCTTTTGAGCTAGTCATATATCTTTGATTAAGTGTACGAAGAACTTGCCTTTAGTTTAGCCACCCATTTATTTATCCCAACTGACTCTACACCACACATTTTGTCCTTATCTATATATCTGCATTTGGTCCCTCAGCTATTTGGTAAGTTGTATTGTAGAAAAGCATTAGTATCGTAGCAATGTTCCATCACTATTATGCTTGCATCATATTATGTCTCTGTTATTTGAATTTCAGTGCAGATAAATGTGTATATTTTTGATCTTATTTCATGGTAGTCTTATTATTAGGTATCAATTTGATGTTTATAAGTTTTCCTCTTTCATTGTATTTATGTTTATACTTGTACATTTTACTATTGTTATGCTGTCAACAAAATTGCAAGTTTGATGTTAAACTGTACCTACTGTTCACCACCTTGGGTGAATCTCTTCATAAAGGCAGTTAATAAATCCCAATAAATAAATAAATAGTCACTTTTAAAGCAGGTCTAATTCAAAACATTTTTCTTTCTGGCACAAGGAAATAATTTTGCTATCTATTATCACAAAAAAAGTACATCATATAACACTGTCCTTCTCACGCCCCCGAAACACCCACTCTCAAAACACTTTTCTCTGGGCAAATATCAGACTTATACTTGTTTTTATTTGTTTGTTTGATTATATGGTTTAAATTTTTTTTTGTGTATGAGAAACACATTCATCTGCCCTTTGTTCCATTTGTGTTTTTTTTTTCTTTTGAAAATGAGCCCTTAAAGTATTTAACTTGACTAAGCATATACAATTCTGAAATGTCAGTATACTGATGTAGTCTTCTCACAGGACCACAAACCCAAGATTTGCCAACATTGTTTCTGAGAAAATGTTTGAAATTTGACCATTTAAGAGGAAGCAACAAAGCTATGTTAAAATAGATGAATTCACCCTGTCTGATAATATCCTTCATCTGCCTTCTGTAGTATAAGCAATGGATGACATAACTTATATAACTACAAAAATAATATCCCTTGTTGTATCTGATAAATTTGTTTTTAAAGTTGGGAGGAAAAACCTCAAATCATAAAGGAACACTCCTTCGTTGATGACACCAACATTAGGGAGGACCTTTAAATCATCACGGGTAAAAAACCTCCTTCTGTTTTTTGTTTACAAAATAATATTGGCTTTTGCGCCTTTACTTTAATATATTCAAAATAACAATAACCGTCTATTTAAAATAGTACGGGATAGTTGCACTTATCTTTTTAATCTATAGTTGATTGGACACCTCCCATGGCCCGACTTTGGCCTCAGTTTCGAATCCTTCCTCAGGGTACCGTGGTGTCCAACTGATCAAATCTGCAGGAAAAGTGCAAAAAAATTTCAGCTTGATTTTTCAATAACAAGGCTCTACAAACGTACTTTTAGCTTCTTCGTCCTTACAAAGTGCTTTGAATCTCGGTCTGCTTACGCTAACACAGCGATTCTTAAGATGGCTGCGGTTTATATAGTGCTGACGTCAGACACCTACATACTACGCCCCTCCTTTCCGATGTCAATCACAAATGATCTTTAATAATCTCAGACTACAGTTCTTTCAAAAAACTTACATAACATTAGCTGGCTTGAAAGCAGGAATTCCCAGAGACATGTTTAAGTCTGACGAGGAAAACATTTGACAAATATGAATGCTATTTTACTCTTCTCAGTCATCCATAGAAATAGCAGGTGTGAAGTACTGGGATGCTTTTAGTATATGTACAATATGCTGATAAAATAAGCATATTGGCGATCAGTTATTTGGTGACTTCCATCATCAGAAAAGATCCTTCTTATAATCTGCCATCTTTCTTCCTCCTCTAAAATATTGAAGATATTGCTCTATTCTGTTCTGTCTCCTACATTTCTATTGGATGACAGAATGCAAGGCTCCGAGTTCATGTGCTATTCTTTCTAGAACTAAAAGGGCCTCAAACCTCCGTCATGACTTGCAATTTTATTTATACATACTAAGATCAATGTTTGAAAGTACTTATGAAGTTGGCAGTGGCACCAACCACATAAATGCTTTTTTTTAAAAAAATAATATGGGCCACTTACATAGCTAACACCAGCCATTTAGATTGGCCTAGTGGTTAGTGGAGTGGCCTAGTGGTTAGAGTGGTGGACTTTGGTCTTGGGGAACTGGGTTTGATTCCCACTGTAGGCATAGGCAGCTCCTTGTGACTCTGGGCAAGTCACTTAACCCTCCATTGTCCCAGGTACAAATAAGTACCTGTATATAATATGTAAGCCGTATTGAACCTGGGAAAGCGTGGGGTACAAATGTAAGAAAAGAAAGAAAAGATTATACATTTATAAAAGAGATGTAATTAGGGGTGTTCTAGAACTGGCTACAATGTTATCCTTTTAAACAGCAATATTCCAA
Organism: Microcaecilia unicolor; assembly: GCF_901765095.1. Classification (NCBI taxonomy): domain Eukaryota; kingdom Metazoa; phylum Chordata; class Amphibia; order Gymnophiona; family Siphonopidae; genus Microcaecilia; species Microcaecilia unicolor. Next base: position 148,276,511 of record NC_044031.1, on the reverse strand, counting down.
GTCACTTAACCCTCCATTGCCCCATGTAAGCCGCATTGAGCCTGCCATGAGTGGGAAAGCGTGGGGTACAAATGTAACAAAAAAAAAAAAACCTCCAAAAGGATAACTTATCAATGTAAGCGACACTACAAAACTAGCATGAATGAAATTACACTGATATCTTATCCACTTAACTTTGCCCTGGATTTCCAATGGTGTCACTTACATGGATGATTCCACTCAAAATCTAAATAAATATGCAGTTAATCTCCTACTGAAAGTGAATTAATTTTAGTTATTTGAAATATCGGATTATAGCTTCTATTTAAAAAGCATTTCCACATGCAAATAGCAGTATATAGGTATAGACTGCATACATGTGTAGTGATCTTAAAGAGCTGATATTTATATGTTGAGATCCCAAAGGCAATACATGTTTAAATGGAAAAATATCCCTGTCAGCTTTTACACCAGCTCAGAGACATATGTAGAATTTATAAAGTGCTAGTTTCAGCTAGGACTTTGTGCAAGTACTTGAAAGCATCATTTCCTGGAGGAACAGCATAATGGTTAGCACCCTGGGCTAAGAACCACAGGTACCAGGTTCAATTCCTACAGCAGCTCCTTCTAACCCTGGACAAGTCATTTAACCCTACATTTCCTCAGGTACCAAAACTTAGATTATGTACCAATAAGGGCAGAAAAAGTAACTGTATCTAATGTGTAAATTGTTTTGATTGTACCACTGAAATGTGGTTTATCAAGAATCTATTTCGAAAATAAAACTAATTTGTGATACTTACATATATAGGTTTGTAAAATGAGGCAGCTATACTTGGAAGCTGCCAGGTTCATGCTGTTCATTGTTCCCACATGTATATTTCTAAAATGGATGCTCCTCCTTTACATGCTGGCAAATACGTGAATTCCTGCAGGAATTGTGCATGTTCTAACCTGGACATCTCAAGTTCAATCTCTACATTCAATGTGAAATGAGCTTTTACATGTATCAAGAGATTCATGTTTAAAACATTATTTCTTTATTTTTAGATTTTTAAACACGACAATCACAACCTAATGTGTGACAAAAGAAATAAATGAAGGAAATTGAAATCTCACAACATATCATTTAAAGAAGTCTGTCCACAAATACAGGGGCCCTTTTACTAAGCCATGTAGGTGCATACACAAGTCCTACGTGCATCAATTTTGAACTACCGCGTAGCCTGGGCAGTAATTTCATTTTCTACACACACTCACTATGTGCCCTGGAAACTTTCTGGTGCACAGCGCTAACTGGGCAGTAATCAGCATTGCATGTGCACAGACAATTACTGCCCGGTTAACACGTGAGACTTTACCATTAGGTCAATGGGTAGTGGTAAGGTCTCAAGCCCAAAATGGATGCGCCCCAATTTTTATTTTGCCGCACATTCATTTTCGGCTAAAAAAAGGCATTTTTTTTTAGGTATGATAAAAAATTAACCTGCGCACATCCAATACACGTGTCTACACCAGCACAGGCCACTTTTCGGTGCACCTTAGTAAAAGGACCTCACAATGAATAAGAAAAAACAATTCCAAGAAAAAAAGGAAAATTTTAAATTTAAGGTGAAATGCACATATCAAAAACTACAGCCTGCCTCAATACCTATTCCTAGGAAGTGCTAATTCAATTTGAACTTTAAATTCCTCTTTAGAGATTAGAAATTACTTTTAGGGTAAAAAAAAAACGATAGGATTTACCTTCAAAAGTAACAAAACAATTGCAAGGAAATGTCAACAAATAAGTGGCACCCAATGCCAGGACCCTAGGCTTAAGTTTAAGAAGTCTTGATATCTCTTCTGAGTTGCTCTTGATAAGTCAAGAAACATATGTATCTTCATAATATCATTCATAATATCTGAACTATATCTGGAGAACAGTATTTCTATCAGGCTCAAGGGCAAAAGTGGCCAACAAGGTAGTCCTCTGAGTTGTCACTTCAAATGATGATATTAGAAAATCAGTCAAGGTTAATAGATTTGGACCTTTATCAGCAGTTAGCGCATCTGGGTTTAAAAAAAAGGTTTGGACAAGTTCCTGGAGGAAAAGCCCATAGTCTTCTATTGAGACAGACATGGGGAAGCCACTGCTTGCCCTAAGTTTGGTAGCATGGAATCTTACTACTATTTGGATTTCTGTCAGGTACTTGTGACCTAGACTGGCCACTGTTAGAAGCAGGATATTGGGCTAGAGGACCATTGGTCTGACCCAGTATGGCTATTCTATGTTCCTTTCCTGTTGTTCTACGACTCCACTTGTAGATCCTCCAGCTAATAGGAGGTATTGCCCTCTCACTCAAGGTGGATTTGCTTTAGCTAGTATACCCAATATTTCCCTCATGTATTTACATAACATAATCATCAGAGAAATGTGGTGATTTGAGAAAGTTTAAAAAACGTAAGTTGTTCCTTCTCAATTGTTTCTCCAAACATTCCTGTTTATGATGAAGAAAAGTCTTATCACTTAACAGTAACCCCGCTCCCCCTTGTATCTCTTGTAGGGTAATTACTTTATTGTCCACTGCTCCATTTTCCCTGATTGCTGTTCCACTACTTGTGACAGAGCCCCAGCTGTCTCAGTAAGAGTAGCAATATCATTCACTAATTTAATGGCAAAGAATTGAATAACAGAGTTCAAATCGTGTACCATGTCCCAGGTTGACTGTAAAATCATAATAGCAGGTTTTGAATCATCCCCAGACCCACATTGAAAGTTGTACCACCAACTCTTTCACCTAGCAGTCTCATGTCTGCCGATGCAGATGGAACTCCTTATGAGAGGGTTGTAAGCCACAATAGGCTGCTGCTCCTGCAGAGCTCTCCATGCCTCAGTCTCTATGTTGCCAGACACCAGCTTCTCTCTATTGCCACCTTCAGATCCATGGATGTCATTGTGGCAGCAAAGGAACATTCATGTTATCAAAAATGTCCATACAGATGTCTGTGTGGACTGTAGGAGTAGCCTAATAGAACAGTAGGCTGAGAACTGGGGGATCCGGGTTCAAATCCAACTGCAGCTATTTATGATTAAACTATAAGCCCTCCAGGGACAGAAAAATACCTACTGTACATTACCTAAATATGCACCACCAGAGTAGCACAGGAGCCCTTACCACCACCTCAATGGGTGGCAGTAAGTGCTTCCACCTGAAATGAGTACACGGCAACTGCTTCACTTGCCACACATCCATTTCTTAAAAAAAAAAAAAAAACACCTTGCCTTTTACCAACTGCAGTAAAAGGGGGCCTTGGCATGCTTCAAAAACACACACCAATGCCAACGCAGGCCCCTTTTTGCCACATCTTCGTAAAAGGACCCCTTAACCGGTTAGCACTGAATATCAGCTTAACCGGTTAACATAACTGAATCTGAATATTTAATGTCAGTCTCCAAATACGGCCCAGCACTGAATATCTGGGGTCAGTGACAGCAGTGGCAGCTAATTGTGCTGCCTGCTGCCAGTTGAATATTGGGGCGACAGTGATTTATAGCTGCTCCCTTGCATATGTAGATTTCTAAAACATGCTCATTTGTGCCAGCCATTTATAATTACAGCTTGTGATGCTACTTAGTGACATATACATGTAGGTTTGCAAAATGGAAGGCATAGATGTATAACTTAAACATGTAAATGGTGAAATACCAACTTGTATCTATAAGTTACACATACAAGATACACAGTTTTTCAATGTTTGTCTTTGCAAAATGGCTGCTCCCACTGCATGTGCAGACAAATACACATATATTCCTGCATATATTTTAGAAAAGACTCTAGATAGACAAATCCTTCTTAAATACGACTAGAACTGTACATATCCTGATGCAGACATATCAATTCCAACTTCTATGTTTTAACTAAGGGGCCCTTTTACTAAGTCACGTAAGTGTCTATGCACGCCCAACTTGCGCCAAAATAGAGTTACCACTAGACTACCATGTGGCTCTTATGGTAATTTCATTTTTGGTGCACATCTGATACACACATCCAAAATTATTTTCGGATACCCGTACTGGGCGCGCACCAAGTGGCATTTGATGTGCGTAGATCATTACCACCTTGTACCGCATGAGACTTTACCGCTAGGTCAATGAATGGCAGTAAGATCTCAGTCCCAAAATGGACGCGCGTCAATTTTCATTTTGCTGCACGTCCATTTTCGGCAAAAATTTTTTTTTAAAAAAGGCATTTTTTGCAGGTGCGCTGAAAAATGATTCTGAGCGTGCCCAAAACATGAGTCTACACAACCGCAGGCCATTTTTCAGCACACCTTAGTAAAAGGACCCCTAAATGAGGCTGAGAATGCACAAATTATGACTCTACTCATGATCTGCCCAAACTCCGCCTCTCAATATGCATGCTTTTCAAAACACAAACTCATATGCACGTAACCCCAGAGATAAGAGGGTAAGAAAGTAGTATAAGTGACAGGCACAGATATTTACACCAGTCCTAGGGCAGATATAAAAATGTATATGCCAAGATTTGTCATATACAGTGGGGGAAATAAGTATTTGATCCCTTGCTGATTTTGTAAGTTTGCCCACTGACAAAGACATGAGCAGCCCATAATTGAAGGGTAGGTTATTGGTAACAGTGAGAGATAGCACATCACAAATTAAATCCGGAAAATCACATTGTGGAAAGTATATGAATTTATTTGCATTCTGCAGAGGGAAATAAGTATTTAATCCCTCTGGCAAACAAGACCTAATACTTGGTGGCAAAACCCTTGTTGGCAAGCACAGCGGTCAGACGTCTTCTGTAGTTGATGATGAGGTTTGCACACATGTCAGGAGGAATTTTGGTCCACTCCTCTTTGCAGATCATCTCTAAATCATTAAGAGTTCTGGGCTGTCGCTTGGCAACTCGCAGCTTCAGCTCCCTCCATAAGTTTTCAATGGGATTAAGGTCTGGTGACTGGCTAGGCCACTCCATGACCCTAATGTGCTTCTTCCTGAGCCACTCCTTTGTTGCCTTGGCTGTATGTTTTGGGTCATTGTCGTGCTGGAAGACCCAGCCACGACCCATTTTTAAGGCCCTGGCGGAGGGAAGGAGGTTGTCACTCAGAATTGTACGGTACATGGCCCCATCCATTCTCCCATTGATGCGGTGAAGTAGTCCTGTGCCCTTAGCAGAGAAACACCCCCAAAACATAACATTTCCACCTCCATGCTTGACAGTGGGGACGGTGTTCTTTGGGTCATAGGCAGCATTTCTCTTCCTCCAAACATGGCGAGTTGAGTTCATGCCAAAGAGCTCAATTTTTGTCTCATCTGACCACAGCACCTTCTCCCAATCACTCTCGGCATCATCCAGGTGTTCACTGGCAAACTTCAGACGGGCCGTCACATGTGCCTTCCGGAGCAGGGGGACCTTGCGGGCACTGCAGGATTGCAATCCGTTATGTCGTAATGTGTTACCAATGGTTTTCGTGGTGACAGTGGTCCCAGCTGCCTTGAGATCATTGACAAGTTCCCCCCTTGTAGTTGTAGGCTGATTTCTAACCTTCCTCATGATCAAGGATACCCCACGAGGTGAGATTTTGCGTGGAGCCCCAGATCTTTGTCGATTGACAGTCATTTTGTACTTCTTCCATTTTCTTACTATGGCACCAACAGTTGTCTCCTTCTCGCCCAGCGTCTTACTGATGGTTTTGTAGCCCATTCCAGCCTTGTGCAGGTGTATGATCTTGTCCCTGACATCCTTAGACAGCTCCTTGCTCTTGGCCATTTTGTAGAGGTTAGAGTCTGACTGATTCACTGAGTCTGTGGACAGGTGTCTTTCATACAGGTGACCATTGCCGACAGCTGTCTGTCATGCAGGTAACGAGTTGATTTGGAGCATCTACCTGGTCTGTAGGGGCCAGATCTCTTACTGGTTGGTGGGGGATCAAATACTTATTTCCCTCTGCAGAATGCAAATAAATTCATATACTTTCCACAATGTGATTTTCCGGATTTAATTTGTGATGTGCTATCTCTCACTGTTACCAATAACCTACCTTTCAATTATGGGCTGCTCATGTCTTTGTCAGTGGGCAAACTTACAAAATCAGCAAGGGATCAAATACTTATTTCCCCCACTGTATGTTCATAAATTATAGCATTTGACCAACTTTGAAGATAATTATGTGTTCAGCCCACAATCTGTCCAAGCTCCACCATGCATGTGCCTGCTTTTGCAAAGTGTGCATCATGGTGCATACTTTTCCTCTAATTGGTATTCTGTAAGGGGTCTGTGGAGAAATGATCAAAATAACCCAAAGTGGTGCATAGCTTTAGTGCTTAAAGTGTGCATCATAGATGGGAAGGACATAGGACACATTACAGAACATTTTGTTTTAATTTTGACAAGATGAAATGGACATGATGAATCCAAAGCACATACACACATAGACAAAGGATTCAGGTAATTTAATTTTTATGATGTGCTGGAACAACAGGTTGAAAGGACAGCGGGAGATGCAATTTGCAAGCATCTATTTTCAAGACAGTTATGATTTAATTGCTTACAACTCTACAAAGCATCTGTATAAGTTTTCAATTTGCCTTAATCTCTTTGTAATTATTATTTTATATATACAGGAGTGAAGGAACTGCTTATCGTTATAGAAAAGTCCAGGCACTGGAAAGTCAGAGCTACTACAGCAAGTTTATCTGACACTACAACATCAAAGAGGTTAAAACAGGCTAAGCAGCTTTTAAGTAAAGAGCAATGATTTGCTAAACTAAACAGACAGCTCAGAAATGTCTTTTTCCTCTTCTCCTGGTAGGTTCCTCTGTGGAAGAACTATGAGTTTTTATTTCAGCAGGGGCATGCTGAGAGAACAGCTAACATTTTCTATAATGATGTAATTTATAGTGGAAGATGTGTCCCCCATCCCCAAGCAAATCACAAGTGTTCTCATCTTGGCATTATGGTTTTGATTCACCCAAAATCCAGAATTAGCAAAGCCTGTGACATAAAGATATCCACCATGTAGGCAAATAAAATTAATCACATTCTGCATAATACAAGAACGTGGCCCAGATACTATCAGACTTATTTTCGATCTTGAGTAGAGAGATGTGTTAGCCGTGTTAGTCCACTTCTAAAGCCAGTCAATAGAAATAGAATAAAATAAAACAGAAAATAAAATAAGATGATACCTTTTTTATTGGACTAACAATACATTTTTTGATTAGTTTTCGAAGGTAGCCCTTCTTCGTCTGATCTAACAAAGAAGGGCTACATTCGAAAGCTAATCAAAAAATGTATTAAGTTAGTCCAATAAAAAAGGTATCATCTTATTTTCCTTTCTATGTTTTATTTTATTCTATTTCTATTGACAGGCTTATTTTCGAAACAGAAGGACGCCCATCTTTCAACACAAATCGAAAGATGGGTGACCTTCTCCCAGGGTCGCTCAAATCGGCATAATCGAAAGCCAATTTTGGGTGTGCCCAACTGCTTTCCGTCACGGGGACAACCAAAGTTCCCGGGGGTGTGTCAGATGCATAGCGAAGGTGGGACTTGGGTGTGCCTAACACATAAGTACATAAGTATTGCCATACTGGGAAAGACCAAAGGTCCATCGAGCCCAGCATCCTTTTTCCAACAGTGGCCAATCCAGGTCACAAATACCTGGCAAGATCCCGCAGTACTGAAACAGTACTAGTTACACTCATGACTAAATTCAAACAAATGATTGCAACTGGAAAGAACATATTACTCCTACAATTTGACATGTCAAGCGCCTTTGACATGGTTGATCACGGAATACTATTACACATCCTTGAGTACTTCGGAATTGGAGGTAATGTTCTCAACTGGTTCAAGGAATTCCTAACCACACGATCATACCAAGTGACATCTAACTCGACTACTTCAGCCTCATGGATACCTGAATACGGAGTTCCACAGGGATTCCCCCTCTCACCGACTCTATTCAACTATACCCTTGGCCAAACTATTATCAAACCAAAACCTCAACCCATATATATACGCAGATGACGTAATGATCTACATCCCATTTAAACAAGATCTAAAGGAAATCTCCAATGAAATCAACGAAAGTCAACATATCATGCACTCATGGGCGGATGCATTTAAGCAAAAACTTAACGCAGAAAATAAATGCCTAATACTCACCTCACAACATAACACGAACAAATTCACTACCATCAATATACTAAATCTGAACCTGCCAATTTCAAACACCCTAAAAATTCTTGGAGTTACCATCGATCAACACCTAACACTGGAAAGTCACGCGAAAAATACAACCAAAAAGATGTTCCATTCAATGTGGAAATTAAAAAGAGTAAGACCTTTCTTCCCAAGAACCATTTTCCGTAACCTTGTACAATCAATGGTGCTCAGCCATCTAGACTATTGCAATGCACTCTACGCCGGCTGCAAAGAGAAAATAATCAAGAAACTTCAGACAGCCCAGAACAGTGCAGCAAGACTCATATTCGGTAAAACAAAATATGAAAGTGCTAAACCCCTACGAGAAAAGCTACACTGGCTCCCACTGAAAGAACGCATCACGTTCAAAATATGCACTCTAGTTCACAAAATCATTCACGGAGATGCACCAGCCTACATGTCAGACTTAATAGACCTACCACCCAGGAATGCTAAAAGATCATCCCGCACATTCCTTAATCTGCACTTCCCCAACTGCAAAGGCCTAAAATACAAACTAATGCATGCGTCTAGCTTTACCTACCTGAGCACACAGCTATGGAACACATTATTGTGCAACCTAAAAACGATCTACGAACTAACTTCCGCAAACTACTGAAGACCCATCTCTTTTACAAAGCGTACCACAAAGAGTAACAAATATGAACATATATAACTCCTCCATATATATTCAGAACAGTCTTACTATATTTACTTGTTATACTATCATGTCTCTTATTATAATGTTACCCAAGATCCTTCTGTACCAGTAATTGTATATTTTCTAACTGTATTTCCACTTATCACGGTGTATTGTAAGCCACATTGAGCCTGTAAAGAGGTGGGAAAATGTGGGATACAAATGCAATAAATAATAAATAAATTTTCATCTCCACCACATCCTCTGGGAGGGCATTCCAGGTATCCACCACCCTCTCTGTGAAAAAAGTACTTCCTAACATTACTCCTAAGTCTACCACCCTGCAATCTTAATTCAGACCTATATCTCATCCGTACCTGAAAACCCAACTGGTTCAGGTAGACAGAAAAAGTTTCAGAGCCACTGCTTCAGGCAGCCCTATAGACAGTGATCTGCTCTATTTACCATAAAGCAACTGAGTATACACCCCTTGCAAATAGTGCTGCATGGGAGGTAGAAGGTAAGAACACAAAACACAGCTGTGTTTCTATAAGAAAAATAAACAAAAGATTAGCCCTTGTGACACAGTGTAGGGCTAAAAATACATTATTCAAACATTATTAAGCATTAGAACTCATATGACTTCACCATGAAGGACAACACCTCATTTGCCTTTTATTCTCACTCTGCCACAGTGGAAGTTTGTGCAACACAGTGGCATAGAGGTTGAGTTTTGCCTCTCTTCAGTGCTTTTTGTTCAGATTTTTTAATGATATGGAATAAAGTATTTGTAGTTCCATACCTCGGCATCAGAACCTAAGCCTATATTTATTTTCATGGATTCTGTTTGAATCTGGCAACATGCTGTGCTTTTTAACCCTACAGCCCAAGGCTGCACATCTGGTTTTCTGCAGTGGAGGCACCTAATAAGTATGTTTTCAGTAACATTTGCAATCTGAGCAATTCCATGAAGAACTATGAATTCTTAAGAGCTATATGTATTCTAGGTAGAAGGATATATAATTGTAGGCTGTAAATGCACAAAAATAATCCAGACTCGTAGATCTGATTGACCTGTTCCAAATATCTGTGGGGCTTTTTTACTAAACCACATAGGCGCCTACGCACGCCCAATGCACGTCAATTTGGAATTATCGTCCAACTACCATGTGGCCCAGGCGGTAATTTCAATTTTTACGCATGTCCCCTATGCGCGCCGGAAAATACTTTTTCTTTTCTGGTGTGCAGTGCTACCAGGCGGTAAAAGACATTCTATATATGCAGACCTTTACTCCCAGGTTAACGTGTAAGACCTAAGTCAATAGGTGGTGGTAAGCTGTCAGACCCAAAATGGGCGTGCGCCAATTTTCATTTTGCCGCATGTCCATTTTCGGTCAAAAATTTAAAAAGGCATTTTTTACAGATGCGCTGAAAAATGATTCTGCGTGCTTCCAAAACACGCGCCTACACTACCTCAGGCCATTTTTCAGCACACCTTAGTAAAAGGACCCCTGTGTTTGTAAACCATTTCATGTGGCCAGAGATTTATGTCTCGATCATGACTCAAAGATAACTGAGCAGGGTGACTAGTCAAATCTTTCAAATTATCAACCTCTTCCCAAAATCCTATATATGGTACTCAAAATTGCACCGGAAAATTTGGGCAGGCAACCAATATATGTGTGCTATTTTATTGAGTAATGAGCCAATTTGCACAGATAATTTGGCATTAATTGGCAACGATTTGGATTTATGCGCGCATCTTGCTAAGCACTGTTCTATAAAGATACATGCATAAATCTCTTAGCATGTAACTGAAAAGGGAGCATGGACAGGTCAAGAGTATTCACTAAAGATGTGCACAGTATTGTAGAATTTAGGGGTCCACACCTAATTTAGGGGCTCTTTTACTAAGCCGTGTAAGTGTCTATGTGCGCCCAACGTATGCCAAAATGGACTTACCTCCTGGTTACTGTGTGGCTCTTGCAGTAATTTCATTTTTAGTGTGCATCCAATACGCATGTCCAAAAAAAATCATTTTTATTTTCTGGCGCGTGTCTGCTCCGCGTGCCAAGTGGCATTTGACATGTATAGATCATTACCGCCTGGTTACCACCTGACACTTTACCGCTAGGTCAATGGCTGGTGGTAAGGTCTCAGACCCAAAATGGACACGCGCCAATTTTGATTTTGACGCATGTCCATTTCTGGCAAAAATTTTAAAACAGGCATTTTTTGCACGCCCGCTGAAAAATGGATCTGTGCGTGCCCAAAACACGTGCCTACACTACTGCAGGCCATTTTTCAGTGCACCTTAGCAAAAGGATCCCTTAGTCACAAAGATTTGTACCACGTTTCAGTTGGTGTAAAAAAATCCTCATGCCCATGCTATGCCCTATTCTATAAAGGGCACCCAACTCGAAGCACTGTTTATAGAACGTTTAGCCCTCTTTTTGCAGCACCCAAACTTGGGCGCCATTTATACAATCTGGCCTTTTATGTACTTGTCTTAGGGATCCTTTTACTAAGGTGCACTGAAAAATGGCCTGCGCTGTTTAGGCGCATGTATTGGATGCATGCAGATCCATTTTTCAGCATGCCTGCAAAAAAGGCCTTTTTTGGCCAAAAATGGATGTGCAGCAAAATAAAAATTGGTGTGTGTCAATTTTGGGCCTGAGGCCTTACTGCCACCCATTGATTTAGCAGTAAGGTCTCACATGTTAACCGGGCGGTAATCGTCAGCGCACATACACTGCCGATTACCACCCGGTTAGCGCCACGTGTTAGAAAATAAAAAATATTTTTCGATGCGCATAACGGACATGCATAAAAAATGGAATTATCACCCGGGGCTTGTGGTAGCTGGGCGGTAGTTCTCAATTGACATGTGTTGGACGCACATAGGCACCTACGTGCCTTAATAAAAGGGCCTCTTAATCCTTAATATTTGGAGGTAATTTTATAAAACCTTTCTTACATTTATTACAGATAGAAATTATTTTTTAAAACTATTTATTGGTGTATGTGCATAAAAACTAACCACACAGAAATTCTGCTTTCCACTGTTTAAAAAAACTATTTCTATTTGTTGGGGTCATTGTTTAGGAGGAGCAGAGGTGGCTTAGGTATGACTGATGAGGCTATTTTATAAAACACTCAGATATGCAGATAACAAGGTACCAGAAACATAGCTGCTAAGGTGCCACTATAAATAGGATCCCAGAACTAGCCCCAGTAGAGGGCAAATGCTGATATACACATTTACTGCAAAGTTGGTGTAATTGTGTACACATCAGTGATGTACTCTGAAGGCGATTTTTGGGTGGGCCACTGGATGGAATAAGTGGACGCAAGGCTTTTCTTTTCTAATCTGCTCTGCCCACTTTTGTCCCTGCTCTCCTCTGCCCCCTGCCAGCCTCCCACCATACTTTAAAAAATGAATGCTTTGGTTGGAGGGGATCACCAAGCCCTGCCAACTGAAGACCTTCTGGGCTTTCAGAAGAGTGTGGCAATCAATGGCCATGCTCCTGGCTGCTGACTCCAGAATGCCAGGAGCATTGTCACTGACTGCCACAGTGTTTTGATAGCCCATGGGTTCAGGCTTTTTAGCTGATGGGGCTTGCAGAGTCCTGCCAGCTACTCCAGTGGTGTCCATCATTGCTGGGAGAGCCTGAGCCAAAAGTGGATGGGTCCATCCCACCCATGTCAACCCATGGCTAAGTCCCATACATCACGACTCTCTGCCTAACTGTGCCCTTGAGAATGCCTATACACATATAAGTATTCAGGTTTAATTGCCATATGTATAAGTATGCATTATGCATGGGAAAACCTTTTCAAAGTATCCCCCACAGAGTATATACACACACCTTTTTGCAGCTGCTTTGGAGCAGGTACAAATTAGAGCATGAGAATGTGTGCATTATAGGTATTATTCTAGATGATTATTTTATAAAGGTACAGGCACGTATATTGCTTTTCTTAAAAATCAGCATAAAGTAAGCAAATACTTGAGAATTCATATAGGTATCCTGTTATACAATTAGCTCCACATGTCTGGTATTTCCACACTGGTAACTGAATCAAAGTTTTAGATCTGTATTCTTTTTTATTTGTTCATGCCATATTCAGATTTCACATCTGTCCTTGGGATGCATGCATAAGATTCTCGTGAGATCAGCCAAAATAATGCCTTTATTTACTCAGATGAATTATGATGGGAGAATGAGATACAAATCATAACATAAAAGGTGAAACTTAAAACGTTGTTTCTACTGTCAACTGAATTCCCTACACCTGCTGTTTTATAATCACTTCAATAAGGTTTTGCAGGTAATAAACAATATTTATTTCAACCATCTGAGCAGCCAGCTGAGAACCAGAGTAGAGAGGGTTCAAATCCCATTGACGCTCCTTGTAATCTTGAGCAAGTCACTTAACCCTTCATTACCTCAGAAGTAAATTTATGGGATAATTCTATAACGTAGCACCTCAATGTAGGCAACACAATAGAGCACAAGTAGCATCAGTTCTATAACAGCACTTAAGCATGTTTAAACCATTATAGAATACTAGCAAAAAACTGCTTTGGAGCACTGAAATGTAGGTGCACCCACTTATGACAGGTCAATGGCTGGTGTAAGTTGGCATGTCTAGGTGTCATTGTAGACAATACACTGAAATCTTATGCCCAATGTGCAGTGGTGGCCAAAAAAGCAAACAGGATCCTTGGAATTATTAGGAAAGGGATGCAAAATAAGACCAAGAATATTATAATGCCTCTGTATTGTTCCATGGTGTAACCTCAACTTGAGTACTGCGTTCAATTCTGGTCACTGTATCTCATAAAAAGTTCAAAGAAGAGTGATCAAAATGATAAAGACATTTCTGAATACATACCAGACCAAACCTCTAAAATACTACCGGCACATCGATGACATTTTTATGATTTGGATGGAGGGGGAAGAAACTCTGAAACAATTTTACTATTCCTTCAATGCATACCATCCTACAATCAGATTCAAAATTGACTACTCCCCAGAAAAAGTCAATTTTTTGGACACCACGGTCTCAATCAGTGATGGCTATATACAAACATCTATATACAAGAAACCCACAGACAGATGCAGCTACTTCCACAACTCCAGCTTCCACCCTTCACATACAAAGAGATCCATTATTTACAGCCAAGCCACAAGATACCACTGTATCTGCTCTGACCCAAGGGACAGAGACAGACACCTTGAAATCCTGACCTCATCCTTCGAACGGAAAGGCTACAACTCCAAAATAATCTCCAAAAATATTGCCTCCTCCCTCAAAACACCCAGGGAAAATCTGCTACAGTACAAAGAAAAAAAAGCCACAGACAGAATTCCCCTTATAGTGACATACAGCCCAGAGCTGGAAAAATTAAGAAAAATCATAAAAGATCTTCAGCCTCTACTCCGGGAGGATGAATTACTGAAAGAGATATTCTCATCCCCACCAGTGCTTGCTTTCCGACAGCCACCCAACTTAAAACACAAGCTAATCAGAAGTAAACTCCCAACAAAGACTCAAAAAGAAGAGAATGGCACACATCCTTGCAATATATCCAGCTGCAAGCTATGCCAAAACATTTCACAGGACCCCACAGTCATTCACAAAGGAAAAATATTCAACATAAAGGAATCTTTTACATGCTCATCTTCCAATGTGGTATATATCATTCAGTGTAAAAAAATGTGACAAAAGATGCTATATTGGGGAAGCAAGCCAGATGCTAAAGACAAGATTTAATTTACATAGACATCACATGAAGAATACCAGTGCCAGCAGGATTCCACCCCTGTGGGGCAGCACTTTACAAAACCAGAACACTGTACCAGTGATTTCATAGTAAGAATCCTGAAAGGTAACTTTAAAACAATACAGGAATGTAAGACCTTTGAAGTCAGAATGATTGAATATTTTGACACCCAACAGACGACTTAACAAGGATCGAGGTCTTCTAGCCCATTATAAACCATAAAGTTGTATTGCTCTGTTTGTCACCCTCCTCTCACCTATCCACCCCCATCCTCTTAGACTATCACTGAAATGCTTTGATGTTCCCATGCATTTCTCCTATCCATCCCCACCCTGTTAGACTGTCACTGAAATGCTTTGATGTTTCACTTATGTATACTGTCATCTACCACATTTGCTTATTTCCGATCTGATGAAGAAGGGCAACCTTCGAAAGCTAATCAAGAAATGTATTAAGTTATATCCAATAAAAAAGGTATCATCTTATTTTCTTTTCCATGTTTTATTTTGTTTTATTTCTATTGATTACCTTTAAAAGTGGACTAACACTGCTACCACACCTCTCTACTCAAATAAAATAGAAAGTAGGACCCGAGGCAGCATGGCTTCACTAGAGGCAGGTCGTGTCACACAAATCTGATTGATGTCTTTGACTGGGTGACAAACAGTTGGACGTGGGAGGGGCACCAGATGTGGTGTACTTGGATTTTAGCAAAGCATTTGACACAGTTCTGCACAGGTGACAGATAAATAAACTGAGTGACCTTGGTATGGGACCTAAAATGACTGGCTGGGTTAAAAACTGGTTAAATGGGAGGAGACAGAAGGTAGAGTTAAATGGAGTTTGCTCTGAGGAAAGGGATGTTATCAGTGGTGTGCCAAAGGGATCGGTCCTCGGGTCGGCCCTTTTTAACATCTTTGTGAGTGATATTGCGGAAGGGCTGTCTGGTAAGGGTTGTCTCTTTGCGGATGATAACAAACTCTGCAGTAGGGTGGACACTGCCCAGAAGGTGTAATTGGCATGAAGAAGGATCTAGCAAACCTTGAAGACTGGTCTGAAAATTGGCAACTAAGAATTAATGCTAAGAAATGTAGGGTCATGCACTTGGGTTACAATAATCCAAGGGAACACTACATTATAGGGGGTGATATGCTTCTGTGTATGGAAGAAGAACAGGACTTGGAGGTGATGGTGTTCAAAGACCCTAAGGTGGCCAAGGAGATAGAAAAGGTGACAAAGTCAGAAGGATGCTTGGGTGCATAAGCAGAGAGATGCTGTTATGTATGTCTCTGGTGAGGCCCCATTTGAAGTACTGCATGCAATTCTGGAGACCGCACCTACAGAAAGATATAAACAGGATGGAGTTGGTTCAGAGGGCGGCTACCAAACTGGTAAATGGTCTCTGTCATAAAACATATGGGGACAGGCTCATGGACCTCAACATGTATACGCTGGAAGAAAGGGGGAAGAGAGGGGATATGATAGAGATGTTTAAATACCTTAGTGACATTAAAACACAGGAAGTGAGCCTTTTCCAAAAAAGGAAACCACTGGAATGAGAAGGCATAGGATGAAATTAAGAGGAAATAGGCTTAGGAAGAATCTAAGAAAATACTATTTCATGGAAATGGTGGTGGATGCGTAGAATGGCCTCCTGTTGGAGGTCATGGAGACAAAGACCGTGTCAGAAGTTAAGAAAGCATGGGGCAGGCACGTAGGATCCCTTAAAAAAAAAACAAGGAGCTAGTGGTTATTGAGGAAGGGTAGACTGGATGGACCATTTGGCCCTTATCTGGTGTCATGATTCTATGTTTATATGTAACTCATTGCCGGAGGATGTGGTAACAGCAGTTAGCGTATATGGTTTTAAAAGAGGTTTGGACAATTTCCTGGAGAAAAAGTCCATAGTCTGTTATTGAGATAGACACGGGAAAGCCGCTGCTTGCCCTGGGATTGGTAGCATAGAATGTTGCTACTATTTGGGTTTCTGCCAAG
Source organism: Microcaecilia unicolor (assembly GCF_901765095.1). Classification (NCBI taxonomy): domain Eukaryota; kingdom Metazoa; phylum Chordata; class Amphibia; order Gymnophiona; family Siphonopidae; genus Microcaecilia; species Microcaecilia unicolor. The sequence goes on along the minus strand of NC_044031.1, from coordinate 148,259,890 downwards.
TACTTGTGACATGAATTGGGCACTTTTGAAAACATGATACTGGGCTACATGGACCATTGGTCTGACCCAGTATGGTTATTAAGTTCTTATACAAAGAATATAGCTAACAATATTCTATAAGTTGTGCACACTGCTTGACAACACACTCATGGACCTCCCATGAGAATGCCCCATGTGTCATGCCACCTTATAGATAACACCTGGTGTATTTGCCCACGTAAGTGGCAATTAAGACACCAGTTATGTGTGTAACTGCATGTGTCAATGAACTTGCCCTTTTAGATAGTATACCCTCTGTGAATAGGGAAATTCCTACAGTACCTGAATGCAGCTCACTTTAAGCTACCAATGAAATGGTGTGATCTAAATCAGAAATAGTATTTAAAACATTTGACTAGTCACTCTATAAATTGCGTTCCTACTGTAAGCATAATTGTTCAGTTGACAGGTTCAAATGTATTGCCAATAATTAATCCACAATGCTGAGGCTACAGGTCACATTCTTAGCATTTTAAATTAACTGATTTATTCTTTTGATTAGGGCAGGTAATATTTCCATTAACCACTCTGCTCTTCAGAAATTCAAGAACTGAGAAACCCTGCTCCTTGTAGACTTTTCTTTCATTCTCCTACTTCTCTGAGACATCCTGTTATTTAAACCTGTCTTTCATCTTGCACCCACAAAAGAGATTCATTGTGTTCAATTATTTAAAACAGCTTCTTTTGTAATTCAATTCAAAACCAAAGAGAGAGAGAGAAAAAAAATCCCAAAGGTTACCAAAAAGAATAATTGTCAAAAGGTTCAAAGCTTAGGGAGGAAAAAGTGCAATTAGGTTTAATTAGTTTGATAACAAATGTGCACCAGGATTAATGATGCCCTCTAACATTCAGCATGCTTGATCTATGGAAATTTACAAAAAAAATAATTTGTTGAATGACCTGGCAGCTTTTGGCTTGCTTCTTTAAAACTGAAGGCTTAAATGGGATTGATTATTAAGATTACTGTCCAAACTGATGAATTTAATATACAGCAAAAATTGTGGCCTGCCCCTTTATAATGCAGTATCACAAAATCAAAAGCCAAGAAATGATAAGATAACCAACAAATAAAAGTTCCCTGAATAACAAAAACAGAGACTGCTATAACCTCTCAATGGGATTAATTTTTATAAGTATATGTAAGAGTCCTCAGTGTAAATATAGAACACCATGGTTACTTTACCCTTGGTGAGTAAGAAACCAATTGATGAATATAGCCCCAATAAAAGGCAATCATCCAAGCTCTTATACCATCACCGGGCTCTCACAATGGGCGGAGTCTTGTGGCTCTTTGTTTTAGGGAGTTTTTGGGTCAGTGACAGCACTGGCCACAGGAGGAAGGAACAAGGAAGATTGGACCTCTCACCCACCTAATCTTGATACTTCCATTTGAATTTTGGATTCTTTTCCCCCTTCCTTCCTTCCTTCCTTCCTTATTTCCTCCTTTTTGATTTGGGATCCTTTCCTTTGGATCATTCTTCCTCTTCTGCCATCCTGAATATTTTTACTGGGCCTATATCCATCCAGGGGTGCTACAGGAAATAAACATGACAAAACATACATTTTTCTATTGTAGAACAAAATTAAAATTTACATTTTTGAATGAAATACCAAGTTAGTGTAAGGCTGACTCAATATTAGCAAACCAGGATGACAGTTGGATAACACAAAAATTACCTCACCTCCCCCCTCCCTTGACGAAATTCCCTCCTGTGCCCTTGGAGTTCGAACAGAAACATGTTGAGATCATGCTGGTTGGAAGGAAGAGAAGGAAGGAGAGTGAAAGGAAATACAGATTTTAATGAGACAGTGCATTCTCATACTGTACTATATGTAGTGATAGCATGCACCTCCAAAGTTTCAGGACTTGTTGCTCTCATTCTGCTTTCATCTCATTCCCTGTATAGAGATGTTAGTTTTGATTTTTGAAAAAAAAAAAAAAAAAGTCACTGTGGATGCCAAAATACAGATTCATCATTGCAGGAAACAGTACACAACTAAGATTGGATCAACTTGCCCTGAAAACCTGGAGCCAGTTGTCATGGAAACCCTAATTATATAGTAAAAATAAGAATAGCAAGGACATCTAACTAGCCCTTCTTGAAATATCATTATTAAATATTATTAATGCACAATATGTAATTGTACAATTAGCATATGTTACTTTGGTAACCTCCTGTCAGGGTCACAGAGTGTTTTTGTTGTTGTTGTTTCAATCTCTTTATTAACATCTTTCATCAATTTACATATACCTTCACAAATAAACATTGACATACTACTACTATACTACTATTTAACATTTCTAAAGCGCTACCAGGGTTACGCAGCACTGTACAATCTAACAAAGAAGGACAGTCCCTGCTCAAAGGAGTTTACAATCTAAAGGACAAAAAAGTGTAGTTAATCAAATTGGGGGCAGTCTAGATTTCCTGGATAGAGGTACAATGGTTAGGTGCCGAAAGCGACATTGAAGAGGTAGGCTTTGAGCAAAGATTTGAAGATGGGCAGGGAGGGGGCTTGGCGTATGGGCTCAGGGAGTTTATTCCAAGTATGGGGTGAGGTGAGGCAGAAAGGGTGGAGCCTGGAGTTGGCGGTGGTGGAGAAGGGTACTGAGAGGAGGGATTTGTCCTGTGAGCAGAGGTTATGGGTAGGAGCGTAAGGGGAGATGAGATGAGATATGGAGTCCAAAGCACATACTTCAACATTTGTTCCACAAATGCATCCAATTTATACCAATAACTACTGCAGTCACCACTTCTTTGTGACCTCTCAGCCACAACCCCTTCATCTTTACGAAAAATTCAGTGTTCTACCACTGATACATAGTAAAGTTTAATGTTTCCTTCTGATCCACAATTTTAAATTTAGCAGTAATAGCTAATAAAAATAAATAAATAAATAAATGGGAAAGGAGGCAATGTTCTGTTGTGGAGTAAGAATTGGTAATTGGACAGAAAACAGAGGACAGGTTTAAATGATGATTTCTCTCAATGGAGGAGGGTGAATAGTTGAATGCCACATGAATCTGTACTGGGACTGGTACTATTTAAGTGGAGTGGAGGAGTGGCCTAGTGGTTAGGGTGGTGGACTTTGGTCCTGGGGAAACTGAGGAACTGAGTTCTATTTCCACTTCAGGCACAGGCAGCTCCTTGTGATTCTGGGCAAGTCACTTAACCCTCCATTGCCCCATGTAAGCCGCATTGAGCCTGCCATGAGTGGGAAAACGTGGGGTACAAATATAACTAAAATAGAAATAAAATTTATAAATGATCTGGAAATCAGAAGGACAAGTGAAGTGATGAAATTTGCACATGACACAAAACTATTCAAGGTTGTTAAAACATATGCAAACAGGAAGACCTTAGGAAATTGGAAGACTGGGCATCCCAATGGCAGATTAAATTTAAAGTAGACAAATGCAAAATGATGCACATTGGAAGTAATAATTCGAATCATAGTTACCTGATGCAAGGGTCCACCTTGGGGGTCAGCACCCAAGAAAAAGATCTAGGTGGTGTTGTAAACAATACATTGAAATCTTCTGCCCAGTGTGTGGTGATGGTCAACAAAGCAAACAGGTTGCTAGGAATTATTAGTAAAGATATGGTAAATAAGACCGAGAAAATTATAATGCCTCTCTATCGCTCCATGGTGCCACCTCACCTTGAGTATTGCGTTCAGTTCTGGTCTCCATATCTTAAAAAATATATAGTGGAATTAGGTTCAAGGAAGAGTTCAAGGGAGAGTGACCAGAATGTTACAGGGGGATAGAACTCTTCTCATGTGAGAAAAGGCTAAAGAGCTTGGGGCTCTTCAGCTTGGAAAAGAGATGGCTGAGGGAAGATATGATTGAGGTCTACTAAATCCTGAGTGGTGTAGAACAAGTAGAAGTGAACTGATTTTTTATTCTTTCAAAAAGTGCAAAGAATAGCAGACATTCAATAAAATTACAAGGAAATACTTTTAAACAAACAGGAGGAAGTGTTTTTTCACTCAACAAATGGTTAAGCTCTGGAACTCTTTGCCAGAGGACGAGTTGACAGTGGTTTGCATTTCTTGGTTTAAAAAAGGTTTGGACAAGTTTCAGAAGGAAAAGTCCATAGTCTGCTATTGAGATAGACATGTGGGAAGCCATTGTTTGCCCTGGGATTGGTAGCATGGAATGCTGCTGCTATTTGGCTTTCTGCCAGGTACTTGTGACCTAGCTCGGCCTCTGTTGGAAACAGGATACTGGCTAGATGGGCCATTGGTTTGACCTAATATGGCTATTCTTATGTTCTTATTCCACACTTTATTTTTATCATTATTTTAATGTCTTCATTAGAAGATGAGGAGGTGGGTCGAGACTGTCCCTGGTACTTTGAATAATAGTTTACTAAAGGTTTGGGGGGAAATTCTATAATTGGGTGCCTCCTTTTAGGCACCCTGATGACACATGGTGAAAGCTTATTTTCTAATGGCATCTGGATACCCAGATTCTATTATGAAATACTAGCATAACCCAGCATTGGCATGCCTTACATTTATATGCCTGGTATTACACCAGGCATAACTGTGGACACGTAAATGAGGCATAAGTATACATAACTTGCAGTATTCTGTAAGCTGTACATGTAAGTGGCCAAACTGCCCAAGCCCCTCCCATGCTCTGAACATGTGAATAACATCCTAGCATTGTTTAGCTATGCCACTTATCCGTTCACTTACACAATAGTGCTTGGGGGGGGGGGGGGAGTTATTAACATGAGTTATCATTAACATGTGTTATTCATTGCATTAAATGAGACCTGTACTAAAACAGCATGATTTTGTGGTAAAATAACATGTCTTAATGGTAGCCCAGGTTGATAACATAACATAACATAGCAATTCTTATATACTGTATCTAACCAATAGCTCAGAACAGTTTACAATATAAAAATTAACACTTATAAATAATAACAAAAAAGAATTTTACAAACTATCTAAACAGAATTGCTCTAAGAAAATATATATGATCTAAATGCTCAACACATTAATAGTTTACTAGATCTTAAAACATGATATTCACATTACAATTCAAGCTATTTCAGGTTAGATATTTTGCTGCTGTTTACACATTTAAATGTACACTTACCTGCAAAAGTTTGCACTTATCTACAAAAGTGCTGGCACTCTCTGCCTTTACAAGCACAAGTCATAAGTCAGAGACAGTTCCTGGTTATAGGATTGCTTTTATCTGTGTTTAGTCAGCTTTTTTGCACACTACCCAGAAAACTGTGCATGTCCTAATCTCAGCAAACTAAATGCTACCTGTGTACTCTATGCAAAATTGGACTTTTGACCTTCCTGTATACAATACAGTGATATTCAAAGTCACAATATTCTCCAGTACAAAGCTAATTACTTTGAGAATATTACTAACAGAATTTTAGATGTTTGGTATAAAGGTTAAGGTACTTATTTTAGAAGTACTATTTGGGCTTTAGATGTGCATTTAAATGTTTATATTGCATACACATCTAAATCCTAATTTTACAAAGCCAGAATACAGATGTCTAAAACTGAAAAAATGTGAATTTAGCAAGGGGGCATGGTCTGAGCATGTTCTGGGCTAGCCTAGGTCAGGCCTAAAAAAGAAACATATTCCTCATTTTAGAAGTGCCAGGATTTATACCTGTTAGTTAGAATATCTAGGTTTCAGAAAAGTGATTGTGTTGAATAGCACTCCACAACACAATCACTGCAGGGATTAGTGGAGGATTCACCCTTAATCCCCCCCCCCCCCCACAGTGATTGAACCCACTCCCCCCCCAAAAAAAAAAAAAAAAAAAAAGATAACAGGCACTGAGACAGTTTGGAGAAAAATAAATATTTATATTTTTAAAATGTTTACTGTAACCATTTATGTTCCAGAACATGTCTATGCCTCTATATGATATCATAAACCTTTTGAGTGCTCATTTAACCCAATGATATTTTAGACATTCATGTTTCTAAAATGAATGTTCCAGCTGTACTTACCCAGCAAACAAATATCTATTCCTCCATGTATTTTAGGACAGACTTTAGGTAGGTAGATCCTGTTCTGAAATACTAGTGGAGTTTGAAATGTACTGATTTGGACATCTCAATTCTGATTTGTATATCATGTCTAAAATGCCATTCCACACATCAAAAAATATTCAATCAGCTGATATTCAGCACTATTTATCCAGGAATGGCCCAGGCCAGTTAAACAGCACCTAATCAGTTATCTGTGAATGTTCATGGGGGATAGCTGGCTATTTCCTGCTGAGTATTCACGATCAGCGCATAGAAGCTAACCAGCTATATCGATCAATATAGTCGGCTAGCCACAAATATTCAGCATTTCACCAGCTAAGTTTGGCAACCAAATCGGGCCACCCAAAAAACAGGCCTATTTTTGGCCACTATAACCTTAACCGGCCAGTGCTGAATATTGGCTTGGCAGGTTAAATTTAAACTGGCCAAAAATAAGCTGGATATTCAATGCCGGTCACCAGAAATTGCCTGGCACTGAATATCCAGGCTTATTGCTGACCACGGGAGAAAGCCGGGCTCCCTCCTGCTGTCTGAATATTGACCCCCCCTGAATTTAAGGCAATATGATAGTTGAAATTCACAGATCCTAATGTTGCTGGCAAAAATAATAGCAACAAAAATAATGCTAAGATTAATATGTTTGTTTTGGAAATAGTACCAATACAAAGAAAGGGACACTTGTCATATAAGCAAAATGCCTGCATTGTATTTCATGTTTTATGCATACCTCAGAAACTTCATGGGTGTTACATTTTACCGACAGAAAGCAGTGGTACATTGATTCCATTAAAAAAAAAAAAAGGTCTGTTACTTGTATTCAAAAATCAACAAAGGAGCACAAAAGGCTTTTGTAAGTTCTGGAGGGTTGGCTATCAACGTAAGTTTCTGTCAAAAACTTTTTTTTTTATGGTAGGGGCTACTTATATTCTAATTTGAGATTATGATGTAATATTAGCTACCTTTCACAATAGCTAATTGTTCTGAGTCATTGGTTGTTGTGTGAGAAAATTGATACTGAAGCTCATGTATCAACATCTAGCAACACACTTTGCCCTGGGACCCAGTTATTAGGAAGAACAAGATTTATCATCCAACATGTGCTCACTCCCAGCATAGCTTTCATTCATAAATACACCAGCCATGGCAGTCAATTCTTTTCTTTCAATGGAAAGAAAAGAGGCAATGAAAATCAAAGGTTTAAAAAGCCCAGAGGCCTCCCTGACTGTGTCCCAAAATGCGAACTACCAGCATTAAAAGGTTTTCCATGAGGTCAACTGTGACAGATGTGATTATTTATTTACTTTCATATTCTATTTTAAATAGCTTCGGGGTTTAAAGCAAATGATAAGGAAGCAAACATAATGATAGTTATGGTCTGATTCAAGAAAACTCATTAACGTGAAATCAGAAGCGTATTAAGAAAACTTGTAGAATACCCAAATGGAGGTAATAGAGCACTTCAGAAATCCAAAAATATTGTTTCTGACTTGCATAGTCAGACAATATAAGCTGATTTTAAGGAACCAGGTGTAAATTGTTGAGGGAGAAACAGTATGGGGGTAATTTTAAAACATGAGCAGCATTAGACATTCCACTTGCACTTTCTGGAATGTGTTCTGATACATATGTGGATTGGCAAACTCTTTGTTTAAATTGTTTAAACAAAGCATGTGTTGTCATTTCCAGGTTTGGTGAGGTCTATAAAATAATGAGTGGAGTGGAATGGGTAGATGTGAATCACTTGTTTACTCTTTCCAAATATACTAGGACTAGGGGGCACGCAATGAAGCTACAAATTTGAGAAAATATTTCTTCACTCAATGTGTAATTAAGCTCTGGAATTCGTGTTTCTATTTGTTTGCAGAAAGTTGATAGGCCAAATTATGAACGAGGGAAAACAAGGAACATGGATGTCTGTGTGGCAGCATAGGAATGTCCATCTTATAAAATGGCCACACAGACATCCATGCAGAGTATAGGGTTACATAATAGTAGAGCAGTGGGATTGAGAATCAGAGGACCCATTTTCAAATCCCGCTGCAGCTGTTTGTTTGTTTTTTAATTGTGAGTCATCCAGGAACAGAAAAATAACTACTGTTCTTACATGTACACTACTTCAATAGCCTTCAGACTTTTCTGTCCCTGGAGCTGCAGTGGGACTTAAATCTGAGTCCCTTGGCTCCCAGTCCACCACACTAACCATCAGACTACTCAAACCTGAATGCTGTTCTGTTAAGAATCAGGGCCACCGAGAGACTGAGCCAGGCCCAAGGCAAGGCCACCCCCGGGGCCCCCGCCGCTGCCCCAAGGCCACCTTTGCCGCCCCCCAAGGCTGCCGCCTCCACCATCCCCTAATCACTACTCAGGCCGCCAGTGCTGCAGTCCCCGGTCTCCACCCGCCCACCCCCGACCTTGTCGACAGCCCCCCTCTGTCTGTCACCAGGCCCTCTGCATTCAAATCGGCAGTGCCTCACCTCACAGGGAAGGAAGGCCTGAAGGGAGGCGATCTGCCGCTTTCATACGGAGGTGAGGCGCTGCCGATTTGAATGCAGGGGCCCAGTAGCGTATGGAGGGGGGATGTCGACAGAGCCGACGGTGGGCGGGTGAGACCGGGGACTGCAGCGCCAGTGTCCTGGAAGTATGAGAAGGAGAGAGACCTCGGCGACAGGCCCCCCTTGGAGGCCCAGGCCAGGGGAATTTTGTCCCCCCTGCCCCCCTCTCGGCGGCCCTGTTAAGAATATCCATAACCCTGGTTTCACTTTCAGGGGAGAGGGAGGGGATCAGCAACTACTGGAGGATTAAGGAAACTTAATCCCTCCAGTGGACAGCTGCTCAATCAGAGCACCTTTCTCTAACCTGGACATGACAAGTACCAGGTCTAAATAGCAATGTTTATCTTTTTAGACTTGGATATCCCTTCCCCTTCTATGATCAGAGTTGGACAGCCATATCTTGGGCCCTCCCTAGTCCTGCCCAAAACATGACCAGAGCATGCTTTCTTGCCATACGGACATCCTGCAGTGTTAAACATCCATATCCTGCCTATATAAAACTGGGATTTGGAAATCCATGCAACATGGATGTCTAAATGCCAGTTTAATATGTGCAAAACAAGAATAGGTCTTCTAAAATAACCACCATGGTGTCTTAGGTTCAGAAATAGGCATTTATAAAATTACATGGGCTACATGCACATAAAAGTATAAACTAACAGACTGAGATCAATGCAGAAACCTTGCTTTTCAGCCATGTACTATCGCTTACCACATGGCTTCCTAGCACAATATTGATGCCAAAGCTTTGATCCCCATTGTTGTAATGAAATAATAGGCCAACAGGCTAAGCACAAAAAAAAGAGCAATCCTATAATGGGGCCCCTAGACCTAGATTTAGATGCCTACAGTAGAGAGGTGTGGTAGCCGTGTTAGTCCACTCTTAAAGGTTATCAATAGAAATCAAACAAAATAAAACATGGAAAAGAAAATAAGATGATACCGTTTTTATTGGACATAACTTAATACATTTCTTGATTAGCTTTCGAAGGTTGCCCTTCTTCATCAGATCGGAAATAAGCAAATGTGTTAGTTGATAGTATATATAAGTGAAGCATCAAAGCATTTCAATGACAGTCTAGCAAGGTGGGGGTGGGTAGGAGGTATGCATGGGTACATCAACACATTTCATTTCATTGGTAGTCTAACAGGATCGGTGTGGGTAAGTGAGAGGAGAGTGATAAACAGAGAAATACAACTTTATGGTTTATAACCCAGATCCTTGTTAAGTCCTGTCTGTTGGGTGCCTACAGGATATTCTATAATGAAAAATAGATGCATACTTTCCTTTATAAAATACTAGTACAATTGGGTATATATGTTTGTATGCAGTTAAACAGGAGCACTAATGCCAGTCATGGTATAGTATGTTAGTACACACAACCAGATCACTTATAACTTTCACTCCTTTATCACAGTTATCAAATGGATGTTACCTCAGGAATGAAGCAGTTCATGTAATGAGTATTCAGAGTATAACACTGAAATGCTTCAAATATATGTTACTAGTACTTTAATAATATATGAGAGAAACCTTTTGTAAAAATAAATGCTACAAACTTTATTTTCTTATAGAAGTAAAGTTTAAAATATTTATCACCTCTATTCATATGATTGAAAGTGAAAAATCCAATATTAGATGAAAATGTCAAGTTTCTTGTACAAACTTTCTTCACACATTTTAAACAACTTATAATAAAATATGTTTTCTTCACTCAAATCTTACAGTTATATTTGCAAAATTCTTATTAACAGATGTCTCAAGTCACTAAACCTTTCAATCTGCTCGCGTTCAAGAAAATCAGATAAGTATTCCACCATTACTTTTAAAAATATATTTAGTTTATAACATTATACTTATTATTATTTAAAACTTATTATACTTATTATTATGTGACACAGAAGCATCCGCCCTCAAAAGTGTTGCCCCTAGAGAATTCTTTTGCTCCATTACAGCACTGTGATGTTCCTGATAATAGAACTGAGGCGGAAGAAAAAGCAATGAAAGTGGAACAAAAAGCCATGAAGGTACAAAAAGAGAAAAAACACCCCCAAATCACTAATGTTGAAACACATACCAGGAAATGTAAATGGAAAGCGATGACCACAAATGCTCGCAGTCTAAGCAATAAAGTTCACGATCTTCAAGCCCTGATGATGGAGGCAGACTTGGACGTTGTTGCAATCACGGAGACGTGGCGCAATGGTTCCCACGAATGGGATGCAAACATACCAGACTATAACCTATTTAGGAAGGAGAGATGGTCGTAAAGGTGGAGGAGTAGCTCTGTATGTGAGAAATGATATCGCAGGAACTGAAATGACAGGGGCCTGGGGAAAGGAAGAAACGATATGGATCACCTTAAAAGAGATGAAAGAACCTCTGTCCACGTGGGTGTTGTCTACAGACCTCAGACACAATTGGAGAAATTAGATAAAGATCTGATCGTGGATATTCAAAAGCTGGAAAAGAAGAGAGAGGTGCTGTTGCTGGGAGATTTCAATCTGCCGGATGTAGATTGGAAGGTTCCATCTGCGGAATTGGAAAGAAGTAGAGAGATTGTAGATGCTTTCCAAAGTGCTCTGCTCAGACAAATGGTGACGGAACCCATGAGGGATGGAGCGACACTGGATTTGGTGCTCACAAATGGGGATAGTGTGTCAAATGTCCGAGTGGGTGCCCACCTGGGCAGCAGTGACCATCAAACGGTTTGGTTTGATATGACAGCTGAAGTGGAGGGCAGCCACTCAAAACTCAAAGTCTTAGATTTCAAGCATGCTGACTTTAGTAAAATGGGGGAATACCTGAAGAAGGAGCTAATGGGCTGGGAGGACGTACGAGAAGTGGAAGGGCAGTGGTCCAGGCTGAAAGAAACTATAAATAGGGCCACAAACCTTTATGTAAGGAGAGTAAATAAAAGCAAGAGAAAAAGAAAACCGATATGGTTCTCCAAGCAAGTGGCTGAGAAAATAAAGGCTAAAGAGTTGGCGTTCCAGAAATACAGAAAAACTCAAAAAGAGGAACACGGAGAGGAATACCAGATGAAACTGAAAGAAGCCAAGAGAGAGTTACGTCTGGTGAAAGCGCAAGCGGAAGAACAAATGTAAGGAGGGGTGAAAAAAAATTCTTCAGATATATTAATGAAAGGAAAATTACTAAAAAGAGAATTGTGAGACTGAAAGCTGCTGTGAAACGCTATGTAGATAATGATGAAGAAAAAGCAAATTTGCTAAATAGATACTTTTGTTCTGTTTTCACTGAAGAAAATCCTGGAGAAGGACCGTGATTGACTCGCAAAAGTACATATGAGAATGGAGTAAATATAGCACTGTTCACGGAAGAGAGTGTGTATGAACAACTAGGAAACCTAAAAGTGGACAAAGCCATGGGACCGGACGGGATCCACCCCAGGATATTGAGGAAGCTCAGAGAGGTTCTGGCGGGTCCTCTTAAAGATTTGTTTAATAAATCCTTGGAGACAGGAGACTTTCCGTGGGACTGGAGAACAGTGTATGTGGTCCCTCTTCACAAAAGTGGTGATAGGGAAGAAGCTGGAAACTACAGGCTGGTAAGCCTCACTTCGGTTATTGGAAAAGTAATGGAAGCGATGCTGATCAAAAGGATAGTGAATTTCCTGGAAGCCAACAAGTTGCAAGATCTGGGACAACATGGTTTTACCAAAGGGAAATCGTGCCAAACGAATCTCATTGAATTGTTTGATTGGGTGACCAGAGAATTGACTCAGGGACGTGCTATAGACGTAATCTACTTTGATTTCAGCAAAGCTTTTGACACGGTTCCCCACAGAAGGCTCTTAAATAAACTGGACAGGCTCAAGATAGGATCTGACATGGTGAACTGGATTAGTAACTGGTTGACGGACAGATGCCAGAGGGTGGGGGTTAATGGAATTCACTCGGATGAGGGAAAGGTGAGTAGTGGAGTGCCTCAGGGATCAGTGCTGGGGCCAATTCTGTTCAATATATTTGTGAGTGACATTGCCGAAGGGTTAGAAGGTAAAGTTTGCCTTTTTGCGGACGATACTAAGATTTGTAATAGAGTGGACACCCAGGAGGGAGTGGAAAACATGAAAAAGGATCTGCAGAAGCTAGAAGAATGGTCTAAGGTTTGGCAATTAAAATTCAATGTGAAGAAATGCAAAATGATGCACTTAAGGAGTAGAAATCCACGGGAGACGTATGTGTTAGGCGGGGAGAGTCTGATATGTACGAATGGGGAAAGGAATCTTGGGGTGATAGTATCTGAGGATCTGAAGGCGACGAAACAGTGCGACAAGGCAGTGGCCGTAGCTAGAAGGTTGCTAGGCTGTATAGAGAGAGGTGTGACAAGCAGAAGAAAGGAAGTGTTGATGCCCCTTTATAAGTCGCTGGTGAGGCCCCACCTGGGGTATTGTGTTCAGTTTTGGAGGACGTATCTTGCTAAGGATGTAAAAAGAATTGAAGTGGTGCAAAGAAGAGCTACGAGAATGGTATGGGATTTCCGTTACAAGACGTTTGAGGAGAGACTTGCTGACCTGAACATGTGTACCCTGGAGGAAAGGAGAAACAGGGGTGATATGAACTTTTCCGGAGATGGGAAGGCGGTAGAACTAGAGGACATGAAATGAGATTGAAGGGGGGCAGACTCAAGAAAAATGTCAGGAAGTACTTTTTCATAGAGAGAGTGGTGGATGCTTGGAATGCCCTCCCGCGGGAGGTGGTGGAGATGAAAACGGTAATAGAATTAAAAAAATGCGTGGGATAAACATAAAGGAATCCTGTTCAGAAGGAAGGGATCCTCAGAAGTTTAGCAGAGATTGGGTGGCAGATTCGGTGTGGGGGGGGGGGGGGCTATTGCTGGGCATGAGGATGGCAGATACTAATCAAGGTCAGGTATACACAAAAGGTAGCACATATGAGTTTATCTTGTTGGGCAGACTGGATGGACCGTGCAGGTCTTTCTCTGCCGTCATCTACTATGTTACTCGGTATGTTACAACAAGTTTATTTATTTATTGCATTTATACCTCACATTTTCTAACCTAGTGGTAGTTTCAGTGTGACTTACAAATTGACAAAAGAAAAACAGGCTACAAATTAGAAGCAATGTGTTGTGAACAAAATAGTAACAAAATAGTTCAGGTAGAATAGTCCATGTAGGATCCGTTCAGATATGTGGGTAAGGTGTAGTGGTCTGTTTGCTGTTAGGCTAAGTGTTGTCATCTAGGAGGAGTGTTTTGAAGAAGTGTGCTTTAAGTTGTTTTCTGAATTGTAGGTAGTTGTTTATTGATTTAAAATTTTTCTGTAAGGAGTTCCAGATTTTGGTACAGACATAATGTATGTATATGTGATTTTATATTTCATGCCTTGGCATTTGGGGGAGTGGAGGGTTAGGTAGGATCTTGCGTTCTTAGTTGCGTTGCATAATGGTAAGATAATTAGGTCGGACATGTAGGCTGGTGTAAGGCCAAAGATTATTCTGTAAGCCAAGGTAAAGATCTTGAAGGATATGTGCAATTTAATAGGTAGCCAGTGTAGGTTTTGGAGCAGAGATCTTGCATTTTCAAATCGATTTTTGCCATAGATACGTCTTGCTGCAGTATTTTGTGCAGTTTAAAGCTTCTTTAGAGTCTGGTCCTTGCATCCTGCATATATTCCGTTACAATAAGTTGAGTGAAGGTTTCCATGTTCTGTCTGCTGATGATTCCTCTGGGGGGGGGGGGGGGGGTAATCAAGTTCGTCTATTAGCTTTTCAAGGTTGGTGTATATTTGTGGTAGACTCTTCTTTAGGTTGATGATTTTCTCTTCAAAATATTTGGCTATTTTGTATGCTGGTGATGGTGTGTGTGTGTGTGTGTGTGGGGGGGGTGTCATCGTTCCCTGTAGTAAGAGATTTGGTATTTAATAGCTTATTTACAAGTATATAGAGTTTCTTAGGGAGTCCTTTTACTAAGCTGCGGTAAAACGTGGCCTGCAGCAGTGTAGCCACATTTATTGGGTGCGCACCGGGCCAGTTTTTACCGCATCTACAAAAAAATGGCTCTTCAGAAAAGGGTCTGCAATAAAAATGAAACCAGCATGCACCCAAAACCGGCCTGAGCCCTTAACACTACCCATTGAATGCTCGTGGTAAAGGCTCATGAGCTACACACACAATGAACATTTGGCATGCACAGCGGCGGCCCGCCCCGGATGTAAGCCGCCCTCGCTACGGCGCTGAGCACATGTACAGTTGTATGTGCATATAGCTCTGGGTGCCGATACAATCTTCTGTATTTAGATTGTGCATTTATACAGCTCTCAATAGTCCAGGACTTTGTTCCAGTGCAGTTTTCCCTCAGTTATGTTTACTCATGTTTATGGACCCCAGAAAAAAGTTGCAGGTATTATCGGAATCAAGCATGAAATCCCCACTAACACTGACTACAGAAGAATGAACTAACCTTGGCATTGCACTCAGCCTTTTGGTCTTGTGTATATTTTTCTATGCTTGTGTGACTTACATAAGTACATAAGTAATGCCACACTGGGAAAAGACCAAGGGTCCATCGAGCCCAGCATCCTGTCCACGACAGCATCCTGTCCAATCCAGGCCAGGGGCATCTGGCAAGCTTCCCAAACGTACAAACATTCTATTCATGTTATTCCTAGAATTATGGAATTTTCCCAAGTCCATTTAGTAGCGGTTTATGGACTTGTCCTTTAGAAAACCGTCTAACCCCTTTTTAAACTCTGCCAAGCTAACCGCCTCCACCACGATCTCCGGCAACGAATTCCAGAGTTTAATTACGCGTTGGCTGAAGGAAAGTTTTCTCCGATTTGTTTTAAATTTACTACACTGTAGTTTCATCGCATGCCCCCTAGTCCTAGTATTTTTGGAAAGCGTGAACAGACGCTTCACATCCACCTGTTCCACTCCACTCATTATTTTATATACCTCTATCATGTCTCCCCTCAGCCGTCTCTTCTCCAAGCTGAAAAGCCCTAGCCTCCTTAGTCTTTCTTCATAGGGAAGTCGTTCCATCCCCGCTATCATTTTAGTCGCCCTTCGCTGCACCTTTTCCAATTCCACTATATCTTTCTTGAGATGCGACGACCAGAATTGAACACAATACTCAAGGTGCGGTCACACCATGGAGCAATATAATGGCATTATAACATCCTCATACCTGTTTTCCACACCTTTCCTAGGTCATATCTTTCTCAGAATGGATTTAAATGTACTGTGAGCTGGTGCCTACATGAGGTTTTACGCACAGTTAGCTCATGAACAAAACACATTTTTACATGAGATGCCACAAAGTACAAAGTGGTGTACTAAAGTCAAGCAACCTGGTGCGCCAAGCCTAGTACATTTTACTGCATTGGTTCCTCTTAGCACACACTGTTACCCAGAATAAGCAGAAGTGTTTCTGGGAGCAGAGTTGGAGTAGAGTTATAATTTACCGTAAATATGCAGGACCGCTGAGGGAGGGGGCAAGATTCCCCCAGGCCTGGCCTCCAAGGGGGGCGTGGCGCCGGGGTATGTCTTTCTCCTGCTCCTGATGGGACTTGGGTGAATGCGTCTTGACAAGAGTAGGAGAGAGAAAACTCCAGTGCTGGGCTCCCCTTAGAGGCTGAGGAGCAGACACAGGGCTTCGAGGCCTCTGGTTTGGCTGGCGGGGATCCCCAAGTCCCACCAGCAGAAGACTTCCTCCTGCTCTGTTTTCCACTGCATTGCCTGCCCTGTGGCTACTTTTCCCCTCACTTCACATATGCCAGTGAAGGGAGAGCAACCATCACAGCAGCCACCAGAACTACAGAATGAAGAACCCCACTTCGTACTGCACACAGAGCTAACAAGGAAGCATACCAGCTGGGGTCAGCACTAGACAAATACTCATTCTCATCAATTTTTAGTAAAGGTAAGTGCACTATTTATTTGTGTGCAGCACTTCTGTAAAAATCCCCCCACCCCCGCAGCTACCCAGGGCCACCGAAAGACTGGGCTGGGCCTGGTGCCCCCCTGCCCCCCCCCCGAGGTCATCATCTCTGCCCCCCTCCGTCCACCACCAGGCCAGGCCCCCCTGAATTCAAATGATAGCGCCTCACCTCGACCTCGCTCCTTGAGAAAGAAGCGCAGTAGCGGCAGTCTACAGATCGCCTCCCTTTGGCCCTTCCCTCCCTGTGTCCTGCCCTTGCGCAAGTTATGTCAGATGAGGGCTTATGGTAGAATTGCTTTATAGGTCCCCAGTTCTTTGCATTCTCGGTATGCCTAGTACTGGATTTTGGAGGAGGGTGTTAAAAAATGACCGGCAATGGGTGTCAAATACCCTAGGTACGCCACTGCCCTGTCCTCCCCCTCATGTTCAGTAGGCCTTGAGGTGAAGCCCCTCACTCTCTGCAAGGCCATCTGCAAATTCCACGGGGGGGGGGGGGGGGGGGTTCTTCCAGTAACTATCTGGTCCAGTAGTTCTCATTGCACTACCAGTACCTGCTGCAAGTCTCTTTGCATGGCCGAGACTTGTAGTAGGAGCTTGAATAGTGTGTCTGGTTATGTGGGCCTACCAGCAGGCATGGCAGTGGTTTCAGGCCAGGGCTCAGCTGCTAGACTCTTCAGTGTAGCTTCGGGGGGAGGGGGCTGTTCAGCATCCCTTCCCCCTCCAGTGGAGGCTTGTCCCTCCAGAGGTTCTCTCTCTCCTTGGACTCCAGATGTTAATAGCAGATGTGCACTTCCCAGGGCCCAGGTTCCATCACTACTTTCTCCCATGCTTGATCTACTACTACTACTACTACTACTACTACTACTACTACTTATCATTTCTATAGCGCTACAAGGCATATGCAGTGCTGTACACCATACACAAAAAAGACAGTCCCTGCTCAAAGAGCTTAGAATCTAGATAAGACAGGCAGACAGACAGAACAATTAAGGATCTGTGGTGTGCTGGATCTGGGTGGTCTGATCTG
Source organism: Microcaecilia unicolor (assembly GCF_901765095.1). Taxonomy (NCBI): domain Eukaryota; kingdom Metazoa; phylum Chordata; class Amphibia; order Gymnophiona; family Siphonopidae; genus Microcaecilia; species Microcaecilia unicolor. Next base: position 148,242,305 of record NC_044031.1, on the reverse strand, counting down.
GGGCAAGCTGGTCCTGGGCAACATGATCTGGGGTGTGCTGGTCCTCTTCAGGCTGTTCAGCAGCTGGAGGGTGCCATGTGTGTGTAAAAATTTGCAATTGAGATCAACACATCCTACAGCTTGCATAGTGGTGCAGCTGGCTATCAGGAGGCATGGACAGGGACACTGGGGACAGTTTTTGTTACCTGGGGGACATGTCTGAAGTTTGGTACCAATTAGATGACATAGAAGCTAACCTCGGAGGCAATGATATCAGAGGTGTTTGTCCCCCGAGAGGGTTGTCTGGCTAAGGGCACACAGAATGAGTTCTGGTCCTGCTGGGGGGTTCTGGGAAAGCAGGCAGTGGCTAGGTGATAGAATGGCACTGCATTGTTGCATGGATGGGGCCGTTGTTACCATTTTTATCAGAGATGTGGGTGTGTATGCGTCCCCATGCCTATGTGTTTTACAGCGGGCTGGGAGATGGCAGGGAACCCTGTTGCAGCTGTCCATCCTTCTGGTCACCTCTGCTGGGACCCCCAGGAGAAAGGCAGTTTTCAGGCATCAAGGTAGAAAACCTAGTTTTGGGGACATCTATCTGTGGGGTACTCATGCTAGCTGTTTTAGGGCTCTCACTGATGGCAGTGGCTGCACATCACCCCATGACTCATGCCCATACTTTGGGGGTGGCTTGGGGGGGAGGGTAAGTGTACACATAGGTGGGAGTTTCCATAAAGAGGGGTTGAGGGTCCACTACAATGTGGAGATTTCAAGAGACCCCAGCTTGGACCTTGAGGGATGTCTCACAGGGCAGCATACCAAACTTGGGAGCTGACAGTGGTATTATATTCAAAGAGTGTGGGTTAGGGGGCATGACAGACCATTCATTTAGGGGGCAACTGATGCGGTGATGGCCCTCTGTGTATTTTTTTTTTTTAACACGTTTTGTTTCTAATATTTTTAAAGGATTGCTAACAATCATTCTTTAAGAACATAACCTTTCTCATCAAACTTCTTTCTAACTGCCTCTATTAAGGTACCATATATCTCTCAAAATATTTATAATGATAAAAGATACCTTTTTAAAGTAGAATAAGGTTATAATTGAATATTGATTTTAATCTGTCTTTTAGATCAAGTGATTGATTGCATTATACCATTATATGTCTGGCAATATTCAACCATAAACTTACCTTATTTTAAGGAGATATCCTATCTCATTATAAATTGATAAGGCCCTATATGCTTAATACAAACTAAGATCTTAGCTTCATCCTGCAAAGTATATAGTGTTTTCTGTTGCCTTGGAAAATATGGAGATCATTGATCCAGTGTTCTATACTTTGTAGACAAAAAAAAAAAAATCAATAAATGGAGTCATTGAACTCACTGCCAATATCCCTTGAAGAAAGTTCACACTTCAGGATGTTGCAGTTTTACTTGCAAATCAAATATTACGGGAACAGATTTCAATCTTCAATTCAGGCTTGTAGGATTCCCTCATAAGATTAAAACCTCAGTTTATATATTGAACTGCACACTGATGCATGTTTAAAGAAAATTTAGGGACTCTGAAGAAACTAACTACAAACTGTTAATAAGAAGACAACTTTTATCATTTATGTGAAGCAACAACAAATGAGAAAACAAAATATTAAATAATACAAGTAATTATTGTATACAAGAACAAGAATTATTTTGTACTCAAAAATAAACCAAAGTATGCAAAAAGAAAAACAGAGGGAAACTCCACTCAAAAATCACCTCAATGGTAAAACAAAATGAGCGAGTCCAAATTCTAGATGTGTTGAACACCCCTCAAATCACAATGTGAAAGAAAAGAAAAGAAGACAGGGGGAAAAGACTTCATAACTTGCTGCTGCAAGTCTAGAGCAATCCGACCATCTTGGTCATATATATGCAATTCTTAACCATTGGTCAAAAAAACCCCAACCAACCAAAGAGGTTGTCAGAATTACTCTATTACTCAAAAATAAGCAATATTAGGAAACAAAATGTGAAACTTCAATATAATATGTTGGTGGCTAACTGACATTAGATCATAAATGATAAATGTAACGAAAGATTGTATTTATTTCTTGATTAGGATTTATTTACCGCCTTTTTGAAGGAATTCACTCAAGATGGTGTACAGTAGGAATAGATTAAACATGAGCAGTAGACAATTACAGCAGTAAAAATATTCAAATAACAATACAAAGTATGGCATGGTATACTACTTACAATGTTAACACAATACATAAAGAGAGGGTTGGTTATATGCAGATTTTAACTTACTATAGGCATGTCATGGAGAAAGGCCTAAAAAAATGAGGGCTGATTGGCTGAGGGGGAGATCCAAGATGGCTGACTGGCCTGAGCTTCTCTCCCTGAGGTACATTTTCCTGCACTGCCCAAGCAACGAGGGCAAGCTACTGCTCGCTTCTCTCAGCAGCAGAGTAGTTTTTCCACTCCTGGTGCTATTGAGAAGTTTCTGTTGAAGCTTGGGTCTAAGACAATGCCAAAGAATGCTGAGGTTGGAGTGACCTCAATGAGTGGAGGATTGAGGTACCATATATAGAATCCGGGGGATTATGCACCTCTTTACTCATATGTATTCTTTGTATTTTGTTCATAGACCCAACCAGATAGCTAAGAGTTAAGAGCCAAGGCAAATAACAGAGGCGAAAGGGTCAACCTTGTCAGGTGTTATAATCTAATTGAAGTCGGAAGAGAGCCATGTGTCAATCTGAACTATTGCCACTGGTGTTATATAAAGTGCTTGAATCCAGCTAACAAAACAGGGTCTAAACCCCAAAATATCTAAGATCTGATAAAGATAAGACCATTCAACCTTATCAAAAGCCTTTTCAACATCTAAAGAGACCACCACTGAGTCATCTTATTGTTTACTGGCTTGATAAATGATATTAATCAAGCATTTAACATTAAGTAAATCATAGTTTGCCTGTTTGAAACCAATCTTGTCTGGATGTGAAAAATAATTATTCAATCTGACTTCAAAGAATCGTAATAAAAATTTTATTTAACAGAAATAACAGCAGAACAGAACAAATCAGGCAATTACTTAGCCCCTGTTATGTCATTTAATACTCTTAACAAATATCAAACCAAATATATCAGCCTTATGTAGCTCCACAGGTAGATGATCTGGATCTGCTGTTTCACTATTCTTAAGGATCATCAGGACCTCAGTAGTTGTGAAAAGTCTATTAATCATCTCCTAAATATCATCTGCTGATTTGGGTGTAGGAACATTTGTTAATGATTTACTGGAACGCCTTTTAATATCAATTTTATGCTCATCCCCTTAGCTGGTTTTTAAAATGTTATTGCTACATATAATTTTTAATTGTGGATTCTTTCATTACAGTAATATTGCAGTATTGCAAAGGGCTCTGGTATACTTTGAAAGGTAAATACATATTCACTCTCTTTGTGTGCGTATTATACTTATAGAGGGTCTTTTATTAAGCTGCAGTAGCTTTTTTAGCTTGTGGTAGAAATCAGCTGGTGGTAAACACTACTACTACTACTACTATTTAGCATTTTTATAGCGCTACAAGGCGTACGCAGCACTGCACAAACATAGAAGAAAGACAGTCCCTGCTCAAAGAGCTTACAATCTAATAGACAAAAAAATAAAGTAAGCAAATCAAATCAATTAATGTGTACAGGAAGGAGGAGAGGAGGGTAGGTAGAGGCGAGTGGTTACATGTCAAAAGCAATGTTAAAGAGGTGGGCTTTCAGTCTACATTTAAAGGTGCCCATGGATGGGGCAAGACGTAGGGGCTCAGGAAGTTTATTCCAGGCGTAGGGTGCAGCGAGACAGAAGGCGCGAAGTCTGGAGTTGGCAGTAGTGGAGAAGGGAACAGATAAAAAGGATTTATCCATGGAGCGGAGTGCACGGGAAGGGGTGTAGGGAAGGATGAGTGTAGAGAGATACTGGGGAGCAGCAGAGTAAGTACTTTTATAGGTTCGTAGAAGTTTGAACAGGATGCGGAAACGGATAGGGAGCCAGTGAAGCGACTTGAGGAGAGGGGTAGTATGAGTAAAGCGACCCTGGCGGAAGACGAGATGGGCAGCAGAGTTTTGAACTGATTGGAGAGGGGAAAGGTGACTAAGTGGGAGGCCAGCAAGAAGCAGATTGCAGTAGTCTAAACGAGAGGTGACAAGGGTGTGGATGAGGGTTTTGGTAGAGTGCTCGGAAAGAAAGGGGCGGATTTTACGGATGTTGTAAAGAAAGAAATGACAGGTCTTGGCGATCTGCTGGATATGAGCAGAGAAGGAGAGAGAAGAGTCAAAGATGACCCCAAGGTTTCGAGCTGAGGAGACAGGGAGAATGAGAGAGCCATCAACAGAAATAGAAAACGGGGGGAGCAGGGAGTTGGGTTTTTGGGGGGAAAATGAGAAGCTCAGTTTTGGTCATATTTAATTTCAGGTGGCATTGAGACGTCCAGACAGCAATGTCAGACAAGCACGCTGAAACTTTGGTTTGGATGCAAGGTGAGATATCAGGGGTAGAAAGGTAGATTTGGGAGTCATCAGCATAGAGATGGTAGGAAAAGCCATGGGATGAGATTATTGAACCAAGGGAAGAAGTGTAGATAGAAAAGAGGAGGGGACCAAGAACAGAACCCTGAGGTACGCCAACAGGCAGAGGGATAGAAGTAGAAGAGGATCCACCAGAGTGAACACTAAAGGTGCGGAGGGAGAGGTAGGAAGAGAACCAGGAAAGGACAGAGCCCTGGAATCCAAGTGAGGACAGGGTATCGAGAAGTATGCTGTGATCGACAGTGTCAAAAGCAGCGGAAAGATCAAGAAGAATGAGGATGGAATATTGACCTCTGAATTTAGTAAGTAATAGGTCATTGGAGACTTTAGTAAGCGCTGTTTCGGTTGAGTGGAGAGGGCGAAAACCAGATTGTAGTGGGTAAAGAATAGCATGTGAGGAGAGAAAATCAAGGCAGCGGTGGTGAACAGCACGCTCAAGTAATTTGGAGAGAAAAGGGAGGAGAGAGATGGGTCGGTAATTAGAGGGACAAGTAGGGTCGAGTGAAGGCTTCTTAAGGAGAGGTGTGACCACAGCATGTTTAAAGGCAGTAGGGACAGTTGCAGTGGAAAGTGAGAGGTTGAGAATGTGACAGATAAAAGGAATAAGAGCAGGTGAGATGGCATTAAGAAGGTGGGTGGGAATGGGATCAAAGGAACAAGTGGTACATTTTGAGGAAGAAAGGAGAAGTGTAGCTTCCTCTATAGTAACTTCAGGAAAGTAGGAAAAGGATTGAGGGGAAGGAGAGAGAGGGGAACGGACTAGAGGAGGGAGAGGTGGCGAGGTAGAGAATTCAAGGTTTATCTTTTCAACCTTGTCGTGAAAGAATTCAGCAAGGGTCTGAGGAGATAATGAAGGGGGAGTTGGGGGAGGGGGCACCTTGAGGAGAGAGTTCAATGTGGTAAAGAGAATTCGAGGGTTAGAGCCAAGAGAGTTGGTCAGTTGGATATAATAATCCTGTTTGGCGCGTAAAAGAGCAGATTGGAAGGAGGTCAGCATGAACTTAAAGTGTAAGAAATCAGCAAGGGCCCGAGATTTCCGCCAGAGGTGTTCGGCGGAGCGGGTAAAGGAACGTAGGTAGCGGATATTAAGTCAGCCAAGGTTGGGGTTTTGTACGCCTTATAGGGCAGGTCATCAAAGGTGCAATAGTGTCTAAGGCAGAGGATAGAGTATTGCTGTAAGAAGAAACAGCCTCGTTGACAGACGTGGATGGTGCCACAGTAGAGAGGAGGTTTGAAACATGGGAGGATAGAGATGAATGTCAATATCGTGAAGATTCCTAGATAAATTAGATAAGATAGGACGGGCATTTAGTGCCAGCTGATTTCTACCGGGAGCTAAAAATGTTACCATGGCTTAGTAAAAGACCCGCTTATGGTTTTAATTACTGCTTCTTTGATTGGTTTTCTTTGTGTAAAAATGTATTACAGTTGTATTGGTTGATTTCTTTGTTTTTGTCTGTTTTATGGGTGGATATATTATCTGACTCACAATTAATATATGATTTGCCCCTGATGCAGGTGCTACAGTTGCTGAAACACTTCGGGCTAAGTTATAACTTATTGTGGAAGACGGGATATTTTACACCTGGTACCATCCTTTATTCTGATACATTTCAATAAAACACCATTTGAGCCTTTTTAAGCTGCTAAACTGCTTCTTTTTTAATTTGCATGTACTTTGCAGTTGGTGTTTGCCTCTCTTTTGTTGTGTCTTTCCTTTGTATACAGGAGCATATCTCTGAGCCTGTAATGAGAGTCAATGAGAAAACAGCTTTCAGTATACAGAATTACAATATGTGGAATAAGCTATAAAAAGCCAATTCAGCCGTATTTTGAGCAATTCCTGGTTTTGAGTCAAATGGGGTCAACGAGCACTCACCAGGAACATTTTGCATGCTTCTCTGTATTAATTTTGCAAATAGAGGGACAATGTTGGTCATTTTTAACTGTTTGTGCTCCAGTAGTTACTTGGATTTACATAAGTACATAAGTATTGCCATACTGAGAAAGACCAAAGGTCCATCAAGCCCAGCATCCTGTTTCCAACAGTGGCCAATCCAGGTCACAAATACCTGGCAAGATCCCAAAAAAGTACAAAATATTTTATACTGCTTATCCCAGAAATAGTGGATTTTCCTGAAGTCCATTTAATAATAGTCTATGGACTTTTCATTTAGGAAGCCGTCCATACCTTTTTTAAATTCTGCTAAGCTAACCGCCTTTACCACATTCTTTGGCAATGAATTCCAGAGTTTAATTACAAGTTGAGTGAAGAAAACTTTTCTCTGATTCGTATTAAATTTACTACATTGTAGCTTCATCGCATGCCCCCTAGTCCTAGTATTTCTGGAAAGCGTAAACTGACGCTTCACATCTACCCGTTCCACTCCACTCATTATTTTATAGACCTCTATCATATCTCCCCTCAGCTGCCTTTTCTCCAAGCTGAAGAGCCCTAGCCACTTTAGCCTTTCCTCACAGGGAAGTCGTCCCATCCCCTTTATCATTTTCATTGTCCTTCTCTGCACCTTTTCTAATTCCACTACATCTTTTTAGAGATGCGGCAACCAGAATTGAACACAATATTTGAGGTGTGGTTGCACCATGGAGCAATACAAAGGCATTATAATATCCTTATTTTTGTTTTTCATTCCTTTCCTAATAATACCTAACATTCTATTTGCTTTCTTAGCCGCAGCAGCACACTGAGCAGAAAGTTTCAACGTATCATCAACAACGACATCTAGATCCCATTCTTGGTCCATGACTCCTAACGTGGAACCTTGCATGCCATAGCTATAATTCGGGTTCTTCTTTCCCAAATGCATCACTTTGCACTTGCTCACATTAAACGTCATCTGCCATTTAGACGCCCAGTCTCCCAGTCTCGTAATTTTTCACAATCCTTCCACGATTTAATGACTTTGAATAACTTTGTGTCATCAGGAAATTTAATTACCTCACTAGTTACTCCCATCTCTAGGTCATTTATTAATATGTTAAAAAGCAGTGGTCCCAGCACAGACCCCTGGGGAACCCCACTAACTACCCTTCTCCACTGAGAATACTGACCATTTAACCCTAATTTCTGTTTTCTATCTTTTAACCAGTTTTTAATCCACCTGCAGGTTGCCAGCAAAGTAATGGTCACCTGTAGCTGCAGCTTGACAGCTCCTTTGTGACTAGGGAAGACAGCTTGTTTGCAGAATTATTTCCTAAGGAAAGACCACCCTCAGCACAGCTGAAAAGCAAATAATACAAACCACAGGATATCAAAAAGAGAGCAACTGCTGAAGACACTCTTTATTTACTTATTTATTTATTTACTTGTTTGTTTATTTATTTATTTATTCATTCGTTCATTCATGACATTTATACCCTACATTGGCCTGAAATACACTTAAGTTCAATGTGGCTACAAACAAACGATAAAGTGACTAAAACATAATAATATACAGAATATAACATAAATTACAAAGTAGCCCTTTGTAGTCCCCTTAAGCGCTGCACACTGCTTTTATTGGCAGTATAGTCAGTGTTTTTTATAAGCAAACAACCCAGCAAAACCCATCAGAGTTTCCAGGCAGGAAACCCTGCATAGTACAGTCAGTTCTTAAAGGATACATCTCTATTTATCCTATTGTTTTAAGTTTTTGATTAATGCCTTTAATGAGTTCTTCCATAGTTTAATAGTGTATGGTCAAAAAGAAAACTGATTAGGTCAGTTCTCTTAGAAAGATGTCTAATAATCCTGTGCTGTTGTGCAATTAGTTATTAACAATAGTGAAGAAAACAGAAAGACAATTCTAAATGTGCACACATATACATACAGACACACAGCTATATATATAAATATATATGCACACACACACACATGACTAAAATCTACAAATGGCACAAACAAAATCAGTGCTGAAAAAAAAAATGTGCTTAGTGTTATTCTATAAACCCCACCTAAAGTTAGGCGCGCTTTATAGAATACACATAGGACTACATTCCATATATGGAGTCTGAAAAATCCGCCCAGCAAAAAAATATGCTTAGGCTTAAATTTCCACATGGTATATAGAATATGCTGAGGAGCTCTCCACATAACCAAATGTGGTCACATCCATTTAGGCCATGTTTTACTTGGCATAAATCCCAATGCCTAAAGTAGGCACAGAACAGGTATATTCTATAATAATGTGCATAGATTTTAGAAATGCCCACGACCCGCCCATTCCACACCCATAACCATGCTCCCTATCCTGCTTATAATCGAACGAGAATAACGCCCAAGTTCCGACCTAAATCGGGAGATGGGCGTTCTTCTCACAAAAACAAATAAAGCGGCATAATCGAAAGCCGAACTTTGGACGCTTTCAACTGCACTCCGTCGCGGATGCGGACAAAGTTGATGGGGGAGTGTCGGAGGCGTGGTGAAGGCGGAACTGGGGCGTGGTTATCACCCGAACAGAGATGGGCGCCCTTCGCCGATAATGGATGCGTTTGTAGCTAGAATTTAGGGCACTTTTCCTGGACCCTGTTTTTTGACGAATAAGGCCCCAAAAAGTGCCCTAAATGACCAGATGACCCCCAGAGGGAGTCGGGGATGACCTCCCCTGACTCCCCCAGTGGTCACTAACCCCTCCCACCACAACAAATGATGTTTCACAACTTTTTACTTTCACCCTCAAATGTCATACCCTCCTCCCAAGCAGCAGTATGCAGGTCCCTGGAACAGTTGTTAGGGGGTGCAGTGGACGTCAGGCAGGTGGACCCAGGCCCATCCCCCCCCCTACCTGTTACAATTGTGCTGCTTAATGCTACTAGTCGTCCAACCCCCCCCAAACCCCCTGTACCCACATGTAGGTGCCCCCCTTCACCGCTTAGGGCTATAGTACTGGTGTAGACTTGTGGGCAGTGGGTTTTGAGGGGGATTTGGGGGGCTCAACACCCAAGGGAAGGGTGCTATGCACCTGGGAGCTCTTTTACCTTTTTTTTTGTTTTTGTAAAAGTGCCCCCTAGGGTGCCCGGTTGGTGTCCTGGCATGTGAGGGGGACCAGTGCACTATGAATCCTGGCCCCTCCCACGAACAAATGCCTTGCATTTATTCGTTTTTGAGCTGGGCGATTTCATTTTCCATTATCGGTGAAAAGCAAAAACGCCCAGCTCACACCTTGGCGAATAAAGCATGGGCGTCTATTTTTTTTAAAAAATACGGTTCACTCCGCCCCTTCACGGACCCGTTCTCAGAGATTAACGCCCATGGAGATAGGCGTTTCTGGTCGATTATGCCCCTCCATGTGACCTGGAATTTATGCGCACCACGTTATAGAATACACTTAGCGAGTTGTGCGTGTAAATCTTAATGCCTATTAGTACTGATAATTGCTTGTTAGCATCCAATTAACAGTGCTGATTAGCTTGTTAACCAATTACATGCATTGTTGTAGAACACGCTTTGATTTCTGCACAGAAATGAAAAGGCACGATGTATAGCATTTGGGGGATAGCACCTGTCCCCATGACTAAAATTAAGGCGTGACCATTTACACCAAAGAAAACTTGGCATCCATGCCCACGCCTAACAGGCATAGATCAAACGTTTTCCAAAAGAATGCCCAGACCTTCCCATGCTCCTCACATGGCCACGCCCCTTCTGAGATATGCAAATTAGAATTTATACACACCACTTTACAAAATACTCTTAGAAAATTTTTGCACATAAATTCTAACTAGTGCCAATCATTGTTGATAATTGCTTGTCAGTGGCCAATTATTGGTGCTGATTGGCTTGCTAAACAATTAAGTTGCATGCACAATTTGGCTGCATGCCCAAAATTGCACGTGCAACTTTAGTTGACATATATAGAATCTTGGGTACAATGGAGTTGTCACCACCTAGTGATTATTGTCATGATACACGCAGATGCCATTTTACTTTAAACACAATTATCATGATTTTCTATCAGGAAGATCTGATCCTTATAAAAAATATATATCTGGAAAATATATATCTGGAGAAATCTTATGGTTGTCATAGACTGGTGCAAAAGATTCCAGAAAAAAGGTGGAAGAGGGTAAGCATAGAATTTGTTTGAAGAAATTGCAACAAATTGTTTCAACTGATTGCCGGTCAGGAAGTGGCAGGGCCCGATCAGTGCTCACTGAATAAAACGTTGTGCCAATTGAGGAACCAAGTAGTAAAGTGATATCATTTAGACGAGGTGTCAGTGTGAGTGTAGGTTTACTGCAAATTTATTCAGGATGATATGTATCCCAAATTTTATTGAAATTGGTCAAGTTTAGACCAGGGGCATAGCCAGACACCCAATTTTGGGTGGACCTGGGCCCAAGATGGGTGGGCAGAACTCCACCTTGTCCCACAAGTGATTTGGTCTCTCCCTCTCTCGCCTGCATGTCATATGGTCTCTCAAACATCCCTCCTCCCCTGAATACCTTTTAAGTAGCAGATTTTCACCGGCAGCAAGCAGCAACTAATACACACTTCTCATGTTGGCCCCACAGCATGTATCAGTCACTGCTCACTGCAGGCAAATATCTGCTGTTTACAAGGTATGCAGGAGGGACAACTGTTGGGAGTTTTGGGCTGGTGGGGCTTGGGGATCCCTGCCAGCTACATTATAGGTGTGTTGCTACTGGGTGGGCATGGGCCCACCCAGGCCCACCCTTGGCTACGCCACTGGGACAGAGTAATGCAGAAAACAAGCTTTGTATATTGTGTTTTGAAACACAGTGTGTGTGTATCTATCTATCTATCCATAGAAACCGTGCATAAAACTATTGGGCCATTTTACTAAGCTGCATTAAGAACCCCCAGATCTGATCTATCCCCAGAGTGAACCCCCCAATACCCACTGATGTAAACCCCCTCCCAGACAGCCAATACCCCACAAGCTCAAACCCAGCCCCCTGAAGTTTGCCCTTAGGGGATGATGTGATCTGGGGGGGGGGGGGAGAAATGCTGGGGGGGGGGGGGTGCCTCAACACCACTTCTTTATATTTTTTTAATGTATTTTGGAGTGGGCCTGCCTAAGTTACATGAAGTGGCAGATAGCACAGGTGCTCCCACATTATCTGTCAGTGGACGTGACACAAGCGGAGTGGAAGAGTGGCCTAGTGGTTAGTGTGGTGGACTTTGGTCCTGGGGAACTGGGTTCAATTCCCACTGCAGGCACAGACAGCTCCTTGTGACTCTGGGCAAGTCACTTAACCCTCCATTGCCCCAGGTACAAATAAGTACCTGTATATAATATGTAAGCTGCATTGAACCTGCTATGAGTGGGAAAGCGCAGGGTACAAATAAAACAAAAAAAGTGCCCATGTGGTAAGTGTCTGCCCTAGGCAGATTCTAGGTGTGCCCCCTGCATTTACCACACAGTATTTGTACTTACTATCTGCTAGTTTTTACACCTAACACAATAAGAACAAAAATTTACTGGAAAGGGGATAGGATTTGGCATACTGCCTTTCTGTAATTACAATCAAAGCGGTTTATATATTATATACAAAGGGCCTCCACATTCTCTTCATTAGAGCAATCGATATAAAAACAGCACATATCAGCAAAGCATAAATTAAACTGAATATTTGTACCAATGTGTATTTAAAGAAATACCAACCTCAACATAAAAAGACTGATCTGTTCCAGTGTTATATTGCATTTAAAAAGCAGTGAACACACACAAAAAGGAACAAAAGTTATTTTCACAAAGTTAGGCTTCAATAAATAGCAAATGATTATTTATTCCCTTCCTACGAGCATTTCCGCTCCCTGCAGAGTCCACAAGAAAGTTCTTAACCATAGCTTGTTTTTCCTTCATCTTAATTTATTAAAAAAAAATAATAATAAAAGTCAAGGCACCCATTATTGCATACAATGCACATAATTTGTCACTGCGTAGGTATTACCGTGCTGTTTCTATGAGTGCCATACAAAACAGCACAGTGATCCCTGTGCAGAGAGAAATTAACAGCTGTTTATAAAGGGAAAAAACAGAGGGCAGCACGTGGATGCCCTTGACATAATTTGAATAGATAGAAAATATTATACCTAAAATGATAGTCAGAGAAAATAGCAAAGTAATTAAAAGAGAGAGAGGCAGAAATCTTAAGATTATGAAGACTCCCACTGAACAATAACATGCAATTACTGCTGAAGATGAAATGCTTGTTAGATTTTTGAAATGTCATAAGCAGGCTTGAACAACTTCATTTTTAAATGGCTTCTTAAACCAGTTCAAGAAAACAAACTTCCCATGGTGCTGAACAGAGGTTCTAAGGGGTCCTTTTACAAAGGTGTGCTGAAAAATGGGCTGCGGTAGTGTAGGCGTGTGTTTTGGGCGCACACAGATCCATTTTTTTAGTGCACCTGTAAAGAAGGCCTTTTTTAAATTTTTTGCCAAAAATGGAAGTGTGGCAAAATAAAAATTGGCTCGCATCCATTTTGGGTCTGAGCCTTAGCGGTAAGATCTCTCGCGTTAAACGTGTGGTAATTGCCTATGTGCATCAAGTCAGAGTTACCATCTGATTTTTGGTGCGTGCCAGAAAATAAAATATATTTTCTGGCGTGTATAGCGGACACGCGTAAAAAAATGAAATTACGGCATGGGCCACACGGTAATTTCAAATTGACTCGTATTGGGCGCATGTAGGCACCTATGTGGCTTAGTAAAAGGGCCTCTAAATGTCCATTTTCTCTTTAGGTGACATTGGAGATTCTGGATCCATGCTAAGTAACTGTAAGGAACTGTTTTATCAAAACATCTTGGGCCTGATATTCTAAGCAAGTTAAGCAGGCAGGAGCCTCTCCTGTCCGCTTAATCGCTTCCCGAAGCCTAAGTGGGAATATTCAGTGGCACTTAATCAGATAGTGCCACTGAATATCCCAACTAAAAAGTGGGCAGGAGCCCTAGGTTATATGGGTGTCAGCAATATTCAATGTCGGCACCCGCATAGCTAAGCGGCCTAATTTAGGACAGTTCAAAAGCTGTCCTAAATTAGGCTGCTTTAGCTATGTGGGTGCCTGACCTCAATATCGGGCAGGCACTCGCATCATTTTTTTTCCAAAAGAGCTCCCGAGCCCCCTCCCACCCCCAACAACGCTCCCGCTTTCCCTCCCCCTCCTCCTCCCCCCAGACCATAGCAAAAACCCCCGGTATTGCATGAAGTGCCGCAAGGTATCTCAAGAGGTTTCAGCAGCCATTTTGGATGGGTGCCACAAGAGGAGGAGCAAGGGGGCTCTGCTCCTGCCCCCCAAAACCCTAGTGGACCACTAGGGATACCTGGGGAGGGCCTACCTGGACGACTATGGGGGCAGGGGGTTCTTCCAGGAAGGGGGAAGAGGGGGAGGAAAAAAAGTGGCATTGTAGGGGGCTCCTAAAAAAAAGTTATGCAAGCCTCGGCCCGATATTCAGCCTGAGCCGCGAAACTCTTATGCAGGCCCTGGTTGAACATCGCCCAGGCCCACATGAGCTCTGGCACCCAGTCTGCCTGGAATTAGCCTCCAATATTCAGTGCTGGTGCCCGGACATGGCCCAGCACTGAATATTTGGGGGACTTCTCTCTTATAAATGAGGCTTATAAGTTTGGGTTTATTCTTAAAAATGTACATTTAGTTTAGAATACATTTTCCTTCGCACATACTTTCAGGATGAATGTATGAGTCAGAATGGGGTTTTTCAAGGAGATATGGTTTTAAAACCATGTCATGGACAATAGTTCTATACCCATGTGATCTCTAAGTTTTCAACTTTTTGAAAATTGACCTGTCTTCTTGTTTGTGGCTAGTCCATGGCTAATAGTCATATGCCTACAATTTTATTTGTTCTTGCAAAAGTGCTAATGTAACCATTAAGTAGTTGCATAATAATGCTGTGTTCTGCGGTTCATGAGTATCAGAACTGAAGGACTTAAATCCTGTAGTTCTGAGGCACTGGCATCAGCAGAATGAAAGGGCAGTTTCAAAATTCACTGTGGAGATCTTGAAGAAATGAAACTAACTGGGGAATCTGCTGTTCCAGCTGAGAGAAACAGATGGAAGCTGACAGGAATAAAGCTGTGAGAGACACGCAGCAGTGATTTGAGTCTGTTCCACACTTTAGTTAGCAGACAGCCCAGACAAAAGGAGCTGGAAAATCACCAGGATCTTGAGACTGATGGATGAACACACACAGACAAATTCTGGAGACAGGATACTGTCACCTCTTAGTTTGTTTTACTGTGAAACCCTTTCTTTGACTTGCCTTGTAATGCACCTTTTTATCATGTTTTCAATTCACTGTTAATCCTGGTTAATCATAAATATTTTAGGAGTCAATATTCAGCTGGTATAAGCAGACAGGAAAGGCTCTTGCTGAGCTGGCGGATCACTGATAGCATTACTTAAGCAGGCAGTGCAGCTGAATACTGGCTCTGACCTCCACGGCATGGGACTGGCAGGAGATCTGAGGGCATGTTGGGGCATGGAACTTATGTGAGATCTGGCAGTATTCAATGCCAGTGTCTGCATACCTAAACAGACATGGTTGGACTGTAGAAAAAGACAGTGGCATGGGTAAACGTGAATCAATTGTTTACTTTTTCAAAAAGTACAAAGACTAGGGCAGTTTTTCCCAAGTCGGTACTGGAGTACCTCCTTGCCAGTCAAGTTTTCAGGATAAACACAATGAATATGCATCAGATTGATTTGCATATACTGCCTTTGCTTGAGATAGGCATTCCTATTGCTTATTGGCGTTCTGTAGTTCGATATTATTTATTTATTATTAGGATTTATTTACCACCTTTTGAATGAATTCACTCAAGGTGGTGTACAACAAGAATAAGTCAAACATAAATAATAATTACAACAGTAAAAATATTCAGATAACAATACAAAATATGGCATACTACACTACTTGCAATGTCAACACAGCATGTAATAGAGAGCTTAGGGTATAAGCAAAGATGGTTAACATATAGATAGGTAAGAGAGTAAGAAGAGTTAGACAATAAGGTGACTAATTTAAAGAAAGCTGCATATGAGGTCAGCAAGTTGCTTAAATATTATCTCAGCTAGGGTAGGAGTGGATAAACATGTCCTAAAAACATGACTTTAATTAATAGGAGTGATCAGAGAGAAGGGAAGGGAATGGAGTTTGGATTAAGTTGATACCTTTTTCAGCTATAGCTTAAGGCAGTTACATTCAAGTTTAGTAGGTATTTCTATGTATTTATTTACTTATTTATTGGGATTTATAAACCGCCTTAATGAAGAGATTCACCCTAGGTGTGATGTACAGCAGGTACAGTTTAACATAAAACTTACAACTTTGTTAACAGCATAGCAATAGTAAAATGACCAAATATAAACATAAATAGATGAATGAGACAAACTTGGAGATAGCAAATTTTTAATCTTATTAATCGGATTAATATGATACATGTCCGAAACATACACATGTATACTTGGAGGAAAGGAGAGATGGGGGGGGGGGGGGGGTTGTGATACAGACTTTCAAATATTTGAAAGGTATTAATTTACAAACAAACCTTTTCCAGAGTCATGAAGGTGGTAGAACTAGAGAACATGAATTAAGGTTGCGGGGGGGGGGGGGGGGGGGGCTGATTCAGGAATAATGTCAGGAAGTACCTTTTCATAGACAGAGTGGTAGATATCCCGCAGGAAGTGATGAAGATGAAAATGTTGACAGAATTCAAAAATACTTGGGATAAATACAAAGGAATCCTGTATAGAAGGCGAGGAACCAAACAAGCTTAGCTACCCCTGTAATTGGGAGGCAAAGCCAATGTTCTTTTATTATGATGTAAACCTTTTTGTACTGGTTAGTTTAAGCAGTATATTAAGTTTAATAAATATAAAACATAAACATAAGGCTTGCCATACTGGGTCAGACCAAGGGTCCATCTAGCCCAGTATCCTGTTTGCAAATCAGTAGTGTCAGGTACTAAGCATCATGCAAATAAGAACAACAAACATACTCTGAAATGTCTATATGCAAATGCTAGGAGTCTAAGAAATAAGATGGGAGAGTTGGAATATATTGCACTAAATGAAAAATTGGATATAATAGGCATTACTGAGACCTGGTGGAAGGAGGATAACTAGTGGGACACTGTCATACCGGGGTACAAAGTATATCGTAATGATAGGGTGGACCGGACTGGTGAAGGGGTAGCATTGTATATTAACGAGAGCCTTGACTCAGATAGATTACAAATTCAGCAGGACACAAATCACACCTTTGAATCACTGTGGGTTGAAATTCCATGTATAAAAGGGAAAGAAATGGTGATAGGAGTGTACTACCGTCCGCCTCGCCAGGATGAGCAGGTAGACACAGAAATGATAAAAGAAATCAGAGACACGAACAAAATGGGCAATGTGATAATAATGGGTGACTTCAATTATCCAAATATAGACTGGGTAAATGTAACATCGGGACACGCTACAGAGATACAATTCCTTGATGAAATCAAGGACAGCTTTATGGAGCAACTGGTGCAGGAGCCGACGAGAGAAGGAAAAATTCTAGACTTGGTCCTTAGTGGAGCGCATGATCTGGTGAGGGACGTTATGGTACTGGGGCCGCTTGATAACAGTGACCATAATATGATCAGTTTTGACATCGACCTTGAAGTAACTGTACACAGAAAGTCAAATACGTTAGCGTTTAACTTTAAAAAAGGAGACTATGATAAAATGAGAAGAACGGTAAAAAAAAAAACTTAGGGGGGCAACTGAGAGAGTAAAAACTGTACAACAGGCGTGGACGCTGTTCAAAAATACCATCCTGGAGGCCCAGGCCATACATATTCCGCAAATTAGAAAAGAAAGACGGAAGTCCAAAAGACACCCGGCCTGGTTGAAAAGTGAGGTGAAGGAAGCTATTAGGGCTAAAAGAAACGCCTTCAGAAAATGGAAGAAGGAACCGTCTGAAAATAACAAGAAACAGCATAAGGAGTGTCAAAGCAAATGCAAGGCGCAGATTAAGAAGGCCAAGAGGGAGTATGAAAAAAGATAGCATTAGAGGCAAAAAAACATAGTAAAAATTTTTTTCGGTATATTAAAAGCAGGAAGCCGGCAAAAGAATCGGTTGGGCCGCTGGATGACCGAGGGGTAAAAGGGGCGATCAAGGAAGACAAAGACGTAGCGGAGAGACTGAATGAATTCTTTGCTTCGGTCTTCACCGAGGAAGATTTGGGTGGGATACCGGTGTCGGAAATGGTATTTCAAGCGGACGAGTCGGAGAAACTTACTGACTTCACGGTAAACCTGGAGGACGTAATGGGGCAGTTCGGCAAACTGAAGAGTAGCAAATCTCCTGGACCGGATGGTATTCATCCTAGAGTACTGATAGAACTGAAAAACGAGCTTGCAGAGCTACTGCTAGTGATATGCAACTTATCCTTAAAATCGAGCGTGGTACCGGAAGATTGGAGGGTGGCCAATGTAACGCCCATTTTTAAAAAAGGCTCCAGGGGAGATCCGGGAAATTATAGACCGGTGAGTCTGACGTCGGTGCCTGGGAAAATGGTAGAGGTTATTATTAAAAACAAAATTACAGAGCACATCCGAGGACATGGATTACTGAGACCAAGTCAGCATGGCTTTTGTGTGGGGAAATCTTGCCTGACCAATTTACTTCAATTCTTTGAAGGAGTGAACAAACATGTGGACAAAGGGGAGTCGGTTGATATTGTGTATCTGGATTTTCAAAAGGAGTTTGACAAGGTACCTCATGAAAGGCTACAGAGGAAATTGGAGGGTCATGGGATAGGAGGAAATGTCCTATTGTGGATTAAAAACTGGTTGAAGGATAGGAAACAGAGAGTGGGGTTAAATGGGCAGTATTCACAATGGAGAAGGGTAGTTAGTGGGGTTCCTCAGGGGTCCGTGTTAGGACCGCTGCTTTTTAATATATTTATAAATGATTTAGAGATGGGAGTAACTAGCGAGGTAATTAAATTTGTTGATGACACAAAGTTATTCAAAGTCGTTAAATCACGACAGGATTGTGAAAAATTACAAAAGGACCTTACGAGACTGGGAGACTGGGCGGCTTTTAAACTAGAAATGGGGGGAAGGCCGACAGTCGCTCAAAAGAGCATGGTTCGGGATAAGGTATCTTTCAAAGATATCACCATAACAGGGAAGATAGAGTATCCTGATAGTGAGGTTGCAAAAGAGATTGTAGTAGATCGGGTATCTTTAAATAACAATAAAAATCAGACAAAAGATTGCCAATTAATACTGTCAAGTACTAAGCATGATGTACTTAGGAACAACAAACATAGTTTGAAATGTCTATATGCGAATGCCAGGAGCCTAAGAAATAAGATGGGGGAGTTGGAATATATTGCACTAAATGAAAAATTAGATATAATAGGCATCTCTGAGACCTGGTGGAAGGAGGATAACCAGTGGGACACTGTCATACCGGGGTACAAATTATATCATAGTGATAGGGTGAATCGGATTGGTGGAGGGGTAGCATTGTATATTAACGAGAGCCTTGAATCAAATAGATTGAAAATTCTGCAGGAAATAAAACACTCCTTGGAATCACTGTGGATTGAAATTCCATGTGCAAAGGGGAAAAGGATAGTGATAGGAGTGTACTACCGTCCGCCTGGCCAGGACGAACAGACGGATGCGGAAATGTTAAAGGAAATCAGGGACGCAAACAAACTGGGCAACACAATAATAATGGGGGATTTCAATTACCCGCATATAGACTGGGTTAATGTAACATCTGTACACGCAAGGGACATAGGATTTCTTGATGAAATCAAGGACAGCTTCATGGAACAGCTAGTTCAGGAGCCGACAAGAGAAGGAAAAATACTAGACTTAGTCCTTAGTGGTGCTCATGATCTAGTGCAGGGGGTAACGATACGAGGGCCGCTTGATAACAGTGATCATAATATGATCGGTTTTGATATTGGCATTGAAGGAAGTGAAACTAGGAAATCAAGTACGCTAGCGTTTAACTATAGAAAAGGTGATTGCGACAAAATGAGAAAAATGGTGAAAAAAAGACTGAAAGGAGCAGCTCGCAGAGTAAAAAACTTGCATCAGGCGTGGATGCTGTTTAAAAACACCATCCTGGAGGTTCAGGACAAATATATTCCACGTATTAGAAAAAAGGGAAAAAAGACTAAACGTCAGCCGGCGTGGCTAAACAGTAAGATAAAGGAAATCATTAGAGCCAAAAAACAATCCTTCAGAAAGTGGAGAAGAGAACCAACTGAAAGTAACAGGATAGATCATAAGGAATGCCAAGCCAAATGCAAAGCGGAGATAAGGAGGGCAAAAAAGGACTTTGAGAAGAAATTAGCGTTGGAAGCAAAAATACATAGTAAAAATGTTTTTAGATACATTAAAAGCAGGAAACCGGCCAAAGAGTCGGTTGGGCCGCTGGACGAAAATGGTGTTAAAGGGGCGATCAAGGAGGACAAAGCCGTAGCGGAGAAATTAAATGAATTCTTTGCTTCGGTCTTCACCGAGGAGGATTTGGGGGGGACACCGGTGCCGGAAAGAATATTTGAAGCGGGGGAGTCGGAGAAACTAAACAAATTCTCTGTAACCTTGGAGGATGCAATGGGTCAGTTCAGCAAGCTGAAGAGTAGTAAATCACCGGGACCTCATGGTATTCATCCCAGAGTATTAATAGAACTAAAAAATGAACTTGCGGAGCTACTGTTAGAAATATGCAATCTGTCCCTAAAATCGAGTGTAGTACCGGAAGACTGGAGGGTAGCCAATGTTACTCCGATTTTTAAGAAGGGTTCCAGAGGAGATCCGGGAAATTATAGACCGGTGAGTCTGACGTCGGTGCCGGGCAAGATGGTGGAGGCTATTATTAAGAATAAAATTGCAGAGCATATACAAAAACATGGACTGATGAGACAAAGTCAGCACGGATTTAGTGAAGGGAAGTCTTGCCTCACCAATCTAATGCATTTTTTTGAGGGGGTAAGCAAACACGTGGACAATGGGGAGCCGGTTGATATTGTATATCTAGATTTTCAGAAGGCGTTTGACAAAGTGCCGCACGAAAGACTCCTGACGAAATTGCAGAGTCATGGAATCGGAGGTAGGGTATTATTATGGATTAAGAACTGGTTGAAAGATAGGAAGCAGAGAGTAGGATTGCGTGGCCAGTATTCTCAGTGGAGGAGGGTAGTTAGTGGGGTCCCGCAGGGGTCTGTGCTGGGTCCGTTGCTTTTTAATGTATTTATAAATGACCTAGAGATGGGAATAACTAGTGAGGTAATTAAATTCGCTGATGACACAAAATTATTCAGGGTCGTCAAGTCGCAGGAGGAATGTGAACGATTACAGGAGGACCTTGCGAGACTGGGAGAATGGGCGTGCAAGTGGCAGATGAAGTTCAATGTTGACAAGTGCAAAGTGATGCATGTGGGTAAGAGGAACCCGAATTATAGCTACGTCTTGCAAGGTTCCGCGTTAGGAGTTACGGATCAAGAAAGGGATCTGGGTGTCGTCGTCGATGATACGCTGAAACCTTCTGCTCAGTGTGCTGCTGCGGCTAGGAAAGCGAATAGAATGTTGGGTGTTATTAGGAAGGGTATGGAGTCCAGGTGTGCGGATGTTATAATGCCGTTGTATCGCTCCATGGTGCGACCGCACCTGGAGTATTGTGTTCAGTACTGGTCTCCGTATCTCAAAAAAGATATAGTAGAATTGGAAAAGGTACAGCGAAGGGCGACGAAAATGATAGTGGGGATGGGACGACTTTCCTATGAAGAGAGGCTGAGAAGGCTAGGGCTTTTCAGCTTGGAGAAGAGACGGCTGAGGGGAGATATGATAGAAGTGTATAAAATAATGAGTGGAATGGATCGGGTGGATGTGAAGCGACTGTTCACGCTATCCAAAAATACTAGGACTAGAGGGCATGAGTTGAAGCTACAGTGTGGTAAATTTAAAACGAATCGGAGAAAATGTTTCTTCACCCAACGTGTAATTAGACTCTGGAATTCGTTGCCGGGAGAACGTGGTATGGGCGGTTAGCTTGACGGAGTTTAAAAAGGGGTTAGATAGATTCCTAAAGGACAAGTCCATAGACCGCTATTAAATGGACTTGGAAAAATTCCGCATTTTTAGGTATAACTTGTCTGGAATGTTTTTACGTTTGGGGAGCGTGCCAGGTGCCCTTGACCTGGATTGGCCACTGTCGGTGACAGGATGCTGGGCTAGATGGACCTTTGGTCTTTCCCAGTATGGCACTACTTATGTACTTATGTACTAAATGGCAGATGATGTTTAATGTGAGAAAGTGCAAGGTGATGCATGTGGGAAAAAAGAACCCGAATTATAGCTACGTCATGCAAGGTTCCACGTTAGGAGTTACGGACCAAGAAAGGGATCTGGGTGTCGTCGTCGATAACACACTGAAACCTTCTGCTCAGTGTGCTGCTGCGGCTAAGAAAGCGAATAGAATGTTGGGTATTATTAGGAAAGGTATGGAAAACAGGTGTGAGGATGTTATAATGCCGTTGTATCGCTCCATGGTGCGACCGCACCTTGAGTATTGTGTTCAATTCTGGTCGCCGCATCTCAAGAAAGATATAGTAGAATTGGAAAAGGTGCAGCGAAGGGCGACTAAAATGATAGCGGGGATGGGACGACTTCCCTATGAAGAAAGACTAAGGAGGCTAGGGCTATACAGCTTGGAGAAGAGACGGCTGAGGGGAGACATGATAGAGGTATATAAAATAATGAGTGGAGTGGAACAGGTGGATGTGAAGCTTCTGTTCACGCTTTCCAAAAATACTAGGACTAGGGGGCATGCGATGAAACTACAGTGTAGTAAATTTAAAACAAATCGGAGAAAACTTTTCTTCACCCAACGTGTAATTAAACTCTGGAATTCGTTGCCGGAGAAAGTGGTGAAGGCGGTTAGCTTAGCAGAGTTTAAAAAGGGGTTGGACGGTTTCCTAAAGGACAAGTCCATAAACCGCTACTAAACGGACTTGGAAAAATCCAAAATTCCAGGAATAACATGTATAGAATGTTTGTACGTTTGGGAAGCTTGCCAGGTGCCCTTGGCCTGGATTGGCCGCTGTCGTGGACAGGATGCTGGGCTCGATGGACCCTTGGTCTTTTCCCAGTATGGCATTACTTATGTACTTATGTAACAGTGGCCAATGCAGGTCACAAGTACCTGATGATTTAGTCTTCAATTATTTTCTATCTGTCTTCTTCTTGAGAGGCAGATGACGGGTACAGACTACAGGCATTTTTTCATTTGAATTCTGGTCCTCCTGGATTCATCTCCAAGGGTAGTCCTCAGAATCTTTGCCTTCTTTCTAGGATCAGTAGTACCCTTTGATGTTAGAGATTACCTTTTGCCCTGATTCTGGAAATTCTGGTGTAAGTGGGGAATAAATCGAATTATGGTGTCTTGGGGAGCAACAAGAAGGTTAGGAGGGGAAAGTAACCCCGCTGTAAAGGAAAGGGGCTTGAGAAACAGAAAATAAGAAATCTTGTAGAAAAGCAGAAAAGCAGGATAGCTCCAGAGGCATAGCTAGGTGGGCTGCCAGGAGAGTGGCTGCTCCTCCAAATGGACTTCTGCCGGTGCCTGTTTTTGACACAATCTGTCATGTTTAAAACACGTGCCAGCACCATCAGCAGAAAGCTCTCCGCTCTCCCTGCACCCTCAACCTAGCTATGCTTCTGGATAGCTCTCTGGCTAAGGTGAATTATAACTGACATGTTCTGTCTGTGTTGCTTTCAGTGGCCTCTGAAAAAGCAGCATTTTGATACATTCAGCGAACAGGCAGCACAGTGGGCAGCATGTTTAAATTGCTCACTGTAAGGAGAGGCAAACTAATGAGCAACATTTACACACTTTGGGGATAATTATCTGCTAAAGTTGGTGAATAAATTTGGGATTAATAAAGCACACACACTAAATTGAAGACCTGCTATTTTCAGATGGCTTAGGACTGATTCTAAGTGCTGACCCTGCGAGTATACATTGAAGTACCGTACTTTACATTATCCTCCCTCCCTTCTTTCCCTTGTTTCCTTTCAGTATGTATGTTTGTATTCCTTCCTGTTTTTAATTGGAGTTCTGATTCTTATGATTGTTTGTGAAATGTTATGTTTTGTTCACCACTTTGATCTTAAAGGCGGTACATCAAGCTTTAAAGTAAACACAGACATTTTATTTAAGCAATACTTGGGTTTTGGCTTAGGCAGAGGTTTTTCCCATTCAAAGACTCATGTACTGTAGGGTACAATAGCTTAGGCAGCCAAAGACAAGAATTTACCTTTGGGCTTGGTATTTATACCATTCAATTTTCTCAGTTTGAGGTCTCCTTTTACCATTAACTCACTGGTAAGAAGAACCCTCCTAATTCTGAAACGTATTAGGTGACATAAAATATAATAATCCTCTACAAACACTAGTAGAACTCTAGGGGTCTATACATATGTAATAATAAGAAGAAAAAGAAGAATCAAGCACCTGCTCTCTGTCAGTGCTGCTTGCAAATAGAGGACCAGGGCTGGCGTTAGGGGGTATCAAACAGGTCAATTGCCCTGGGCCCCCATAATACAAAAGGCTCCCAAGCCTGCCTCATGCTGAAGAAGGCATAGGTTAAAGGTTAGCTTTGGGGACCCTTCCCCAATTTCTGCCCTGGGCCCCTGAATGTCTAACACCAGTCTTGGAAGGAACAGCAACTGAACCCAGGCATGAAGGAGTCATTTGAGAGAAGAGAATTGATAGCTGACCTCTTTGTTATCCTGTGTCTTGTACTTGCTCTTTACTGTGTCCTTTCTTATTACTTGGGTCTTCTCTTTTTGTGTGCTTATAAGCCTGTGCCTGCTTTTTAGTTTCAGCTTGTCTAAGATTTTGCCAGTCTGCATATCAGGACTAGATTTTAAAATGCCAGTTCCCATAGGAACTATGTGTATGTTTTGGGGGAAGAATAGTTCTCATGGAGGATTGCAGATCAGTGTGAGGGTACCCCCAGAATTCCTGTTTGGATCTTATTTATTTATGACATTTATACCCTACATTTCCCTGTACAATTCTGAGTTCAATGTGGCCAACAAGCCACAAGCTAAAAAGAAGTCATTACAAAATATGAAACAAAATACATAAACCCATACACATCATGACATTAAATAAAATTGGAGATAGGGGTGAGCCTTGCAGCATACCACAATTTGGAGACCAAGTGGTGATAAAAATCACCCAACATTTTTACTCTGTAAGACCTAGACTTCAGGAAGCCCTGAAACCAGGACAAGTCTTTCTCACAAATCTCAAATTGCTCTAGTAAATTTAACAAAAGATCATGATACACCACATCAAAGGCACTTCACATGTCAAATTGCATAACCAGGACCTTGTTGCCTAAACAAATTTCCTCCCTGAAGGCAGAAACTAAAGTGGTTAAAGCAATCTCAGTACTATTACTTGGCCTGAAGCCAGACTGAGAAACATAGAGGAGACAAAAGCTGGAAGGTAGTCAGAAAGCTGGGCTTCTACAATTCCTTCCATCACCTTGACCAATAAAGAGATGGAAGCAACTGGCCTGTAGCTGGCAACCTCACTCAAAGAGCCCGAGGATGCTCTTCTCCTTCTCCCTATGCATTCATCCTTGTGCTCCCTCCTCACCTCACGAAATAAGTGTACCATAATTTCCAGAAGTCTGGCAACTGATTATCAGAGTTGTGATGTGAACTGGACTCCTCGTTCTTTTTCTTCATAATTGATTAAGCAATGTCTACAGTGGAGGGAAAACCTTTTATGGGAATAAAGTGAGGCAGCTGACGCAGAAAAATGTGCTAGGCATTGTGTATTGGATAGGTTGCCTTAGCCACAATTTTGTGGGTGCCTTCTGAAAAAAATGTGCTTTGTACACACACCAGTATGCATCCATTTAGATCCATGGTAATAAGGTTTTTGACTTTTCAGCACAGATGCAGAGAACTGTGCAAAATGTATTATTTATTTAGATTTTGCTCACACCTTTTTCAGTAGTAGCTCAAGGTGAGTTACATTCAGGTACTCTGGATATTTTTCTGTCCCAGGAGGACTACAAGTTTGTACCTGAGGCAATGGAGGGTTAAGTGACTTGCCAAAGATCACAAGGAGCAGCAGGGGGATTTGGACTGGCCACCTCTGGCATGCAAGACTGGTACTTTAACCACTAGGCCACTGCTCTGCTCCAAAAGACCAAAATGCTGAACAGAATGGTGGGGGGTTTAAATTATTGAACACTGAGTTTCTTCTACTGATAATGAATAATAACCACCTTAAAAAAGTCTTTAGACCCCCAGTCCCTTGTCTTGATCATGGCCTGTGAAAGGAAAACATGAATGTAATAAAATTAATGAACTTCTGGATGAGCAGATTAAGTGTATTTCAGTAAGCAGTTATATTTATTCATCAGCAAAAAAATAATTATAAAATGAATAAATCCAGAAATTGCATGCTTTAAAATGAAAGAACTTCTCATGTCTCAGCTTCAGGGAAACTTGAGCCTTTCAAGTAAAACCAGAGAATAAAGAACGGCAGGGAACTGAGATGTCTTTTGGCACTCTCATTGTACTGTTCAGTGATGTCTGCATGAAACATAAAACTTCATTCAAAGCTCAAAAAAAGAAAAGTTGCTAGTCTTGGAAATGCACCTGCTTGAAAGCTAAGTAACTGATAACTTGAGGGCATATACAGCAAACAATTTGTTTGACATAGATCTGTGAAGAAAGACTGAATTGTTTGAATGGGGATGGGGGAGTTGTTTGCTGGGTTGGTTTGTGTGTGTGTGTGTGTTTTCGTTCTTTCTCTTTATAAAAATGATACATTTTTTTCAGTTTTTAAGAAAAAATAAATCTGTGATACAATAAGGTGGTGATATTGATAGCACATTATTGCTGTACTGTGTTGTGGATTCATTCTTTGATTAGTTATTCAGATCACAGAATCCTTTTCACTTCAGCACTTGCACTTTGTCCTGGATTGCTGCACTGCTGCTGGATGGCCCAAGCTCAAACAAACTGAAACAGCAACTTTCATTCTCAGTCTGTTAATTCACAGAGGAATCACAGTTCAGTTTCTACCAGAGAGCAGCATCCAAAATATAACCCATTCCTACAAAGGCTAAACTCAAGTTCCAGGGCTGGTTCAAATCCCCCTTCTGCTCCTTGTGATCTTGGGCAAGTCACTTAACCCTCTTGCCTCAGGTACAAAATTAGATTGTGAGAACCTCCAGGGACAGGGAAATACCCAGTGTACCTGAATGTAACTGACCTTGAGCTACTACTGAAAAAGGTGTGAGCAAAATCCAAATAAATAAACCCAAATGTCCCATCCCAGCCATATGGAATCATTCAAAGTAAAGCCTTGAATTGAGCTTACACACCCTTGCTTTCTGATAAAAGTACTTCTGGTCCCATCCTGGTCCTCCCTGGGCAGCCCTAGGTCCTTGCTTCGCTGTCTATTATCAGTCCCATCAAAGAAAGACTCTGCACATTACACAGCATTGTTCAATGTATCTGCAGTATTCCCCTATTCCCTAGTATAGTGGTTTCACCCTCCCCCCCCCCCCCCCCAGCTAGTCAGATTTTTGGGATCTCCACAATTAATAAGCAGCAGAGAAATTTACTTGAAATGGAGGCATCACATTCAAATTACTCTCATGCATGTTCACTGTGGATACCCTGAAAATCTGAAGGCTGAGGGACTCACAGAGTAAGTTTAGGAACCAGTGGTCTATGGTTTTTTTTTTTTCCTCTTACAAGCTTTCCCTAATCACCAACTCCTAATTCAACCCATGTCATCCCCAGCTGTACCTTTGCCCTGCCCTTCCAGAACTACAAAACTACACAGATATTGTGCTTCGTGCTTCATTATGTCCCTTGACAATGGGTTTGGTACAATTAGCCTAATGACAGCTTGTCTAATGGACAATAGGTCTAATAATAGTTGGTCTAAGGATACAATTTGTCAAAAGTACATTTGTCCAAAGATACAATCTAAAAGTTAATTATTCTAGTGAACAATTGGTCTAAAAATTAAATAATTAAGATAAAGATTCGAAGTCATACATTTGTCATGTGGCACTGTAGGGTTGCCAACTGGATTCAGATTGGCTAGATAGGGTTAATCCAGCCCTGGGTCTCTTTACTCTTTTGTGTGTAGGGACCTATAGTTCTGATTTCTCCATTGCATTCTCTAAGAAAAACAGGTCTACAAGTCCCCAAATACAACTACTACTACTACTATTTAGCATTTCTATAGCGCTACAAGGCATACGCAGCGCTGCACAAACATAGAAGAAAGACAGTCCCTGCTCAAAGAGCTTACAATCTAATAGACAAAAAAAAGTAAGCAAATCAAATCAATTAATGTGGACGGGAAGGAAGAGAGGAGGGTAGGTGGAGGCGAGTGGTTACGAGTCAAAAGCAATGTTAAAAGAGGTGGGCTTTCAGTCTAGATTTAAAGGTGGCCAAGGATGGGGCAAGACGTAGGGGCTCAGGAAGTTTATTCCAGGCGTAGGGTGCAGCGAGACAGAAGGCGCGAAGTCTGGAGTTGGCAGTAGTGGAGAAGGGAACAGATAAGAAGGATTTATCCATGGAGCGGAGTGCACAGGAAGGGGTGTAGGGAAGGACGAGTGTGGAGAGATACTGGGGAGCAGCAGAGTGAGTACATTTATAGGTTAGTAGAAGAAGTTTGAACAGGATGCAAAAACGGATAGGGAGCCAGTGAAGGGTCTTGAGGAGAGGGGTAGTATGAGTAAAGTGACCCTGGCGGAAGATGAGACGGGCAGCAGAGTTTTGAACCGACTGGAGAGGGGAGAGGTGACTAAGTGGGAGGCCAGCAAAAAGCAGATTGCAGTAGTCTAAACGAGAGGTGACAAGGGTGTGGATGAGGGTTTTGGTAGAGTGCTCGGAAAGAAAGGGGCGGATTTTACGGATGTTGTAAAGAAAGAAACGACAGGTCTTGGCAATCTGCTGGATATGAGCAGAGAAGGAGAGAGAAGAGTAAAAGATGACCCCAAGGTTTCGAGTTGAGGAGACAGGGAGAATGAGAGAGCCATCAACAGAAACAGAAAACGGGGGGAGCGGGGAGGTGGGTTTGGGGGGGAAAATGAGAAGCTCGGTTTTGGTCATATTTAATTTCAGGTGGCGTTGAGACATCCAGACAGCAATGTCAGACAAGCACGCTGAAACTTTGGTTTGGATGCAAGGTGAGATATCAGGGGTAGAAAGGTAGATTTGGGAGTCATCAGCATAGAGATGGTAGGAAAAGGCATGGGATGCGATTAATGAACCAAGGGAAGAAGTGTAGATAGAAAAGAGGAGGGGACCAAGAACAGAACCCTGAGGTACGCCGACAGGGGCAAACCCAGGACTGGATGAACCCTGATGGGTAAATCTCATTCCAATTGGCAACCTTTTGTGTGAGATCACTTTTTTTTAAGTTAATAATAGGAATACACCAAATGCTTTAATCTAATCAAGACATTAACCCTGGAAGCCATCAGTGTTCGCAAGCTCAGCAAGAGTCAGTACTGGATCATGGATGGGACATTCAAAACCATTCCCACTATATTCACTCAATTGTATTCCATACATGCTGCTGTTGGCCCTGATGACAGAAGTCAAATCCTGCCACTGACTTATGGCTCATGTCACGTAAGTCTCTCAAATGCTACAAAACATTATTTCAGGACTTAGTGGATTTTGCAGCTGACAACAATATCTTCCTAAAACCTCCCATTATTTTTTATGACTTCAAACAGACAGCCATATGAGCCTCTGCAGAAAAATTTCCTGACTCCATTGAAAATGCTTGCTTTTTTCCATTTTGGGCAAAGTATATATGTGAAGATACAGTGCATAGGATTCTCAAATCAGTACCCAACATATGAGGACTTCAGTATAAAGGTTTACCAAATTGCAGCACTAGCATTTCTTCCTCCTAAAGAAATTCAACTGGCATGACTGGAGTTAATGGGAGACATTCCTAGTGAAAGAGCCGGCCTCACCCATAGTTTGAAGAAAATTACGTTTGTGGACAGGTTCACAGGTCTCTTCATGACCAGCAAATCAGATCCACTATTTCAGTGATAAGCAGTATAAAATGTTTTGTACATTTTTGGGATCTTGCCGGGAATTTGTGACCTGAATTGGCCACTGTTGGAAACAGGATGCTGGGCTCGATGGACTTTTGGTCTTTCCCAGTATGGCAATACTTATGTACTTATGCTGTTTCCACCATCTCTGTGGTCAGTCAATGCTTGTGTTGGGTCTGGGCATACCAAGAACATAGAGGAATAATGGCATAAATTAGAAGACTGGGTGTTGGTTGGAAGAGCACATATTGGAGTTTATAAATTGATCACCAAATTGCAGAAAGATGTTGAAGGTCAGATGAAATGCTAATACAAGGTGAGCAATGAAAGAAAGAGAAAATGATGAAGGAAGACATGAACACAATCTGTACTTTTAGAGCAATATTAACACACTTTTGTGCTTTTAAATGTTCTCATATTAACTTTATTCACTTTACCACGCCCCCAGTTAAAGCCGCTGAAGACTTCATTTTTACAAATGTTGCTAAGAACTGAATTGTAGAATATGCAAAAGGTAGAACTATTTCAGAAAGTTAGTCCATCAGTCTCACATGTAGGTATGCACACTCTTGTTGATAGATATTGGAAATCTTTTGAAATTGTTTCTAATGTTGAAATTCCATCATTGCTTCAATAATTTGCCCATTCATATTGTTCCCTAGATTGTCATCTATCCCATTTGATGAGGGTATCCTTTCTGAAATTGTATTATGGATCACTATGTTAATTAATCATATTTTACAAAATAATACTTACACCCATTCCCAAAGTCAACAATTAAATATGTCCAAATCTTCTAGCTTCTGACCATAGCTAGCATCCTCTGTTTGCCAAACTGCTGGAGGCAATTGTTGATAAAAGACTGATGTATTGTCTAGAAAAATTCTCATTATTGCATGACTCTCGATTCAGTTTTAGAAAGTACCAAAGTACAGAGTCATTACTTTTAATATTACTGATCAAGATCAGAAATTCATTAAGTCATGGTATTCAAGAGAAGGAAAAGATTGCAATTTGATATTTTGGGTGCTTTTGACACTGCTGACCACTCCATTTTGCTTGATATCCTTCATGAGGTCGCAATTACTGGTATGGACTTCACGTGGTTCCAGGAATTCCTGATAAAATGAAGTTATTGTGTTGTGAAAAACAGAGAAAAATCTAAACCTTGGGTTCCACTGTGTGGGATTTCTCAAGGTTCACCGCTTCCACCAATTTTATTTAATTTTAGGGTTCTTTTACTAAGTTGCAGCAAAAAGTGGCCTGCGGTAGTGGAGGCACAAGTATTGGGTGCGGCCGGACCAGTTTTTAGTGCATCTATAAAAAATGGCTTTTTTTTTAATGTGATGGGAAAAGGAACCTGCGGTAAAAATGAAACCAGCGTGTGTCCAAAACCGGCATGAGCCCTTAACACCACCCTTTGACCTAGTAGTAAAGGCTCAAAAGCTACACACACAGTCACTGGTCCACACGCGCCAAATGCCGTGCATAGGAGGGAATAAATAAATAATTCATCCATGCGCCATGGGTGCATGCCATATCTGAAATTACCACTAGGAAGGTGCACTGATCTGGCGGTAGTCTCATTGCAGCACACACTGCATGTGCGTAGAGTCTACTGCAACTTAGTAAAATGGCCCCTGAGTTATGAGTACTTTGAGCACTATTGCTCTCCCTTCAGGTGCTTGTTTATTCTCTTACGTTGATGACATTTCTTTTGGCTCCTAGTGTCTGACCCTCTAACTTCAACTTATTCTTCAGTGTCCTTATGTATTAATAATCTGAAGTTATGGGCTACTAAGCACATGCTGATGCTTAATGCAGATAAAACCAGAGTTGTTTGGGGAGCGTGCCAGGTGCCCTTGACCTGGATTGGCCACTGTCGGTGACAGGATGCTGGGCTAGATGGACCTTTGGTCTTTCCCAGTATGGCACTACTTATGTACTTATGTTTGGTTTAATAATACACTTTCTACAGTTCCAACTAAGATCTCTTTAGATTCTTCTCAGTTATTACATTGGACAGGGCATCCCATGTTCTAGGTGTCTTATTTGGTTCAATTCTCTCATTTTATCCACAGATTAATAGTTTGAAAAGGTATTTTTTCAAATTTAAACAACTGAGAACCATTCAGGCATTTTTTTGATATAAAACATTTTGCTCTTGTGTTTCAATCCTATATGCTGCCACAATTTGCAATATCTTGGTCTTCCAAAAAAAAAAAAAACCCAAACCCAGCTAAATCGACTGCAGATCTTGCAGAATACAGCAGCTAAGATGATCTTCTCCCACAGCAAATTTGAAAGAGTTACCCAGCTGCTGTTGGATCTCCTCTGGCTGCCGCTAAATGCCAGGATTATTTTCAAGGCTTCCAGTCTAGTTTTCAACTCAATACATGGTTTCACTTCTCTCCTGTTGAAGAGGGTAAGAGATAGAATAATAGCCTGGAGGTAAGGGAAGGAAAGAGAGGCAGGGATGGAGCTAGACTGATAAGGGGATAAAAGACAGTGGAGGGTAGATGAGGGTGAGCACAGAGTTTAGAAATGGAGGATTAGGGAGTGGGTGAAACTGTGGAAGGAGAGGAACAGAGTGGGCAATGGGAGTACTGGAAAGGGGGTGAGAAGGATATGGGAAAATCTGGTTGGTAGATGAGAGATGAAAGGGATGAGACTAAGAAGAGAGTAAGGGAAAGGGAGAATGAGGGAAAAATCAAATGGCCAAATATAAACATAGAGAAGAGAAAAATGGGGAAAAAAACATGAAAAGAGAGATCAGTGACAGATAGATTTAGAGAAGGAAAAGATGGCAAGAGGAGAGAGAAAAATGGAAAGGCGAACCTGGAAAATAATTTTGGGAAAAGACTGATACAAGGAAAGTGGAAAGAGACTGGGACCAGCGCAATCCTATAAATAAAAAGCTCAGACAACAGTAAAGAAACAAATATGATTTAATACTTTTTAAGGATTGGGATGTGTCCGATTTGAGACATGTACATCTTTCCAGTTTTTCTATTTAGTAGAGTACAGGACAGAATGCATTTGTTTCTCTTTTACCAGTATTGTCCTGCTTATATAGACTGGCTTTCTTGGGTAGAAGTCGGGAGGTCCTCAATTTCAGTTTTTATGCATGTTTTTTTTTGTGGTCCCTATAGTGTGGATCTATCTGTGTTCTGTATGTGTGACTGAGGTGAAGGTTTCTGCTATCATATGGTGCCTTTGTAGGAATTTATAACAGTCCAGCTTGTTCTAGTTTCCCAGTAGTAGGTATATTGGTGCTCTAGGGTCCAGAGTAATATTTATAGCACTGTCATTTCATAGGTGGATTAAGGCTCTTATGATTTGATAAGTTTGCTATGTAGGTTTTGAATGTGTCTTTGCAGGGTTTTGTGTTATTTGTGCCAAGACCCTATTTGAAAGCAGGCCCTTGACACCCAAAATAAAATGCTCAAGATTAGTGGTCTGCACATCCTGTAGAGTCACCACACAAACAAAAACCCATCCAACTGGCAGTGGAAGGAGCATCTGCTGCTCCTATGGTGATAATCAAATTCTGAATATTTTTTTGTGTAGCTTATTCTAAGAGGGAAAGTTCCATTGTTGGGGAACCTGGAGTTTGTGATACAGAACTGGAAGTGCCGGGTTTCTATCGAGATTCTGTCCAATACTGTCGCGAATCCAGACTTCACGCCACACAGAAAAATGTATTGAATGATGTTATTAATTATAATGGTAGTTTTACCTGGTAGCTGAAACTAGCTGGAGGGAGAGGGTTTCTTTATGCATAGAAGGCCATGGTGTCCTATTTTGCTAATTTAAAAGTGGAGGTGGAGAGGGAAGGGGGGGGGGTGTGATGTGGAGGGCATGATGTGCAGAAATGTCGCTTTGGCTTGCCCCCTCCATACTTAGCTTGCCCCCTGTTGCCACCCCAGATGTTTCTGTCTGGAGATGCCACTGCTTAATAATTCTGTCACATTCACACACAGTTGAATTAAGTCCAACAGATGCCATAAGCACAGCCCAACAATGGTGCTCCTTAGCCCATCCATTGCTTAACTGAAAAGCCATTAAGACTCAAAAAGGGCTGAAACATATCATTATTATATGAAACAAAACATCATATATATTTATATTATAATGATTAGAAAAATATTCACATTCATATTGGATAATGGGTGTGGCAGTGAAAGAGTTAAGAGTATGATAGCTAAGGGGGGAAAAAACCCCTTTGTGGTGCTCCCTTTCCCTTCGTGCTCTAAGCATGGGTTTATTTTGCGTAATGATTAATCCTGGACTGCATCCACATCACGTCTCCTGGCCACCAACCTGACAACACTTGCCCACCTCATCACACCAATTATTGTGAATAATTTGTTTGGGAATTAAGAATTCTCTGCTGTTTCAATTCCTTTTTGGATCTGACTCTGTAACAATTAAAAAAAAAATGGAGATGGATAATTAACTGTGTGCAAATGGCTTTGCTCCATATTTACTGTTCTGTACAAGATATTCCTAATCACCATGTCCTTTTCAGGGATCTAAATCTAGGGCACATCTTTAGCAAAGTGTTTCATTTACGACTGAAACTAGGTTATGAGACAACATATTCTTTTCCTAGCACATCTTGTAAAGGAGATCTTTCTTGATGTTTTATCAGCAGATAAAAATCAATTTCATATAGGCTAATTCAATATTATTATTCCAGAAATGAATAAACTTTTTTAAATTAGTATTTGCATATGTTCTCATTAACTGCTACATATGCTAACAGAAATGAAAATCTTGGGCTTAGTGTTGGGACTGCTGTTTATGGGGCCCTTTTACTAAGCCGCATGGGCGCCTATGCGCACCTAACATGTGCCAGTTTCGAACTACCGTTCAGTTACCATGTGGCCCAGGCAGTAATTTCATTTTTTTATGCGCATCCACTATGCACACCATAAACTTTCTGGTGCATGGTGCTAACTGGGTAGTAATTGAGCAGGCGATTACCGCTCGGTTAACACATGAGACTTTACCGCTAAGTCAATGGGTAGCGGTAAGGTCTCAGGCCCAAAATGGACACGCACCAATTTTATTTTGCCACATGTCCATTTTCGGCCAAAAAAGAAGGCCTTTTTTGCAGGTGCGCTGAAAAAATGGACCTGCGTGTGTCCAATACAGGCATCTACACCAGCGCAGGCCATTTTTCAGCGCACCTTGGTAAAAGGACCCTTTGTGCTGAATGTTGCCAGCATCTGCATAGCTCCCAGCTCCTCCCCGACTCCATCTCTAGAACACCTTTCTCCTGCCCATTTTTTAAATGGTCAGTCAGAGCCGATATTCAGTGACACTGCCTGGTTAAGTGCTGCTAAATATTGGCGACTGGCTTCCTGAATGTGATTTAAGTGGGCAGCAGCTTCCTCGAATATCAGGCAGTGTGTCCTTTGTGAGTTAATGAATAGGTTCATTTTTGTATTAGTAAGATAAGTACTAGAATACGAGTGCGTGTGTATAGTGCAGGCTCTTGATTTGTAGACATATGAGATTGTCAGAGTGATGTTGTCATTGCAAAGTGTCATTTTCAGCTGATAATATGCACTTTATTTGCTGATTAAACAGCATCCTTCAATCATATTTTGTTTCTAGTCCATTGTATAGAATCAGAGAGAACTTGTATGCTTCATTCCTATTGTCTGGCTCATTCTTTAAGATCAGAGAATTAACATTTGCTGACAATTCATATTTTAAAAACCTGCAGAAAGTAGAATCTCACCATGTGTTTTCTCTTGTACTTCCCCAATTTAATGGAATTCTCTTCCTATCAACTTGCACATTGAGTAAGATTTTTAATATTATTATTATTGCTTTTAATTTACAATCAAAAGATAAGCATTGAACAGGAGAATACAGCAAAGTACCAGAGCTTCCTCCATACCAATGAATTATGCCAGAGAGTGCAAGGAACCTAGCTATGGAAGCAGCATTGCTGGGTGCAGTTGGAGGCAGTCTTCCCTCAATGTCTTTCCAAGAAGCTGGATTACCAACTCCAGCATCTTCTGTAGTAACGTCGGATTTTGGAGGAGCGCAGACTGCCCCCCTTGTTAAGCTGTCTGTGATTACATTGGAGGCCATAGGTCTGCCTTGGAGTCATTGTGTACTGTTTGCTCCAGGACTTTTCCTCCCAGAAGCCTCCCTCCCCCCGGACCCATTTGTTCAGGTATGATGGGGTAAAGACAATGAAAATATAAGTGCTAGGGCATGAACAGTGACAGCAGGTTTCCATGTATTATCCTCAGGTCCATTTAGGCCTTGCCTCTGTCATTATTGGGCTCATTTTCGAAAGAGAAGGACGGCCATCTTTCGAAATAAATTGGAAGATGGATGTCCTTCTCCCAGGGACATCCAAATCAGTATTATCAAAACCCGATTTAGGACGTCTCTAACTGCACTCCCTCGCATGGACGGCCAAAGTTCAAGAAGGTGTATCGGAGGCATAGCGAAGGCGGGACTTGGGCGTGCCTAACACTTGGACGTCCTTTACCCATAATCGAAAAAAACAAGGACGTCCCTGATGAACACTTGGACATTTTCACCCGGATGTGTTTTTTTAATGAATAAGGCACATAAAGATGCCCGAAATGACCAGATGACCACCGGAGAAAATCGGGGATGACCTCCTGTTACTCCCCCAGTGGTCACTAACCCCCTACCACCCTAAAAAAACATTTTTAAAAATATGTCGTGCCAGCCTGTATGCCAGCCTCAGATGTCATACTCAGGTCTATGACAGCGCATGCAGGCCCCGGGAGCAGTTTTAGTGGGTACTGCACTGCATTCCAAACAAGTGGACCCAGGCCCATACCCCCTACCTGTTACATTTGTGGCGGAAACAGTGAGCCCTCCAAAACCCACCACAAACCCACTGTACCCACATATAGGTGCCCCCTTCACCCGTAAGGGCTATGGTAGTGGTGTACAGCTGGGGGTAGTGGGTTTGGGGGGGATTTGGGGGGGGCTCAGCACACAAGATAAGGGAGCTATGTTCCTGGGATCATTTTATGAAGTCCACTAGGATGCCCAGTTGGTGTTCTGGCATGTTAGGGGGACCAGTGCACTACAAATGCTGGCTCCTCCCATGACCAAATGTCTTGCATTAGGATGTTTTTGACATGGACATCTTTGAAAATCGCTGAAAGTCAGAAACGTCCATGTCTAGGGACATCCAAATCTAGGGATGTCCAAATTTAAGGATTTGGACATCCCTGACAGTATTTTCGAAATGAAAGATGGACATCCATCTTGTTTCAAAAATACAGGTTTCCTCGCCCCTGGATTTCACCGTTTGGCAAGGACGTCCAAATCGCAACTTGGACGTCCCTTTCAAAAATGCCCCTCCACGTGGGCTATTACGTGGAATAACCTTTTTTCTTTTCTTTTCCTTTAATTAATAATTTCCTTTGAGTAAAATTTTTTAAGGTTTAGAAAGGTTGTGGCATGCTTATGATAATATTTGATTTAAAGTGTTTTATGATAAAAAGAGGATGTGAATGTATGATGGTTCTGCTAAACTTTGAGTAACATGATTAGTACTGTTAGTTTTATGTGTTGTTCTTATTTGTTGATTATATTATAGATTACATTGTTTATATGTTTTTTATTTATTTTGCAACTGGTCATCATGTATTTAGTTTTATGGTTTGTTTTATATTATGATTTTTATTAGTTGACTATCATAGTTTTAACTGAATTGCCTTGTTTTATTTATAATGCTCAATGAGTATATATAATTTTCACCGGATGCTCAGGTTTATGAGATAAAGTTGATTAGTTGGGATGGTAAGTTCAACTGCGAGATGTAGATAGGGGAATTTTGGGGGAGATACAGTAACTAAGAACACACTAAAAAATCACATATTTGGCTTTGATGTCATTTACCAGGAAACTGCCATCACAGCTGGGTGATATCATTAGAAATAACCACTGTGACAGTCTCTCATCAATGGCTGAAGTTTCAGATGTTCAAAGCACAAAATACAGTTTCTAAAACACAGACCTTCACTTCTATGCCTAGCCATGATCTAAAACATGAATGGGGGATAGTCAGAAAAGTTCAGCCCCATTTTGCAGCCTCAGGTAAGTCTGGGGCCTCTCCTTTATATAAACTTTGTTTGAATATCGTTGCATTAAGTAAATGGCAACTAATTTTTTATGTCACAAATGTAGTCTTCCTTAACTTCTGTCTTGCTTAGATTGCAGAGACAACTAGTGGCTCTACTAAAGTATTGCATTGCGACCTATTTATATCCTTAGACTTTCGGCAGGGCCGCCGAGAGCCAGAGCCGGGCCCGGGACAAGGCCGCCCCAGGGTCTCCCCCCCCCCCCCCCCCGAGGTCGTTGTCGTCGACGCCGGGCCCCCCCCACCCGAGGTCGCCGGCCCCCCCTCTACCCGCTACCGGGCTGGGCCCTGCACTAACCTTAAACGCCTCCTTTCAGCACGTTTGCAGCAAGCAGCAGCAGGGCAGACCTTTCCTTCCTTCCGTGCCCCGCCCTCGCAGACGTTACGTCAGGCGAGGGCGGGACACGGAAGGAAGGAGTGGCATGCCCTGCTGCTGCTTGCTGCGAACGTGGTGAAAGGAGGCATTTAAGGTTAGTGCTAGGAGCGACGGAGGGAGGGTGGGTCGGACTGCGGTGTCGCCGGGCCCCCTACGGAGGCCTGGGCCCGGGGACTTTTGTCCCCCCTGTCCCCCCCTCTCGGCAGCCCTGACTTTCGGAACATGGAAGGGCTCTCCTAACCCATGAGGTAGTAGGAGGAGGAGGCTTATCTTTAAGAGAAACTGGAACTGGTAAAATACCAAGTCAAAGGGTGTCTGCTAGCCAAATCACTGCACAAAGGTACATGTAGAGGGATAGCTAACTCAGTGCCTCTGAGGAAGAGTGAGTTATGATTGAATAAGACAGTATACCACTGCTAATAGAGGAGTGAAGGAGAAAGGAAGAAAGCAAGTATTTTTGGAATACTAAAGAGCAGCAGAGAGTCACTGATCCTGGAAAAGAAGGCAATGACATAGTGAATGGCTCCTGGATTTGAGCAAGGTAGGCCAGGTAGCACTGTAACTATGACCACATCTGAATTCAGACAAGCTCTACAGGGTATTCTGGGGAAAGAATGAGAGAAGAAGGAGGAGGGGCTTCTCCACCCAAAAGGGAAAGTCCAAGCATAGCTTAAGTACCTGTAACTGTTTGATATTTTTCTGATCTTCCTTTATTTGAATTCTTGGCTCAGAACAAAGACTGGCCATAACTGATTTATTGCAAAGAGGAAGATGTGGACGGAATAGGTTTTGGTGCCAACGGCTTCCCAGTTTTTACTAGTCCCAACCTGGAAACCTTCATCTGTGCATGCCAGTGTTACCTCTCTAGTTTGCTTCAGTGCATAAAATAGTTACTATGAGGGTCTTCAGACTGGCAGGGGTTATATTTGTAATCCCTCATTATAATGGGAATTTCTAAAAAAAAAAAAACCAAAACAAAAACATTAGATAACTCTCCAGAGTTACTAAGGGGAGAGTTCTGAGGTTGTCGGTGATAAAGGATCCAGCCCAAGGGGGTGGGTTCCTGGGTAAGTTGCAGAGGGAAATGTTTCCGGTTGTTGACTGATAGTGGAGGATGAGTTTAGAGTTAAATAAATGTTAGTGTTGGGGTTTGCACAAGGTCTTTGGTTACCTCTACCCCACCAGGACTCGTGAGAAAAGGGGGTGTCCTTGAAAGGCCAAATAACCCTAGGCTGAGTCAAGCTGAAGTTACTGTCAGCCAAAGGCAGTAACTGGAAGAGTGGAGTGCTCTAGGTGGGTAAGGGAAGCCCAGCCCAGCAGCAGGAACAGGTAAGAGCCTATTCAAGGCCAGAGGGTACAGCTCAGAGAAGTGCAGCTCTAGAAGTGAGAGGAGAGCACGAGCCAGATGCCAGCTTGTGACAGATCTGAGCAGCAGGCTCGTGCCAGGACATAAAAGATTTTGGGGGCACTGAGTACTTAAAAGGTACATAATTTATATTATTTCAAATGCTGTTTTATAGTATACTAGTAAAAAAAGGCCCGTTTCCGTAACAAATGAAACGGGCGCTAGCAAGGTTTTCCGCGGAGTGTGTATGTTTGAGACAGTGTCTTTGACTGTGACAGAGAGAGAGAGTGTGAATGTGCAAGTGTGTGTGTTTGACAGAGTGGAAGTGGGTACGAGTGTGTCTGTGAGAGAGTGTGTGTATGTATGTGAGAATGAGTGTGTGCGAGTGCGTATGTGAGACAGTGATTGTCCTCCCCTCTCCCCCCTCTGAGGTCTCAGGACCCCCTCCCCTGTGGTCTGAGGACCCCCTTCCCTCTCTCTCTCTCTATGTTCTTAGGGACCCCCCTTCTCCCCTCTCTGGTTAGGGACCCCCTTTCCCCCCGGCTCTGGTCTTAGGGACCCCTCTCCCCCTCTCTGGTCTTAGGGGCCCCCCTTCCCTCCTCTTGTCTGTGGATCTCTGAGATTGAGTGTAATTGTGTGTTTTTGAAAGATTGAGAGAGTGTGGCAGGCAGCAACAGTGTGTTTTTTTATTTTTGTTTTTGTGACAGCCTTCCTCCATTTCCTTTTATTTTAGTCTCCCCTTCCATTTCCTTGCACCTGACATTTAACTTGTTAATTCAGTGGCTGTGTTTGTTGTTTTTTTTTTTCTTTCACTGAGGTGGGAAACTGAGGTGCATTGCTGCCAGCAGGTCTGGTCTCAGATGGGATACAGGCCAGCCCAGTGCAGGAGAGAGAGCCTGATTAGCACAGAGGGGAGGAGGGAGGAACAACTGAGCCTGCTAGGCAGCTCCCCGCCTTAGGGAGGGAGGAAAAGCAGAGACTGCAAGGCACAGGAAGGGTTAACCCCCCCGTGGCGTATGGAGGAGGGTGTGTGGGGGGGCGGGGTTGTGTATCGGAGGGGTCTGCTTCTGTCGTCATCTACTATGTTACTATGTAGTTCCGTTTCTCTTCTTAAACTATTGTTGGCTATGCGGACCGTCTAGTTTGCTGGTGCGACTTTGGGGGGTGGGGGAGTGGAGGGTGGAGCAGGTATTTTTGATAGGTCCGTGATGCGTGTGTTCCGATTCGTTCAGTGTCTGCTCCGCCCTCGACGTCATCACGTTCTGACATGAGGGCGGGGCAGACAGACTGTGATCTTACAGCTTCAACTTTAGAACGTTGGGAAGAAATTTCTGAGGCTTCATTAGAACGTTGGAGGTGCGTTTTATATAGAGAGATATTGGTAAAATGTTTATTATGTTTTAAAATGTCTTTTTGATATGTTTTAAAGGTATGTTGTGCTGGGAACTCGTGGATAGAGCTCGAGCTCAGGTTGTGCTTGTAAAGGTTCTAAACAGAGTTTTGAGTCAGTTGGGAGGTGAGTGAGTTAATGAATGGATTTATATTAGTGGTCTGCTCAAAACAGATTAAAGTGTTGTTAAAATTTAAGTAAGAGTGTGAGAGTGTTTGGGTTTAGCTAATTTAATTGAACAAGCCTTGTGTGTTATGCTTTGGCTTCAAGTTGTGAGTATAAGAACTGTTTTGAGAGTTTTGGATTTGAATTAAAAGGTTACGTAACATAGTAGATGACGGCAGAAAAAGACCTGCACAATCAACCCAGTCTGCCCAACAACATAAACTCACATGTGTCATTTTTTGTGTATACCTTACCTTGATTTGTACCTGTCTTTTTCAGGGCACAGACCGTATAAGTCTGCCCAGCACTATCCCCGCCTCCCAACCACCAGCCCTGCCTCCCACCACCGACTCTGGCACAGACCGTATAAGTCTGCCCAGCACTATCTCCACCTCCCAACCACCAGCCCTGCCTCCCACCACCGGCTAAGCTTCTGGGGATCCCTTCCTTCTGAGCAGGATTCCTTTATGTTTATCCACGCATGTTTGAATTCCGTTACCGTTTTCCTCTCCACCACCTCCCGCGGGAGGGCATTCCAAGCATCCACCACTTTCTCTGTGAAAAAATACTTCCTGACATTTTTCTTGAGTCTGCCCCCCTTCAATCTCATTTCATGTCCTCTCGTTCTACCACCTTCCCATCTCCGGAAAAGATTTGTTTGCGGATTCATACCTTTCAAATATTTGAACGTCTGTATCATATCACCCCTGTTTCTCCTTTCCTCCAGGGTATACATGTTCAGGCCAACAAGTCTCTCCTCATACGTCTTGTAACGCAAATCCCATACCATTCTCGTAGCTTTTCTTTGCACCGCTTCCATTTTTTTAACATCCTTCACAAGATACGGCCTCCAAAACTGAATACAATACTCCAGGTGGGGCCTCACCAACATCTTATACAGGGGTATTAAAACCTCTTTTCTTCTGCTGGTCACACCTCTCTCTATATAGTCTAGCAATCTTCTAGCTACGGCCACCGCCTTGTCACACTGTTTCGTCGCCTTCAGGTCCTCAGATACTATTATTATTATTCAAGCAAAGTACTTCATTTCTTGAGAAAATATATATTTAAACAGCTGAATAATTTGATAGTCTGTCATTGACTGTCATAAGAACTGTCTGAGGAAATTCTTATTTACTGCTAATATTCTGCTCACAGAGAACAGCTGTGAGAGTTTTATATTAATAATTTTCCTCTGAAAAATTAAAAATAAAATTACTTTAGAAAAGTAATTATTTAAGATTGAAGTATATGACAGCTATAAGCAGATTATCATCAGAAAACTTTAAAATCTCTTATTGATATTTACTTAATCAAAGCTCAAACTACTGGACTGGCGATAGCCTTTTTGGTTTTTTGTAAGCCACATTAAGCCTGCAAACACGTGGGAAAATGTGAGGTATAAATGTGATAAATAATAATAATAATATTTGAACTAAACACTCTGGAATTGAAATTTTACTTTGAAAATTACATGTGGGTGGGTCAAAGCATAGTGAATTCTAATTATCAATTTATTTACCTGGGGTAGCTAGTTTAAAAATTAAATAAATAAATTATACATTCATAAATAGGGAATAGTTTTTTTTTTTCATTTAAGTTGCTTTTAGGTAGTGTAGTAGCTACATCCGGAGCAGTTTTCAATTCTTCCAATCTGTGAATTGTACTCAACGTGAAAGAAAGGAAAAGATCCGAAGAAAGTCAAGAAAGCTTGAAAAATCAGCTGAGTTCTACAAAGAATAAAGAAAAGAAATGAGAAATTAAAGGAAATAGAGTGCAGAAAATTATATCAATACTTACCTTCGTAGTAGTGAAAAACCTGTAAGAGAAAGAAAAGTACACACAAAGCATCACTTTTTAAAATTGCATTAATCTGGGTTAACCTAAATACAGTAAATATGTTCCATAATTAAATTTAATTGTCATATAAAGAATAGTACTTATCTGATGAGACTGTAGCAGAAATTTCTTGAGATGATTGGGTGGTGAACTGTTAAATAAGAATACAAAATCTTGATGAATTTGTTCAGAAGTTAATATTATAATGGAATTTAAAAATGCATTTTATTGATTTGTGATCCTGAATTACTTGTTCTTTTTAGATTTTATTTCCCCTTCTATTTTAGAAATAGAACGGCGGGATTAGTTTCAACAGTTCACCTCCATTTTAATGAGGTATTCAACAGGGTATAGTAAGGTAAACAATCATTCTTGAAGGTGAGGTCACGTGTGGAACATGCTTTGACCTTTGTCACACAGATTAATCCATTCCAAATCTTATGTGATAGTCTACATAGTCCTACTTGACTAGCTGCTTATTTTTGGAGGGGGGGGGGAGTAGGAGGAGGGAGGAAGTGAGGAAGACATTTTTCATATAGTATGTACAGAGTTAACAAATTACTCAGTTCCAGAAAGGAGATTTTTAGGCCAGTCTTGGATTTCAGACAACCCCATCTTGACACATCACGGGACCTACAGCATTTCTTTCACTATGCAGAATCAGGGTCTACAAATACCACATTGT
Organism: Microcaecilia unicolor; assembly: GCF_901765095.1. Taxonomy (NCBI): domain Eukaryota; kingdom Metazoa; phylum Chordata; class Amphibia; order Gymnophiona; family Siphonopidae; genus Microcaecilia; species Microcaecilia unicolor. The sequence goes on along the minus strand of NC_044031.1, from coordinate 148,198,671 downwards.
TTTGGGATGTAATTCAAACTAAGGCTGGATAAAAAGTCTCCCTATTGGAACAACTTGGCAACTCTTCATGTGGGATTATAATGCTGTTTCATTTATTTTTAAAACTAACATCTGTTCTACAAGTGCCACATAGAATTTGGAGGGAGAATAAGGGAATTCAACTATAGTAAATACAGTGAGTCATAACATCAGATGACTGAACTTGTTGATTCACTTACTCGATTTTCAACTTTTCAAATGAACTATAAACACTGTTTGTCGTATTGTATGAATCAGGAAATAAGAAAAACTAATACTCTAATGCCAAAGTAAGCACTTCTTTGTAAATGCATGAGTCAGTCTTTTAGAGTCATTGAGGGTTTTGATGTCACAATGTTGATTTTTCAGTGCCATGTTTGCTGAAGTCTCCTGACTATTCACCATCTGGCTCTGATATTCTCAGGGAATACCCTGAAATGTCTCGGTGCTATGTTTACAAGGACAAAATATTTCAATATAATTTTAATATAGGCTTGACAAAAAGATGAAAATAATTGCCTAAAATGTGCAATACTAAATGAAATTTGTTTCAGAAATAATGCAGTCAGGAGCTGACCAGGTAGTTCAGTATCAATTAGCTAAACAACCGGAAGAACAATCAAATGTACTTTTGAGTCTAAATAATCCCTATTAAATCTCAAAATAAATTTCCAAAAATCAACACTACCATCTCCATACAGAGATCCAAACAATAAAATGTATATTGTGTATTAATGTGCTCAGTCCATACCCATTCCAACCATTATATCCCAAAAGGAATATGTGGTAGTGTCACAAGGGAACCTTCATAGCACATTAACCAGCTTATAATCGAAAGACAAAAACGCCTATATTGCGACCTAAATCGGGAGATAGGCGTTTATCTCCCAAAAACAATTAAATCAATATAATGGAAACCAAATTTTCAGTGCGTCCATGTCGCTCCTACGTTTACTTAAAAACGCCCAAATAAGGGGCGTGTCGGGGGCATGTTAGGGGTGCTGATACGATGTGGTCGTGTACAACGTATAACGGATAGCGAAATGGCTCTGGTTGAGCGGGAAGATGGGCGTAATATGTTGGACCCGAAATAAAAGCGACCAGAGCAAGGGGGAAATCGTCTTTAGACCCATTACCGATTGTGTGTAGTTGGAGAGTGGCGAGATCATTGGTGGAAGAGCTGAATTGGTGGTTGCAGAGAGAAAGCCGAGCGTTCTGAGTACCTGTGACATTTGTCTGTGTGCCCTGCCTCTTTTGTGTCTTACCCTTTGACCTTTCCCTACTCCTACTCCTTTGCTCCATCGCCCCCTTCCCCTCCCCCTATCCCTCCCCATTCACTGTTCCCACGTGTATACTCTATTCCCTGAGCTCCGTTTGTCTCTGTGGTCTTGTACTGTTTGGCGAGTGAGTGGCCAGAGGGCGTGGTGGCTGGAAGTGAGAGATCTGTATGTGTTGGTGTTTGACTACTAGTCCTAATACTTGCACTGGTGGTGGGGATATGGATGCACTTAATGCACTTGTGGCATGCATGCTACACGAAGAGGCCACCCACCGCAGGAGGTATTCACGGCTCCGAGTGTTTAGGCCCCGCACCACCTTCCTACAACTCACTGACCAGCAGTGTCTAACAAGGTTCAGGTTTGATAGGGCCACCATTCTTCAGCTGTGTGAGCAGCTGAAACCCCTCCTTCAGCCCCAGACACGTAGGAATAACCCCATCCCTGCCCACCTCAAAATCACTTCCTCTCTCTCTGTCCTGGCCACTGGGAGTTTTCAATCCGTATTAGCTGCTAACACAGGGCTCACCCAGGCTTCTATTTCACACTGTCTCACCCAGTTCCTGGATGCCTTTCTAACTCACACCTCACATTACATCACTTTCCCCACCACCCCCCAGGCCCTGCACAACAACATGGCTGCCTTCTATGCTCTTGCTAGATTCCCCTCGGTCATCGGTGTGATAGACTGCACACACGTAGCCCTCAGACCCCCCCGGCCACACGAAGCCACCTACAGAAATAGGAAGGCATTTCATTCTATGAACATGCAAGTTGTATGTGATGCCCAGGGGGAGATATTAGACGTGTGTGCCAGGTACCCCGGGTCCACCCACGATGCCTACATCCTACAGCATTCGGGCATCTTCCGCAGGTTCGAGCGAGGGGAGTTCATTCGTGGATGGCTACTAGGTAAGTGCAACCTGCATGTACCCATACTATACCTCCTCCACTGGGCAACCCTCTGCCCTGGCTTCTTCCACCTCACTCCACAACCCACTATCCAAATCCCCCCTCACCCCCCGTACCTGCTCATTAATCAAGTTGGTTGCACACACATCATTTGATCGTGCCCAAATTTGGGTGCGGATATTTGGGCACCCTTTATAGGGTCTGGGGTAAATCTTAGCTGCCAAATTCTGGACCATTCCTCAAGCTTCATTAGATCCCTCCTCATGATATCCAAACCTTAGAGGTATCTACCCTTTTGCAGGTTTTGGTATCATCTGCATAAAGGCGAACCTTACCAGAAAGCCCTTCCACAATATCGCTTACAAAACTGTTAAAAAGAATCAGAACAAGAATCAATCCTACCTTTATTAAAGCCATGCTGCCTTGGTCTTGCAATCCATTCAACTCCAGAAACCTTATCTGTTTTAGATGTCTTTCCATTAATTTACTCATCTCAGAGGTCAGACTGACCAACCTGTAGTTCCCAACCTCATTCTTACGTTCTCTTTTGTGAAGAAGAACCACATCTACCTTTTACCAGTCCAATGGAACCACTCATATCTAGAGAAGCATTGAAAAGGCCAGACATCGAAGCCACCATCATTTCCCTAAGTTCTTTCTGTATCACCAGATGTATCCCATCTGGCCCCATCACTTTCTTTACCTTTAGTTTAGCTAGCTCCACACAAGCATAGTTTTCTGAAATACATACAAGGTGTACCATACTTCCATTCCTATGTGTGTATGTCTTCTGCACTCCTACTTCTGGCTCTTCATCTGTGAACACAGAAATATTTATTAAGCAAGTTGTCTTTATCATTATCACCTTCTACATATTCCTCCCCTCCACCCTTGAGTCTTACAATGCCATTTTTATACTTCCTCTTGTCACTAACATCTAAAAAAAAGTCTTGTTCCCACATTTTATCATATTGGTTATTTTTTTTCTCCATTTGTATCTTTGCTTTCCTGACCACTTTACCACCTTTGATTAGCTTTTCCAGATATTGTTACCTGTTTTCCTTTTTCTGCAATCTCTTCTAATTAATGAAAGCTGATCTCTTTTCTGTTACCTTTCCAGCTAGTACTTTTCAGAACCAAAGCAGTTGTTTTTCCTCTTGTTTTTAATTTCCTTTTCTAACAAAATGGTTCGTTACTTTTTTCAGTTTTGCCCGCTATTTCTCTACTTCCCCTAGATGTACCCATTCAGCTATCTCCTCCATGAGATATTCCTCCATCTTGACAAGGTTAGTTTTTTTGTTTGTTTGTTTATTTTTGTTTCTGTTTTTGTTGTCATTTTTGAATTCTAGAGCCTTCACTTTTGAATGAACCCTATCCACATGTGCTAATATTAAACTACACTATTCAGTGATAATTGGATTTAGATGTTCAGCCTGTTTACACATCCTGTACAGCCTGCCTCAACAGTTTCCCAGGATCTTCCTTTCTTTCCTCCCTTCCCCAAGCATATCCATCATGTCCCCTTCTTCATCCGCCCAACATCGAATCAAACACACATGGAAACACACCCACAGCCTCATACAGAGTCACAGAGGGGCAGGCACATTCAGAGACGTGAGTGACACAGAGGAAGAGTGAGCAGGTAATGAGACATAAACAGCAGCTAGTTGACTGTCTCCCACTGAATATCTATGATTAGCGCCTAGCAGATAGCTGGTTATATCCTCTGATTTTCAGCTCATCACTGGCTAAATTTGTCAGCCAAACCTGGCCATGTCAATAGCAGGCCTATCTTTGGCTGATTCCAACTTAACCAGCTAGCACGGAATATTGGCTTGGCTGGTTAAGTTGGAACCGGCCAAATATAAACCGGATATTCAATGCCAGCCACCAGAAACTGCCTGGCATCAAATATCAAGACTCAGAACTGACCGCAGGAGGCTGCCCGGCTGCCTCCCGCGGTCTGAATATTGACCACATAGCAGTGTCAATCCTAGGTCAGCTTCCACCCGGGGCGGATCGGTGATGCTCTCCCCCCCCCCCCCCGGTGCATCAACCTCTCCCCCCCCCCCCCCCCGGGTGCATTCTTAGCTGCTGGGAGCAGCCGCGCGGCTCTCGGCTCCGCTGGCTCCCTGCTCCCTCTGCCCCGGAACAGGAAGTAACCTGTTCTGGGGCAGAGGGAGCAGGGAACCAGCGAAGCCGACAGGCATGCAGCTGCTCTCTGCACCCCTCCAGCAGCGTGCACCCGGGGCGGACCGCCCCGCCCTTGGTACGCCGCTGCCCCATAGTCAAAAATGAGGCAAACAAAGAGAGAGATTGAAGAGAAAGAAGAACAGAAGAGAAGGTAACAGAAGAGGGTGAGAGTGAGCTGAGGACAAAGATATGGCAAGAGCAACACTGTCTGATCACTAACTTGTAAGCAAACCAACCGTAGCAATCATTATTCCACACTGCAGGTCCAAAAAGACAGTGCTCTTGGCTTAGGTGTTATTTATTACAAGTGTAAAACATGCACCCATTTTTTGATGCAAAACTCCCAGCTGTCTTTTTTGGACTTTCAGCACAGGCACCCTGTTAGAATATTGCCCCTTTAAGGACAATTTTCACACTGATCTCATTGTTTCAAATTCTGTGTGTACTTTTTTGCCTGCAGACTGTGAAAAATATAACTCCAGCAGACCTGGAAATACAGTTGACATGCATTATTTTTCAATCCTACCCAAAATACAATATGGTAGTGCTTCCCCTAAATGTAATTGAAAGTACAAGTTTTGTGGATCATCATACATACTTTTACCTCTGTTGAGGGAAGGAAGTTTGTGCAGATAAATCACTATTATTATCCATAAAAGTGGCTTGAAATTTGCCCTTCCTAAGGGGCCCTTTTATTAAAGGTCATTAGAATGTGGGCTTAGACTAGTCATCTTTAACTCAGATCTTTCCTATGAGCTAGCCACAGATTTCATGCAGCGGTATTTAGGCCTGTTTTATTTATTTACTTACTAGTAAAAAAGGCCCGCTTCTGTATGAAATTAATCGGGCGCTAGCAAGGTTATCCCCCCCCCCCCCCCCCGTCCCTCGCTCTCTCCCTCTGTCCCCTCCAAGTCCCATGGCCCCCTTTCCTCCCCTCCGATTTCCTTTCTAGGCCGTCCTCCCTCCCCTCTCTCACTCCCCTGCAACTCACCACTTTGTCCATAAGTTTCCAGGTGTTCTCTAAAGGTCTGAATGGGGGTGCTGTTTTCTTTTTTGTTTTTTTTTACAGGTGGTGCATGCCCCCCCTCTGAATTCCAGGCCCCCCTCCCCTCTCCTCTGAGTTCCAGCCCCCCCCCTCCATCTCTCTCTCTCCTTCCCTCTGTCCATCCTCTGAGTTCCAGTCCCCCCTCCCTCCCCCCTGAGTTCCAGACCCCCCGCCCCACCTCCAAAATCGCCACCCCCCCTCTCTCAGTCTCACAGACACGTCCTTATGATGCCTCCACCCACGGCCCTCCCCTACACTGGCCCCGCCCATCCTCCTACTTGCACGTTGCCCTTCCTCCAAAATCGCCAACCCCCTCTGCTACCCTCCCCTCCCCCCTCTTACCGGGGTCCCGGCGGCAGCAGTGAAGAGCAAGCAGGCTCGGCGAGTCTGCTGCCTTCCCTTCTCTTCGCTCTGAGCTCTGACTCTGATCCCGCCCTCATTTCCTGTTTCCGCAAGGGCGGGACCAGAGTCAGAGCTCAGAGTGAAGAGAAGGGAAGGCAGCAGACTCGCCGAGCCTGCTCGCTCTTCACTGCTGTCGCCGGGACCCTGGTAAGAGGGGTGGAGGGGAGGGGAGCAGAGGGGGGTTGGTGATTTTGGAGGGGGGGCGACATGCACGTAGGGACGTCTCTGCTCGCTCCTGCTGTTCTTCATGTGGGTACCAATGACATAGGAAAATGTGGGAGAGAGGTTCTGGAAGCAAAATTTAGGCTCTTAGGTAGAAAGCTGAAATCCAGATCCTCCAGGGTAGCATTTTCTGAAATGCTACCTGTGCCACGCGCAGGGCCCAAGAGACAGGCAGAGCTCCAGAGTCTCAATGCGTGGATGAGACGATGGTGCAGGGAGGAGGGCTTTAGATTTGTTAGGAACTGGGCAACATTCTGGGGAAGGGGGAGCCTATTCCGAAAGGATGGGCTCCATCTTAACCAGAGTGGGACCAGGCTGCTGGCATCGGCGTTTAAGAAGGAGATAGAGCAGCTTTTAAACTAGAAATGGGGGGAAGGCCGACAGTCGCTCAAAAGAGCATGGTTCGGGATAAGGTATCTTTCAAAGATATCACCATAACAGGGAAGATAGAGTATCCTGATAGTGAGGTTGCAAAAGAGATTGTAGTAGATCGGGTATCTTTAAATAACAATAAAAATCAGACAAAAGATTGCCAATTAATACTGTCAAGTACTAAGCATGATGTACTTAGGAACAACAAACATAGTTTGAAATGTCTATATGCGAATGCCAGGAGCCTAAGAAATAAGATGGGGGAGTTAGAATATATTGCACTAAATGAAAAATTAGATATAATAGGCATCTCTGAGACCTGGTGGAAGGAGGATAACCAGTGGGACACTGTCATACCGGGGTACAAATTATATCGTAGTGATAGGGTGAATCGGATTGGTGGAGGGGTAGCATTGTATATTAACGAGAGCCTTGAATCAAATAGATTGAAAATTCTGCAGGAAGCAAAACACTCCTTGGAATCACTGTGGATTGAAATTCCATGTGCAAAGGGGAAAAGGATAGTGATAGGAGTGTACTACCGTCCGCCTGGCCAGGACGAACAGACGGATGCGGAAATGTTAAAGGAAATCAGGGACGCAAACAAACTGGGCAACACAATAATAATGGGGGATTTCAATTACCCGCATATAGACTGGGGTAATGTAACATCTGTACACGCAAGGGACATAAGATTTCTTGATGAAATCAAGGACAGCTTCATGGAACAGCTAGTTCAGGAGCCGACAAGAGAAGGAAAAATACTAGACTTAGTCCTTAGTGGTGCTCATGATCTAGTGCAGGGGGTAACGATACGAGGGCCGCTTGATAACAGTGATCATAATATGATCGGTTTTGATATTGGCATTGAAGGAAGTGAAACTAGGAAATCAAGTACGCTAGCGTTTAACTATAGAAAAGGTGATTACGACAAAATGAGAAAAATGGTGAAAAAAAGACTGAAAGGAGCAGCTCGCAGAGTAAAAAACTTGCATCAGGCGTGGATGCTGTTTAAAAACGCCATCCTGGAGGTTCAGGACAAATATATTCCACGTATTAGAAAAAAGGGAAAAAAGACTAAACGTCAGCCGGCGTGGCTAAACAGTAAGATAAAGGAAATCATTAGAGCCAAAAAACAATCCTTCAGAAAGTGGAGAAGAGAACCAACTGAAAGTAACAGGATAGATCATAAGGAATGCCAAGCCAAATGCAAAGCGGAGATAAGGAGGGCAAAAAAGGACTTTGAGAAGAAATTAGCGTTGGAAGCAAAAATACATAGTAAAAACTTTTTTAGATACATTAAAAGCAGGAAACCGGCCAAAGAGTCGGTTGGGCCGCTGGACGAAAATGGTGTTAAAGGGGCGATCAAGGAGGACAAAGCCGTAGCGGAGAAATTAAACGAATTCTTTGCTTCGGTCTTCACCGAGGAGGATTTGGGGGGGACACCGGTGCCGGAAAGAATATTTGAAGCGGGGGAATCGGAGAAACTAAACAAATTCTCTGTAACCTTGGAGGATGTAATGGGTCAGTTCAGCAAGCTGAAGAGTAGTAAATCACCGGGACCTGATGGTATTCATCCCAGAGTATTAATAGAACTAAAAAATGAACTTGCGGAGCTACTGTTAGAAATATGCAATCTGTCCCTAAAATCGAGTGTAATACCGGAAGACTGGAGGGTAGCCAATGTTACTCCGATTTTTAAGAAGGGTTCCAGAGGAGATCCGGGAAATTATAGACCGGTGAGTCTGACGTCGGTGCCGGGCAAGATGGTGGAGGCTATTATTAAGAATAAAATTGCAGAGCATATACAAAAACATGGACTGATGAGACAAAGTCAGCACGGATTTAGTGAAGGGAAGTCTTGCCTCACCAATCTAATGCATTTTTTTGAGGGGGTAAGCAAACATGTGGACAATGGGGAGCCGGTTGATATTGTATATCTGGATTTTCAGAAGGCGTTTGACAAAGTGCCGCACGAAAGACTCCTGAAGAAATTGCAGAGTCATGGAATCGGAGGTAGGGTATTATTATGGATTAAGAACTGGTTGAAAGATAGGAAGCAGAGAGTAGGATTGCGTGGCCAGTATTCTCAGTGGAGGAGGGTAGTTAGTGGGGTCCCGCAGGGGTCTGTGCTGGGTCCGTTGCTTTTTAATGTATTTATAAATGACCTAGAGATGGGAATAACTAGTGAGGTAATTAAATTCGCCGATGACACAAAATTATTCAGGGTCGTCAAGTCGCAGGAGGAATGTGAACGATTACAGGAGGACCTTGCGAGACTGGGAGAATGGGCGTGCAAGTGGCAGATGAAGTTCAATGTTGACAAGTGCAAAGTGATGCATGTGGGTAAGAGGAACCCGAATTATAGCTACGTCTTGCAAGGTTCCGCGTTAGGAGTTACGGATCAAGAAAGGGATCTGGGTGTCGTCGTCGATGATACGCTGAAACCTTCTGCTCAGTGTGCTGCTGCGGCTAGGAAAGCGAATAGAATGTTGGGTGTTATTAAGAAGGGTATGGAGTCCAGGTGTGCGGATGTTATAATGCCGTTGTATCGCTCCATGGTGCGACCGCACCTGGAGTATTGTGTTCAGTACTGGTCTCCGTATCTCAAAAAAGATATAGTAGAATTGGAAAAGGTACAGCGAAGGGCGACGAAAATGATAGTGGGGATGGGACGACTTTCCTATGAAGAGAGGCTGAGAAGGCTAGGGCTTTTCAGCTTGGAGAAGAGACGGCTGAGGGGAGATATGATAGAAGTGTATAAAATAATGAGTGGAATGGATCGGGTGGATGTGAAGCGACTGTTCACGCTATCCAAAAATACTAGGACTAGAGGGCATGAGTTGAAGCTACAGTGTGGTAAATTTAAAACGAATCGGAGAAAATTTTTCTTCACCCAACGTGTAATTAGACTCTGGAATTCATTGCCGGAGAACGTGGTACGGGCGGTTAGCTTGACGGAGTTTAAAAAGGGGTTAGATAGATTCCTAAAGGACAAGTCCATAGACCGCTATTAAATGGACTGGAAAAATTCCTCATTTTTAGGTACAACTTGTCTGGAATGTTTTTACGTTTGGGGAGCGTGCCAGGTGCCCTTGACCTGGATTGGCCACTGTCGGTGACAGGATGCTGGGCTAGATGGACCTTTGGTCTTTCCCAGTATGGCACTACTTATGTACTTAACTGTCCGCTGTTCTTTTTGCCAGTCGCACGCTTCCCGCTCTCTCACTGGGATCGTAACCACCTCATGAGTCCTGACGTCAGGCAAGCAGGGTTCTAGTGCTGGTCAGTGACGTCAGCAGGTGGTTATGATCCCAGTGAGACACATTCAAACATTCAAGTAGCAAATTATTATATTAGATTTTTTTTGCAGGTACTATGCTCATTTTTCCATTAGTATGCAGGACTTGCAAAGCAGTTAATGTGGGGGCACTTAGAGGCTCCTAGGAGTGGTCACATGTTAACTCAACATTAGCCAATTAATGCATACTAATCTGAACACCCTAGCTTGTTAAAACTTGTATGCCCATTCTCTGCCCATGGCATTCCCCCTCTAAAATAAATATTTTTAAAAAATAGATAATGTGCACTTAGCATGCTCAAACAAGCAAAATACCACAAAGTGCTTCAGTGCATTTTGTGGTAGCCTGTTTTTCATGTGCTAAACATGCATTAGGGGTTAGTCTATGGGCAGTCATGGAATGTCTGGCCCTAATCATGAAAGTAATGGATCACAGCATGACACATGACTATGAATGGCATTTGCTAGCCCCCACAGCTCCCTCTAAGCTGAGTGGAAGTCCTCCAACTGCACTGCTGCCAGTGTGTGTGGGGGGGGGGGGGAAGCGATGCTTCAATTGCTAGGGACAAGCACATTCCTTAGAGTCATGCAGAGCTTGCCTTTCCCTCACTATTGAAAATGTAATAGCGAAATGACACCCCCACTGGCAGGACTGTAGGTGGCAGACTCTTGTTCAGCATACAAGGGTCCTTATACCAAGCTGCAGGAAGAAGGGCCCTGCGCTAGCAGCAGGGGTTGTTTCCCCACATGCCACACCCTTTTTTGAAGTGGAGGAGTAGCCTAGTGGTTAGTGCAGTGGGCTTTGATCCTGGGGAACTGAGTTCAATTCCCACTGCAGCTCTTTGTGACTCTGGGCAAGTCACTTAACCCTCCATTGCCTCTGGTACAAAATAAATACCTAAATATATGTAAACCCCTTTGAATGTAGTTGCAAAAACCTCAGGAAGGCAGTATATCAAGTCCCATTTCCCTTTATACCGCAGCAGGTAAAAAAAGCCCCCAGCACACATGGCCATGCAGTAAGTGGCGATAAGGGCTCCTGCACTAACCTGGCGGTAACCAGGCAGTTTGTGGTGATGTTCAATTACCGTAGGGTTATTGCCATGCAAGCCATTCCCAGGAGTTTTCTTTTTCTCCTGTTAGAAATAAAACAAAATAAAACATGAAAAAAAAAATAAGATGATACCTTTTTTATTGGACATAACTTAGTACATTTCTTGATTAGCTTTCGAAGGTTGCCCTTCTTCGTCAGATCGGAAATAAGCAAATCTTGGTAGATGACAGTATATGTAAGTGAGACATCAAAGCATTTCAGTGACAATCTAACAGGGTGGGGTGGAGGTGGATGGGTGAGACAGGGGGATATGCATGGAGACAGGAGAGTGTCAAACAAAGCAGTGCAATTTACAATTTTATGGCTTATAATTGGCTAGAAAGCCCAGATCTCTGTTAAGTCCTGTCTGGTGGGTGTCAAAATATTTAATCATTCTGACTTCAAAGGTCTTACGTTCCTGTATTGTTTTAAAGTTACCTTTCAGGATTCTGACCATAAAATCACTAGTACAGTGTTCTGTTTTTGTAAAGTGTTGTCCCACTGGCGTGGCATCCTGGCTGGCAATGGCATTTTTCATGTGATGTCTGTGTAGGTTAAATCTTGTTTTTAGCATTTGGCTTGTTTCTCCAATATAACATCCTTGGTCACATTTTTTACACTGGATGATGTATACCACATTGGAAGATGAGCATGTGAAGGGTTCCTTTATGTTGAATATTTTTCCTTTGTGTATGACTGTGGGGTCCTGTGAGATGTTTTGGTATAGTTTGCAGCTGGATATATTGCAAGGATGTGTGCCATTCTCTTCTTTTTGAGTCTGTGTTGGGAGCTAACTTCTAATTAGCTTGTGTTTTAAGTTGGGTGGCTGTCTGAAAGCTAGTACTGGTGGGGATGGGAATATCTCTTTCAGTAATTCATCCTCTTGGAGTAGAGGCTGTAGATCTTTTATGATTCTTCTTAATTTTTCCAGTTCTGGGTTGTATGTCACTATAAGGGGGATTCTGTCTGTGGCTTTTCTCCTGGAAATGGCGCACGCTCAGGGTGACTACCACCAGCGGCCCAACGTTAGGCCACCGGTAGTACCAGAAGAGTGAGCGCTATGCCCACATTGGGAACAGTTCTGGTCCCCGATATACTATAGCTCTAGAGCACTAGAAATTGAAGCAAATGGAGCTTCAGCAGCAATCCTAAAGGAAACTGACTCAACAGCACTGTCCAATGCTGTTGTTTCAATTCGCATTGAAGCACTACAGTATAGCGACAGCACTAGTGATTCTCACATTCTCATTTTACCAACCTTGACAGTTTTTATGGCATTTTTATTTCATTTCTTTGCGACTTTATATTTATTTTTTAAAAATGTATCTAAGAAATAATTTTCTTGCTTTGACAGTATTCATGCATAGCAAAAATGCTTAACCAAACAGCTGTACTAAGGGGAACATTAAGCCTGCAAATGTCTGACATTTTATGCTAAGCAACTCTGATGCAAATGATTGCAGTGGAAAAGAGGAGCTGCACTTCTGATACCTCATATTAAACAGTGTCTTCTTATACTTAGGGGATAATACCAGAGCTGGATTTAGATGTGTTATGACTCCTAAACTGTAACATTTAAGAGGCCCACTGGATTAAGGGGGAAATAAATTTTAGGTTTAATAGTTTTCCATGCTAATGAAGCACGAGGCCCCTTGTAATGTGAGGCCCTAAACTGCAGTTTATATATCAGTCCGGCCCTGGATAATACAAACAATTAAATATACCAATAATTTGATCAGTGTGGTTGAGATAATTGAATGACTTCATTGAGTACTGTCTGATGGCTTTGTCTGCTTCCAGCATATAAATTGGATAATTATCATCTTCCCATCTGTTTCTGTCTCTTCCTTTCCCCATTTCCTCTCCTTCCCCCGCCCTCATTTTGCCAGTCTATTTTACTGTACAGCAGCGACTCTCAATAACTGTCACAGGTTGGATAAGATTATCCATTCCACATTAAACTAGAGTTGAAAATGGACTGAACGGCCAGCAATCCATCACATCTTATGCAGTCAGGGTTTGGCCTGCTTTCTAATTTAGATGACAGTACAGTAAAATCCAATTATAGCAATCAATCTTGTCGTATTTCAAGTTTAACTAAAACCTAATGAACATTACATGAGAGAGATTCTTTGAACATGGGAATTAGTATGCAATGAGGAAGGTGATTATGATGAACACTCAGCCCAAATGCCTTTGTATCAAAGCATTACAATGCATCTTAATTCTATCTACCTTACTTCAATATCTATCACTGCATAAAAGGCGTATCCTATCTATTATGTTTATGAAACTTAATATACCACTTAAACTATACAATGCAAAGAAGTTTACATCTTAATAAACAATCCATCAACAATCAATTTACAGAACGCCAAAAAAATTGATAGGAAAGCCTATCCCAGACAAAAAGCCACACTCAACCCCACAAATACTTCCAAATTAAATTATTAACCATTGAAATTTAGAATTTACAAAACATTACCATCAAATGATTTGAAGAACCTCCAATAGTGCATCCCTCATAACTCCTCATCGGGAAAAGCTTGCTTAAAAAGCAAAGTTTTATCGAAATCTTAAACGTTTTACCATCTATTTCTCCTTGAACTAGCATAGGCAGCTCATTCCAGTATTGTGGTGCTTTTTCATTCCAATTTATTGGACGTGTAATACAATGAAAAGTGGCTTATAATATAGTAAAAATAATGCATAGTTACAAAATAAATAGAACACATTAAATACAATTCATATATCTACATGAGGAATATAGGAGCCCTTTTATTAAGCTGTGGGAAAAAAGACCCTGTGGTAGTGGTGGGGTCCATATTTCCTGCATGTAAGGGCCCTTTTTACAGTAGGAGTAAAAAGCCCCTCCACCCACCAAAAAAATGGTCATGCGGCAAGATAAATCTTACCGTGTGGTCATACAGAGGAGAACACTTACTGCCATCCATTGAGGTGGCAGTAAGGGCCCCTGTGGTAACCCGGCAGTAACTGGGCAGCATGCGGTGATGCCCGATTACCGTCGGGTTAGTGCCACACTATATAAAAAATATGGCGCATGCTTGAGCCGGAAATACTACCAGCAGCTATGTTGGGATGGTAGTAGTCCTGACTTAGCATGCAGTAAGCCTGCATTTGGGCTTACCGACGCTTTGTAAAAGGGCCCTATAATGTTCTAACAGGTTCCCTATGTGTGAAGGCCTATTTTAAAAAGGCATATGTGTCTTTATAAAATACTAGGGGGAAAATTACAGAAATCATTTCCAACTTGAAGCCACAGACATTTACACCTGCTTGAGAACAGGTGTAAATGTTGGTACATATAGAAGTAAATGTATATTTCAGACACAATGCATATAAATTGTGACTTGAACATGCCTGTACATGGGTTGCCTAAGAGTACATGTTTTCTTGGCGGTATTCATACTTTTACATGCGTAACACCTAGGGTAAATGTAGAAAAGCCCTTCTATGAATGTAATAAAATCTATATTACACAAGTAAAATTACCCCTCAATCCAAATGATAAAAACTGAGAAAATCCATGGAAGATTGGTCTTAATTGATGTTTGAGCAAGAAGAATACAATTGAGATGTATCCAGTGGGGGTACAGATATTCATTATTGAATTGCCTCACTGGGAAGCTTTGAGGTCTCAATTGTTTATTATACCTTTAAGGAAACTGTGAGAGATTAATTGCTTTATATACAAGCTGGTAATAATTTGCAGCATTGACTATATACCAGTTTGCTTTCCCAAATATATATTTTTGAGGACACGTTAATATTGCCATTAACGTACAGAAATTGAAGCAAATTAATGTGTGAACACTTGCCGACACCTATTTTGTAGATGGTAATCAGTTAGCATACAGTGTGCTAATGAATGAATGCTGGCATGCCCACTCTTCACACCTCGGACTCACCCTCTCTACCATAAAATACAAATATTTTTTAGTCTATGATTTGCATGCGCGAATCTGATTTACTGCAGGACCTCCCATGGTAGGCTTTTTTGGGCTAGACTCTATATATGGTGCCAAAAACTCATCGCCAAGAAAACACTTTTCTATTTGCATGCTTAAAGTTAGGCGTGGTTTATAAACCTTATACCCAGGAATCATGCTTAATTTGAGGCACGGCCATTTGCACCAACTGAAATGTGGTGCAAACATATGCACTTAAATTAGGCGCATATCCCCCTTATTCTATAAGAATGTGCATTCATTTTTTTGGAATGTCCCTGTTCCACCCCTGATCTTCCCATTTCTGTGCCCCTTTTTCAGATTGTGCTTAACATTTAGGTGCAGATCCTGCGCTTACACATATGTGCGTAAAGTTCGATTAAATTTAATAACTGCTTGTTAAAAACCAAATATTGATGCTAATTATCTTGTTATTTAATTAAATTGCCTGTGCAAATTGGGCATGTGCCCAAATTTGTGTGCACAGTTTTTGGTGACTTTTACAGAATTAGGAGGTTTGTGCTGCGGTAAACATGCTAGCACTTATTGCAGCTTATTAAAAGGACCCCAATGTGCTCTGTTTCCATGTAATGTGCATGATTATCAGCAAAGAACAAAACATGACGTTTTTTTCTCTCCTCATTTTCATTTGGTAACAACATGCAACAATATAGGATAGATTATTGACATTTCCTCTCTCGCTGCAAATGTCAGCCCATTCTTAGAATCTATGCATTGTTTCCTTAACTACCTTGATTCTCATATACATTATGAAAGGCAGGCTTACTTCTTTACATTATGCCACAGATCTGGGGTCCAGGTTTTCAGAAAATTGTCTTTGGTCAATATAGTTTTAAAATAGTTTTTGGCTAATTTTAAAATTGTTGCAGGCTACTGGCATAGTGAAAGTAATTCAACTGGCGAGCGGTAGCCTTTCCTCTCAATCAGCTTAAGCATTTCCAACATGCCCAACTCAGAAACAAAATTAAACTTTGCTATTGATTTTTTTTTTTTACAGACCTTCTGCCATGCTCAGATAATTACGCAAGGTTGAATGATGTTTGACTGATAACAAGCTAGACTTCGGCCTTTGTCATATTCCACTCACATCCCTTTTATATTACAGGAAACCTTTTTTTACTTAAAATCAATTAGCAAATGGTTTACAGCTTCTTCCTTTATTACATTGTGTGACTCTTCTTTTCTAGGAATGGGTTCTAAATCCCATCCAGGTCCCAGGGTTCTCAGAGAACACAATTACATTACAAGGTATTTATTTCACTGAACTGGGGCAGTAGTGCCCTCTGTGGCTGGCAAAGTCCCACTTCAATCTCCACCTCACTCATTCTCAGACCCTGAAAATGAGTCCAGTCCAATCATGGATCAGCGGTTCCATTGTTGACTAGTTTATTTAAAATGCATTATCAGAACAAAAGTGAATACTACAGACTCCACATTGAAAAGAGTTACCTCAGATAGATGTGTTACAGCAGCAAATAGATCTTTTGGAATTTATTCTCTGTGGTGAATAATCTCAGTAATTTCCTACTTGGATACACATATCACCTGCTTTACGCCACCTTGGGTAAATCTCTTCATAAAGGCGGTTAATAAATCCCAATAAATAAATACATAAATATTTCTCTTGGAAATTTAAGTTAAATAGTGAGACTCCAGCTAATGGAATGATCCTATATTTTGTCCCAATGATCCTCTGGGGGCACCTTTGAATAGCTGGGCCCAGGGGTGTAGCCAGACTTCGGCGGGAGGGGGGTCCAGAGCCTGAGGTAAGGGGGCATATTTTAGACCCCCCCCTGGCGCCGCCGCCCCCCCCCCCCGCCATTGCTGCCCCCCTGCCGCCGACCCTCTCAACCCCCCCCTCCCGCTGCCAACCCGCCGTCGCCTACCTTTGCTGGCGGGGGACCCCAACCCCGCCAGCTGAGGTCCTCTTCTTCTCACAAAAGGCTTCCTTCTGTTTCTGACGTCCTGCACGTTTTACGTGCAGGACGTCAGAAACAGAAGGAAGCCTTTTGCGAGAAGAAGAGGACCTCGGCTGGCGGGGGTTGGGGTCTCCCGCCAGCAAAGGCAGGCGATGGCGGGTTGGCGGTGGGAGGGGGGGCAGGCGGGTCGGTGGCAGGGGGGTCCAGGGCCAAATCTACTAGGGCCCAGGCCCCCCTTGACCCCACGTAGCTCAGCCACTGGCTTAGCAGTAGAATACTGAGGTGCTGATGCTCAAACCTCTGGTGCTGTACTAAACTGTGCTGCCAATTTTTCTGATACCCGGAAGTGAATACAGAGGTGCAAGCCTCTTCCCTGAAGAAGTACAACGAAACCTGGCCATGTCGGCAGAGGTTTGAGCTGGAAGAAAAATCGCTGCTGTTAATCGCTTTAAGTTAAGAAAAGTATTTAAAGTTTATGAAAAGTCTATTGAAAAAAAAAGTGTTTAAAAAAAAAAAAGAAAAAAAAACTTTTCTCACGGGTTGATCAATGAAGATATAAGGAACACCATTAACATCTTGGGGCGTAGTTCCCGTATGGTGGAAGCTCTTTATAATCTGAAGATCCCCGTTTATGTGTTCATGACTAGTAGCTATGCTGTGAAAATAGATTTTTGATGAAGTTAAGTGAGTAAGCAGTGTTTGGGACATTGGAGCCGACTCTGTGGGTGCTGTGGGTGCTTGAGCACCCTCAATATTGAGAAAACTTCCTTGTATGTGTTCAGGGAGGGGTCATTTCCATTGGGCTTAGCACCCCCAATAATTTTGAAAACTTGGCTCCTATGGTTTGGGAAATGCACAGAGCTGAAGATTGAAGTATTCCCCACACTATAAGCTAAAGGTCTACTTAATTGGACTGTTCAGTCTCAAAACTGAGGGCTCGGCAGCTGCTAGGCAGGCAATGCAAGGGGAGGCCCAGCACCGGAGTTTTCTCTTTCCTGCTCCTGTCGGGATGCGATTATCTGGGTCCCGTCAGGAGCAGGAGAGAGAGAGAGACTCCTGCGCCGGACCCCCCTTGGAGGCCCGGGGAATTTTGCCCCGCCCTCTCAGCAGCTATGCTTGTGGAGTCAGCAGTTGTACGAGCATCGGAATGAATAGGTAATGACCCCTATTTGTATGTATTTGCATGTTACTTGTGCAGATGGTGGCCATGCTTGTTCTTTCCTGAAGCAGGGGTCTTCCAGCATACTGCATCAGTAAACACAGGTGCTAGTTCACCACTAGTCAGTCAGATTTAATGGAGTAGAATCCTTCTTACCTATTTAAATCCAGCTGAATAACAAAATCTAGTCAGTTAGCTCTAGCAAATTTTTAAAGAGGCCAAGTTAGGAGCATATAGTAGATCCTTTGAATATCAGGCACAGGGTATTTAGGATGGAAAATTGATGCCCCAATTGGAATGTTCAAAATTTGCAATATTCATAGAGGGGCATAATCGAACAGAAACGCCTATCTCCATGGGCGTTTATCTCCGAGAACGGGTCCGTGAAGGGGCGGACCGAACCGTATTTTCGCAAAAAAATAAACGTCCATGTTTTATTCGACAATGTGTGAGCTGGGCGTTTTTGCTTTTCAGCGATAATGGAAAATGAAAGCGCCCACCTCAAAAATGAATAAATCCAAGGCATTTGTTCGTGGGAGGGGCCAGGATTCGTAGTGCACTGGTCCCCCTCACATGCCAGGACACCAACCGGGCACCCTAGGGGGCACTTTTACAAAAACAAAAAAAAAGGTAAAAGAGCTCCCAGGTGCATAGCACCCTTCCCTTGTGTGTTGAGCCCCCCAAATCCCCCTCAAAACCCACTGCCCACAAGTCTACACCATTACTATAGCCCTAAGGGGTGAAGGGGGGCACCTACATGTGGGTACAGTGGGTTTGGGGGGTTGGACGACTAAGCATTAAGCAGCACAATTGTAACAGGTAGGGGGGGATGGGCCTGGGTCCACCTGCCTGACGTCCACTGCACCCCCTAACAACTGCTCCAGGGACCTGCATACTGCTGCCTGGGAGGAGGGTATGACATTTGAGGGTGAAAATAAAAAGTTGTGAAACATCATTTTTTTGTGGTGGGAGGGGGTTAGTGACCACTGGGGGAGTCAGGGGAGGTCATCCCCGACTCCCTCTGGTGGTAATCTGGTCATTTAGGGCACTTTTTGGGGCCTTATTCGTGAAAAAACAGGGTCCAGGAAAAGTGCCCTAAATTCTAGCTACAAACGCATACTTATTTTCCATTATCGGCGAAAGGCGCCCATCTCTGTTCGGGTGATAACCACGCCCCAGTTCCGCCTTCACCACGCCCCCGTCAACTTTGTCCGCATCCGCGACGGATTGCAGTTGAAAACATCCAAAAATCGGCTTTTGATTATACCGCTTTATTCGTTTTTGTGAGATAAACGTCCATCTCCCGATTTAGGTCGGAACTTGGGCGTTTTTCTCATTCGATTATAAGCAGGATAGCTAGTTATCCAGGTAGCTGCACCTTCCATGCAGATAAGTAGCACTTACTGGGCCAGACAGAGACATTAAGTGGCATAATCAGTGGATAATGCTGCTGATTATGAAGTGTGACCCAGAGTGATCTGGGGGTGGAGGTAAAGTGGAGCCAGAAGTTATATGCTGTAGGTACTGCCAATATACAGTGCCACTACCCGGATCACCACGTGGACAAGTTAAGACAGGTCCAGCAGTGAATATCCAGTTAAAAAAAAATGGAAAATAAACTACAAATCCTACAGGAATGAGAAACTAAAGAGAGAGAGAAAAAATACCCACACATATAAACAAAATATAAAATAACCTACCCATCCCATCAGAACCCGACCCCCTCAGGGAAAGCCTGGGTGAATAGATGAGGTTTCACCAGGGCTCTATATTTTGAATAGGATTGTTCCTAGCGAATTTTAAGAGGCATAGAAATCCTAAGTGCTAGAACAATAGAAAAAGACACAGAGTTCGGACAAGTTCCTGGAGGAAAAGTCCTAGTGTGCTATTGAGACAGACATGAGGAAGTCACTGCTTACCCTGGTATTGGTAGCATGGAATGCTGCTACTATTTGGGCTTCTGCCAGATACTTGTGCTGGAAACAGGATACTGGGCTAGATGGTATGACCCAGTATGGCTCTTCTTATGTTCTTATAATTCCAATCTGGCACACTGAATTGCTGGGTTAGTAAGATGATGAGTAACTAAGGACCATAGTAAACATGCAGGGACATAAGGAATAATGAGAAAAGCAAGATATAGAAGGAATGCCTGTATACAAACTCTTACCAGCTAGTGTCAAAATCTTATGTTAATATGATAAGCAATTGGTAACCAACAATGGTGTTTGAGAAGTGGAGTAATATGATCATATTTATGAGCATAAGCAAGAAGTTGTATCTCAGTATTTTGAACTATCTGAAGTCAAACACAGGACATGGAGGTCTATAGGACTCCTATACCCCGGACCCCCCATTACCCCTCCCAACACAAGGGCACAAGAGGCAGGAGAGCCAGTGGATCTCCAGCCCCTCTAACAAAAAAAAAAAAACCTTGGCGGCCCAGTGGGTTGCATACACAACCCCCCACCTGCCCTGGTGGTCTAGCAGCCCTCTCCCCCTGTACCTCTATATGCTGGAGGAAGGAGTAGTATTCCCTCTTCTTCCAGTGCTGCCTCCAAAATGGTGGCGCCCTGCCCAGTGCATGCTGGGATGCACTGGGTGGGGCTTCCCTACCATGAGCTCTGTGCTATTGTCTGACGTAGGCACTGTTTGCCATGCCATATCCCCTCTGATCATATGTGGGAAGATAAATACGAGTGCTTGTCTTGCGCTAGTGGCCTTTAAAGCCTACATTTACCTTTGATCATTGGGCATTAGATAGTAACTATCCATGGACAGGAACAGGGAAATACTTACTGTATCTGAATGTAATTCACCTTGAGCTACAACTGAAAAAAGTGTGAGCTAAATCCAAATAAAAGAACACTTATTGGCTGAGTCCCTCACTTCAGCCACAGATGCAATCATGGACAAATGTTCTCATAATAATAAATAAAGGACCCATGAATTAGAAACAAAGATGCATACAAAATCTTTTTTTTTATTTTAATTTTTATGCATATACAATTATGTTCAAGGAATTACAATTGATTAGAAAGTGTTATTTTCTCAAGTTAGCAAAAGGCAAAAAATTATAAATTTCACATATTTCAACACTCAACTCCACATTAAGTATAGAGACATCCTTAATATAGGAGGATTATAAGAAAGAAAGAAAAAGAGGAGGAGTCAAGATGGCGCCGACATGCTGAGTATAGCGAGACGCTCGAAGAGATCTTTTGCTGCTGTTCTTTCGTTTTCCTTTTAATAGATATGCCGCATTCAAAAAGAAAGGGGACCGTTAAAGCCTCGCTCTCTCAGGCTCGTACGTCGTCCCCTGGGCAGCGAACAATCGACAGTTTTGCAACTCAGTGCCTACCTGAACAAACCGGAGGAGGAGTTCCGCTAGACGCAGGAGCAGGGAACCTGGCGTCGTTGGAGTTTGAGATCTCATTATCCCCTCCGGACTCTGGTAGTCCGCCCTGTCCTGCCCGAACACGCGAGGGGAATGCTGCACCATACAACCCGGAAGTCGGGGAACTCGTGGGCAGTAGAGAGGGCCCTCCCTCGGAGATGAAGACGGCAGTGGAAGGTGATTTAACATCGGGAAGAGGGTTTATCCTGCCCAGGGTAGTAACCCTTGACACTCTTTGGACTGCAATGGAAAAGATGCAAGCCCTGATTATAAATTCAACGCAAGAAACTAAAAATCTCGTAACTACTGTTGACCAACTTTCTAAATCAGTTGATAAGCTGAAACAGGACTTTAAGGATCAAGAGAAGAAGTCTCAAGAGGAGATTCAAAAGATTAAAGAGAATGTTTCAGTAATGATGAAAGATAACACAAATATTCGTCAGAAAATAGAACAAATTGAAAATTACAATAGAAGATTAAATATGCGAATCTTGAATTTTCCAAAGCCAATAGGAGTCTCGCCATTGGACATGTTTAAAAAATTTCTTGTTGAAAATTTAAAATTCTCCAATCAAAATATACCTCCAATAAATAAGATTTTCTTTCTTCCGGTTAAGAAAAGCCAAGAAGAGATTCCTGGACCATTAGATCAAGAAAATTTTGGGGAACTGAAAGATATTTCACTTATACTAGAGGACTCATTGACTGAGGTAATTAACAGAGCTACTCTATTAATTTCGTTTGTATTCGAGCAAGACCTTAATTCTGTATTAAGATTATACTTTAAAAATTCTCAACAGAAATTCTGTGGTCAGAAATTGTGGATCTTTCCAGATGTTGCAAGAACAACACAGGAAAGAAGGAAACAATTCCTGGCATTGAGGGAAGAAACGAGGTCATTGGGTGCAACCTTTTTGCTTGCATACCCATGTAAATGCATAGTAAAATACTTGGGCGTAAAATATGTTTTCTTTGTACCGAATCAACTAAGAGAATTCATAGCTATGAAAAAGATTGTCAAGTCTTGATACCAGATTTAAAGGAAGAAGGTGGATGTTAGGGCTAATGCCTTTTCATGTTTAATATGTTTATTATTATTCAATTTTTAGATTCCCTGAATCTGTATTTTCTCCTCCTCCAGAATTTATATTGAGGTCTAAGGTAGTGACATTGTGATTTATTTTGAATTCCTTGTATTTTTTTTTAAGTATATTCATACTATATGTATCACAATGTACCTAATGTTACATGTAACAAGATACTTTCTTGTGAAATTTAAAATTGCATAAATAAATAAAATAAAAATAAAAAAAAAAAAAGAAAGAAAGAAAAAAATTTCTTTTGAAGAAACTTAACAACTAGGAGACATATAATCAAGGTTAATACTGTTTTGCTCCTTCAGCTCTTTTAGAAGCTACAAATGTTGTTAGTTGGGTAGTAGGATCCATAAAAACATATTTATGTGCATCATAACATATTATACATTTACAAGGGAATCGGAGATAAAATGTACTGCCTAGCAGCAATATTTCTGGTTTCAATATCAAAAATTGTTTTCGTTTTTTTTTTGCGTGTCTTCTGAGACATCTGGAAATAATAATAATTGAGCGTGTTACCGGAAGATTGGAGGGTGGCCAATGTAACGCCGATTTTTAAAAAAGGCTCCAGGGGAGATCCGGGAAATTATAGACCGGTGAGTCTGACGTCAGTGCCGGGGAAAATGGTAGAGGCTATTATTAAAAACAAAATTACAGAGCACATCCGAGGACATGGATTACTGAGACCAAGTCAGCACAGCTTTTGTGTGGGGAAATCTTGCCTGACCAATTTACTTCAATTCTTTGAAGGAGTAAACAAACATGTGGACAAAGGGGAACCTTTTGATATTGTGTATCTGGATTTTCAAAAGGCGTTTGACAAGGTACCTCATGAAAGACTCCAGAGGAAATTGGAGGGTCATGGGATATGAGGAAATGCCCTATTGTGGATTAAAAACTGGTTGAAGGATAGGAAACAGAGAGTGGGGTTAAATGGGCAGTATTCACAATGGAGAAGGGTAGTTAGTGGGGTTCCTCAGGGGTCTGTGCTAGGACCGCTGCTTTTTAATATATTTATAAATGATTTAGAGATGGGAGTAACTAGCGAGGTAATTAAATTTGCTGATGGCACAAAGTTTTTCAAAGTTGTTAAATCGCGACAGGATTGTGAAAAATTACAAGAGGACCTTACGAGACTGGGAGACTGGGCGGCTAAATGGCTGATGACGTTTAATGTGAGCAAGTGCAAGGTGATGCATGTGGGAAAAAAGAACCCGAATCATAGCTACGGCATGCAAGGTTCCACGTTAGGAGTTACGGACCAAGAAAGGGATCTGGGTGTCGTCGTCGATAATACACTGAAACCTTCTGCTCAGTGTGCTGCTGCGGCTAGGAAAGCGAATAGAATGTTGGGTATTATTAGGAAAGGTATGGAAAACAGGTGTGAGGATGTTATAATGCCGTTGTATCGCTCCATGGTGCGACCGCACCTTGAGTATTGTGTTCAATTCTGGTCGCCGCATCTCAAGAAAGATACAGTAGAATTGGAAAAGGTGCAGCAAAGGGCGAGTAAAATGATAGCGGGGATGGGATGACTTCCCTATGAAGAAAGATTAAGGAGGCTAGGGCTATTCAGCTTGGAGAAGAGACGGCTGAGGGGAGACATGATAGAGGTATATAAAATAATGAGTGGAGTGGAACAGGTGGATATGAGGCATCTGTTCACGCTTTCCAAAAATACTAGGACTAGGGGGCATGTGATGAAACTATAGTGTAGTAAATTTAAAACAAATTGGAGAAAATTTTTCTTCACCCAACGTATAATTAAACTCTGGAATTCGTTGCCAGAGAAAGTGGTGAAGGCGGTTAGCTTAGCAGAGTTTAAAAAGGGGTTGGACGGTTTCCTAAAGGACAAGTCCATAAACCGCTACTAAATGGACTAGGGAAAAATCCACAATTCCATGAATAACATGTATAGAATGTTTGTACGTTTGGGAAGCTTAACAGGTGCCTTTGGCCTGAATTGGCCGCTGTTGTGGACAGGATGCTGGGCTCAATGAACCCTTGGTCTTTTCCCAGTATGGCATTACTTATGTACTTATGTACTTATAATATCTTTAGTCCCAAAAACAATTTGCTCTTATGTTTGAAAAACATTTTAAACAGCCATTGTTTGTCTGGTAACCAAAGCCACTGTAGCTACTAAAGTTGCCGCAGTGGCTTGTTCAGTATCGGATGTTTCCAGAAAGTTTGTAACATCTAAAGATGTTTGTTGTTGCTGTGGTTGATCTTGTAGTTTTTGAGGCACATAATAACCTGTGTAAGAGGTGGTAAATTTGCCTCAGGTATCTTCAAAATTTCTTTGATATATTGATTTAACATCTCCAATGGACTTATCATTTTAACTCTCGGAAAGTTTATAAATCTTAAGTTATGTCTTCTCATATGGTTCTCATAAATTTCCATTTTGTTCCTAAGGTTTGAAATATCTTTCAAAATAACAGTTTGAGTATTCGTCATACTTATAACTTTTTCATCTATCATATCAATCCTTTCAGAACAAGTTTTGATTTCAGTTTCATTTTTCTCCACTTTTTTTTCGATAGCATTAACTTTTTGGGACAACGCATTTGTTTGTTGTAAATGATATTTTACCATTTGAGCAACCAGGTCCCATAAAGAATCTAAAGTTACCTCAGATGGTTTCTCCAAAATCCCTAAAGACAAATTCAATAAGTCTGTTTTCATCCCAGTATCTTTGCCTTCTTGACCCGCTCCAAGTATAATCGGACTGCTTCCTTCTGGGGGTAACAGATGACCCCTTGACTCCCTCTGAGGATGTTTGGCCTGGGCTTCAAATGTTGTCAAGTCAGATCCATTTCCTGACGTCTGACTGTACTGGTCCGTAATGGTTGGGGGAGGGAGGAGCTCTAAGATCGTGGCTCAAAGTTACTTCCAGTCCGCGGGACGCTGATGATTCCTCCATTGTGCTGGTGTCTCCTATGGAACCACTCCCAATCACTGTTCCTTGCCCTGGAGTCCTCAGAAAATGGTCAATAGGACCAACAGGTAAAGAGGTAGGCGTTGGAGAAGCCCGGACCGCTGCCTTCTTCTTTTTTGCATTTTGTTGAAAGAAAATGAGGTCTGCAGAGCTCCTAGTTGTGTGCGGCCATCTTGGATGTCTCCTCTCCTCACAGAAAATCATAAAGTGGAAACTTCTGAGACCAGACCATAAGCAGTGCAACACCTCAGAAAGAAAGAAAAGTGCATGTCCACCAATACTAACAAAATGCAAAGACATAAGAAAGCAGCATGCTATCTCCCTTAATGTTGTAGGCTGGACATTTTGGGCCCGATATTCAAAACAATGTAAATGGCCAGGAAAGGCTTCTGTCTGTTTAAATCACCTATTCAAGGCAAACCGGATAGTACCACTGAAAATGCCCAGTTAACAGCCAAGCCAAAATCAGCTATTTTGTGGGCTTTCCAAGGGAGGAGTGGCACTTAGCCAGTTAATTGCCGATCAGCACTAAACTAGCTATGATAACCTCATAAACAGGACTGCATACAATGCAGTCCTATCTTTATGTAGGGGGAACAAACTGTTTGCAGTTTGAGTGCCAAGTATTTTGAAATAAAGATAATATATTACATGACTCTAAATGTGTGTGGTGTGGAAACAAAAAACATGTAATGGGGCTTTGCATGACCTTCCCAAGATATGAAGCTATATATTTTTTAACCTTTAATGATTATTTCTTAGCTGACATTTGAGTAAATCAAGCCTACAGAGCACATAGGCTTTTCACAAACATTTTGCTAATGTAGTCAGATTGAAAATATCTGCTAAGTCTGTACTCATGCAAGCGTTATACTGTATAAGAATGAGACTGCTGATTACTTACTTGTTATGTTTGACAGCCAGCCACTAGTCCACAAAACACATTTACAATTAAAGGCTGGAAGCCATATCACATGCTAAAAGGAATGTCCTACTTGTCCTTAAGAGTGGAAAAAATGAGATGCCCGGCTCAGCCATCCAGTTAAGAGCCTTAAGTCAATCTTTCCAGGGTGATTTCTTTTGTATACAATTCCACATTGTTTAGTTTTCTCTCCTCAGCTCTTATTGGTAAAACCAGATCTTCTTAGGAAAGTCAAATCTTTATCTTTTGCAAAATAGCTACTTCCTTAGCAATCATTTTGGATTTCTTTTAAAACTAACAGCTTTTGTTTAGATGTTGCTGCTGGTTCTAACCTCCAAAGAAGCCAGCAAAATTATGTAGTAGCTTTTCCATATATTAGAATTATAGGGGATCGATTTAGAAGGGATAGGCAGCAACTAACAGATAAAAAAAGGTAGTTTACACATGCAAATGAGCATACACTTTCCTCATAGGAGAGTAGTTTTATCCCCATAGAGGGGCATGTTTGATATGATGTTGAAGTCCAACTTTGGACGTTTTACAAAAAACATCCAAAATCCAAATAGAAAAGAAGGTCATTTTTGAAAAAGAAAAATGTCTATCTTTTTGTTTCAAAAATATTGTTTCTAACAAGGCTTTGCGCTTTGGACATTTTGTTTTTGGGTCCATTTTTGGAAAAAAAAAACCCAAAAAAACGTCCAAGTGAAAAACATAGAAAATCAAGCCATTGCGATGTAGGAGGGGCAGCATTTTTAGTAGATTGGTTCCGCAGACCTTCCAGGAGATAAATGGGGCACCCTAGGGGCACTGCAGTGGACTTCAAAAACATGCTCCCAGGTACACATCTCACCGTTGTTCCCTTATTTTGTCTGCTGAGTCCCCCAAATCCCCCCCAAAACCCACTACTCCCATCTGTATACCACTACAATAGCCCTTACAGGTGAAGGGGACACTTATTTATTTATTTATTTATTTATTTATTTATTTATGTGTTACATTTGTATCCCACATTTTCCTACCTTTTTGCAGGCTCAATGTGGCTTACATAGTCCGTAAACGGGGTTAGCCGATTCTGGTTTGAACAAATACAGGTATGAACAATACAAGGTGAAATTGTGGTAGAATGGGTTACATGTATGGTAAATACAATTGGAGGAACTTAGAGAGGGAGAGGGAGAGTTAGGATATGCCCATTACGGTCTATGGTTACGTTGTGTCACAGGTATCCAGTTTTTTTATGTTGGGTCGGTGGGGTATGCTTTTCTGAACAGGTCTGTCTTTAATACTTTCCGGAAATGTGGGTGGTCGATCGTAGTTTTTACTACTTTTGGTATATATATGTACCTATATGTGGGTACAGTGGGTTTCTGGTGAGTTTTGGAGGGCTCATAGCTTCCACCACATTTATGACAGATAGAGGGAGATAGGGACCAGACCCTCCCACGCCATGGTGCACTGCACTGACCACTACCCTACTCCAGGGACCTGCAGGCAGCTGTAATAGACCTGGTTCTAACATCTGAGGCTGTCATAGAGGCTGGTAAGTCATATTTGTATTCACATTTTTAGGGGTGGGATGGGGTAAGTGACCACTAGGGGGTATTGTGAGGGACACCCCTGATTCCTTCCAGTGGTTATCTGGTAATTTAGGACACCCTTTTGTTATAAAAACAGGTCTAGCTTAAAACATCTTAGTTTTAGTCCTGAATGATTTTGTTTTGTTACTTTATGTCCTTTATGGCTGAAAAAGTCCAAGTCTTAGGAACGCCCAAATCCTGCCCTTAACATGCCCCAACATGCCCCCTTGTGTTTTGAACGCACATCTGACGGACTTCATAGAAAAACATCTAAAGATTGGTTTTGAAAATATCAGTTTGGATGTTTTTGTGAGAAAAACGTCCAAATGCTGCTTTATACCACTTTTTAGACTTTTTTTCTTTCAAAAATGAGCTCCTTAATCACTCTGTATCTTTTTCTAATTCTGTTACGGTGGCCATTTTACAAGCACTGCTCACACTTATGTCCCAATCCTGGCACATGATAAGATTTTGTGGCCAAAAATGTTTAGGCCAATATTTTACAAAAGGGCAGGAGAAAACGTATAAGCCACTAAAATGTTGGCAGAGGTAGAGGTGTGTCAGGGGCAGTACGGAAGCATGTCATGGACAGAGCAGTGTTCTCTATGTCCATCCCTGATTCCAGATAGCACATTGATGTACAAACAATGCAAGATCTATGTTGGGACTTAGGCCACCTTTAAATCATGAATATGTGCTGCCGAAAGCATATCCCTGTGACTGCGTTTGTGTTGACTGAGAGAGAGCTGAGAGAGAGTCTGTGAGCCTGATTGCCATTTCTGTCCACCCAGGTCTTTCATCTAAAACCTCTCCATCTCAGCCCCATTACCTGCCATCCCCCACTGCCAGCTAACACCATGTGCTGTGTTGCCTGCTCCCACAGCCCCCCTCCACTCTTTCAATACCATCTTTCCCTTTCCCCTCCCCTTCCCCTCTGGATTGCAGTGGCTTCCTTCTGTGATCCTGTTTGGGTCTCAGTATGTTCATCATGCTGACCACAACCCCTTGTACCATCTGAGAAAGTGGAATAGTCCTCCATCAGCATGGCAGATCCCAAAACATGTCTTGTGTGGTGTAGGTGCTGAGTCTTTGCCCTGCCACAATAAAAAGATGTTTGCAGTGTCTCAACACACACACACACACACACACACACACACACACACACACACACACACACACGTCCACCTCTTCTGAGGTGAAGTTTCTCTTGGAGACAGTGCAAACTTTCCCACACTGCTTCTGCCAGAGATTGTAAAATAACAAGCATCACGCTTAAATATGCCTCTCAGAAGTGTCTAGGTGGGAGGGCTTTAAATGCTATTTGGTTGTCTAAGGGGCCCTTTTACTAAGCCGCGTAGGCGCCTACGTACGCCCAACACATGACAATTTTGAGTTACCGCCCGGCTACCACGTGGCCCTTGCAGTAATTATATTTTTGATGTGTGTCCGCTACGCACACCGGAAAATATTTTTTATTTCTGGAGCGTGGGCGTAATCTGGCAGTAATCAGCATTTTACGCGCATAGACCATTATCACCTGTGTGAGACCTTACCGCTAGGTCAATGGCTGGTGGTAAGGTCTCAGACCCAAAATGGATGCATGGCAATTTTCATTTTGCCGCACGTCCATTTTCAGCAAAAATTTTAAAAAGGCATTTTTTTTACAGGTGTGCTGAAAAGTGATTCTGCACACTACCACAGGCCATTTTTCAGTGCATGTTTGTAAATGGGCCCCTGTGTTTCTGAAATTGCCAGTAGCTCTAAATGTTTAGAACAGCAAAACATCTATGCCTGCCTTTTAGAAAGACAGCTGCTTACCTGTTTTTTATCTGTCTCCACCAATAGGGAGTATAGCTGTTGAAACGTGAGCCAGAATTCTTTATAGAAGATTCAGGTGGTACAACATTCTTTTTATTTCAATTGCTTTTTGTGTTTTGATGCCCTTTTCATTGCATTTACTAATGGTTTATGTATTTTTTTCTGTTTCTATGCAGTGTTGATTAAAATAAAGGTTAAAACAAAAAGTAAAGCAGACTGTTAAGTGTTTAGCACCCCAGAGCAGTGCTAAAGATTTTTGCATTGGTAAATGTTTTGCACCCCCCCCCCCCCCCCCGATATTCAGTCAGCATAAGTAACATAAAATCTGTTTTACTGTTCTGGGATCTTGTCAGGTATCTTGTGACCTGGATTGGCCACTGTTGGAAATAGGATACTGGGCTTAATGGGACCTTCAGTCTGTCCCAGTATGGCAACACTTGTGTTCTTATGTTCTTATGGAACCTTGCTTTTTTAAAACTATAATCTGAATTATTCTTCCCTAAGTGCATCATCTTGCACATGTCTACATTAGAATGCCCAGTTTCCCAAAGTCCTCCTGAAATTTCTCACAATGAGAATGCAGTTTAACAACTTTGAATAATTGTGTGTTATCTGCAAATGTGGTCACTTCACTCATTGCTCCCATTTCCAGGTCAATTATATTTTTTAAAGCACAAGACCCAGTACTGATCCCTGTGGTACTCCATTATATATCTTCCTCTATTGAGAGAATTGACCATTTAACCCTCTCCAGTTTCTTTTTGCAGGTTTACAATCTGCATATGATATTGCTTCCTATCTCATAGCTGTTGAAGTTTCTCAGGAGCCCCTCATGTTGGATTTTATCAAAAGCTTTCTGAAAATCCATACATACAACTGCCTCGCCTTTATCTTTATGTTTATTCAAGTCTTCAAAAAAATGTAGCACATTGGTGAGGAAAGACTTGGCTAAATCCTTGTTGACTCTGGCACTTTAAACCCATTAAACGATGTTTGCTTATGTCTTCAGTAATTTTGTTCTTTATAATAATGTCTATCATGTTGCCAGGCACTGATGTCAGGCTCAGAGGTTTGTAATTTCCTGAATCAACCCTGGAATCCTTTAAAAAAATTGGAATTGTATTGGACACCCTCCTCCCCATATTATTAATAGTAGATCTGCAATTTTATTATTGAGTTCTTTCAATATTCTGGAGTATATGCCATCTGGTCCAGTTGATTTGCTGCTATTTTGGCCAATTAAGTCTTCCAGATTCATCAATATTTAATTCAGTTCTATTGAATCATCACCTTTAAATATAATTTCTGGCATGGGTACCCATACATCTTCCTTACAATAGGCAAAGAAAATGGTTCATTTAGTTAATCTGTTTTGGCCTTGTCTTCCCTGAGTGCCCCATTTGATTATCACTGTTGAACATCCTAATTTTGGGCTTTCCCTAGTCCTGCCCAAAACACCCACTATATGCCCCTTTGTTATTTGGATGAACTCCAGTGTAGGATGTGCAAATACTGCCATTCCAAAATCTCAGATTGGATGTTTTTCACAGATTGACATTTTTGTTGTTGTTGTTGTTGTTGTTGTTGTTGTTGTTGTTGTTGGCCAATTTGAGATATACATAAGTATATAAGTGTTGCTATACTAGGACAGACCGAAGGTCCATCAAGCCCAGTATCCTGCTTCCAACAGTGGCCAATCCAGGTCACAAGTACCTGGCAAGATCCCAGAACAGTGCAATACATTTTATGCTGCTTATCCTAGAAATACTGCCAAAACTCCTTGGCCAAACTCTGCTCACTTCACAAATAGTCCAAACCAATACAAAATAGCAGAGAGTATTAAACGAGTTAGCTTAGTGAATTAACTACGTGAGGTAGAGTCTCATATAGTTAACATGGCTATTTTCATTTCACTCCACGGTGAATCTCTGCTCATGTATATGTTTCAATCATTGACTCTTCCCCACCTACCTCTATCTTATTCAATTGTTCATAGACATGTATATAATTTACCAATTGGACACAGTAGAACCCAAAGGGCTGAATACTTATGTCAATTGGGGCTGTTTTTTTTGATGGTCTGGCTGGAGCGGAAATACCGGACAGCTGGTTCCGGTTCTGCAATTATAAAAAAAACGCCATCGTCATGTTGAAGTGTAAGAGAGAAGGAACACACAGACACTGCAGTTAGTAAGCTGGTGAGCCAGGAGCATATTTTGTAAGTAAATGAGGAAGCGAGTAAGTGACATGGAGGTTGATTTCATACTTTCTTTGTGTCAAACCAATACAAAATAGCAGAGAGTATTAAACGAGTTAGCTTAGTGAATTAACTACGTGAGGTAGAGTCTCATATAGTTAACATGGCTATTTTCATTTCACTCCACGGTGAATCTCTGCTCATGTATATGTTTCAATCATTGACTCTTCCCCACCTACCTCTATCTTATTCAATTGTTCATAGACATGTATATAATTTACCAATTGGACACAGTAGAACCCAAAGGGCTGAATACTTATGTCAATTGGGGCTGTTTTTTTTTATGGTCTGGCTGGAGCGGAAATACCGGACAGCTGGTTCCGGTTCTGCAATTATAAAAAAAACGCCATCGCCATGTTGAAGTGTAAGAGAGAAGGAACACACAGACACTGCAGTTAGTAAGCTGGTGAGCCAGGAGCATATTTTGTAAGTAAATGAGGAAGCGAGTAAGTGACATGGAGGTTGATTTCATACTTTCTTTGTGTCAACAGATTTGGTGTTACTCCCCCTTGATAAAGCGTAGCAAAACAGGCACCTGTCGGGGTGTAAGAGCACACCAATATGAACAGATAAGTGTTGTGTGATCAGAAAGTTACTATGAAGTTACAATTATATACATGTCTATGAACAATTGAATAAGCTAGAGGTAGGTGGGGAAGAGTCAATGATTGAAACATATACATGAGCAGAGATTCACCATGGAGTGAAATGAAAATAGCCGTGCTAACCATATGAGACTCTACCTCACGTAGTTAATTCATTAAGCTAACTCGTTTAATACTCTCTGCTATTTTGTATTGGTTTGGATTATCCTAGAAATAAGCAGTGGATTTTCCCAAGTCCATTTTAATGGGTTATGGACTTTTCTTTTAGGAAGATATCCAAACCTTATTTAAACCCCACTAAGATAACTGATTTTACCACATTCTCTGTCAACGAATTCCAGAGTTTAGTTACATGTTGAGTGAACAAATATTTTCTCCAATTCATTTTAAATTTACAACTTTGTAGCTTCATTGCGTGACCCTTCTCCTAGTATTTTTGGAAAGAGTAAACAAGCAATTCATGTCTACCTATTTCGCTCCATTCATTATGTTATAGACCTCTATCATATCTCCCCTCAGCCGTCTTTTCTCCAAACTGAAGAGCCCTAACTACTTTACCTTTCCTTATAGGGAAATCGTCCCATCCCTTTCATCATTTTTGCTGCCCTACTCAGTACCTTTTCTAATTCCACTATCCAGCTTATTTTCGAAAGAGAAAGACACTCATATTTCAACCCAAATCGGGAGATGGGCGTCCGTTTCCCGTGGGTGCCCAAATCAGTATAATCAAAACCCGATTTTTGGCGTCCTCAACTGCAGTCCGTCACGGAGACGAACAAAGATCACGGGGGGGTGTCGGAGGCGTGGCAAAGGTGGGACTGGGGCGTGGTTATCGCCTGAGGAGAGATGGGCATCTTTAGCTGATAATCGAAACAAGAAGGACGTTTTGCACAAGAATTTGGTCCGCTTTATTTGGACCCTTTTTTTTCAGGTCCAAGTCCCAAAAAACTGCCCCATCTGACCAGATGACCACCGGAGGGAATCGGGGATGACCTCCCCTGACTCCCCCAGTGGTCACTAACCCCCTCCCACAAAAAAAACCCACTTTACAAACCTTTTTTCCCAGATTGTATGCCAGCCTCAAATGCCGTACCCACCTCCATGACAGCAGAATGTGTTCTATCCTCTGACAGCCTTTCCCTGGTTCTGATGTGGGTCTCGGGTGAGTGTGACACCTTTTCTGTTAAGGGCACTGCAGAGTCACATCAGCAATACATTGTGGTGGGTGTAGGATATTGGGCTCCGTGATTCCACTAGCTTGTGTTAAATGCTCACAATGTTGGTAGTTGGTAGGCTCTACTCCCATGGTGCTTTTCCCTCTGCTTACTGGGTCAGAGTGTGCCCTGTTTTGTTTCCGGTAGTCCATGAGGTAGAGGCCATTTGTGTAAGAAGACACTTTTAGATCCCTTTCATGTGTTAGCCACGTTACAGCACTTAGTTCTTACCTTGAATGTTGCTGAGAGGGCATTGTACACCATTCTGCCAGCTCGGACCTACTGCTAATCTCAGTACCAGGGAGACTCGTTGCCAGTAGGGCACAACCTCTGATCTGCAGTTAACTGTGAGTAAAGGTGCTTATTCAAATAAAGGACGTTTTCAGCGAGATTAGTCTTCAGGTGTAAACTGCTGTGCCAAGGTAATACAGCAAGAACAAGTCCTGTCCCTGGAGCACTTTTAGTGGGTACTGCAGTGCACTTCAGGCAGGCAGACCCAGGCCCATCCCCCCCCCCCACCCGTAACACTTGTGGTGGTAAATGGGTGGCCTCTAAAACCCACTGTACCCACATGTAGTTACCCCCTTCACCCATAAGAGCTATGGTAGTGTTGTACATTTGTCCCTCCCACGACCAAATGGCTTGGATTGGGACATTTCAGAGCTGGGCGTTTTTAGTTTCCATTTTCGCTTAAAAAAAAACCAAAAACGCCCATCTCAGAAGGGACCAAATCCATGGCATTTGGTCCGTCCAAACCGTATTTTCGAAATGAAAGATAGACGCCCATCTTTTTCGAAAATACGGTCTGTCCTGCCTCTTCACATACCCGTTTTCGGACATAGACACCCATGGAGATGGGCGTTCGCGTTCGATTATGCCCGTCCACATCTTTTTAAAGATGCGGTGACCAGAATTGCACACAGTATTCAAGATATCTATGAGCCTCATAGAGTCCTTGAAAACCTATTAAACAGAAAGAAAAGGAGATGCTGCTGTCCACTGTATTATAGAGAACCAGTCCTGACTTGGTTACAGAGCATGTCTGTCTTATTGCATATGAAGAATTCAGAACATAAATGTTGTCATACTGGGATAGACCAAAGGTCCTTTGAGCCCAATATCCTGTTTCTAACAGTGGCCAATCCAGGTCACAAGTACCTAGCAAGATCCCAAAACAGTACAATACATTTTATGCTGCTTATCCCAGAAATAAGCAGTGGATTTTCCCAAATCCATCTTAATAATGGCTTATGGATTTTTAGGAAATTAGCCAATCCTTTTTTAAACCTTGCAAAGCTAACTGCTTTTACCACATTCTCTGGCAACAAATTCCAGAGTTTAATTACTCGTTGAGTGAAGAAATATTTTCTTCAATTTGTTTTAAATTAACTACTTAGTAGCTTTTTTGCCTGCCCCCCTAGTCCTAGCATTTTGGGAAAGAGTAAACAAGTGATTCACATCTACCTGTTCCACTCCACTCAGTATTTTATATACCTTTATAATATCTCCCCTCAGCTGTCTTTTCTCCAAGCTGAAGAGCCTTAGCCACTTTTGACTTTCCTCATAGAGAATATCGTCCCATCCCCTTTATCTTTTTTCTCGCACTTGTCTATACCTTTTCTAATTCCGTTATATCTTTTTGAGATACAGTGACCAGAACTACACACAGTATTCGAGAACTGCATAGCTGCATAACAGTCTCAGCTTTGTTTTCCATTCCTTTCCTAATAAGTCCTAACATTCTATTTGCTTTCTTAGCCGCCGCTGCACACTGAGCAGAGGGTTTTAATGTATCATCAATAGTGACACCTAGATCCTTTTCCTGGCGGTGACTCTTAATGTGGAACTTTGTATCATGTAGCTATAGTTTGGGTTCCTCTTTCCCACATGCTCTATTTTGCACTTGCTCACATTTAGTGTCATCTGCCATTTAGATACCTATTGTCTCCCAGTCTCATAAGGTCCTCTTGCAAGTTTTCACAAATCCTCTTGCGATTTAACAACTTTGAATAACTGTGTCATCAGCACATGTAATTACCTCACTAGTTATTCCTATCTCTAGATCATTTATGAATATGTTACAAAGCAGCAGTCCCACCACAGACCCCTGGGGAACCCCACTATCTACCCTTCTCCATTGAGAATACTGACCATTTAAGCCTACTCTCTGTTTTCTATATTATTGACCTACAAGTGCACTCACTCTGCAGCTCCTCAGTACCTCTCCACTCTTATCTCTCCCTATAGTCCTCCAAGGAACTCCATTCATCGGGTAAATCTCTCATATCTGTACCCTTCTCCTCCACAGCTAACTCCAAATGCCGTTCCTTTTATCTTGCTGCACCATACAGCTGGAATAGTCTTCCTGAATCAGTATGTCAAGCTCCAGCCCTGGCCACCTTCAAATCTAGACTTTGAGGCTGGTTTTAACACCTATTCACTTGTTCAGTACCCATGTCTGTTTTATCATTCCCACCTTAAGTAATTCCCTTATCCCTCATTTGTCCTGTTTGTCTGTCTTGATTAGACTGTAAGCTCTGTTGATGAAGGACTGTCTCTTATATGTTCAGGTCCCTGTTTACAAAGCTGTGCAGCATTGCAGACACAGCCCATTCAAAGTGAATGTGCTGTTTTGGCATTACCACACTGCCAGCCGCTAGCGTGGCTTTGTAAACGGGGGGGGGGGGGGGGGGGGGGGAGGGGAGGGGAGTCAGTGTACAGCACTGCTTACATCTAGTAGCACTATAGAAATGACAAGTAGTAGTAGCAGTAGTAGTAGTAGTAGTACTCTTCTGTACCATTATATATATATAGTTTACCATTAATTCACATAAGGAGAAGGGGAGTTATCAATATGGGCTACAGTTAAAATGGGTTATTTTAGCATTTTCTGCTATTTTAGCACAGGGTCTCTGCATAAAATGGGAACATGTGCTAAAACAGGATGACTTGTGGTAAAATAACCTACCTTAATGGTAGCCCATGTTGATTACTTTCCCTCTAAATAGTGATTAAAAATATTCACAAATATGAAAGAATTAGAATATAAACCAATTGCTATTTCACATAATTCCATGTCTGCAGCCCTATGTCCCTCTAAAAATGGAGAGTTTTCATTAATGATGAGATTTTATTCTTACTTGTTCTTTTTGTATTTTTAAATCACTTTCCAATTTTAGCTCAAGGCAGTTTACAACAATTACCATAAGCATTGTGGATCGCTGCATAATAAAAACATGTATTTATCCCAAAATGCTTAGAGATTTTCATCTTGAATCGAACAATGGTCCTTTGCATCTGTCACTCATGCTCATGATTAAATTTATTAGGAGCACGTGAACTTTGTGTGAACGGGGAGCCTATTCTGATGGAATGGCCTCCACCTTAACCAGCTGCTCATCCTAAAAGTTAAAAAGAAAGCCATCAGTCATTAAACTAGAGCATGGATGGAAGTCAATAGTCATTATTACTGCTACATAAAGATGGCTAATAAATCCCAATAAATAAATAGTTACTCTAAAGTTCATGGATTGGAGTCAGGTATCATTATACTGTGTGGGATACAAATGCAACAAATAAATAAATAAAACAGGGAAATTAGAGTATCCTGATAATGGGGATCATGGATAGCTCAAGGGGTTGTGGTGCCCTAAGTCAACTTTTGCTTTTACACCCCTATTTTGAGCCCCACTTCAGTTCTCTTCTAGCCACATGCCTATGTCAGTTCCTTACCCTTTCCTTCAAATAGCATTTTCTTCCACTTCCAAAGCATAAATATTGAGATCTTTAAGTCTGTCCCCATATGCTTTATGACAAAAACCACTGACCATTTTAGTAGCTGCCCTCTGGACTGACTCCATCCTCTTTATATAAATATATTTTTTGAAGGTGTGGTTTCCAGAATTGTACACAATATTCTAAATGAGGTCTCTCCAGAGTCTTACACAGGGACATCATCACCTAATTTTTCTTACTGGCCATTCCTCTCCCTATGCACCCAAGCATCCTTCTACTTTTTGTTATCATCTTTTCTACCTGTTTGACCACCTTAAGATCATATGATCACACCCAAGTCCCAGTCCTCTTTCATGCACAAAGAAGTTCTTCACCCCTAAACTGTACTGTTCCGTTAAGTTTTTGCAGCCCAATTTGTTGTCAGTTTAACCAGATTGATAAAAGGTCTTTTTAAAACTTTCAGTGGTCCTTCTTTCTTCCTTTCAAGCATCTTACAAGAAAAAAACAAAACAGTGAATAACAAAATGATCTGTCCAAGGAACTGGTTCTACAATAACACTGACCTGATTCTTCTATAAAAATAACTCAGTGGGCCTTATATTCAGACTGAGGGAGTTAGTCCAGCTAACTCTCACAGTTGACGTTGAGTCTGGATATTCAATGCCGGGCTGTTTCCAATGACCAGCATTGAATATCTGGTTTATTTTTAGCTGGTTCAAACTTAACATGCCAAGCTAATATTCAGGGCTAGTCAGTTAAGTTTGAATCAGCCAAATATAGGCCTGGTATCCACGTGGCCAAATACAGCTGCCAAACCTGCGCTAAAAATTGGCTGGTCATGGCCAGCAATGTCCCACTGAAAATTCTTAGATTGCCAGTTATGGGGCATTTAGCAAGCCAGGTGGTGATCCTGGCCAGTTTAAATGCTTTTGAATATTGGGAGCAGTAAGTCTAAAATATGTCCTGCTTTATGAGTCGGTTTTGAAACAATTTGTTTCCATCCAAAGGATAGAAAAATGTCCAAAAAAGAAATGACTCTAAAAACTACTCCATCTAAATCAGCATGTTAAAAAGGGATGGATCATCATACAAAATACCAGGACCACTATAAATTAAACAAAGATTTAAAAAATGATTTAAGTAATAAAGACTATTTCTCCAGAGATATAACATCTCTTTTCACTAAATCCCAAGGTCTTCTTTACCATAATCAAAAGACCCCCTCTCCCCTTTTTTATTTAATCTAGGCTGAGAAAAGCACATATAACCTGAAGAACAAAAGCTGATTCAAAATTGTGAAGTCTGCTCTTCTTCTCTATGTCTGTAATATGAGATTTCTCGAATTTTTTTTTGAAAATTTGTTGCATTGCACTGTGTGACACTGGGGTCTACCATACTTGTCCCCCTGTTTACTAATAGTAATAATCAACACAAATCCAATCCACTGCTTGCTAATATTGATAGCCTCAAAAAACACACACATGCAGTGAAGAGTGTCTATATAAATTAAGGGGAAAAGTCTCATCAAACTGTGGCATGAACACATTTGTCAATTGTACAGTGTATAAAAAGTAATCATCGACAAAAAAAACCTTTTTTGCAAATAGGTTTAAGTTTTTCCATCCAATTTGAATAAAAAACAAGAACAAAAAAATAGCTTATCAATCAAATGTCCTTATGTATCAATGTCCTTATGTATCAAGTAGATTAAGTTATTGGGGCTTATCATAGCTCCATGCCCAGTTACGTCTAGAATGGCAGGTTCCAACTTGTGATCATAGCAGTTTTTTAGATGGACGCCAGTACAGAGGGAGAGGAAGAGGCGCCCGCAGAAGAAGAGGAGGCAACAGCGAACCCTCGTGTCCTCAAACTCAATCTCAATGCCAGTTTCAACAATTTCAACAGTTCCCACAGTGGTAACTAATTTATCTGCTCGTTGGTTATCCACAACTGAATTGAGATTGTTAGAAATAGGTCTGTCATTTGTACCTATGGGAAAATTAGACCTTTTTTCAGTTTCATATTGATTTAGAACGGTTTATCCGCCAGCTACAATTGAAGATTTATTTTGCATCAAGAGAAGAGAATGTTGAAACCTCTAGGATTAAAGTTCGGTCCACCTGGACCCCCCACCCCTGGACCTTTGGATCCTGTTGTAAAACGTTTTAAGGATGTTCTGTTAAGAGAAGTAATTAAAACAGTAACTTTAGGTGTAGTTTATAGAATCATGCTAGCCGCATAGTTGTTCAGCTCCAATTTTGAAGGCACATATATATATATAACTCCCCCCTCCCCCCCATGTGCAAAGAGGGTGCACTATGTACCGATATACAGTGGTTGCCATCTTTGCACTCACTTGAAACAGTGTGTACTGTTATCAGCATTAAGTTTCATGTTATTTCTGCTCATTTTCATTTGATAATGACATGCAGTAACACAAGATATGCCGTAAATATTTCCATCATGTTGAGAGCATAGAGAACAGAGTTCTCATGGTCAAAAAACAGTCAGAAAAAGGAAGTGCAGTCCAAAAAACAAAAACAAGGAATTCAAGAGTTGTCTTGAATATTTCTATAAAAAGTCAAGGATTGCGGCTGGAGAAGCACAATTCGACACAGCCGTGTTTTGGCAGAAGTGCCTGCACAGGAGTCCAATGCACTACAACAATATAAACACAACACTTTGTCACAGAAAAAGTACACATAAATTTGATTGCACAAGTACTCTGTTGTTTGGGGTACACTAGAGTGAACTGTTCAATTGTCCCATCCTAAGGATAGATGTATGATATCAGAAATGCAAACATTTTGAGTACAGATATAGACTAATCTACCCAATCTTTCCATCCTAGCAATTTAAAGAGAGTTGCTTGATACATGATACATTATGTTGTTATTATTTAACCCTAGAACGCATATTGGGGGCCTTTTAGGCCCCCATGCTTACATTTTTGCTATTATCTGCAAAATTACTTTAGTTAGAATTTTGAAACTCAAGGTATTACTCAAGTATGTCATTGTTGATAATATCCAGTTGTTCATATAATTTTTTTCATAGGCATTATGGTGTAACAATGCTTGTTTGGTGAAAACTACATCTGTACGAATTGGGGGGCCTTTTAGGCCCCCGCTGTTTTTATCATGTTCTCAGAAGTGTTTGTGTCTCAAGGTACTTTATTTGTACTCAGTAATGCTGGTGGAGGGGCCAGGGTTAATTAATGCACCTAATTAATTTTAAGGAATACATGCTGAGATGCTCCTTTTTTTACTCACCTGTAAAATGTAGGCACGGATCCTGCGCCTAAATTCTCACACATAAAAACCAATTAAGTCTAATTAGTGCCAGTAATTTCTTGTTAAAAAGCCAATTGACACTAATTAGCTCATTATTCCGTTAAATTGCATTTGCAAATTGGTCATATGCCCACATATGTATGTGCAGTTTTGGCAACTTTTATAGAATTAGAGAAGTAGCATTTAACTGGCTACTCAGTGATATTCAGCGGGGGATAGCTGGCTATGCCCTGCTGAATATTCCAAGTTAGCATCTAGGAAATAACCAGCTATATTGTATGATATAGCTGGCTATCCCCAAATACTCACCGCAGAGCTGGCTATTATATGTTGCCACATTGGGCCACTTTAATAGATGGAATATCTTTAGCCAGTTTAAAGCTAATCTGCTATCCCTGAATATCAACTTAGCCAGGTAAGTTTAAACTGGCCGAAAATAAACCGGATATTCAATGCCGGTCACTAGAAATGGCCTGGCATTGAATATCGGAGCTGACCACCAACCACTGGAGTTATCCAGGCTCCCTCCTGTGGTCTGAGCATCGGCCCCAAGGTATTTATAATGCATAGTACTGACTTGTGCTTGGGTAGTGATGATTAGGGAAAACAAAATGAACACGGCACATGCTCTTTGTGATAATGAATATTTAGTTTCACACCAAAGGAATGATTACTGTTCAGGCAATCTGACAGCTTGTGAATGAAGTTCAAGGACCACTTTTCAAACCTGAGCCTTGCAGTGAAAAGGCCATATATTCTGCCATTATATAAAGTATATGTACAGGATGTAAAGTGAATGTAAATGTAGTGTCATACTTTCTATAATGGTAAGTATTTCTTTCTGTGTTGTATTTCAACAGAGTAAACTGATGTCCAAGGTCACCAAAATGACATCTGAAAGGTCTCCATCAAATTAATCAAGTAGATTAATCATATATGTGCAGTCTGAGATAACTGTCAATTTTGGGAAGGTAGGGCCTCAAGAAATGAACTACAAAAATGGATAATGGTTCTACAACTGACCCATTTGTGGATATAATGGGTCTCCCACGTGGACTGTCCAAGGATTTATGCACTTTGGATAATGTATGCATTGTTTGCATGAGTGGATGCTTAACAGTCTTTTTCTGGATGCAGCTGCAAGGGGCAGGAGCAAGTAGAAGGGAACAATCGAACGGCGCCGGTGAAATAGATTGCCAGCGATCTATTTTGGCGGCGCCACAAACAGCTGGCTGAACCATATTATCGAAAAAGATGCCGGCCATCTTTTCTTTCGATAATACGGTTTGGCCCGGCCAAATGCCAGAGTTCGCCGGGTTTGAGATGGCCGGTTTTGTTTTTCAGCGATAATGGAAAAAAATGCCGGCAATCTCAAACCCGGCGAAATCCAAGGCATTTGGTCGTGGGAGGAGCCAGCATTTGTAGTGCACTGGTCCCCATGACATGCCAGGACACCAACCGGGCACCCTAGGGGGCATTTCTAAAAATTAAAAAAATATATATACAAATAGCTCCCAGGTGCATAGCTCCCTTAAGTTGGGTGCTGAGCCCCCCAAATCCCCCCCAAAACCCACTCCCCACAACTCTACACCACTATCATAGCCCTTATGGGTGAAGGGGGGCACCTATATGTGGGTACAGTGGGTTTGGGGGGGTTGGAGGGCTCAAGACTTACCACCACAAGTGTAGCAGGTAGGGGGAGATGGGCCTGGGTCCGCCTGCCTGAAGTCCACTGCAAAACAGCAAAAGTAGAGGCTGACAAATGCGCAAACCAATAGGGAAATAATATCAAAAACCAGTTTATTCAGAATATTCATATCAATATCAAGGACCCGACACGGTCCGTGTTTTGGCGCCAAAGCGCCTGCCTCAGGGGTCATAATCAACTTTCTCTGAGAAGAAGCTGATAGGCCTGAATAATTCCTTTATGTATGCAAGTTAATCCACAGAGAGAACAAAAGAACAGCCAACCAATCAGCAAACACCATTCCCTCCGGTGGTCATCTGGTGAGTTGGGGCACCTTTTTGAGGCTTGGTTGAGAAAATAAAAGGACCAAGTAAAACCGGCGAAATATTGATTAATGCCGCTTTTTTTTTTCATTATGTGCTGAAGCCAGCCATCTGGTAGCCACGCCCATGCCCGCCCATGACCCGCCTTCGCTATGCCGCCGACACGCCCCCTTGAACTTTCGCCGGCTCGGCAACAGGAAAGCGGCGATGGTGTCAAAAAAGCAGCTTTCGATTATACTGATTTTGCCGCTTTTGAGAGATCGCCGGCCATCTCCCGATTTATGTCGGAAGATGGCCGGCGATCACTTTCGAAAATAAGCCCGTAGGTCTACCCTGGGGGAGCCTACCTAGATTGTAGGGGTTTGAGGTGGTATCCGGGAGGGGGCATACTGAATGGTGGCAGGTGGGGGGGGGGGGGGCAAAAGTTATGCAGGTCCCAGCCAAAATTAATTCCTGTATTATGATAAAGGTGATACAAGTAGTCACCAATCTTGTCTATTACTTAAAAAGTTAGGCATAATTGTCAGCAAATTCAATCACTGACAAGACGGTTAATGTGTTTTTTTAGAAGCTCTATTCCTGTTTTGGATGTCTGAAAACTGGCATTTAAATGTCCATATTGCATGGCCATTCAAATCCTGATTTTATAAACACAGGATATGGTCGTCTACACTTCCAGTATGCCCATATGGCAAGGAGGTGTGGTCGAAGCGTGTTTGGGGCAGGATTAGGGGGGGGGGGAGGGACAAAAGATGGAGGTCCAACTCTGATTGCAGAAGGGGATGGGACATCCATGTCCAAAAAAATGGATGTCCATATTTAGACCTGGTACTTGGCATATCCAAGTTACAGAAAAATGCTTCGATTGAGCAGCTCTCCACTGGAGAGAGTAAGGGAAGTCACAATGAGCTACTGTGGGATTCAAGCCTACAACTTCTGGTTCTCTACTCTAGTTCACAACTGGCTACTCCAATCATTAGATTCCTCATCCATATTTATTTATTTATTTATTTGTTTGTTTGTTACATTTGTATCCCACCTTTTCCCACTTATTAGTAGGCTCAAAGTGGCTTACATAGTTACGGAGAGGTGGTTACAGACTCCGGTGTGAACAAATACAGTATAGGGGTACTATTGCAGTGACAAGTAGTAAAGAAGTATTGGTAAATAGGTTGGGATGATTGAGACAAAATGTTAGGGTGTGATCATGCGTCGGGGTTGAAAACTG
Organism: Microcaecilia unicolor; assembly: GCF_901765095.1. Lineage (NCBI taxonomy): Eukaryota > Metazoa > Chordata > Amphibia > Gymnophiona > Siphonopidae > Microcaecilia > Microcaecilia unicolor. Next base: position 148,154,675 of record NC_044031.1, on the reverse strand, counting down.
TCCGTTTCCTGATTAAAAAGCCATATTTCATTATTTGGTGTTTATGTCAGATATTGTGGGGTCTGCCTTTTTGAACAGGTGAGTTTTTAGGTTTTTTCTGAATTCTAGATGATTATTCGTAGATTTCAGGCGTTTTGGTAGAGAATTCCAGAGCTCTGTGCATATGTAAGAGAAACGACACGTATATTGATTTATACTTCAGGCTTTTACAACCTGGGAAGTGAAGAGTTAAGTATATTCTGGCTGATTCAATTGTGGATGTCTGCATGACCATTTCATATTATATACTAGCCATTCAGCCCGTAAAAACGGGCTAGTATAGGAAGGGGGGGGTTGAAAGGCCCCCCACCCCGCCACCAAGTTCGCCGCTGCCGCTCCCCCTCTGAGTTCGCCCCCCCTGGAGCTGTCGCCACCCACCTTCCACCCGGTCGGGCCCTCGCTCCGCTATTGAAACAGCGAGGGCACGCAGCACATAGCTCTACTGCTGAGCTGCCATGGCCTTCCTTCTTCTTCTCTGCCTGTGTCCCGCCCTCGTGTGACGTAACGTCGTCGAGGGCGGGACACAGGCATAGAAGAAGGAAGGCTGATGGCAGCTCAGCAGAGCTGTGTGCTGCGTGCCCTCGCTGTTTCAATAGCGGAGCGAGGGCCCGACCGGGTGGAAGGTGGGTGGCGGCGGCGACTCCGGGTGGGGGGAGCATTAGAGACGGCGGTGTCCCTCACAAATGCGCAGTAGAGACCCTCTCTGTTCCACCCCCGTCATCACGTATTGACGCGGGGGCGGGGCAGAGAGGGTCTCTACTGCACATTTGCGAGTGAGTACGACACTCGCCATTTATATATATTGATGTTCATATGCTGCCACACAGATATCTGTGTCCCAAATTTTGCCCCATTCATAGTTTGTAGAATGGATGTTCATGCTGGACATACTGTAGCTAGCATTTGGACATCCATTTCTTTTGTATTTTAGAACAGGCTATATGCCAACATATCCTGTTCTACAATATATGAGAAATGGATGTCATATTCTTAGTTGAACGTCCTTTCTAAAATTCCTTTCCAATATTTCCAATATCAGAATGTTTGAGCTGTGAATAAGAATCTTGAAAGTCTTACAAGATTCTTATTCCCAGCTCTAACATTCAGATAGTCTTCTGAAGAGGGATTTTCACTGTCTCAGAATAAACTGGAATATCCTTCCCTCTTAGGAAAACATAGGCTGTTGTCTGGGGCAGAATGGCTAATTGGAATACATTAAAACTAATTTCTCTGAAATCCAAGGCTGTTTGGTTCAGAAAAAACAAAGTTCTTCCCTGATTTAGAGCATGCACATCTGGCAAATTTGCGCCAATCAAAGATACTATCAGGCTTATTTTCGAAAGAGAAGGGCGCCCATCTTCCGACACAAATCATGAGATTACTACTACTATTTAGCATTTCTGTAGCGCTACAAAGCATACGCAACGCTGCACAAACATAGAAGAAAGACAGTCCCTGCTCAAAGAGCTTACAATCTAATAGACAAAAATAAAGCAAGCAAATCAATTAATGGGCGCCCTCTCAGGGTCGACCAAATTGGCATAATTGAAAGCCGATTTTGGGCGTCCTCATCTGCTTTCCGTCACAGGGACGACCAAAGTTCACGGGGGGGTGTCGGCTGCGTAGAGAAATCGGGACTGGGGCGTGCTTAAGAGATGGGCGTCCTCGGACGATAATGGAAAAAAGAAGGGTGTCCCTGACGAGCACTTGGCCGACTTTACTTGGTCCATTTTTACTTGCGACCAAGCCGTGAAAAGGTGACCGAACTGACCAGATGACCACCAGAGGGAATCGGGGATGACCTCCCCTTACTCCCCCAGTGGTCACCAACCCCCTCCCACCCTAAAAAGAAAACATAATCTTTTTTTTTTTTCATTCTCTATGCCAGCCTCAAATGTCATACCCAGCTCCATCACAGCAGTATGCAGGTCCCTAGAGCAGTTTTAGTGGGTGCAGTGCACTTCAGCCAGGCGGACCCAGGCCCATTCCTCCCCCCCCCCCCCCCACCTGTTACACTTGTGGTGGTAAATGTGAGCTCTTCAAAACCCACCAGAAACCCACTGTACTCTTGTGTATCAATTTTTCCTCAAAAACATTGATGTAGCAAAATTAATTGCAACTTTGCTTAAAACTGGCTTTGCTTGTTCTACAGAGCCTCTCCGTTTCACTGAAATTAGCTTCTTCAGGAACTGCCAGTTTTTTGCTACCATATACTGCACGGTTTCACTTTTTACCACCAGCTGGGCAATAGAGGTTTTCAATATAGTATATTATCATAGACGTATATAAGTATTAGTGGTTTATACCGATAGTTAAGTCTAAGCCATTTTGGATTATTAGTTGAATCACTAGTGAAGAAATTAATAATCCAAAATTCACTCCCTTAGGGCTTCCTTAGATACTTCAGTCTTAAGAACCCGAATACATGCCCTCGTCATTAACAGACTAGATTACTGCATCTCCTTGTTGGTAGGTGTCCCTCTCTCATATTTGTGTCACTGCCAGCTCTTGCAAAATACAGCTGCCAAAATCCTATAGAATGCCAAATGCTCAGACCATGTTACACCTTTGAGGATTGCATAGCACAGTCTGCTGATCACATGTAAGATAAATTAGAGATACTGATGTTAACATACCACATGCTCTCTTTGGACGCTCCTATTTACCTGCATTCTGTTCTTATTCCCTACACCCCCACACATTAATTGTTATCTTCTCATTGGGAATTTTTTTAAAAAAATAAGATTTGACAATTCACGTCACACTTGCTTTTCCTGTCTAGCCGCCACCTAGTGGAACTCTTTTCCTGTTTACCTTTTGGACAAGCATTTTTTCACAAGATTTCAAGCTGGTATTAAAACATGGATGTTTGAACAATCCTGCCCAATTTCCTGACTTGACCACAATTGTCTGAGGTTTCTAGTTGTCATCTCAACCAACCTTTTGTTTGCAATGCTGCAGATCATGGCTATGGTATTATTTAAATTGCTGGGCACTTACTCATCCCTTCCTTCCGTACTCTATATGTGATGTACTATTGTTTTAAACTAGTAACATGCTGGTTTTTCAGTGTGTTTTTGTCCTGTTATTCTGTATTGACCTAGATTTTCAACTGCTCTTCTGTAATTCTTTTTGTGAAGGGCAGTATATCAAATTAAAAAATGAATAAATAACTATATAAATAAATACAGAGAAGTCAGAGGAGTCAATTTTTTATACCAAAATTGGGCAGATGATAAAAATGTTCCCTTTAAAGAATTCCCCAAGCAGTCATGTCTTTAGGGGCCCTTTTACTAAAGGGTTGCAATATGGCAACCCGGAACTACCTCTGGCCCAATGCAGGTACCAGCAGTAGTTTCACCCCCAGCACGCGTCATTTCCGGCGGTAGCAAAAATATTTTAAAATGTTTCCACAGGGGGTTACCCGTTGCTAATCACTGCCAGGTTACCGCTGAGTTAGTGTGGGAGCCCTTACCGCCACCTCAATGGGTGGCGGTAAGTGCTCTCCCCCAAAATGGCCGCACAGCAAGTGCGAATGCACCGTCTTTTTTTGGCCTTTTTACCCGCTGTGGTAAAAGGCGCCCTGGTTTGCATGCTACAAAAACAGCCAGGCTAGCACAGGGTGCCTTTTACTGCAGCTTAGTGAAAGGACCCCTTAGGATACTACAAGGCAGGATCAGTCTTAGCAATTGTGGGGCCATGTGCAGACCAGTTTGATGGGGCCCCCCTGGTTCCATTCCTAGCCCTCCTCAATCTAGTCCCGCCCAGCCCTGCCACCACCTAGTCCCAACAAGAAGTTTATATATTTTTATTTTTTTATTTATGATCTCTGGTGAGTCTCTTTTCCATAAACTATGTTAAAAAAACAAAAACTGAAACTGACTCACTCACTGTCAGTCTGTCTCTGTGAAACACGTACATTCACTATCTCTTTAAGACGCACACACATTCACTTTCTCTGACCCTCTCCCTGAGAAACACACACAAACTGTCTTTCTGTCTCTGAGAAACACACTCATAAGTACATAAGTACATAAGTAATGCCACACTGGGAAAAAACCAAGCGTCCATCGAGCCCAGCATCCTGTCCACGACAGCGGCCAATCCAGGCCAAGGGCACCTGGCAAGCTTCCCAAACGTACAAACATTCTATATATGTTATTCCTGGAATTGTGGAATTTTCCCAAGTCCATTTAGTAGTGGTTTAATGGACTTATCTTTTAGGAAACCGTCTAACCCCTTTTTAAACTCTGCTAAACAAACCGCTTTCACCACGTTCTCTGGCAACAAATTCCAGAGTTTAATTATGCGTTGGGTGAAAAAACATATTCTCCGATTTGTTTTAAATTTACTACACTGTAGTTTCATCACATGCCCCCTAGTCCTAGTATTTTTGGAAAGCGTAAACAGACGCTTCACATCCACCTGTTCCACTCCACTCATTATTTTATATGCCTCTATTATGTCTCCCCTCAGCCGTCTCTTCTCCAAGTTGAAAAGCCCTAGCCTCCTTAGTCTTTCTTCATAGGGAAGTCATCCCATCCCCGCTATCATTTTAGTCGCCCTTCGCTGCACCTTTTCCAATTCTAATATATCTTTCTTGAGATGCAGCAACCAGAATTGAACACAATACTCAAGGTGCGGTCGCGCCATGGAGCGGTACAACGGCATTATAACATCCTCATACCTGTTTTCCATACCTTTCTAATAATACCCAACATTCTATTCACTTTCCTAGCCACAGCAGCACACTGAGCAGAAGGTTTCAGTGTATTATTGATGACGACACCCAGATCCCTTTCTTGGTCCATAAGTCCTAACGTGGAACCTTGCATGATGTAGCTATAATTCGGGTTCTTTTTTCCCCACATGCATCACCTTACACTTGCTCACATTAAACGTCATTTGCCATTTAGTCGCCCAGTCTCCCAGTCTCGTAAGGTCCTTCTGTAATTTTTCACAATCCTGTCGCGAGTTAATGACTTTGAATAACTTTGTGTCATCAGCAAATTTAATTACCTTGCTAGTTACTCCCATCTCTAAATCATTTATAAATATATTAAAAAGCAGCGGTCCTAGCACAGACCCCTAAGCAACCCCACTAACTACCTTTCTCCATTGTGAATACTGCCCATTTAACCCCACTCTCTGTTTCCTATCCTTCAACCAATTTTTAATCCACAATAGGACATTTCCTCCTATCCCATGACCCTCCAATTTCCTCTGTAGCCTTTCATGAGGTACCTTGTCAAACGCCTTTTCAAAATCCAGATACACAATATCAACTGGCTCCCCTTTGTCCACATGTTTGTTTACGCCTTCAAAGAATTGAAGTAAATTGGTCAGGCAAGATTTCCCCACACAAAAGCCGTGCTGACTTGGTCTCAGTAATCCATGTCCTTGGATGTGCTCTGTAATTTTGTTTTTGATAATAGCCTCTACCATTTTCCCCGGCACCGACGTCAGACTCACCGGTCTATAATTTCCCGGATCTCCCCTGGAACCTTTTTTAAAAATGGGCGTTACATTGACCACCCTCCAATCTTCCGGTACCACGCTCGATTTTAAGGATAAATTGCATATCACTAACAGTAGCTCTGCAAGCTCATTAAATATATCTCTGATTATCTATGAGAAACACACATACACACACACTTTTACTCTCTGTATCGCTGAGGAACACACACACTGGGAGTCTAAACAAAAGTGAACCAGAGAAATTTAAACTATAGAGTATGGCTGCCATTACTGCTATGGTAATTATTGATCAAATGGCTTGGAGTTACCATAGTGCCAAAGTGTGCCTCACTATCTACCCACCACAAACTTCTGGGCTGGGCATCAAGTTCCATTCCTGGTTCAGGTATTTTATTTCCCAGGTTTATTTAAGAACCCAATCCAATCCAATACACATGATACAGGATACAGCACACACTACAGGACTGAGGTTGCTAGGTCTAGGAGTTAAGTAATGCTACACAAAAACATCTTGGGATGATCCCCAAGAAAAAATTGTATTTGTGTGGCCTCACCCAACTCCTAGACCTAGCAACATTGTAGTGTGTGCTGTACAGTATTATGTGTGTATGTATTGGTTTGGGTTCTTACATAAACCTGGGGAATGAAAGACCTGAGCCAGCCAGGAATTGAACTAATGGATCTGTCTCTGTCTGCTTACTTGCCAATTACAACATGATGCCATTGAATTTTGTTTGTGTGCCGTTCCTTTTTCCCTAACTCCTTCGGGAAGGGGGGGGGGGGTAAAAAAGTGGCCCAACTTAGATTGATATGAATATTAATAAGGATATTATTAATATATCGTTGTTATCAATATTTTATTAATATTGATAATATTAATAATATATTTTCAAACTATCTTCATTTTTCAGAAAAAAAGTACAGCTTGCTCTGCCTCCATCACAGATAAGAGAGTAATAGGAACTTAGAAAATTTAAGTGACAAGCTGCATGACTAACCTTAAGGAAAAAAACTGAGTCATAAAAAATGGAGTACCCAGTTTACTCCTAATTGTGCAACCACCCTTTTCCCTTGAGTTTAAAAAGCAAAGCCATGTGCATGTAACAGACTGGATAAACAAATTAAGATAAAGTTTAAAGCAAATGCCCTTAATATGTAATACTTGGAAGCAATAATGAAAGACAATAATGGTATATTCACATAGCAAGCAGCCTAAACCAACAGATTTATTTTCCACTGAACATAAGAAAGAAGGAAGGAAGCCCTTCCCTCAATATTCAAAATGTCTCTGTGAAACAGTAGTAAGTTCATTTTTACTGCATTCCACAAAACATGCCATCTTTTTCTATTTGATGTAGGCACAGTAAGTCTGATTGTTAAGCATCCAATTCCGAGCCAATTTCTGCAGCCTAGAACGGTCCATGAGACTACAGAAACCTTCCCGGGCCTACATGGTGGAGGGGGGCAGCAGGTTTTCCCCTCTCTTCACCCCGCTCACTCAGCTGGCACTCGCAAGCCTCCTTCTATCGACTCGCCCAGCATGGCGGCACAGCACCACTGCCCCCCTCCAGGACTGCAGCACTCAGCACAGGATGCAGTTAACTGAGTGTCCCGTCATCATTCTGGACCATGGCGTTGGATCCTCTCACAGGTTCCTCATGCTGCTTTCCTTCCCCTGCTATCTTCTCCCAGGCATCCCCAAGATGTGATGAGTTGAACTGCTACAGAAGGCTGTAATTGATCAGACCGTGGAGCCCTGTCTGGCACCTAAAAGAGTGCTCCTGATTGGTTGGATGCAGAGAATAACTCAGAGTCTGAGTTACTCCTGGGGTCCGGCCAATCAGGAGTGCAATTTCAGGTGCCAGACAGGGGAGGACTGGTTGGTTGCCATGCAACAACGGTAAGGTCTGTTCATGTTCTCAATCTAACCTCCTTGATAAGGACAATGACATGGTGGGGTGGATCAGAGTGTAGTAGGGGTGTTCCGAGTGGGGTTCGTTCGGCGAGACAGACTGAGAGTAGAGTCATCATGGTGCCTCAGGGCCGCACAGGGCTCCGGGATCGTGAGGCCATGTGCAGCCGCCCCTGCCTAAAACCGGCCCTGTTACCAGGTGTTTTTGTATATCTCATAGGCTAAAATAGTTATTCAAGATTTTTTGGCCTCAAGCTGGTAAAAGGGTTGTTTACTAATGCTTCCACTGCAGTGCCGGATTAAAGCAACCTTAAATTAAGTTCATGCCTAGGGACCAAAAGTTTAGGGGAAGCTCTGTTAGATGTATTCTGCGTTCAAAAAGGCTGGGGCTGCCAACTGTCTGGAATATTTTCAGAATTCTATAGATCTGTAAATGAATTGCCTCAAAGTCAGAAGGATAGCTAAAGGTTGAATGTTTTTCAGAGTTTAGTCCACTTTTTAGTTCAGAGACTGTGGTAGAATCCAGCCAATGGGAAGGCTGTGTAAGGAGGGGCTGAGTTGCAAATGCTGTGTGAAGGAAGACTGAGCTCTGTATGGGGCCTTGGAAAGAACCTGTGAAAGCATTGAGTGACCTGGGAGGTTGTTGAGAAAGGGGAATGTAAGTGTGAGGGGTCTGCTTCTTCAGGGTAAGAAAAACAGCTGGCAGCAAATGCTAGTACTTTATATGATGGTGGACAGAATTGGTTCAGGGGAGTGGACACTGACTGAATGAGCACATGAGCAGTAGGTATAACACCAGAAGAGATAGTGTATATGTCTGTCTGAAAAGTGACAGCGTGCATGCATGTATGTGTCTGAAAATTGAGATTGCATGTTTGCGCATATGTATGTGAGACTGAAAAGTGAAAGAGTACATGTGTCTGAATAATGAGAGCATGTGTGTGTGTGTGTTTCTCAGTATTTGGTGGGGACATTAACATATAAATACAGGTTCCCTTTGAAAACTTGGTTTGGAGTGAAGTCAAGTGATACAAATGTACCTTCTCAAATATTGTATGAAGGGAAATTTTTAACCCAGGTTAATTTACCTACGTACATAAGTATTGCCACACTGGGACAGACCAAAGGTTCATCACATCAAGCCCAGCATCCTGTTTCCAACAGTGGCTAATCCAGGTCACAAATACCTGGCAAGATCCCAGAAAACTCAATACATTTTATGCTGCTTATCCCAGAAATAAGCAATGGATTTTCCCCAAGTCAATTTAATAATGATCTATAGAAGTTTCTTTTAGGAAGCCGGTCAGACCCTTTTTAAACCCTGCTAAGCTAACCACCTTTACCACATTCTCTGGCAACAAATTTTGCTGAACCAAACTCGATTCCAAGGGCAACATCTGTCTGACCACTGCATTATCTGCTTTGTTCAGCCATGTCTCTATGATAAAAACCAAATCAGGTTTATTATCTTGCAAAAATAAAATAAATTACAACTCTCTTATTTATCACAGAATAAGTATTAAAACAACAAGCAGATAAGGAGGCTGCCAACCTCTCCCCCTCTTTCTGATGCACTATTAATACAGTAGAACTAGAAGGAGGAGGTGATCAAAATGATGAAGGGAATAGGACATCTACCCCAGAAGGAAAGGCTGAACAAGATATAATTCATCATCCTTGAAAAAAAAGAGCTGAGGAGAGATATAATAGAGGTCTATCAAATCATGAGTTCAATGGAACAGGTACAGTACATTGGGTTATTTACCTTTCTAAATAGTTTTAGAACTAGGGGTCACTACTAAAGTAGTTGTAGAGTTTTTACAACAAATAAAATATATTTTGCATCTCCTGCCTCATTTTCCCCTGCTTATCCCCTGTTCTATCCCCGTTCGCCTCATCGACCCCTCCCCCAATGCTCACCTACCCTTACTCACACCTCTCCTACTCCCTTCACTCTTGCCCATTCCCCTCCGCCTCATCTACCCTCCAATTGCTCACTTACCCTTGCTCATACTTCTCCTGCTCCCCTCATCCCTGCATTTCTACATTCCTATTTCTTTTATTACTCTGATAATACTCAACTTATTTCTCTCCACCAATATTTTGTAATCCCAATTACTATGTAAGCCGCATTGACCCTGCTTTGAGTGGGAAAGTGTGGGGTACAGATGTAATAAATAAATAAATAAATAAATAAAGTGTAGAATTTGTTGCTAGAGGATGTGGTGAAAGCAATTAGCATAGCTGAGTTCAAACACATTCCTAGAGGCAAAAATCTGTAAACCACTATTAGTCATATATTTGGATTTTGCTCACACCTTTTTCAGTAGCAGCTCAAGGTGAGTTACATTCAGGTATACTAGCAGGCTTATTTTCGAAAGAGAAGGGCGCCCATCTTCCGACACAAATCGGGATATGGGCGTCCTTCTCTCAGGGTCGCCCACATCGGAATAACCAAAAGCTGATTTTGAGCATCCTCAACTGCTTCCCATCGCGGGGACGACCAAAGTTCATGGGGGCGTGTCGGCACCGTAGTGAAGGTGGGACTGGGGCATGATTAGGAGATGGGCGTCCTCAGCCGATAATGGAAAAAAGAAGGGCGTCCCTGACGAGCACTTGGCCGACTTTACTTGGTCCATTTTTTCTTGTGACCAAGTTGTGAAAAGGTGCCCGACCTGACCAGATGACCACCGGAGGGAGTCGGGGATGACCTCCCCTTACTCCCCCAGTGGTCACCAACCCCCTCCCACCCTAAAAAAAAACTTTAAAACATTTTTTGTCGCCTCTATGCCAGCCTCAAATGTCATATCCAGCTCCATAATAAACAAAAAAAGCAAACACTGGGCCTTCAGGATTGAGAAAAGATGGAGTCCTTTAATATTACAGATACCCGACACGGGCCGTGTTTCTGCGTGCAACCGCCTGCATCAGGGGTCAATAGACTCCTATCGGTGAATTTGCAAACTGCAGCGCAAAAGGTAAGTAAAACAATCGGGGTAAAACTCCAATAGACTCCTATCGGTTAATTTGCAAACTGCAGCGGAAAAAAATGTGGAACAATCGGGGTAAAACTCCCGTTGTTTTAACAGCTTGGCTCTGTTCAGAAAAACGCCTCCAATACTAACAACCGCCAAAAGTAGGGGGGGGGGGGCTCAGCACCCAAGATAAGGGAGCTATGCACCTGGGAGCAATTTGTGAAGTCCACTGCAGTGCCCCCTAGGGTGCCCGGTTGGTGTCCTGGAATGTGAGGGGGACCAGTCCACTACGAGTTCTGGCTCCTCCCATGACCAAAGGGCTTGGATTTGGTCATTTTTGAGATGGGCGTCCTCAGTTTCCATTATGGCCGAAAACCGGAGACAACCATCTCTAAGGTCGACCATCTCAACATTTAGCTCGACCATTTCTAAGGTTGACCGAAATGTTGAGATTTGGGTGTCCCCGATCGTATTTTCGAAACGAAAGATAGACGTCCATCTTGTTTCGATAATACGGGTATCCCCGCCCCTTCGCCGGGACGTCCTTAGAGATGGTGCCCTTAGAGATGGTCGTCCCCGTTCGATTATGCCCCTTTAGGCATTTCCTTGTTCCTGGAGGGTTCACAGTCAATTTTGTACCTGAGTTGCCCTAGAACACAGGGAGCAACAGCAGGAGTGGAACTAAGCAATCCTAGGTATCAAACCCTGTGCTCTAATCACTAGGCTATAAAATAACTAATTATCAGAAGGCAGGAGCAAGACAATTTGGATGTAATCTTTGGGAACCTGCCAGGTCTCTGTGAGCTTATTTGACTACTGTCACTGGTCTGATTCAGTATGGCATTTCTTATGTTCTAATACTCTTTAACTGTGAATCAAAAATTAAATAAGTGATTTGAGGTATGATGTGGAGAAAGAAGGCAGTATCGAGACATACAGCAATCCAACACTATCCCTAAAATGTAGAATTAAAAAAAATATTAAGATAGATATTCCTATGCCTTCAAAACAAGAGAAAAGATACTCATGGTCAATCAAGGTAAAGAAGTCTTCAAAAAGATATGAAATTAAATTAAAATTTCCTTCCAATAGTAGTTGACAGCTTTTATGCTTTCCTGGAGACACTTCAATGGTTTGCAGCACTTTGAAGAGGTTTCCAGGAAACATTTCTTACTTTGATAATCTGTCATTTACTTAGGCTCATGAACATGAGAATGTACTTAGTTATGACCGGTTTGACTGGTTTTCCTACTCTGTTTCTAGACCAATGTCATATTGTTAGTTTTCATGCAGTAAGTGTCTTGTTCTGCCAAAAATACTCCTAATTAAGAAGATGATAAAAATATATGGGCTAAAGCAGGTCAAGAAATAGATCTTTTGGTCCCTTCATTTAACCAGTATTAAAGTTTGCAAAGGTGTTAATGAGCACCGACATAAGTAATATATGTAAAATACTGCAGTTAAATTTGAAGCTTCCAGGCCTAAACTGGACTTACATCTTTTAGGTAAGCTTCTCATCATTTGAAAGAATGACAGAGGTTATTTTAGTGTCACTTGCATGGGTAAGTAGGTGCCATTAACACATGCACAGTAAATAAACTATATGTTTGTGGGCATTACATATGTAGATGATTGGGAAGTAGAACAATTGACAGCTATATTTTGGGTGGGCTGAAAATTTACACATGCATTTTCTTACAATAGGAATGCAAGTATATTTATACAAATTTCCTAATTGGGTTCTATACCAGCTCAGTGGCAGGTATCAAGTGGGAAAGCATGCAGAATATGGGTCATAGAATTCTTTTCAACCTCTCTGTGTATATGTGTGAATATGTGTGCATGTATGTGTATCTTTATTTTCTCTGTTTGTTTTGTATTTATGTGTGCATATTTTGGTGTGAGCCAGTAAGTGTGGATTGGCCACTGTCGGTGACAGGATGCTGGGCTAGATGGACCTTTGGTCTTTCCCAGTATGGCACTACTTATGTACTTATGTACTTATGTGTTTGTGTATGTCATGGAAAAAGGGCCCAAATAAAGAAAATAAGAAATAACATAAGCAGTGTCAAGTTAGATGCAAGCACTGATAAAGAAGACTAAAAGAGAATGTGAAGAAAAACTTGCTGCAGAGATAAACATTCATGGTAACACCTTTTTCAGGTACATCAGAAGTAGGAAACCTTTGATGGAATCTATGGGACCATAAGATCATGAAGTAGCAAAAGGGACACCCAGGGAGGACAAGGTCATAGTGGAGAGATTGAATGAATTCTTTGCTTTGGTTTTTACGGAAGAAGATATAAGAGATCTATTTATTTATTTTATTTATTTATTTATTTATTTATTACATTTGTATCCCACATTTTCCCACCTATTTGCAGGCTCAATGTGGCTTACATAGTACCGTAAAGGCGTTCGCCAATTCCGGTATGAACAAATACAGAAATGTTGTGGTAGAAGAAGGTTCGCGTGTACAGACACATTAGGGAATCGTAGAGAGGAAGAGAATCATAGAGAGGAAGAGTTATTATATGTCCATTACGATTTCTTGTACTCAAAAAGGTCCCCTAATTAACTAGAAAACAAACACCTAAATGGGCAACTCTATAAACTGGCACCTCAGTCTATGTGTCCCAATGCCATGTGCTTACCCCCAAATTCTATATAGCGTGCACTCAAATCCAGGCGTATTCTATAACAATGCATGTAACTTAATTGGCTTAGCAAGCCAATCAGCATTTTTAACAGCTCTTAACAAGCACTAATGAGCACTAATTGTCAATAATTAAAATTTACGCACACATCTTGCTAAGCGTATTCTGTAATGAACTGCACCTAAATTCTAATGCATGCAGCTCAAAAGAGGTGTAGCTATGGGCAGGGACAAATAATGTCACAGAAATTTATTACACACCACTTTCGTACTATCATGATACCATGTACCAGAAATGGTTTTCAAGGCTGACGATGCGGAGGAACTGAAATAAATATCAGTGAACCTGGAAGATGTATTCAGCTAAATTAACAAGTTAAAGAGTGAAAAATCACCTGGACCGGATGGCATACATCCCATGCTACTGAAAGAACTCAAACATGAATTTGCCAATCTGTTATTAGTGATTGTAACCTGTCATTAAAATCATCCATAGTACCTGAAGATTGGAGGGTGGCCAATGCAACACCGATTTTTAAAAAGAGTTCCAGGGGTGATCCAGGAAATTACATACCAGTAAGCCTGATCTCAGTGGCAAGGAAAATAGTGGAAATTATTATAAAGAATAAAATTACAGAACACATAAACAAACTTGGTTTAATGGGATAGAGTCAGAGCCTTGCCTCACCAATTTACTTAATTTCTTTGAAGGCATTAATAAACATGTGGATAAAGGTGAGCCAGTTGATGTAGTATATCTGGATTTTCAGAAAGCTTTTGGCAAAGTTCCTCATGAGACACTCATGAGAAAATTAAAAAGTCATGGGATAGAAGGCAATGTCCTTCTGTGGATTAGGAATTGGTTATTGGAGAGAAAACAGAGTGTGGGCTTAAATGGCCATTTTACTCAAAGAAGGAGGGTGAATAATGGAGTGCTGCAGGAATCTGTACTGGGACCAGTGCTATTTAACATATTTATAAATGATCTGGAAATCAGAATGACAAGTGAGGTGATCTAAATTTGCAGATGACACAAAACTATTCAAAGTTGTCAACACATGTGGATTGTGAAAAATTGTAGGAAGACCTTAGGAAACTTAAAAACTAGGTATCCAAACGACAGATGAAATTTAATGTGGACAAATGCAAAGTGATGCACATTGGGAAGAATAATCCAAATCATAGTTTCCTGATGCTAGGGTCCATCTTAGGATTCAGAACTCAAGAAAAAGATCTAGATGTCATTGCAGACAACATGTTGAAATCTGCTGCCTACTGTGCGTGGTGGCCAAAAAAGCAAACAGGATGCTAGGAATATTAGGAAAGGGATGTAAAATAAGACCAAGAATATTATAATGCTTCTATATCGCTCCATGGTGTGACCTTGCCTTGAGTATTGCATTCAATTCTGGTCACTGTATCTCAAAAATGATATAGAGGGGCATAATCGAACGTCGCCGGCGAAATAGGTCACCGGCGATCTATTTTGGCGGCGGCGCAACAGCTGGCTGAAACCATATTTTCGAAAAAGATGGCCGGCCATCTTTTTTTTTAATAATATGGTTTAGCCCGGCCAAATGCCAGAGTTCACCAGGTTTGAGATCGCCGGTTTTGTTTGTCAGCGATAACGGAAAAAAAATGCCGGCCATCTCAAACCCAGCGAAATCCAAGGCATTTGGTTGTGGGAGGAGTCAGCATTTGTAGTGCACTGGTCCCCCTGACATGCCAGGACACTAACTGGGCACCCTAGGGGGCACTTCTAAAAATGTTAAAATACACAAATAGCTCCCAGGTGCATAGCTCCCTTACCTTGGGTGCTGAGCCCCCCAAATCCCCCCAATCCCACTCCCCACAACTCTACACCATTACCATAGCCCTTATGGGTGAAGGGGCACCTACATGTGGGTACAGTGGGTTTTTTGGGGGGGTTGGAGGGCTCAACACTTACCACCACAAGTGTAACAGGTGTGGGGGGGGGGGGGGTGGACCTGGGTCTGCCTGCCTGAAGTGCACTGCACCCATTAAAAACTGCTCCAGAGACTTGCATACTGCTGTCAGGGAGCTGGGTATGACATTCGAGGCTGGCAATAAAGTGTTTTATTTTTTTAGTGTGGGAGGGGGTTGGTGACCACTGGGGGAGTATGGGGAGGTCATCCCCCATTCCCTCCAGTGGTCACCTGGTCAGTTGGGGCACCTTTTTGAGGCTTGGTCATGAAAATTAAAGGACCAAGTAAACCTGTCAAAATACTGATTAACACCACTTTTTTTTTCCATTATCCGCAAAAGCCGGCCATCTGGTAGCCACGCCTATGCCCACCCATGTCCCGCCTTCGCTTTGCAGCCGACACACCCCCTTGAACTCTCGCCGGCGTGGCGACGGGAAAGCGGCGATGGTGTCAAAAACGCCGCTTTCGATTATACCAATTTCGCTGCTTTTGTGAGATCGTCGGCCATCTCCCGATTTATGTTGGAAGATCGCCGGCGATCACTTTCAAAAATAAGCCTGATAGTAGAATTAGAAAAGGTTCAAAGAAGAAGGACTACCAAAATGATAGAAGGGATGGAACTTCTCCCATATGAGGAAAAGCTAAAGAGGTTAGGGCTCTTCTGCTTGGAAAACAGATGGCTGAGTGTTTGAGAATGGGTAGAAGTGAATCGATTTTTCACTCTTTCAAAAATTACAAAGATCAGGGGACACTCAATGAAATTACATTGAAATACTTTTAAATCAAATAGGAGGAAATATTTTTTTCACTCAAAGAATAGTTAAGCTCTGGAACTTGTTGCCGGAGAATGTGGTAACAGCGGTTATCGTACCCGGATTTAAAAAAGGTTTGAACAAGTTTCTGAAGGAAAAGTCCAATATACTTATATTGAGATGGACATGAGAGTAGCCACTGCTTGCCCCGGGATTGGTAACATGGAATGTGTTGCTGCTAATTTGGTTTCTTCCAGTTACTTGTGACCTGGATTGGCCACTGTTGGAAGCAGGATACTGGGCTAGATGGACCACTGGTCTGATCCAGTATGGCTATTTTGACGTTCTTAGGGCTAGATGCTATCTCAGAAGGTCAACATCATAATCCCTGTCAGTTTCATACAAATGCTTGCATTTTGCTCCACACTATGTCACTTCCTTCTTTGGAGAGTTATTTTGTACTTAGCTGGTCAGACAGACATGGATCCTTTATACATAATTTTACTTAAAATAACATGTCTCTTCTGATTCCCAGATTTGATGCAATTCAGTGTACGCTGGGAGGGGGGGGGGGGGGTTGTTTTGTTTTAAATAGGATCCTCTGTCTTGAAATGGGTTGAATGAAAATAAATTCCTCACCGTTCATTGTATTCTAATTAGCATTATATCTGAGGAGTTAAAATAATTTTGAAAGCACCTCCCTTCCCACTATTGTGAATCTAAGTATAGTAGAACGTTGTTTTGCAAGCAATACATTGACACAAGCCAAACATGAATATAGAAGGAACAGTTGGTGAACTGACCTAGGTGAGAAAATGATGAAGACAGGGTGAGTAAACCTAATAAAAAGTGCACAACATTTATTTAAAATTAAAGAAATCACAAAAACACCACCAATAAATTATTTTGGACATAGAAGAAAGGAAACCAAAGAATTCTACAAGAAAACTGACATGAAAAAAGCCAAGAAACTGGTGAATTGATAGTGAGGATGCTAGTACTGAAGCTTTAAGTTATTTTCTCCATTATTTAAGATATCATAGTATGTTTTAATGGTATTTATTCAGTAATACGTCCAGGCGCAGGAAATCATGGTTTAGTAAACTGTCACCAAGTGCTACAGCAGGTGCCCCTGTGTAACTTAAGCCTTCCTGTCTAAAGAATGTTTTTTCTTAAGTTATATGTGACATCTGTGAAGCTTCCTTTCATGTATGGAAGCTGCAGGCAAACAAATGAGGGTATCACATAGAACATTTCAGTCATAGGTCATCAGAAAAGAATGTTTCAAATCTGATGTAATGAAAAACGAAACCAAGATTCCAAGGGGTCATATCTTCTTGTTTACTCAGAGAGTTACTTTGAAGGCTCAGGCTGTCATGGCTGATGCTACTCTTACTGTTGCCTGAGCCTAGTGACAAGGACCAAGACACTGCCATTCAAGCCCATTAAGGATAAGATGTATTTTAAAATTTAAGGAACAATTCTATAATATTTATATACCACAGAAGTGACAGCAAAACTCCTAAGTGCTAACATAAATGGCATAATGCATAAATAGTCCAAAAAAGAAGCTCACAGGGCTCTCAAGAATGGAACCAGTACACTTCATTGATGACCTGACATGGGCTATGTGTCAAATTCCAGGGAGTGCAACTTCAAGGGGGATGTGGAACTGGGAAGGTCATGGGTGGATCAGAAGAATACTATCATTTATGCACCTAACTGCCTATAGTTAGATACAAACATTTTTACCAGCCTTTGAGCTGGCGTAAGTGCTTGCGCCTTAATTAGGTGCATAAATATGGACTTAGATTAATATTTTATAATGGTACAATTGCTTGTACAGAATTCATGCTGAGTGTGCATCATTCTGGCACCTAAATGTTGGCCACTTCTAGAGAATTGACCTCTTAGTGTACACAAAATTAATTTAAGATGCACTAATGAACCAAACATGCAGTACCAAATGAATGTCCCTACCATATTCTGTTTTTGTTAGAATCACGGCGCTTGTAGGGGGGTAATTAAAAAAAATTATATATATTTCAGCTTAGATTGCAAGTCCTGGTTGCCCAGAGAAAGAGAGATGGTTGTAAAACTTAGATCAGAATGCATACTCCTTCTCAGTAATCTTGCAAACTTACTGGGTTAAAAAAAAAAGTTCTATTGATTCTGACAGTGACGCGACACAAAGACAGGAACAAGCTGTAGCATAAGATCGGCTGACATTCCCTACCTCTCCTGTGTCATATCCAGTAAAAAGATCTGTCTTGGCACACGGTCACAGGTTGGCTTGTGCCTTGCACAAGTAAACAAACCCTGCACAGGATATGAGGCCACAGGCCACCTTGAAAAATAAAAAAAAGAAACAACCTGTTGGCAATAATAGTATTCACATTGCTCTGCTTGTGACTTTTGGCATTCACAGTGTTGCTAACGTAAGTCCTGAACACGTACAACAATAGATTTAGAGTAAGTGAAAGAAAGTGATGGGAAATCAGTTTCATTTTTACTTGTTCCTGTCTTTCAACTGATAGAAGTCATGCCAGCAGAAGGTTGGACAGGGGCTCAGTCAACTATGTCTTCGTATGGACAACTGTGGTTTCAGCATTGGGTCTTCATAATAGTTTAGTCTGGGGCTTTTTATTTTTTATTTTTATTTAGACTTCTATGCTATGGAGGTCTGCTTTGCAAGTATTTCCACTCTTTTAAAAAAACTGTTTAGAGATACTCTTCATAAGAAGGCTCAATCCCAAAAAAAAAAAAACGAACAAACTATTGGTCATACACTTCACACAAAAAATATACGAGTGTAATAGCAATTTTGGTCTATGGGAAGGACAATTCTCTAGGCCGTTTTGACAGATAAAACAGTGCTTTACTTATAAAAATGGGCTTTTTGAAAATTGCTCACAAACTACACATGTAAACATAAGAACATAAGAATAGCCATACTGGGTGAGACCAATGGTAAATCTATCCCAGTATCCTGTTTCCAACAGTGGCCAATCCAGGTCACAAGTACCTGGCAGAAACCCAATTAGTAGCAACATTCCATGCTGGCAAGCAGTGGCTTCCCACATGTCCATCTCAATAACAGACTATGGATTTTTCCTCCAGGAACTTGTCCAAACCTTTTTTAAACCCAGATACGATAACCATTGTTACCACATCCTCCAGCAGAAGATTTGAGTGTATTGCTTACAATGACACCTAGATCTTTTTCTTGAGTGCCGACTCCTAAGGTGGACCCTAGCATCATCCCTTTTACTCCTCGGTTATCTAGTGGTCCAACCGATTCTTTTGCTGGCTTCCTGCTTTTAATATACCTAAAAACAATTTACTAAATGTTTTTGCCTCCAACGCAATCGTTTTTTCGAAGTCCATCTTAGCCTTCCTTATCAGCGCTTTGCATTTGACTTGACATTCCTTATGCTGTTTCTTATTATTTTCAGTCGGTTCCTTCTTCCATTTTCTGAAGGATTTTCTTTTATCTCTAATAGTTCCTTCACCTCACTTTTTAACCACGCCGGCTATTGTTTGGTCTTCCGTCCTCCGTTTTTAATAAGTGAAATATATTTGGCCTGGGCCACAACTTTTTAATTTTCTCAGGAGTCTCTCATGAGGAGCTTTGTCAAAAGCTTTCTGAAAATCTACATACACTACATCAACCAGCTCACCTTTATCCACTTGTTTATTTATGCCTTCAAAGAAATGTTACTCAGTACAAGCTTTTACCTGCTTACTGTAGGTGGCTTTCTGGTGGGGGGGGGGGGGGGGGGGCAGTAACACAAATGTTTTATCTCTGAATATTGGTTCAAACCCAGTGTGTAAAATTACCTGCAAGACATGCACCAGTGAGGGCAACGTGGTGGGACATAATCGAACGGAAACACCTATCTCCATGGGCGTTTATCTCCGAGAACGGGTCCGTGAAGGGGAGAGCCGAAGCGTATTTTTGAAAAAATGGACGTTTTTGAGCTGGGCGTTTGTTTTTTTTAGCGATAATGGAAACTAAAAACGCCCAGCTCAAAAATGTCCTAATCCGAGCCATTTGGTCATGGGAGGGGCCAGGATTCGTAGTACACTGGCCCCCCTGATATGCCAGAACACCAACTGGGCACCCTAGGTCAGTGCGGTGGACTTCAGAAAAAGCTCCCATATGCATAGCTCCCTTACCACGGGTGCTGAGCTCCCAACCCCCCTCCGCCAAAACCCACTACCCACAAATGTACAACACTACCATACCTCTTAGGGGTGAAGGAGGCACCTACATGTGGGTACAGTGGGTTTTGGAGGCCTCCCATTTACCAGCACAAGTGTTACAGATAGGGGGGGATGGGCCTGGGTCCACCTGGCTGAAGTGCACTGCGGTACCCACTAAAAGTGCTCCAGGGACCTGCATACACGCAGGCCTCTAGGACTTGTTGCTGCTGTATAACTTTGGCACACCAGTTTACACCTGAAGACTAATCTCTCCGAAAACGTCCTTTGTTGGAATAAGCACGTTTACTCACAGTTAACTGCAGATCAGAGGTTGTGCCCCACTGGCAACGAGTCTCCCTGGTACTGAGATTAGCAGTAGGTCAGAGCTGGCAGAATGCTGTACAATGCCCTCTTTCAGCCAGATTCAAGGTAAGAACTAAGTTCTCTAACGTGGCTAACACATGGAAGGGATCTAAAACTGGCTTACAAAAATGGCCACTACCTCACGGACTACCGGAAACAAAACTGGACACACTCTGACCCAGTAGGCAGGGGGTAAAGCACCATGGGAGAAGAGCCTACCAACTACCAACATCGTGAGACTGTAACACAATCTAATGAAATCACGGAGCCCAATACCCTACACCCACCACAATGCAATTCTGATGTGACCCTGTAGTGCACCCAAGAGCCACATCTGACCCAGGGAAAGACTGTCACAGGATAGAACACATTCTGCTGTCATGGAGGTGGGTACGGCATTTGAGGCTGGCATAGAGGCTGGAAAAAAAGTTTTTAAAGTGGGTTTTTTTTTTGGTGGGAGGAGTTTACTGACCACTGGGGGAGTCCGGGGAGGTCATCCCCGATTCCCTCCAGTGGTCATCTGGGCAGTTGGGGCACTTTTTTGGGACTTGTTTGTGAAGAAAAAGGGTCCCAAAAAAAGTGACCCAAAATCGCGGCAAAAACACCTTTTTTTTTTCGATTATCAGCTAAAGACGCCTATCTCTCCTCGGCTGATAACCGCGCCCAGTCCCGCCTTCACCACACCTCCAACACGCCCCCGTCAACTTTATTCGTTTCCGCGACGGAGTGCAGTTGGAAACGCCCAAAATCGGCTTTCAATTATACCGATTTGGGCGCCTTTGCGAGAAAAACGCCCATCTCCCGATTTGGGTCGAAATATAGGCGTTTTTCTCTTTCAAAAATAAGCAGGATAATCTTTGCCATAATCATTGCCATCTTCATGCCTGCATTCAAACAAAATCTCAAGGTTCTACTAACATCATTTTCTCCAGCCACCTAGGAGCAAATGTCATATCGCTTCTGTGTACAAGGATATGAGAGGCAAGAAGGCACAAGGGAAGAAGGAAAGTAGAATAGTTATCCAACTAAAACTGGGCAATGGGGAAGTAAACTGAGGTCCCAACACAGTCAATTAGTATGGGGAAAGTTATTCTCTGGAGCTCCTGACTCCTAGCTCAAAGGTCGAATCCAAAGCTTCCAGACCTGTCCTGGTGATACCACAGGCAACTGGGTTTCCAACAAGGATAAACTTACATAGGCAATGGATCTCACAAATATTCATGCACACAAAGAGGAGCATAATCAAAAGGGGCGCCCAAGGTTTCCTGAGGACGTCTTCGCAGGACGTCCCAGCGAAGGGACGGGGGAAACCCGTATTATTGAAACAAGATGAGCGTCCATCTTTTGTTTTGATAATTCGGTCGGGGGCGCCCAAATCTTGAAATTTAGGTCATCCCTAGAGATGGTCGTCCTTAGACTTGGTCGTTTCTGATTTTCGGCGATAATAGAAACTAAGGACGCCCATCTCAGAAATGAACAAATGCAAGCCCTTTGGTCATGGGAGGAGCCAGCATTCATAGTGCATTGGTCCCCCTGACATGCCAGGACACCAACCGGGCACCCTAGGGGGCACTACAGTGGACTTCAGAAAAAGCTCCCAGGTATATAGCTCCCTTACCTTGTGTGCTGAGCCCCCCCAAAACCCACTCCCCACAACTGCACACCACTACCATAGCCCTTATGGGTGAAGGGAGGCACCTACATGTGGGTACAGTGGGTTTCTGGTGGGTTTTGAAGGGCTCACATTTACCACCACAAGTGTAACAGGTAGGGGGGATGGGCCTGGGTCCGCCTGCCTGAAGTGCACTGTACCCACTAAAACTGTTCCAGGGACCTGCATACTGCTGTCATAGAGCTAGGTATGATATTTGAGGCTGGCAAAAAATATTTTTAATTTTTTTTTAGGGTGGGAGGGGGTTAGTGACCACTGGGGGAGTAAGGGGTGGTCATCCCCGATTCCCTCCGGTGGTCATCTGGTCAGTTCGGGCACCTTTTCGTGGCTTGGTAATAAGAAAAAAAGGACCAGGTAAAGTCATCCAAGTGTTTATCAGGGACGCCCCTTTTTTTTCCCATTATGGGATCTCTTTCTCTCTGTCCACAACCTACACAGCCCTTTATCTCTATCACATCCTGTGTTTTCCTGTTTCCTTTCTCTTACCCCATTTATGATCCTCTTCTTTCCCCCCTTCCCCATCCATCCTCATCCCCCTGATGCTTTCTCACAGAATCCTATGTCATTTGGTCATCAGGAGTAAAAGTGAGGTTTCCTGCTGTATCTACCTCCTACGCCAGATAGGTTCAGTGTGTCCATTCAAATGAATGATCCCCAGGGCTTCCATGAAACTATGAAGTTTTGTGTATTTAAATCACAGATTGAAGGTGGATAATAGAGAAGAGAGATGTGGCATTTGACAGACTGGAGAGGATCATGCAGGGAAAGTTCAGGGGTGAGGTACAATAGCATTTTGTGGGGGTCGAGATGAGAGTGAGCAGAAGGGAGGAAAGACTCAGTCAAGGTGCAAGTTAAAAGGCCAAAAATGGGGAGCAATGTCTACCCATGTCCACCCGTGGCGCAGGCCTGCTTCAAAGAAACTCAAGACAAACAGACTGGCCCAGTTGATTTAGAAAAAAATCCTACCAATTTTTCTCAAGTCTGTCAAATTTTCTCAGCAGCTATGGAGAAAATCCAAAGCAAGCAGCTATGCCAGTTTGAAGAAATCTGCTTTGGACATTGTCCAATTCACATCAGATTCCTACAACTGATGAAATGTTTTTCTTTTTCTTTTCTTTTCTTTTTTTTTTAACAATTGTGGCTTTTCTTTAAAACAGAAATATTAGTGCAATTGGTGGAACTTCTGATTGTTTTACAGACTTGCTAAACTAGGTGGCAAATTATTTTGGAGTGGAGGAGTAGCCTAGTGGTTAGTGCAGTAGGCCTTGATCCTGAGATAACTGGGTTTGATTCCCCATGCAGCTCTTTGTGACTCTAAAGAAGTCACTTTACCCTCCATGTACTCAGATACAAATAAGTACCTGTATATACCATGTAAACCACTTTGAATGTAGTTGCAAAAAACACAGAAAAGCAGTATATCAAGTCCCATTCCATTTAAACTATTCTTATTCAAACCTAAATGTAAAAAGGGATTTGCATTTACAAATGAGACAAAATATGGCAAACCATGTTAGTGCATGTGCTTTACCATTTTTATGCATTGTTTTTAGGTTTCTAAGATGTTTATAAAATGTAAAAAGAAGAGTTTATTTTCCAGTTAATTGGGGTCCTGTGTAGTTACAAGAAACCTGTTCATTATGTTTTAGGGGCCTTTTACTAAAGCTTAGCATGCGCTAATGGACATTAGTGCGCATTAACAGGCAGATGATCAAAAGTCCCGCGCTGCTCCAAACAGTACTCTAAAAATAGCACTGGAATAGCACAGGGCTTTATAGGACCTATGATCAGAGATAATTACATGCAAATTTAAGCACACAATTCTCTCTGATCATGGGGTAGAAGTGCAGGAGGATTGTGTCTAAGCATGCGCTCAGGTATAATCTTCCCGCACTTGTTTGACAAATCTGGGCTGTCAAAAGCCCAGACCCGTCAAACACAGGGGCTGGAGGTCCATGGGACCACCAGACCCCAACTACCCCTGCCCTGAGCCAGGCAAAAAGAGAGCTTCTGGTCCGGTGGACTTCCGGTCTCCCCGACCTCCCCGATACAGGTTCAGGGAGGCTGGAGATCCGGTGGGTCTCCTGCACCCCCTAACCCCCCCCCCCCCAAATCCTTCAGATGTCCCTGGTGGCCCAGTGGGTGACCGACCCCCCCCGACACAGGTTCAGGGGGCTAGAGATCTGGTGGGTCTCCAGCCCCCAACCCACCCCTCAGCATTCCTGAAACGTCCCTGGTGGCCCTGGCGGTCAATCACCCCCACCCACCCACACACCTGGTGGTCTAGCAGCCTCCTTCCTCTTCCATCAGCGCCGCCCTACAAAATGGCGGTGCCCTGCCCAGTGCATCCCGGGATGCATTGGGCGGGGTTTCACACTATATAAGGGAGTTTCTCCCTTATATGGTATGAAGCCCCATCCAGTGCATCCCAGGATGCACTAGGCAGGGCTGGGCACTGACATTTTGCAGGTGGCACCAATGGAAGAGGAGGGAGGCCACCTCCCTCATCCAACTTAAGGTAGGGGGTGGGGAAGGGCCGCTAGAAGACCAGGTGGGTAGGTAGGTAGGTGGGGGGGGGGGGGGATTGACCGCAGCCCACTGGGCCATCGGGGACATCTCAGGAATGCTGGGGGTTTAGGGGGGCTGGAGACCCCCGGATGTCCAGCCCCCCTGAACCTGTGTTGGGGGGTTGGGGGAACCAGAGGCCCACCGGACTTCCATCCCCCTGTTACTGTGGGGTGTTGGGTTGGGGCAGGGTTCCTGCTGGGGCTGCTGCATTGGGGGTAATGGGGGCCAGCTAGCATGCAAATGCATGCTGGACAGGGCTCACAATTCCTCCCCTATGGTCTATAATCCCTAACACCAGCTCTGAGCGTAGGGTTTGCCGCAGCCAGCAAGCCAATCTTTGGCTCCAAGCTTTTCCTTACAACCTTTTGTTTCCTGTTCTCCAAAAAGGACTCAAACCAACCCAATACTGTTCCATAAAACCCTATTGCTTGTAATTATCATATTAAGGGGGCCTTTTGCTAAAATGAGTTAAGCAGCTAGCTCAGGTTTTATCATGTATTAGATATTAATGCATATCTGCACTAACAGCTTTTCCACATGAAAACAACCAATGTAGTAACAGAAACAGAGAAAATGCCAGCAGATAAAGACCGTACGGCCTATCTATTCTGCCCATCCTTATCTTCAACTATCTCTTTTTCTCTGTATACTAGTTGTTTAACATGAGTACGGGTGATGCAAGGGTGTGACGGGGTGGAGTGTAAGAATGGCCTGCTTTGACAGCCAACAGAAAACGAGTTCACAATATCAATGTCTCTGGTAACATTCAACTGCTAATAAACACAAACCAGGACTCAAAAGCCACCTACTGCGAGTAAGTGTAATAATAAACAGTTATTTCACCCGTATGTGATCATTAATTTTTATGTGTAGAGTACCCTCAGATATAAACCACCGTGACTGCAGTCAATAATGCTGCTACAACGTGGCATAGCACTTCTTTCATTGGGTAACTCTTACTATATTTTTTTGGGTAAAGAGCAACCTCTGCTCATATTTTTTTGCATCCCAATCACCACAGTGCTATAAAATCACTTATACATTTGTTTAAAAGATTACATATACTAGGTGAAAAAAACTGTACACTTATCTCGTAAGTTCTTGCCTCTCTGGCAGAACTGTGTTGCCTTGCTGAAACAATTAGCAATTGCCTTCCCCTGGATCCGCCCGACTCCGCGGGGTTTCAAAACAATTTCCTCAGGGACAAAGGGTTAAGGCTACATAAATCGCTTCTTCTTCTTTATTCTGTCTCAAACAATCCACAAAACAAGGCAAAACCTGCTTTTACCTTGTGGCTTATAAAGCATCTGCGTCCATGTGAAATCGGAGATCACGTCACTTTGACAGCCAGCATATAGATCAGTACTACACACTAGCCATCATAACTACTGCACAATGCCATCCAAAGAGGTGTCCTTAAGTAAAGCTGTGCTACCAGCAGTCTGGTTGTGCACTGGGGATGAATAGGTTTAGCATGCATTTGCATGTTACTTGCGCTAAGAGCCCTGTTTTGCATGCATTTACTTGCTAGTTCTGTTCAGAGCCCATGAGCACGTTATTTCATGAGCTCGGGGGCTCTAGTATGGCGCTAACGGCCTTTAGCTCCTGCATTTGCTTCTGATTATCGGCCCATCTGTGCCACATGGCCCATAGGTATAAAATAGGACATGTAGCACTTAGTGTGTGCTAATGTTTATTAGCATGCATGCAAAGTTTTCATTAAAGGCATGGGCTCAAAAATTGCACAACCCCCCCCCCCCCTCATTGTTAGATCTGAAGCAGGCCACGGAAGGGGAGAGGGGTGGGAGAGAATGCTAGGGAAGGTAGTGTTTTTCTAGCGTTCTAGTGTTTATCATCCTTATTTGATATACCACAAAGTTAGCACAGGCATCAATGTGGTTAATGATGATGAAGATGATAAACCACATACCCTGTGAGAAATGGGCAGGCTATGAGTGGGACATTGATAGGGGGACATTCACAGGGGAGGGGGATAATGGGGCATAAGTGAGGCTGACATTTACACTCATAAATTACAAAAAAGCAAAGAAAAAAGCAAACAGGATGCTAGGAATTATTAGGAAAGGGATGGTGAATAAGACCAAGAATATTATAATGCCTCTGTATCGCTCCATGGTGCGACTTCACCTTGAGTGTTTTTATTTATTTATTAGGATTAATTTACCACCTTTTTGAAGGATTTCACTCAAGTCGGTGTACAGTAATAATAAATCAAACATGAGTAACAGACAATTACAGCAGTAAAAATATTCAAAAAACAGTACAAAGTATGATAGTATCATACTTACAATGTCAACTTAAAATGTAATAGAACATTTTAGATGACAGCGTAGGGTATAAGCAAAGATGGAACATACTGATAGGTAAGAGAGTAAGAGGAGTTAGAAAATAAGGTGACTAATTTAAAAAAGGTACACATGAGGTCAAAGAGATGGCTAAGTATTATTCCAGCTAGAGTAGAAGTGGATAAACATGTCCTGCTGTGGTATCAGGCGAGTTCTCACCCTGTCATTTCCCACCCTCCCTAGCCTTTTTTTTTCTAACCATAGCTTCATTCTTGTATCAGATCCCATAAGTCCTGGCAGTGCTTTTTCATTTTTTTTTAAAGGAGGTTAGAGCAGCATATGGGTATACACAGAGAATGTATAATAACAGAATAACTTTTCATAGGTAGAGTAGTAATTTGTTATAAACCATAATCAGTGTATCATTTTTGAGGGTCTGAATAGGTTGAAACCTAGTTTAGGGGTGTGGGGGCATTGCCCCCCATATACAAGCTGCATGTCAAGAAAGGGAAAGGGATGTGTAAAAGATAATGTTGGGGGTGTGAGGGGGTATTGGCCCCCAAAATGATCTGGAAGAGAAAAGGCATGGAGTTTACTTGTCCTAGTATGTTTTGTATTTTTTGAGTTATGGGTGGGAATTGTTCTCCCTGGTGTGGAGGGAATTGGTTCAGTGGGAATTGTCCAGATGGGAACTGACCTAGAACCCCTGCTGCAGTCTGGAAGGTCTTGGAAGAAAAGTCCATAGTCTG
This sequence comes from Microcaecilia unicolor, assembly GCF_901765095.1. Classification (NCBI taxonomy): domain Eukaryota; kingdom Metazoa; phylum Chordata; class Amphibia; order Gymnophiona; family Siphonopidae; genus Microcaecilia; species Microcaecilia unicolor. The sequence continues at coordinate 148,127,053 of NC_044031.1, read as the reverse complement.
CTATTGAGACAGACATGGGGAAGCCACTGCTTGCCCCGGGATTGGTAGCATGAAATGTTGCTACTATTTCCCAGGTACCTGTGACCTGGTTTGGCCACTGTTGGCAACAAGATACTGCAATAGATGGATCATTGGTCTGACCCAGTATGGCTATTCTTATGGAAAACATTGCACAGTTGGGCATGTAAATGTTGCATTTAGAAATTAACATTTCCACAAATCATAGACCTGTCATAAATGTGCATACATAAATTATGGTGCATTTATGCTAGCTTTCGATAAGAACACTTAGACGTGTAAGTGTTCTTATATACCCATGAAAATATGACTCATAAATGTTGACACCCTTTTTGAGAATTGTGTCCATACTGTCACTATCAGGCTTATTTTCAAAAGTGATCGCCGGCGATATCGGTATAATTGAAAGCTGCTTTTTTGACACCATTGCCACTTTCCCATCACTGAGCCAGCGAAAGTTCAAGGGGGCGTGGCCAGACACCTAATTTTGGGTGGGCCTGGGCCCAAGATGGGTGGGCAGAAGACCCCGCCTCATCCCACAGATGATGTGGTCTCTCCTTCTCTCACCTGCATGCCATATGGTCTCTCAAATATCCTCCCCTCTCCCGTATACCTTTTAAATAGCAGATTTTCACCAGCAACGGGCAGCAACTAATACACACTGCTGATGTTGGCTGCATACCCTTCCCTCTGATGTAATTTCCTGTTACCGCCTAAGCAAGAATACATCAGAGCGAAGGCTATGGGGCCGGTGCGAGCAGTATGCATCAGTCACTGCTCACTGCAGGCGAAGATCTGCTATTTACAAGGTATACAGGAGGGACAGTTGTTAGGAGATTTCGGCTGGTGGGGCTTGGGGATCCCTGCCAGCCACATTATAGCTATGCTGGTACTGGGTGGGCCTGAGCCCAAAGTGGGTGGACCTGGGCCCACCTAAGCCCACCCTTCGCTACGCCACTGGCGTGGCTACCAGATGGCCGGCTTTTGCGGATAATGGAAAAAAAGTGGCGTTAATCAGTATTTTGCCGGGTTTACTTGGTCCTTTTATTTTCACGACCAAGCCTCAAAAAGGTGCCCCAACTCACCAGATGACCACCGGAGGGAATGGGGGATGACCTCCCCATACTCCCCCAGTGGTCATCAACCCCCTCCCACACTAAAAAAATAAAAATAAAAACCTTTTTTGCCAGCCTGTATGCCAGCCTTAAATGTCATACCCAGCTCCCTGACAGCAGTATGCAAATCCCTGGAGCAGTTTTTAATGGGTGCAGTGCACTTCAGGCAGGCAAACCCAGGTCCATCGTCCCCCCCCCCCCCCAGCTGTTACACTTGTGGTGCTAAGTGTTGAGCCCTCCAAACCCCCCAAAAACCCACTGTACCCACAAGTAGGTGCCCCCCTTCACCCATAAGGGCTATGGTAATGGTGTAGAGTTGTGGGGAGTGGGTTTGGGGGAGATTTGGGGGGCTCAACACCCAAGGTAAGGGAGCTATGCACCTGGGAGGTATTTGTGGTTTTTTTTTTTAATTTTTAGAAGTGCCCCCTAGGGTGCCCGGTTGGTGTCCTGGCATGTCAGGGGGACCAGTGCACTACAAATGCTGGCTCCTCCCACGACCAAATGCCTTGGATGTAGCTGGGGTTGAGATGGCCGCTTTTTAGCTTCCATTATCGCTGGAAAACAAAAGCGGCCATCTCAAACCCAGCTAAATCCAAGGCATTTGGCCGGTTCGAACCGTATTATTGAAACAAAAGATGGCCGGCCATCATTTTCGATAATACAGTTATGGCCAGCTGTTGCGCCGCCGCCAAAATAGATCGCCGGCGCCGTTCGATTATGCCCCTCTAAGTGAACTAGATCACTGAACTGATCAAATCTAGGCTTCTGAAATTCATATTGGCTTATAAAAATAGTTGGAAAGATTTAAGCCAATTGTCAAACACGGGAGTTTTCATTTCGTCGTACATGTATATTATAAAAACCACCCTATATTTTCCAGTCTTTTTCATGAATCTAAGAAAACAAATGCATTTTTATTTGATATAAATTCTGCTGTTCATAAGGTTATAAAACTGAAAGTCAGAGGATGTCAATCTGATATAATTTAATTTTATTTTGTCTAAGCCTTACTTTCATCCAAGCTTTAGTGATTCTGCAGACAATGTATTGTTTGCCTCAGTACGTTTTATCCCCTGGAAACAATTATACTGTGGGCAGAAAGACTACATAATAAGCATATCAGATACTTTTAATCCTTAACCCTTAATCTATCATTTTCCCCATTTAAGTATCCTCAGGCCTTTTGGCAGGGCTCCCTAGGCAAGAAATGAAAAATAAATGTAAGGCCGACGAACAGAAATGAAAGTCATTTGGAATAATGAGGGCTGGTTTGCATTTTTCTTAATGGATGGCATAGCTCTCCATGTTTAAATATTTGATTCCATAGCTCTACTAAAACGAAGCCGTTATTTATGGTATCAGTCAGGAGCATATCGAGCCAGAAATGCACCCTGTGTGACACAACCCTTAGCACTCCTGCCTCACCCACAATGTTACAGCAAAGCGGAGGGGAAGGGGCAATGGATGGGGTACAGGTTTTGGTGCCCCTGCCTCCCCTTGCACCCTGTTTGGCCATACCAGTTTCATATACCGTGCTACAACCCTATCAGAACATGGCATGCCAATATAGCTGCCTGATCTGTACGGCTTCGAGTTGGTTCTCTTTTGTTTGTTATTGGGTTTAAATTCATTTGATTTTCTTTATTGGTTATTCACCATCATTCCTGTTGAATTGTTGTGCAAGGTAGTCTACAACAGAATGGTTTTATTAAAAGTCTATAACAAAACTGGACTGAATGTCTTATTTTCTCCCAACATCTTATTTCTTTTATTTACTCCTGAAGCTGGGTGGGCTGGCCACCACTCTGTCACATGCCACCCAGGAAAATCCATGATCAATTTTACACCAATTTGCAAGTCAGATCAAACATGCAGGTCATGTTCATAGAAGAGGCCTAGGTGGTCTGAAACTCAGAGAGCAGAATTTTTGAGTACTTTTTATACTGGCCTATTAGAAATCATTACAAAGTGCAAAAAATTAATTTAGAAGCTATGTTAAGAAGAAATCTCCAAGTAAAGAATAAAAGCTTGTTTTAGTGTTGGCCAAATTATTTATATGCTTATTATTTTCAAGGGTTTCAGACAGGATAAAAATACCTCAACCATGAGCACGGCACAGGACAGCTAAGAATATTTTGTTGCACAGTGTACAGAAATATACCAAGAATGGAAGTCCTTGATGCTGTGAACATAGGCTGATTGAGTTTAGACTTTTCTGAAGTGTTTCCATGGAGACTACATTGCCGCTCTTGTGTCATTGTCTGAGTCTTTGTACAGTTTACTAAAGCTAGTATGGCAATCCTTGTCCAATATACTGTCTGTGTAAAATATACAGTACCTGCGTATGTTGATGCATAAAACTACGACATTAGAACAGACTTTCCAAGTGGCAAACTTATCTTTATTTGAGCAAACATTCTTTAACTCAAAACTGCTAGCTGGATTTTTCAGAAATAAAATCATTGCCGTAATGTGTTTTCTTGAACGAGTCAATTAACTAAAATGTAAGCACACTTTTGCAGAATCAACAGCCAGTTAGGTCAGCATAAGTCACCACGTGGGTTGATGTGTCAGCATACATATGCCTCTTGCTGGTGTATATTAACAAGGAATTAATTATGCATCTCAGCAATTCTGCCTACCATGCAAAGTTGTGCACTAGACATTAAAAAGCACAAAACTGCAATTACTTAGTTTGGTGTATCAAGTGCCTGCAGGAAACACTGATTGAAATTACTACATAAAATGGAGGTCTGCTGTTGCCTGGTTTTGCAGAGTGTGGAAGGGTTCTAGATCCTGGACAATGAAACAGTGGCCAGAACATTGGTAGAGAGAGAGACAGGTTTCCACTAGAATCAGGAGGACAGAATCAGGAGCAACTGGAGATGATAAGGGAGAAGAAGGTTAAGGAGGACAAAGAGGAGAAATGCAGCGACAGGACTAAAGTGCCCTTCTAGGAGTAGCCCAGTGGTTAATGCAGTGGCCTGGAGAGCTGGGTTCAATTCCCACTGCAGCTCCTTGTGACTCTGGGCAAGCCACTTAACCCTCCATTGTCCCAGGTACAAAATAAGGGCCTGCATATAATATGTAAACCACTTTCATTGTAACCACAGAAAGGTAGTATATCAAATCCCACCTCTTTTCCCTTCGCCCAGGATAACTCTCAGGTGGCCAGTCCCTAGAATCCTCCTATCCTGGATGACCCTGAAAGATATCTGAGGAGATATTTGTAATTAAGAAGTACTGGTTGACTTAAACATTAGGGTCTGACACCGTGCCCCCCTCCCCCCACACACACATAGATATCCACCATAAATTATGCAAAGTACCCCAACTTTCTCATGTGACTGAAAGTCTCAAAATACTTCCCAGATTTGTCCACACTGCCTCTAACATGCCTAAGAGCACAGCAGGTAAGACTTGGTTACATTTCTGAAAGCAGCCTATACTTTCTAAAGAAGATGGGAACAATATAGGCAAATCCAGAACTAGGGAAAATAGTGCCCTTGGTGAAAAACATTGAAGGTGTCTTCAAACTTATCCTCACCCCTTTACCTTTGAAATGAGCTAGCAGGATGTACAAGAAAGATTTCTTTATGAATGAGTGGTGGGGTTATGGATCCCTCCTACCCAGCATTAGTTCCCTTTCATTATAAACTCTTTGAATTCCAGTATTTGCCCCCTCCCATCTTTGCAACTATCACACCAGCACCTCCATTCTTCTCTCCATGTCTGCCTATATTTCATGTCCCCTCCCCCAACCAAAATATCTATTAGCTGCAGATATGCTACCAGCACTTCTCACCTTTAATACCAGTCCTGGAAGTATGTTCAGAACTCAAGGGACAGACAGTACTTCCTAAAAGCTTTTCTTGTTTTATCTGTTGACTGTACCAGTCAGTCAAAGAACTGCAGATGCACTATCATGAGCGACTGCACAAAGGAGTGATTTATGCCCTCTTGGAGGCAGTGGTGGAGACAACAACAGTAATGAAATTCAAAAAAGTATGAAGTATATGCAGAGGATCCCTAGTAACAAGAGGATAAAAATAAAAGGACTGGGTAACTGGCACCATGAAAGTATACAGGTCGCTGGCACGGACCAGCAGATTCAGCTCAAAAATAGCAGTTGGATATATTGCACTAGGTTTGGAAGACCTTCATGGAGTTATCATGGTCAAAACCCAAACTTAAATAAACATGAAGAGGCAGGAGTTTAACACGGAAGGGGGCTTGTAACATACTGATCTTGAAAGAAATAAAGGTTACAGGTGGAAAGGCCTGGAATGGCCTATTAACAGAGGTGACAGAAGTCATCACTGTTACAAGCTTTGGATAAACTTGATATAGAGAGGTCAGATAAAACCCAAGGGGAGGGGTTAGTACTAGAGGTCATATGGAAACTGATACACATATATATTCAAACTACATGAATTTCAAGTGGGAAAATGAGATGGTCCATGTTGGTCTTATTCAGCCATTCTTTACTATCATGTTATTGTCGTAGAACAGATGGTAGGTAAACTGAAAACCACACAAGCAGACCCAGATCTCAACTTGCTGAAAAAGATTAGAGGCTGGATGGCCTTGCAGGATAAAATGGTTTCCATAGCAGGTATACTACTGGCAAGGTAAACATTTACTAAGGATTGAAAGTGACCTTGTGCTATGTGGTAAAAAAAAATGATTCCAAAAGAGGCAAAGGAAGTAATCCTGAGGGGCTTACCTTCAGACTGGTGGAATATAAATGTTCTAGGAATAAATAAATGAATGCCACAAAGAAATTCAACATATCAACAGAAGGGAAATATCACTTCAATGTTGGCTCAACTGGGAAAAGACATACAGAAGGTAATCCTATAAGAAGACATATAGTTTAAGAGGCAAAGGTTCTGCCCACTTTGGGATATTTTAGTCATTTTTGGACAAATGTATCCACATACATGTGTAAATAACATTTTATGAAATAGTAATTAGTGGTAAAGTATACACCATGACATGAGGGCATGTATATTGTCGGTGGGTGTGCACAGGAGTAGAATTTGGGTGGACCACATAAGTACACACACACATTATAAAGTACTACAATTTAAGTATGTACTTGACAAATATTGGCACAGACATTTGCATCAGTTCTAAGGCTTGTGTAGATATCTTTGCTTTCCATTTATGCTAATATTTTATAGAGACAAGGAGGCACCTACTGGTCTTAATAGGCTCAACAAAGGTGCCTTAAAAAGTTCTTTTACTAGGTGTTGCATAAAACATTACTCTCAGAATGTCGAATTGCTGGATGTGAGACATGTGCCTGACACAAACCAGCACATAGCAAGTAATGCCTCTAACCAAATGAGATACCACATCTATAACGACAGAAGACTGCAGTCAACATTTTTGAGGGGAGAAGATACTAGGGCAGATATTTAGACCTAGGTCGGCAATGAACCCAGGAATTCAATGCCGGGTTGTATCCAATGACTGACATTGAATTTCTAGGCTTTTTTTGTCTGCTATTGATATAGCTAATTAAGCTGATATTCATCAGCTGACTGGCTAAGTTCTAGTGGCCAAAGATGGACCCGCTATTTAAACAGGTCTATCTGGCCGCTAAACAAAGTCGGCGAGCCAATGAATATTGATGCTAACTGGTTATGTTGCGCTACAAAGCTGGTTACCGGCCTAGTCACTAAGGGTTAATATTCAGCTGAGATAGCCGGCTAACTCGTGCAAAATATTAGCGCTTAGCCGTCTTAAGACTAACCAGCCAGTAGCCATTCCTGGACAGTTAGATAGCATTGAATATCGGGCAGATTGTGTTTTGCTTGTTGTAGGTTATTTCACAAAATACCAAGAGACACTGAACATTCCTGAGAAGACTAAAGTAGACAAGCAGCCACTGGTGCTCCATAGGCAGGTTAATTCAACCTCTAGTGTCTCAAGTGCAGCTTAGATTACAAGGGAAAGGGTAGAGGTAATGGGATTTGATTATAAGGCCACTTGGGCAGGGAAATAACTTACCTGATTGAAACTCGCCTTGAGCTTGGATTTGGTAAAAGTGAATAATTAAATCCAAATCCAGTGTCATCCATGAATTTAAATCCCTACTCGACAAGAAGGGATTTAAATCAAAGTATAGAGCATTTCCACTAAAGGGCCAGGTGGTGAGATACTCCATATTTTGCTGCTACAGCTGCTGTTTCTCCTTTTTCTACAGGATTAAACAGAGTTTTTCCTGCTCATTCTTTTGTGAAAAATATGATTTTCTATGCTTCTTTATGGAAATGTGCATCTCTGATGTTTATGCATTTTGCACGGTGCTATAGGATGTGCATGTCTATTTCTGTTTCTCCAGTATCACATAACATACAGAATCTAGATTCTTGAGGTTTCTAGTTCAGTTTTTGTCTGCATCTTTCTATTTCTGTAGTAACCTGTTCCAGGGCAGAGGGAGCACGGAACGAACAGAGCCGACAGGCGTATGGCACCCCCCCCCCCCCAGCGGCCTGCACCCGGGGCGTACTGCCCCCACCGCTCCACCCCCCTTGGTACACCACTGCTATCAGGCTTATTTTCGAAAGAGAAGGACACCCATGTTTTGACACAAATCGGAAGATGGGCTTCCTTCTTCCAGGTTCGACCAAATCGGCTTAATCGAAAGCCGATTTTGGGCGTCCACAATTGCTTTCTGTTGCGGGGATGACCAAAGTTCCCGGAGGCGTTTTGGAGGCATAGCAAAGGTGGGACTTGGGCTTACCTAACACATGAGCATCCTCAACCCATAATTGAAAAAAAAGGGCGTCCCTGACAAGCACTTGTAGACGACTTCACTTAGTCCTGTTTTTGTTATGACCAGGTCACGAAAAGGTGCCCAAACTGACTATATGACCACTGGAGGGAATAGGGGATGACCTCCCCTCACTCCCCCAGTGGTCACTAACCCCCTCCCACCCTCAAAAAATTATTTAAAAATATTTTTTGCCAGCCTCTATGCCAGCCTCAAATGTCATACTCAGGTCCATCGCAGCAGTATGCAGGTCCCTGGAGCAGTTTTAGTGGGTGCAGTGCACTTCAGATAGGTGGACCCAGGCCCATCTCCCCCTACCTGTTACACTTGTGGTGGTAAATGTGAGCCTTCCAAAACCCACCAGAAACCCACTGTACCCACATCTAGGTGCCCACCTTCACCCATAAGAGCTATGGTAGTTGTGTCCAGTTGTGGGTAGTGGGTTTTGGGGGGCTCAGCACATAAGATAAGGGAGCTATGTACCTGGGAGCAATTTCTGAAGTCCACTGCAGTGCTCCCTAGGGTGCCCGGTTGGTGTCCTGGCATGTCAGGGAGATCAGTGCACTACAAATGCTGGCTCCTCCCATGACCAAAGGGCTTGCATTTGGTCGTTTCTGAGATGGCCGTCCTCAGTTTCCATTATTGCTGAAAATCAGAAACGACCAAGTCTATGGATGACCATCTCTAAGGTCGACCTAAATTTCCAGATTTGGGCATCCCCGACCGTATTATCGAAATGAAAGATGGACATCCATCTTGTTTCAATAATACGGGTTTTCCCACCCCTTCACAGGGACGTCCTGTGAGGACAAACCCCAAAACAATTGGACGTCCCTTTCTATTATACCCCTCTAAATGAGCAGATGACCACTGGAATGAATCAGAGATGACCCCCTAATATCTCCCAGTGGTCACTGACCACCTTCTAACCCCAAAAAAAATATGAATAAAAATATGACTTACCAGCTTCTATGACAGCCTCAGATGTTATAGTCAGGTCTATTAGAGCAGCATGCAGGTCCCTGGAGTAGTCTAGTGTTCGGTACAGTGCTCTAGGGAGTGGGGACCCAGGTCTCTATCTCACTCTACCTGTCATACTTGTGGTAGAAACTGTGACCCCTTCCAAAGTCACCAAAACTTCACTGTACCCACATATAGGTCCCCCCTTCACCTATAAGGGCTATTGTAGTGCTGTACAGTTGGGGGCTGTAGGTTTTAGGTGGGGTTTCAGAGCATTCAGGGGACAAGATAAGGGAGCAAAGGTGAGATGTGTATCTGGGAGCAGTTTCATGAAGTGTACAGTTATGACTGATGACCCTAGTGGGCATACCGCATACCCCCACGGAGGAACGCTATAACACTTTGCACATCAAAACAAGGAATGGTGTGCTGAAGAGCAGTTTCTGTTGCCTACATCTTTCAGGAGGGGCGTTGCAGTATTCCCTTAAGAAAGGTGTGCAAATCATTGTGGCGTGCTGCATTCTGCAAAACATAGTACTGAGGCATGGGCTGGAATCGCCACTGACCCCGCTGTGATAGCAGAGGCAGATTTCCACCCACCAGCAGAGACGGCAATGGGACATATGCGATCAGGGGGAATAGGACCAGGTAAAACGTTATTGAATTGTACTTCCCATGTAAGTAAGTAGATCCTTGATTAGGTTCATACATGCACATGTGTAATGATCCCAGAAATTTTAAGTTTAGTTCCCTGCCTTGCTATATCCAAGATTTGTGAGTCTATTGCAGGAAAAGAATTTCTACCAATGAATGCCCATGGGAACCATTTTAAGGCCTGAGAAGAGACATAATTTAGAGATCCCATATGTACCTTTCTGTCAGATTCTGGGAAGGTCACGACTTCTTAGGGGTTTATGTGACTTACAGTGGTGGAAATAAGTATTTGATCCCTTGCTGATTTTGTAAGTTTGCCCACTGACAAAGACATGAGCAGCCCATAATTGAAGGGTAGGTTATTGGTAACAGTGAGAGATAGCACATCACAAATTAAATCCGGAAAATCACATTGTGGAAAGTATATGAATTTATTTGCATTCTGCAGAGGGAAATAAGTATTTGATCCCCCACCAACCGGTAAGAGATCTGGCCCCTACAGACCAGGTAGACGCTCCAAATCAACTCGTTACCTGCATGACAGACAGCTGTCGGCAATGGTCACCTGTATGAAAGACACCTGTCCACAGACTCAGTGAATCAGTCAGACTCTAACCTCTACAAAATGGCCAAGAGCAAGGAGCTGTCTAAGGATGTCAGGGACAAGATCATACACCTGCACAAGGCTGGAATGGGCTACAAAACCATCAGTAAGAGGCTGGGCGAGAAGGAGACAACTGTTGGTGCCATAGTAAGAAAATGGAAGAAGTACAAAATGACTGTCAATCGACAAAGATCTGGGGCTCCACGCAAAATCTCACCTCGTGGGGTATCCTTGATCATGAGGAAGGTTAGAAATCAGCCTACAACTACAAGGGGGGAACTTGTCAATGATCTCAAGGCAGCTGGGACCACTGTCACCACGAAAACCATTGGTAACACATTACGACATAACGGATTGCAATCCTGCAGTGCCCGCAAGGTCCCCCGGCTCCGGAAGGCACATGTGACGGCCCGTCTGAAGTTTGCCAGTGAACACCTGGATGATGCCGAGAGTGATTGGGAGAAGGTGCTGTGGTCAGATGAGACAAAAATTGAGCTCTTTGGCATGAACTCAACTCGCCGTGTTTGGAGGAAGAGAAATGCTGCCTATGACCCAAAGAACACCGTCCCCACTGTCAAGCATGGAGGTGGAAATGTTATGTTTTGGGGGTGTTTCTCTGCTAAGGGCACAGGACTACTTCACCGCATCAATGGGAGAATGGATGGGGCCATGTACCGTACAATTCTGAGTGACAACCTCCTTCCCTCCGCCAGGGCCTTAAAAATGGGTCGTGGCTGGGTCTTCCAGCACGACAATGACCCAAAACATACAGCCAAGGCAACAAAGGAGTGGCTCAGGAAGAAGCACATTAGGGTCATGGAGTGGCCTAGCCAGTCACCAGACCTTAATCCCATTGAAAACTTATGGAGGGAGCTGAAGCTGCGAGTTGCCAAGCGACAGCCCAGAACTCTTAATGATTTAGAGATGATCTGCAAAGAGGAGTGGACCAAAATTCCTCCTGACATGTGTGCAAACCTCATCATCAACTACAGAAGACGTCTGACCGCTGTGCTTGCCAACAAGGGTTTTGCCACCAAGTATTAGGTCTTGTTTGCCAGAGGGATTAAATACTTATTTCCCTCTGCAGAATGCAAATAAATTCATATACTTTCCACAATGTGATTTTCCGGATTTAATTTGTGATGTGCTATCTCTCACTGTTACCAATAACCTACCCTTCAATTATGGGCTGCTCATGTCTTTGTCAGTGGGCAAACTTACAAAATCAGCAAGGGATCAAATACTTATTTCCACCACTGTATCTGCCTCCACCTCCTCCTCCTCCCTCTATGAAGCGTCCGTCCAAGTGCCATGCAGGTGCGATACTCATACATGGTGAGTATTGTGAAAGACATGTTCACAGAAGAAAATCCTGCAGAAGGACCTCGATCGGCTGGCAAAAGTACATATAAGAATGGAGTGGATATCATACCATTCACAGAAGAAAGTGTTTATGAACAACTTAAAAAACTGAAGGTGGACAAAGCCATGGGACTAGATAAGTCCCATCCCAGGATATTGAGGGAACTTAGAGAGAGGTTCTCTTAAATTGTTTAATAAATCCTTGGAGATGGGAGAGGTTCCATGGTATTGGAGAAGAGCGGATGTGGTTCTTCTTCACAAAAGTGACAACAGGGAAGAAGTGGGAATCTACAGGCTGGTAAGCCTCACTTTGGTTATTGGAAAAGTAATGGAAGCATTGCTGAAGGAAAGGATAGTGAATTTCCTGGAATCCAATGAGTTACAAGATCCGAGGCAACATGGCTTTACCAAAGGTAAATCGTGCCAAATGAATTTGATTGAATGTGACTGGGCAACCAGAGAACTGGATCGAGGACGAGCACTAGATGTAATCTACTTGGATTTCAGCAAAGCCTTTGACATGTCCCTCATAGAAGGCTCTTGAATAAACTTGAAAGGTTGGAGTTAGGACCCAAAGTGGTGAACTGGATTAGAAACTGGTTGACGGACAGACGCCAGAGGTGGTGGTCAATGGAATTCACTCGGAGAAAAGAAAGGTGAGTAGTGGAGTGCCTCAAAGATCATTGCTCCATCCAATTCTGTTCAAAATATTTGTGAGTGACATTGCCAAAGGATTAAAAGGTAAGGTATGCATTTTTATGGATGATACCAAGATTTGTAACAGAGTGGACACCCTGGATGGAGTGGAAAACATGAAAAGGGATCTGCAAAATTTAGAAGAATGGTCTAATGTCTGGCAATTAAATGTAATGCGAAAAATGCAAAGTAATGCATTTGGGGAGTAGAAACCCAAGGGATCTGTTTGTCCTAGGAGGTGAGGCTGATATGCACAGTGTGACTGCTGGGCAGACTGGATGGACCATTTAGATCTTCATCTGCCGTCACATACTATGTTACTATTATCAGTCAAGGGGGGCAGGGAGGGACATGGGGCGCTACACTGGTTGTGTTTTTAGGTTTGGTTTTACAGGTTGGCTGTTCTTATGTTCTTAAAATTGATATGTTGGCTGCCTGCTATAGGGATATTCCATCACTGTTTCATTATTGCTACCATGTAGTACTTAATTGGGGCATTGGCTTTAAACTTTTATGATTTTAATTTGTTTATCCAGACCTAACATGCACATGGTATTGCTTTTTGAACCCAAAGGATGGTTGAACAAAACTTTACATTACATTATACCTTTACTTTTATATCGCATCTACTGCCAGTTTCTAAGCGGTTTACATCAAGAAAACCAGGACATATTCTTGGGAAGTTTATTGTAAGACAAATCTACTAAAAAGAGTAGTTTTTAAATTCTTCTTGAAAAAAAAGATTAAAATCCAAAGGAAAATTTAACAAAAGGGAACAAATCCTTCCATAATTTTGATGCTTGAACGGCCAAATGAGTATAGAAAGCAAAACAAATTACAGCTAGTTCTATTGTTGAGCTGAAATTCAAAGTAAGATATCATAAACAATGGACACTCCCCATTTAAGATCTTGTAGATCGAACAAGAAAACTTGAACTTAATCCTGTCCTCCACAGGCAACCAATGTAACTCCACAAAAACAGGTGGAAACACTATCCCTTTTCTGCAATGAGAAAAATCAAGTGTAATTGCAGCATTTTGTATAATTTGAAGCAACGGATATGTTTCTAGCTTAGACAGAGGAGACGTTTATGTTTCCAGCTTATACAGGGGAGACGCTCCTTGACACAGCGATTTGTGCGAAACATGATTTCATGTCGGTTTAAAGATGTCTCTGAGATGAATGATTACTTGTGAAAACAAGAATTCATAAAAGAAAATAGAAAAAAGAACAATGAAAGCTCTTTTAAGCTAAGTATATAAGATGTTATAAGATTGAATATTGAATATTGCAGTTCAAAGTTAAAATGTTGAAAAACATGGATCAATGACGAATACATGCCCACTATAAAGAAATACCTGGCTTAAGTATATAACCTGAATGGTGGAGACATGATTATCTGATGGATCCAATACTCAGGACCCTTAGGGGCTCATTTTCAAAGCACTTAGCCTTCCAAAGTTTTGGATATACTCTGTTGAAATTGTTGTTTACTTTTGCAATGTGTGTATGGATGCTTGTTCTGGTGTTTGCATGTGATAATGTTTGAATAACCTTCTAAACTTATGGCTATGATTTCTGAACATGTGGCATCATTAAAAGAAAATATTTTTATATGCCCTGGTGGAATTTATGTGCTAATCTCAACTTTGTTAAATGTTTCAGACATATCTATCGACTTGCTCCCATGACATTACTGAATTCCATTATTCTTTCTCACTGTAGTTTCAGTTGTATTTTCAGTGTTTGTAGACAAGAATAGAAAAGCCAATAAATTTTATTTCAAAATAGATCATTAATAGTAAAATATTTTTTGGAAAAGAAACCAGAATAGTGGTCTTTTCAAACAGGTTAACTTATACAGTTCTGACTTGTGTACATGCAAACAGGGTGGACAAAATGTTCACATACCACCAGCCTTGACAAGGTGGGAAAAAACATCCCATAAAAAGTTAAATTTTTGGTCATGAATGGGGCTATAACAGTTATTGCACCTCAAAAGAGAACATTAATTATTCAAAAAGATCTATGTTTGTCAACTATCTTTAAGTAATGCTGGTGTTCAAGATGTGATGAGGGCAAACAACATAATGTTACAATACAAAACAAAATGAGAAAGGCAGGAGAGCCCACATTCTCAAGGCTGGCAGGCACGTAGGCCTGTGCATACTGCAAAAGAAAAAACAAAGCACAATCAGTTCAGGAATAAATCATAAAATCAAAAAAGGAGTGACAGCTTGTGCTGGAGCTCAAAGTAGGACACTTGTCTTAAGAAAGAGCCCTCGCATAACTGGTATTCTCAGAGAAAGCAAGATAAAGACCCAGACACCTGTCTTTACTGGGGTTAGTCATAATATTTATGCATTTATTTACCACCTAGACCTAAGTGGTTTACAATTTTCTTTTTCAGGCACTGATACTGTCCCTAATGGGCTCACAATCTATTATTATATTATACTCCGGGTGATGAAGGATTAAGTGGCTTGCCCAGGGTCACACAGAGCTGCAGAGGGAACTAAGCCTGGCTCCCCAGGATCTCAAGCCGCTGCTGACCATCAAGCAGCCGAAGGAATTGAACCAAGTTCCCCTGGTCTGCAACCGACTGTACTAACCATTAGGCCATTCCTCTACTCCATAGTTTGAAAAGACTTGGTAGCAGCAACAACTTTCCAGTTACAATACATTCAGTACCTAAATACTTAGCTCTGGACTGGCACTGGCCCAGCCACTAAGGTCCGCTGGATGCATCAGGGTGGGGACGAGAAGAAAACATCAATACAAAAAATAGAACTGAAGACATAAACAAACCAATCATTCATATAATATTCTTAACAAAATCTTTGATATCAAGAAAGGGATATTTGTGATAAAAGAGGAAAAACCTCAGAGCTCAGTCTGTAACTTCTATGTTCTCACAAACCTTCAAGAGCTACATCATAGGCATAAAAACTTCCTTTAAGCAATAGTAGCAAAACCAGTATCTTTTGCAGTGTGTTCCTTTGATATGAAAATCTTAAGAATCAATAACATAAGCCATTGGTGCTTAAAAACATGTCCTGCAAAAAAATATGTCTCTGATCAGTCCTAAAATATTGACAGCACTCTTACAGCTAGAATACAACATACAGAACCTTTTTTTTACTGCCTATAATATATTACATCATTACATTTTAATACTGCACAAGTACAAAATTTCAGTAGGGCGAAGAACAGAATATAACCCATGTGATGCAAAGTCAAAATATGTGAATCTTTAGAAGTAGATTAAAGGAAAATCTCTTTCCTCCTTATTAAACCGGATACATTTTAATACCATAACTAGAGATAGAGAAGTTGGTTACTTTTGTACTTCCTAGGGCTGCATTTGTTTGGTGAAGAGCTCAATGGGAAGATGCTAACTATGTTTCAAAAGGCATGGAAATGTTTTCATTCCTGAACTCAGCATGAATCCTCTCTCACCCCAGCAGGTGCTAGGAGGCTCCCTCCCCCTGTATTCTGCCTCCTGTTCTCACAGCATCACAGGTGTGTTTACATTTCTAAGGATGGGTGAACTGAATTGACCAGTATAAAAACCTGAGTTCTGAACTTAATATGGGAAGAGGATTTGGAAAAAGCATGCTTCTTCCTTTGTTTGTGGGCTTTTACTATAGTTACATTCTTGGAAGTTAACTACTTTTTTCTTTTATATGTTTTCCCCCTAATTTCTTACTTCTTCCCCTCCCTGGACAGTCACATCCCAGTGCAAACCTGCTTCCCTATTGATATTTGCATTTCCCAAGGAGACCTGTTAAAGCAGTGGTGTTCCTGGGGGGGGGGGGGGCGGGGGGTGCGGTGCGCCCCGGGTGCATGCCACTGGGGGGGTGCCGCGTGCGCCTGTCCGTCGTTCATTCCATGCTCCCTCTGCCCCGGAACAGGTTACTTCCTGTTCCCGGGGCAGAGCGGGAGCATGGAACGAACGACAGACAGGTGCGCGGCACCCCCCCCAGCGGCGTGCACCCGGGGGTTTCTTTCGTGGGGGGGGTCACACTGCATCCGGGGGCACTGCACCTGGGGCGCGGGGCGCATCGACGATCCGCTCCAGGTGTCAGCCCCCCTAGGAACGCCACTGTGTTAAAGAGTCCACAGCCATAATGCCTGGTTTATGAATGAAGTGAGTCAATGCACTGCAAGATGTATTTTTAACACTTACTATTTAAGATAGTTGAATTATAAATGTTTATGAAATATGCAGGAATGAACAAAAGCTAAGGTTGACATTTTGATGAATAGGACTGCTAACAAGCTTCACATCTGTGCAATTTCAATACTGTTCCTATCCAGAGATTCTGGAATTCAGTAAAGGCTGAGGAGGGGGCCTCTATCTTTGTACATTGTATAAAACACCAAAGGGTTCACATCTCAAAGGACAATACAAAAAAAAAAAAAAAAAACAGCAAGCCCTGTGTGTGGTGTTCTTCTTTTGGGAAAAGAGATTTATTTCTTTTCTCAGACTGACTTCATTTTCTGGGAAAAGCAATAAACTTTCTTCAGAGGAACTTCCACTATAATTTTGAAAAGTTGGTTACTTGGAACAGAACATGTGAGTCTTTAGTTTTCCTCAGAGTTGTACTTTACCTGATATACATCTACATCCTCTCTCTCCTAAGGCCAGTTCAAGTATTTACCTAATAGTAACATAGTAAATGATGGCAGATAAAGACCTGAACAGACCACCCAGTCTAGCCAAAGGTCTCATTATCAAGTCATGATTAAACCAGCAATGAATGTGATACAAAATACATGATCATTGTTTCTCTTTGACATTTCTGGCACATAGACCGTTGAAGTCTGCCCGGCCTTGTCCTTAGTTTCCAGCTACTGAAGTAGCCATCAAAGCTCACTCCAGCCTATCCAAATCTATCTTGTCAATTGCGATACGGTCCATAAAAGTCTGCCCAGCACTGTCCTCATGTTCAAAATTACTGGAGTTTCCATCAAAGCCCTCTCCAGCCCATCCTAAATCGGATTTCCATGTATGAGACCCAGATCACACAAAATCAGCCCAGCACCAGCCTTAGTTCTTCAAAGCCAGTCACCATCTAAAGCAGCACTCGATATGCAAACATACATGCAACCATTTTTTTTCTTTTTTAAATACCATTCATTTTCTGTGTTCAGCCCATGCCTTTTTGAATTCCATCATGGTGTTTTTCTCCACCACCATGAGGGCATTCCAGGCATCAACTACCCTCTCTGTGGAAAAGAATTTCTTGACATTACTCCTAAGTCTACCACCCCACAACCTCAATTCATGTCCTGTATTTTGCTGTTTTCCCTTCTCTGCAAAATATTTGTTTCTATATTAATACCTTTCAAGTATTTAAACATCTGTATTATATCTCTCCTGTCCTTTCTCTCCTCTAGTGTATATATATATTCAGATCTTCCGGTCTCTTGTCATATGTCTTTTGGCACAAGCCCTATACCATTTTTGTCACCTTCTTCTGGACTGCTTCAAGTCTTTTTACACTTTAGCGAGATAGGGCCTCCAAAACTGAACACAATGCTCCAAGTGGGTCCTCACCAATGACTTATACAGAGGCATCAACACCTCCTTTCTTCTGCTGGTTACGCCTCTTTCTATACAGCCTAGCATCCTTCTGACTATGGCCATGGCCACCACCTTGTCACACTGTTTCATCGCCTTCAGATCCTCAGATACTATCACCCCAAGGTCCCTCTCCCTATCTGTGCATATCAGGCTCTCACCTCCTAGCACATATGGTTCTCTTGGATTTATACTCCCAAAGTGAATCACTCTGTCCTTCTTTGCAATGAATTTTAATTGCCAAACATTAGACCATTCTTCTAACTTTTGCAGATCCTTTTTCATGTTTTCCACTCCCTCCAGTGTCCACTCTATTACAAATCCTGGTATCATCTGCACAAAGGCAAAACTTACCTTCTAACCCTTCGGCAATGTTGTTCACAAATATATTGAATAGAATCATCCCCAATCCTTGAGGCACTCCACTAGTCACCTTACCTTCTTCTAAGTGAATTCCATTAACTTCCACCCTCTGGCATCTGTCTGTCAACTAGTTCCTAATCCTAATAGTCCTATAAATACACCAAGTTAGCTTTGAACTTGTTGATTTTATAATCAAACTTTTATTTTCATGTACTGTTTTTGTAATCTATAATTGTAGATTATTTGTGCAAATAACTTCTTGTAAACGTCTGTGAAAATACTTTATTTAAAATTAAATATGCAGTTAATCAGGCTTTCCTATTGTCTTTCAAGATAAACTTTGATAAGCATGCTTGCATATCAAAAAAGGTTAAAAACTGGATGATTCTGAGCCCAGATGACAGCAACATAGAAGAGAAATATCCTTTTATCTCTATAAACATGTTTTTCTTGCTTCATTAATAGATTTAGACATGAGTTAAAGGAAGAGGAAGGAGAGGAGCTACAGCCTCCTCCTGAGCTTTTAGTATGTGTCCTCAGTACATAACATAGGATGAAAGTGCTTGAAACCTGGGATTCTTCATTAGTGTCTGAGTTATCTGCTGGAATGATTGGGGAAGAGACCCCTTGGCTGCTTAAGGACACACTTCCTGGTTCAAAAAAAGAGTGATAACATGAGCTTGGTTGGAAGTGATAAAAAAAAACAGTATCTTTCTTTCCAAGATTTATTCCTGCTCAGTTTATTATACATGCATAAGCTTGTATTTTGTAAAGCAGTGGGTCTAAAATCTGTGCTAGAGGACCACCAGTCAGTTGAGTTTTCAGGATATTTGTAATAGTGCTGAGCAGACTTATACGGTCTGTGCCAGAGCCGGTGGTGGGAGGCGGTACTGGTGGTTGGGAGGCGGGGATAGTGCTGGGCAGACTTATACGGTCCGTGCCAGAGCCGGTGGTGGGAGGCGGTACTGGTGGTTGGGAGGCGGGGATAGTGCTGGGCAGACTTATACGGTCTGTGCCAGAGCCGGTGGTGGGAGGCGGTACTGGTGGTTGGGAGGAGGGGATAGTGCTGGGCAGACTTATACGGTCTGAGCCCTGAAGAGAACAGGTACAAATCAAAGTAGGGTATACACAAAAAGTAGCACATATGATTTTATCTTGTTGGGCAGACTGGATGGACCGTGCAGGTCTTTCTCTGCCGTCATCTACTATGTTACTATCCAGCTCATTTTCGAAAGTGATCACCGGCCATTTTCCGACATAAATCGGGAGATGGCCGGCGATCTTGGAAAAGCGGCCAAATCAGTATAATCGAAAGGTGCTTTTTTGGCAACATCGCTGCTTTCCCTTCGTGTCGCCGGCAAAAGTTCAAAGGGGCATGTCAGCGGCGAAGCGAAGGCAGTACATGGGTGGGACATGGGCATGGCTACCAGATGGCCGGCTTTCGGCGATAATGGGAAAAAAACAGCGATAAGCAGTATATTGCCGGGTTTACTTGGTCTTTTTATTTTCACGACCAAGCCTCAAAAAGGTGCACCAGATGACCAGATGACCACTGGAGGGAATGGGGGATGACCTCCCCATACTCCCCCAGTGGTCACCAACCCCCTCCCATACTAAAAAAATAAAACTAAAAGCCTTTTTTGGCAGCCTGTATGCCAGCCTCAAATGCCATACCCACCTCCATGACAGCAGAATGTGTTGTATCCTTCAACAGCCTTTCCCTGGTTGCGATGTAGCTCTCGGGTGAGTGTGACACCTTTTCTGTTAGGTGCCCTGCACAGTCACATTAGCAATGCATTGTGGTGGGTGTAGGGTACTGGGCTCTACTCCCATGGTGCTTTCCCCCCCTGCTAACTGGGTCAGAGTGTGCCCTGTTGTGTTGTAGTCCATGCGGTAGTGGCCATTTTTGTAAGCCAGTTTTAGTTCCCTTTCCTGTGTTACCCACGTTAGAGAACTTAGTTCTTCCCTTGAATGTGGCTGAAAGAGAGCATTGTACACCATTCTGCCAGCCATGGAAACTCTTTGCCAGTGGGGCACAACCTCTGATCTGCAGTTAACTGTGAGTAAACGTGCTTATTCAAATAAAGGACTTTTTCAAAGAGATTAGTCTTCAGGTGTCAACTGGTGTGCCAAGGTTATACAGCAGCAACAAGTCCTAGAGGCCTGAGTGTATGCAGGTCCCTGGAGCACGTTTAGTGGGTACCGCAGTGCACTTAAGGCAGGCGGACCCAGGCCCATCCCCCCCACCTGTAACACTTGTGCTGGTAATGGAAGCCCTCCAAAACCCACTGTACCTACATGTAGTTGCCCCCTTCACCCCTAAGAGCTTTGGTAGTGTTGTACATTTGTGGGTATTGGGTTTTGTGGGGGGGGGGGGGGGGTTGGGGGGCTCAGCACCCAAAGTAAGGGAGCTATGCATGTGGGAGGTTTTTCTGAAGTTCACCACACTGACCCCTATGGTTCCCAGCTGGTGTCCTGGCATGTCAGGGGGACCAGTGCGCTACAAATGCTGGCTCCTCCCATGACCAAATGCCTTGGATTTTGCCAGGTTGGAGATGGCCGGCATTTTATTTTTCCATTATCGCTGAAAAACAAACCCGGCCATCTCAAACCCGGCGAACTCCAAGGCATTTGGCCTGGCTAAACTGTATTATCGAAAAAAAAGATGGCCGGCCATCTTTTTCAATAATACGGTTCCGGCCAGCTGTAGTGCCGCCGCCAACATAGATCGCCGGCGATCTATTTGGCCGGTGACGTTCGATTATGCCCCTCCACATTACTCTGTTACTTTACAAATTAACAAATTGAAATAAAACAAAAAATGAAAAATAAGATACCATTTTATTGGACTAACACATTTTTCAATTAGCTTTCAGAGGCCAAAACCTCCTTCCTCTGGTCAGTGCAGTATAATGCTATTACGGTATCCTGCCTTGACCCGAGAATGGGAGTCTTGGAGGCATATTTTCAAAGCACTTTGGGAGGCTAAGTTCCATATGTTTCTATGGAACTTTGGGAGGCTAAGTGCTTTGAAAATAAGCCTCCAAATTGGTCTCTGAAAGTTAGTAAAAAATGTATTAAAATTAGTCCAATAAAAAGATCATCTTATTTTCATTTTCTATTACCACAGCTACAATACTACTTTATGTAAAAAAATAGATAGATAGATAGATAGATAGATAGATAGATAGAAGGGAGAGAGAGAGAGAAATATAGATAGATATAGATATATATAGATATATATAGATATATATAGATATAAATATTTCTACCTTTCTTGTCTCTGGATTCTGCTTTCCTCTTCTTCTCTTTACTCTCTCCCTTCCATCCAGCATCTGCCCTCTCTCTCTCTCTCTCCCTTCCATCCAGTGTTTGTGCCTGCTTTTTCTGCCCCTTCCATCCACTTTCTGCCCTCTCTCTCTCTCTCTCTCTCTCTCTTCCATTCAGCACCCGCCCCCTATCTCCTTTTTACATGATGCATTCCAGCATCTCTCCCTCTATCCATCTTTATCTCTCCTCTGTTTCCCATCCCCATCCATATCCATCTTCTGCTTTCCACTATCTCCTGTCTGTTTGACTTTTCTCTCTCTTCATGTCCACCATCATTTTCTCTGGCTCCTTATTTCTCCTGTCCATGACCTCCCCTCTGTGTCCCTGTCCCTATTCCCCCCATGTTCAGCATCTGCCCCTCTATTCCCAGTCCTGTGGTGGAAGTGCAGGAGATAGGAAGAAAGAAGGGGGGGGGGCATTTCTCCCTTTTCTCTCCCCTGACCCATAGTACTGCATCTCATTCTCCCCCTCCCTAGATTCAGCTTTTTCCCAGTCTCCCCTACCTCATGCATCCCACTTTCTCTCTCCCCTCCCCCTGGTGGGTCCAGCTTCTGCCCCCCCCCCCCCTACACTTCATCCTTGCTCTCGCCTCCTCCTTCCCCTTTGGTCTGGCATTGCTCTCCTGCCTCTCTCCACCCTTTTCCCCTTCCCCTATGGTCTGGCATCACATCGCTCTCCCTCTTCTCTCTATCCCCCTTTCCCATTCTCCGTCCCTTGTGGTCTGGCAACGCTTTCCCTCCTCTCTCCACTCCTCTTCTCCTTTGGTCTGGCATCGCTTTCCCTTTCCCTGTGGTCAGGCATCGCTTTCCCTCCTCTCTCCGCCCCCACCTCAGAGGCTTCCAAGCTTCCAGGACCACCGGTAGCATCAGTGATGTAAGTGCTGCCTTTGGCCTGCCCCAGAAACCTTCTCTGTATAGTGTTCCATGTAGGCAGGATGCTGTACAGAGAAGGCTTCTGGGGATGGCTGAAATCAGCGCTTACATAGCTGATGTTAACACTGCTGGAGGCCTGGAATTTTAAAGGCCTGCAGCAAGCGAAGGGGGTAAAGAAAGGAGGGAGAGCGATACCGCACCAGTCAGGGGGATGGGGACACCATGGCAGCACCACACCACTCAGGGGAGGGAGAGATAACCATGGTTGCACCCCCTTATGATCTGTACCTGGGACAGGCCATCCCCACTGCCCTGCCCTACCCTCAGTACACCACTATACAGGGTATATTTGCACAGATATATAAAGTCACCTGGAGCTTATGTAAGCATAAAAAGCTTTATCCACATCACAGCTATTGTGGGCAGAGTATTAGAAGCATGTTCCTCCCTCCTGCTATTGTGCTGTTCCTTTCCCTCTGGTTGCCCATCAAGTTTAAAACATGAAACAATTACTTTCTGAGAAACAGGATGTACTTCTTGCATTTCAAATTTATAGGGGAGCAATACAGTTACAAGCTGGAAAAACATACTTTTATTGCTGTGAAGGAACAATTTGGTCAGGTAGGTTTTTGATGCCTACGGCAGCATGGCTAGCAATCAAGTCTGGGCCTTTAATAACTACAGCATACAGAGGGCTACAATTAAAATAAAAGCAGTTTATTGATATACAGAGATAGGAGTAAACTGTTTCTTTCACAAGTACGGAAAAGAAACAGTTTACTCCTATCTCTGTATATCAATAAACTGCTTTTATTTTAATTGTAGCCCTCTGTGTGCTGTAGGTTTTGCAAGTACGGAAAAATAAACTTGCAAAAAGTCAGTCTCTGTTCTCAAGAGTTCTCCCAGTGGCCTGTTCCTACAGGGCCACACATCATGCACTAGTTGGGCTCTTAAAAAAAAAAGAAAAGAAAATATAAATAGCTGGTCTGTGGCCTGGAGTCCCAGAGTTAAAATTCTACAGTATTCAAAATAGTTGGGCATAACTTAGCCCTAAAGTCCAAATTTACACTTTTTAGGAGAATTCCAACATAAGCCTGGCCTACCTTAGTAAAGCTTATGCAGCTTACACTTCTGTAGTGAAAGCATAGAGTAGAAAACTTCTCTTCTGTCCTCATGGCCTCCCTATTTTGTCTTGACAGAGAGTTTTTACCTTCCTACTCTCTCTGAGCCCCGCCCTCCTGACTCAGCAAGCTACCTAAGCTATTCCTTACCTTTTTCATCCTCAGGGATATGTTTACTAAGGTGTGCTATAGGCTCGTTAGCATTTTTAATGCACATTAATGCTTGACGCACATTAAACACTAATGCGCCCATAGAAATATATAGGCGCATTAGCATTTAACGCGCCTTAACTTTAAAGGCGCATTAAAAATTCTAACGCACCTTAGTAAACATACCCCTCAGTAAGGGAGTGTCCTTAAGGAGTCCTTGCCTTGTACCACCCACTCCCTCACAATGCCGCAATGCTTTGGTGGCCTAAGCCTGTGCGTCAATGGATCACCCCATACACCAGCCCTATTCTGCATGTAAACACTGTTTTACCTGTGGAATTAATTTCTAAAATGATTTCAATTTGTGCAGATAGCAATTTATCTATGAAATTTAGTACAGTGAGAGGAGATTTTGAGCAAGTAAATCTTACCAAGCTAGAATCCAGTTTTAGACATGTAAATCTTTTGAGTATTGAATGGAAGAGTAGCCTAGAGGTTGCAGTAGTAGGCTGTCAGCCAAGATTCAAATCCCACAACTGCCCCTTGCAATAGTGTAGCCAGGAATTTTTTTACAGGGGTGCGACTCCCATCCCTCTCTCCTGTGCCACTCCCTCCCCCATGCCGCTGCTACCACAGCCTCCCGTACCTTAAAATCCTCTCTGCTGCAGTCTTCACCTGAGCAACGGTAGCAGCACTCATAGGTTACCTATGGTCTGCACTGGGACGTCCTCCCTGAATTGTCCCACCCTTCATAAAACAGGAAATTGTGTCAGAAGGGGTGAGATGGTTCGGGGAGGAGGTCCTGGTGCAGGCTGGTACCAACCTATGAATGCCACTACCGTGGCCCAGGTGAAAACTGCAGCAGCGAGGATTTTAAGGTGGGGGTGGGGCACCAGGTCTGACAGAAGGTGCCTGCATACGCCACTGATGCACCTAGTTTAAATATGCCACTGACTCCTTGGAATCTTGCATAAGTCACTTAACCTCCTTTGCCTCAGGTACACAATTAGATTGTAAGCCTTCTGTGGACAAGAAAATACCCATAGTACCTAAGTGTAACTTGCCTTGAGCACCCTTCTCCTCCACTGCTAACTTCAGACTCCGTTCCTTTTATCTTGCTGCACCATATGCCTGGAATCGACTTCCTGAGCCGGTACGTCAAGCTCCTTCTCTGGCCGTCTTCAAATCTAAGCTAAAAGCCCACCTTTTTGATGCAGCTTTTAACTCCTAACCCTTATTCACTTGTTCAGAACCCTTATTTTATCATCCTCACTTTAATATTCCCTGATGTCTTGTTTGTCCTGTTTGTCTGTCCTAATTAGATTGTAAGCTCTGTCAAGCGGGGACTGTCTCTTCATGTTCAAGTGTACAACGCTGCATATGTCTAGTAGCGCTATAGAAATGATAAGTAGTAGTAGAAGTAGTAGGTATCAGCTAAAAAAATAAATATATGTGATCATCTCTAGGAAAAGGTGACCGAAGTAGCAGATCTGAAATGTTGAGAATGGCCAGTTTTTCATGTCATGAGTAAGCGTCTTAAAAAGTTACATACTTGAACTTCTGTAACTTTTTTCACATAAAAGGATGGGTGTTGGACTGTTGTATTACAAATTTTTGCCCTAACAAAATTCATTAAAACATCATTTTTTGTTTCTGGTGACTTTAGTCACCTTTTCCCAGAGATGGTCACATATTAGTTCTACTAAAGGGCCCTTTTACTAATAAGTATTTTAAGCAGTTAATGCATGAATTAGTGTGTGCTGCTATTATATGAGCATGGTAATTGTTACCACAGTGGCATGACAGCAGGCGCTAATTCACGTGTCAACTGCATGTTGTATTAGGGGTTAGGAACAGGGAAGAGAATGGGCATAATGTGTTCAGTTTTGGAGGCCGTATCTTGCTAAGGATGTAAAAAGAATTGAAGCAGTGCAAAGAAAAGCTACAAAAATGGTACGGGATTTGCATTACAAGACATATGAGGAGAGACTTGCTGACCTGAACATGTATAACCTGGAGGAAAGGAGTAACAGGGATGATATGATACAGACATTCAAATATTTGAAAGGTATTAATCCGCAAACAAACCTTTTCCGTAGATGGGAAGGCGGTAGAACTAGAGGACATGAAATGAGATTGAAGGGGGGCAGACTCAAGAAAAATGTCAGGAAGTATTTTTTCACGGAGAGAGTGGTGGATACTTGGAATGCCCTCCTGCGGGAGGTGGTGGAGATGAAAACAGTAACAGAATTCAAACATGCGTGGGATAAACATAAAGGAATCCTGTTCAGAAGGAATGGATCCTCAGAAGCTTAGCCAAGATTGGGTGGCAGAGCTGGTGGTGGGAGGCGGGGCTGGTGGTTGGGAGGCGGGGCTAGTGCTGGGCAGACTTCTACGGTCTCTGCCCTGAAAATGGCAGATACAAATCAAGGTCAGGTATACACATAAAGTAGCACATATAAGTTTATCTTGTTGGGCAGACTGGATGGACCATACAGGTCTCTTTCTCTGCTGTCATCTACTATGTTACTATAGTGCTATGACTACACACTGCAGTTAGGGCAGGGTACTCATCCTGCTGTCATTTGTGCACTGCATGGGTGTACTTAGCTGCCTCCTCAAGAGGATTTGTGAGTGGAGTGGTACGGGGTTTTTTTAGATTGTAAGCTCTATCGAGCAGGGACTGTCTCTCCATGTCAGGTGTTCAGCGCTGCATGCGTCTGGTAACGCTATACAAATGTTAATAATAATAATAATAAAGGTTTGGATGGCTTCTTAAAGGAAAAGTCCATTATTAAAATGGACTCGGGGAAAATTCACTGCTTATTTCTAGGATAAGCAGCATAAAATGTATTGTACTGTTTTCGGATCTTACCAGGTACTTGTAACCTGGATTGCCCACTACTAGAAACAGGATGCTGGGCTTGATAGACCTTCAGTCTGTCTCAGTATGGCAATGCTTATGTACTTATGAACTGCATTCACTCTAATTTCAAACAGTCTTAACACCTCGTCAAGAACATTACAGTACAGTAAGTGCAGAGCATAAGCTGGACATGCGTCCAACAATTATCGTAAAGCCTTTGCACTTACTAAGCATTAGTTTTTGCTGTTAAGGTGTATAAGTTTACTGCACAATATACTATTGTAGGTAGGAGCAGGAATCCCATTCTGCCAAGTGATGTTATGTAGACCCAGGTACTTCAAAAAATGTCAAGCTTTTCTTTCTTTCTTATGTTTTATTTTTGTTTCAGTATTGACAGCTCAGAGACCTATTCCCATTTCAGTAATTCTTGTGCTTTTCTTTCCTCTAGTACTGTGTCATGCTTCAGCTCTTCCCAGAATCTGTCAGCTTTCTGTTCTTCTCAGTAGGCAGGATTATCATATCTCTTGCCCTGGGATATCTAAGCATTAAGGAAGGGTTTAGATCCTTTTTCTTTGATGTTTCATTTCTAAGATGAAACATAATGAGTAGCAGCCAGAAGAACCAAACTGGCCAGCAACCCAGTAGCAACAGTAATAGAGGTATGGAGGATCCGAGCATTAACATTAATTCTCACATCCTCACACCCTGCCAGAAAACGCCCTCAGGTGCAACCTGATTGCTTTATAATTTAAATTATCTTGTTTAAAAGAATATTGCAGCCTACAGCAGACTTAGCAGCAGTACTGAATCCTAACATGCAAAGGATCTGGGTTTGATTCCTGGATCAGGACTTCCTGTTTCATCTTGAGTAGAGACAACATTCATAGCCTCTGGGATAATGATGGTAAGTGGGGTTCCATGACACCCAGCTTATAAATGGCTGGGCTATCTTAGTTGAAAGTAGGCATATGCAGGGTCAAACATTCCCCCCCCCCCCACCCCTAGTCTTTGTGAATGAAGGCTTGTAGTGTCTGTAGGCCAACAGATGCTGGTTATGATTCAGATGGAAGGATTAAAAGAAAGAGAATGAGACTGGCAGAACAATAATGAGTTCTTACTACAGGTCTACGATTGTTTTACAGTATTTTATTTATTTATTTGTTACATTTGTACCCCACAGTTTCCCACCTATTTGCAGGCTCAATGTGGCTTACATAGTACCGTCAAAGGCGTTCGCCAAGTCGGTTGATAACAAATACAATACAATACAATACAAATACAAGGTTATATAGTGATCAAGTGAGATAGTTGGGAAGGATCGAAAGGAATGAAGATTGTGTGTCGTCCAGTATGATTATTGGGAGAAGCAAGATGGCCGCGGTCTGAGACGCGCCACCAGACGCGCCTCCTTTTCTTCTTATTAACTTGGCAAAGCAGGTTCCTTACCTTTCCCATAGTATGGGAAAACGGCGAGGCAAAGTCCGGGAGAATCCCTCTCTCCATGACGGGGCAAACCAGCTTCGTCAGATGAAAATAGAGGATTATGGAGTCGCGAAGGGTCCCGGGAGGAATATTTCCCCGCCCGAGGATGTTGGCGCTTCGGCGCTCTCCGACAGTGTAAACGGGGTTTCCTTGAGCCCCGCTGAACGTGAGGCTCCCCCGCAACCAGGAAGTCAAAGTCTCGGTCAGAGCCCTTGTACTCCAGCCCGGAATGGACTTCGGAGAGACCAGGGAGGGAGCCTTTCTGAGACAAGTTTAGATCTGGTTGCTGCCAGTCTGGAAAATCCGAAAGGGTCATCGTCTCCTGTGCTGCTACCACAGACAGTGAGTATTTTGGAACAGGCGGCTAAAGCACCCCTTCCTGAGTTTGAAATGGGGAATTTGAAAAAACCAGCCTTAGTGACTTTAGACTCACTTTGGGACTTGACTTTTACAACACAAACTTCCCTGCAATCTTTAATAGTTAAGAATGCAACAGTTATAAAGACTTTATCTGAAACTGCATTAACCTTAATAGAAAAGACTGATTCTCAAAACATGGAAGTAAAAGCTCTCGCTGAAAGAACTTCTAAACTGGAACTGGTGGGTCAGACATTTCTTAAAGACAAGAACTTTACTTCTAGAAAGCTGGAACATCTTGAAAATCAGTCTCGAAGATTGAATTTAAGATTTATAAATTTTCCTAGTTCCCCTTTGATTCCACCGGTACAAATGGTGAAGAAATATCTTGTTGAAATCTTGGGTATGACAGACTCCTCTTTGCCACCTATAACCCGAGCTTTTTATCTACAAACGGATACACCTCGTGTAACAGGAGTAACACCTCAGGATGGCAGAGAGATGAATCTGACTGCCTTCTTGGAATCATCTTTGGAGGTTGTAACAAAGAGGGCAACCTTATTGGTTTCATTCGCTTTGGAATTAGATAGGGATGCAGTATTAAGACTCTCATTGAGGCATTTAGAATCAAGTTTTTTGGGGTCTAAAATAAGAATTTACCCGGACTTATCGAGAGAAACCCAAAGGAGACGCAAGGCCTTTTTGGCTTTGCGTACAAGAACTGTGGCAATAGGAGCTAGTTTCCTATTGAAATTTCCTTGTATATGCAGAATAATGTTACAGTCAAAACAATTTCAATTCTTTGACCCCAATCAGCTGGAGGAATTTCTAGTTAGCAGGGAAGAAGTAAATGTAAAGGTATAGTCCCATACGTTCACTGTTATTCGAGCTAGGAGGAATTACCCGGGATAGGTGCATCATTTATTGTTTATTTCCTATACATTTTCTTTTAGATTATAGTATATAATCTTCCATCTTGGACCAAATTTCTTTAACTAGTGGTCGATATTTAAGTTGAAATTTCTCCTTGAATTCTAATGTAAATGTAAAAGTTTCTGATTTGTGTATTATCAAGCATTATTGTGATTTATGTTTGTTAAAATTCAATAAAATAAGTTAAAAAAAAAAAAAAAAGTATGATTATTGGTCATGCTGTGTTGCTTGGTGTAGGGGTTTGCGTTGGATCGTTGGGGTAGGCCTTTTTGAAGAGGTTGGTTTTTAGTGATTTCCTGACGTTCAGGTGGTCATGGATTGTTTTCACAGCTTTTGGGAGTCCATTCCATAGTTGTGCACTTATGTAGGAGAAGTTGGATGCGTAAGTTGTTTTGTATTTTAGTCCTTTACAGTTTGGGTAATGTAGGTTTAGTTATGATCGTGATGATCATCTGATTCAGTTTCTTACTGGTAGATCTATAAGGTCTATCATGTATCCTGGGACTACTCCATGTATAATTTTGTGGACCAGAGTGCAGATTTTGAAGATGATCCGTTCTTTGATTGAAAGCCAATGCAGCTTTTCTCAGAGGGGTTTGGCACTTTCGAATCGGGTTTTACTATATATCAGCCTGGCTGCTGTGTTTTGGGCGGTCTGGAGTTTTTTTTGTGAGTTGTTTTTTATATCCCGCAAAGATTCCGTTGCGACTTAGGACCATTGATTTTATTAGGTTTCAAAAAGTTTCCCTTTGGAAGAAAGGTTTTACTCGTTTGAGTTTCCACATTGAGTAGAACATTTTCTTTATTACAGAGTTTACTTGGCTCTCGAGAGTAAGGTTGCGGCCGAGTATTTTTAGTCTGTCTGAGGTAGGGAGGGTGTGTCCTGGGGTTTTTATGGTTGTGGGTTTGTACTGTTAACTATTTATATTTCTGTTCCATGTTTGTCCTATTACTAGGACTCAATTTGCCATCTCCAAGTTTACCTGATTGCATTCTTGCTTACATTCAGTCATTTTGCTATTATTTATACTGTTAACAAACAGTTAACAGTATAAAAAAACAAACAGTTTTTTTCAGATATTCACTTTAATAAAAATGTTTAACAAATATTAAAATTTTTAGGGTCCAATATTCAGTCAACAGCAATTAGTGTAGTGCTGACTGCCACCAGTGTTAAACTCCGAAATTCAATGCCAGGCACTTAACCTGCTATGAAGAGCTGCATAAGGATAGGACTGCATTTTATGCAGTTCTATTGATACAGTTATCTTAACCAGTTCAATGCTGAACATTGACACTTAACCACCCCCAGAATGCCTCCAAAATGGCTAGTTTTGGCTTGAGCATTAACTGTCCATATTTAGTGGCACTATCCAGTTAAGTGCCACAGGAAATACCCAGTTAGCCTCGGACAGGTGATTTAAATATTTGAAAGGTATTAATCTACAAACAAACCTTTTCCAGAGACAGGAAGGTGGTAGAATTAGAGGTCATGAATTTAGGTCCGGGGGGGGGGGGGCATGCTCAGTTTCACTAAAAGGAGCATGGACGTGACGGAAAGACAGAGCAGGGCAGGCAACGTGGAGGCGCCGGAGACCGGCGCTGGACAACACTTCAGCTGGTGGGGGTTGGGGACCCCCTCTAGCAAAACCAGGGACCCA
Organism: Microcaecilia unicolor; assembly: GCF_901765095.1. Lineage (NCBI taxonomy): Eukaryota > Metazoa > Chordata > Amphibia > Gymnophiona > Siphonopidae > Microcaecilia > Microcaecilia unicolor. Next base: position 148,096,137 of record NC_044031.1, on the reverse strand, counting down.
AAGGAAATTTGGGGGAGCCTAGGTCCCGTGGCCCCATGTGGCTACACCACTGGCTCCCAATACATTTTAGGGTTTTATTTAAGCTGGTCTGTGTGGTTTTTAAGATCTGTGACGGGTCATCTCCCGATTATACATGTATACTCAATTTGCTTATGTTTCCATCTTTTCATGGAGTAGCAAGAATTAGAGATCCCTTTTTGCCCGTTAATGCCTTCTTTTTCTGGCATTAGATATAAACAGATTCTGGAGAAGACTTTTTGCTATCAAGCCCCTCAGTTCTGGCTTTCACTTCCTATTGAACTTCGAAGTTCCCTTAGTTAATATTTGTTTCAGAAAACTTTGAAGTCTTTTTTTTTTGTTTAAACGGTTTATTTCTTAATTTGTATGTGATTATTTTTAGGTTTATAGCATAGCTTTTGATAACCGCTTTGAACCACTGATAAATGGGAGTTGGTGGTGTACAAAAACCTGTCACATCACATATCACAAATCAATTGTATGTGCTTTCATTCACGAGTTGATGTTTGTTAAGTGGGAATAGAGAAGGGGGAATAGAGAGCGTTGAGGAGGAGACAGTAAGAAGAGGGAAGAAGTGCATTGTGGAGGAATACTTTATGGCCTAATTACCATTCATTTTAACACAGTGTGCAGCTATGTATTCTGCGCTCCCATGCTCAATCCCTTTTTGCATTGTGCAGCTAGTAACAGGCACGTACCTCTTTAGGCCTGCAGTAGCTCTCTGCATGGACCCCCAAAGAGAAGGAAGCAGGAGATTGCAGCAAGGCTGGGAGGGCTTGGGGAGGGGGGAGATGAAGAAGACAGAAAAATCTGTGTAGCCCATGTCAAACACCACGCTGTTTCTCTGCTTCAGCTTTCCCAAACAAGAGAATGATCAGCTGCTTATGTTTCCTGTTTCTTCTTTGGGTCTAAAATGTTCTATTCAGTCTGGGAAGTAATTTAACTAGAGGCCTACCATTTTGCTTAAACTTACAGGACATAAACATTTGAAAAATGAACTAAGGTGGGCCAAAAGTGTGCAAAGTGTTTCCCATAACAGAAGAAGTGACGTACTATAAAGGGACTTACACATCCTATTTAATTTTGTGGAAATATTATCAAATGCTGGATCTTAAATAAGCAAATTATACAAAGCTGACATGCAGTGATCCATGTGCAGTTTAAAGAAACATTTTTTAAACAGACCACTTAGAATTAGAATAATTATTTATAAACTACTTTTATCCACCTCTCCTTCCCTTAGTCCATTCTCTCACCCCTCCAACTCCTGCCTCCTTTTATTCCTTTTCTGAAATCACTGAAAAGCCCACCTTTTTGATGCTGCTTTTAACTCCTAACCCTTATTCACTTGTTCAGAACCCTTATTTTATCATCCTTACTTTGATTCCCTTATCTCTTGTTTGTCCTGTGTGTCTGTCCTAATTAGATTGTAAGCTCTGGCAAGCAGGGACCGTCTCTTCATGTTCAATTGTGTACAGCGCTGCGTATGTCTAGTAGCGCTTTAGAAATGATAAGTAGTAGTAATAGTAGTAGTAGTAAGTGAATTTTGCACACATGAATAAGATACACTAATGAATCAAATATGTGCTAACAAATGCACACCTTTAGTTCATTGTCAACAATGTGTGGGTAGAAGCAGGAGGGAAATAGGATTAATAAGGCCATTCTTCACAGAGGTAGTAAAAGCAGAGCTAGGGCTATGCATTTGTTTTGCAGCAAAATGAAATTTGCTACAAAACAGGCTTGTATCGTTTGGTTTTGTTTAGCAAGAAACTGGAAAAAAAAAGTTTTTTTTCTATTTTATTTCATTTTTTAAGCACACATCGGGGCCATTTTACTAAGGGCATTAATCACATACTAGGGAATTCTATAAATTATGCTTAGCATTATGCGTTATTTCTGTGCCACTTTTCAGCATGGAAAAGCTTATAACGGAAGCAAGGAGCCCAAATGGACCAAAAATGGCAAATTGGCATAGAACTACACTTATGCGCCCTGTTATAGAATAGAATACAGAATAGAGCTGCAAAGGTCTCAGATACAAATTAACCTATGCATCAAACTTCTCCTACATAAGCACACAACTATGGAATATTCTACCAAAGACGGTGAAATCAATTTACGACCATCTAGACTTCAGGAGATCATTAAATACCTACCTATTCAGAAAGGCATTCCCCACCAATCAAACCTAGATGCCTCCAATCTGCAACACAGCAAACCTCAAGCTGTACTGGACAATACATATTACTTCCTATCCTTTATCCCTAGGCACCCGAATATACTAGTTTTACCCGACCCTAGCATAAAATTGTATTTATTTCCACACCGGTTTAGGCGATCGCCTTGACCGGTAAGATGTAAGCCACATTGAGCCTGTAAATAGGTGGAAAAATGTGGGGTACAAATGCAACAAATAAAAATAAATAAATAAATAAATAAATAGTGCCTAAGTGTTTCCGTGTGGATCTGAAAATAAGGTGTAATGATGAGAGATGGGCACTCCTTGTGTGTTAAACCATGCATTATTGCATTTTGAGGGAACCGTGACCAACTCGGGTGCCGAAATTTACACCTGGTTTCAGTTGGTGAAATGCTTACACCCAAAGTTGATCTCGGATGCCGGTGCTGCATGCTGTCCTGTAAAGGCTCCCCATACTGGAATGCCCTTTATAAAATACCATTCAACGCTGATTTATTTCGGCACAATATGCCTCTGCACCTTCTAAGCTGAGCTGGAGTCCTCCAATTACATTGCTGCCAGTGGGAGGTAGTGCTTCAATATTGTGCTTTCAATTGTTAAGGACAGGCGGTTTCCCTAGATTCCTGTAGAACTTGCCAGTGATAGTGAAACAGCACCTCCTACTGGCAGGCCTGTAGGTGGAGGACTCCTGCTCAGCTTAGAGGGAACAGTGCCATATACTGAAACTGTGTGTCGGGACCTGGGTGATTGTGTTAACACGATAACCCAGATCCCGGAACGCAGGAACAGGAGAGTGACAGACAAAGGGAGGAGCAGATGCAGGAAGGCAAGGGGGCCTGAGTGGGGGGGCAAGAGGGGCGACGGCCTGAGTGGGGTGCCGCGGCCTGAGTGGGGGACGGCGGCGACGGCAGCCTAAGTGGGGGAGGGGGTGGCGGCTGCAGCAGTTCTGCCCCTTGCCTGGCTTTATCTCTTTGCAACCCCGCTCCATTGTATACCCACACCTCAAATATTGTGTGCGGTGTTGGTTGTGGTATCTCAAAAACGATGAAGCGGAATTAGAAAATATATAGAAAAGAGCAATATAAATGATAAAGGGAATGGGGTGACTTCCTTCTGAGGAAAGGTTAAAGAGGCTAGGGATTTTCAGCTTGGAGAAGGGATGGCTGAGGGCAGATATGATAGAGGTCTATAAAATACTGAGTGGAGCTGACAGATAGATATAAATTGCTTGTTTATTCTTTCCCAAAATACAAGGTCTAGGGGGCACCTAATGGAGCTATTAAGCAGTACATTTAAAACAAATTGGAGAAAATATTTTTTTTCTCGCTCAACGTGCAATTAAACTCTGGAATTGATTGCTACAGAATGTAGTAAAAGCAGTTAGCTTACTGTTGTTTAATAATGTGAAAAAACAAACTCAATAAAATTAAAGATTAAGAAAAGGGGTTAGACGAGTTCCTACAAGAAAAGTCAATAAGCCATTACTAAGATGGAAAATCCACTGCTTATCCCTGGGATAAGCAGCAAAATATCTGTTTTTACTTTTTTTTGTAGATTTTGTCATGTATTTGTACCTTGGATTGGCCACTGTTGGAAACAGGATACTGGGCTTGATGGACCTTTGGTCTGACCCTGTTCTTATGTAGGGAAATTGCAACTACAAGTCCACAGATGTGATGGGGGAAAAAAGCAGTAGAGACTCAGACTTTGCTGATAACCTGGAGCCATCTAGTAACCCAAATATTTCATGTACATTCACAGAGCATACTGTGAAAATCAGATAAGGTCGCCAACTAGCTCTATATTTTAGGATATAATGATCCAGTTCTGGTTTTACTCCATTTCCTCTAGGCAACCTTGCTGTTTATAGAGAGATCAATGGAACTGCAAGTGCAAACCTGTGAAGGTAGTGGGGTAAAGCCAAGAGTGAATTAGCCTGTCCTGAAAATCCAGAGCCAGTCGATAGCCTTGGAACCATAGCAGAGTACCCTTGATATGAGCGATAACCTCAAAGGAAAAGACCAAAAGGACAATTTTTAGCACACATATCTTTTCACTGACTGTCACAAGCACTCTAATAAGGGGATGTTATATAATCTTTGTACCTACAAAAATTATACAAAAGTATAAATCATTACAGTATGATATTTGACTGAAAACTGCCAGTATTTCATTGGCATGGTTGGGTGAGTCATAAATATTCATTTGATGACGGGTATAGATACAGCTTGATTAAGAGTGGTAGATTTGATTCAGTAAGTCATCTTATCACAGAGCTCAACAGAGGAGTTTCTAGAGTTGTAGGAATTTTTATATTTAGTTTCCAAGAGGCATAGAACAAGAGTCACTCTTGAAACGAGGACCTGTTGAATTTCTCAGTAACAATAGTGGGAAACAAAACCATTTTCATTCATGATTTATGTAATCCAGGCACATCAGACCATTGGGAATGTTTCCACCACTCCTCAGACTGTGGGTAAGACGCCAGCAGGCGAGGCTGCCTAAAACAGCAGTCCGCATAAAACAAGGCCACCATCTGCCCTTTCCTTCACAGAGTAAGTCATTTATATTCAAGCAGGGAAGGGATTATTTAGCTGTTATGCACAATATGATTGAAAGGCTTGGAGACCTGCTTTTAACAGGTCAGACCCAGCATTCTAAGGGGGACCATGGGAATTCACATGTAAATAGAGAGCTTTAAGACAGATTACAAGGGGGAGGTGAAAGGAGGCAATTGCAGTTGACACTGAAAGGTCCCACATGTCCACATATCCATGAACACAGGATCAGAATAAGAATTGGGGCATGGTGCAGGACTCCACATTATTCATACCCATCACCTGTCATTATTCTATTGTGGTGAACCCTAATCAATGATGCTGGTCAGGACATCAGCTTGCCATGTGATAGAAACCCTGCTGGATGCAAATGCAATGAGCAATTCCAAATTGGCTTTGTTCCAGTCTTTTTATGACAGACAAGCAGATAGACATAAAGAATTCATTCAAAGGACAATGGAGTGCATTGAAGAAGAGGAACACAGGAAAATGACTAAAGGTTGTCTGCAGTTGATTTGAGCTACATAGAAATGAGCAGTGGAAAAGAGATTTACAGTAGGGAGGTAGCAGGTTAGATAGAACTGTTCCAGTCTTTGCAAGAATCTAGCAAAAGAAAACTTCAAATCTTAAACTGTTTTTCAGTCTAGCTATCATCTAAGTAGCTGTATGACACAAGATCTGAGGTCTTCAATGCTGTAAAACTTTTGACTGTTGATGCAAAACTGCACTGCACATTGGAAGGTGCAAAAGCACATACTAGACAGTTTGAAAACTGTTTCTGACATTACTGAGTGCCCTCAGAATGGGCCATAAAGTGACAGACTGTGTTAGGAACTGGTTGAATGGAAGGTGACAGAGCATAGTGGTAAATGGAACTCATTCTGAGGAAACGATTGTCACCAGTGGTGTGTTGCAAGGTTTGTTCTTGGGCTGGTTCTTTTTAACATTTTTGTAAGCTATATTGCTGAAGGGCTGTTTGGCAAGATTTGCCACTTTGTGGATGATGTCAAAATCTGCAGTAGGGTAGACACTCCTAATGGTGTGGATAACATGAGGAAGGACTTAGAGAAGCTAGAAAAATGGTCTGGAATTTGGCAGCTAAGATTTAATGCTAAGAAATGCAGGGTCATGCATTTGAGATGCAAAAACCTGAGGGAACAGTACAGTTTAGTGGGTGAGGAAGTTTTGTGCATGAAAAAGGAGCAAGACTTGGGTGTGATTGTATGTGATGATATTAAGGTGGCCAAGCAGATAGAAAAGGTGACGGCGAAAGTTAGAAAGATGTTTGGGTGCATAGGGAGAGAAATAACCAGTAGGAAAAAGAGGTGATGATGCCCCTGTATAAGGCAGGGACATCATCCACTCTTTCCCGCCCACCCTCCCCATCTCCCGCCCACCCCTAGCTCAAATCTTCATTTATACTCAATTATTCTAAATAGGACAACAAGAGGGGAGTTTTCATTAGAGATTTAATTAAATGTAATTAGTTTCTACAAAGTAAACCCTAAATAAATTACAAATTACGCCAATCGTAAGGCTCTTTATATTCATCTGATATCCCTAGTACCTACAGAAGTTTTAATTAAACAACTCTATAATACTAAGATGCAGACAGTAGTCCAGCAGCGAGAGGAGTGCTATCCAGTCTTTTGCATTGAGTGTCACATGTATGATTATCTCCCAGTTGGTGAGATGTCATATGTGTGTGCATGATGCAAAGAGCACATAGCTCTCGGAGAATGAGTCTGTTCTCTTGAGGCTAGAGTAGAAGAATTGGAGGAGCTGAGGGAGACGGAGAGGTACATCAAGGAGGCCTACGGGGACGTTGTAGAGACGTCCTACCTCCAATATGGCAGCCCCTGTGCTGCCTTGGAGGAGGAAGACATTCTAAAAGGAGAGCATCACCCTGATGCAGCTGGAAGTAATCATGTAGACAGGACCAGCACACCAGGGGATGCAATATCCTTTTGCTCCAAGGATGTGTCTCCAGGAGCTACTGCCCAGGTGGTTAGGATAGCTGTTGTAGTTGGTGATTCGATTATTAGGCATGTAGATAGTTGGGTGGCTGGTGGACGTGAGGATCGCCTGGTCACTTGCCTGCCTGGTCTGAAGGTGGCGGACCTCACGCATCACCTAGATAGTATTTTAGATAGTGCTGCAGAGGAGTTGGCTGTCTTGGTGTATGTGGGTACCAATGACATAAGAAAATATGGGAGAGAGGTTCTGGAAGCAAAATGTAGGCTCTTAGGAAGAAAGCTCAAATCCGGAACCTCTAGGGTAGCATTTTCTGAAGTGCTACCCGTTCCACGCGCAGAGCCCAAGAGACAGGCAGAGCTCCGGAGTCTCAATGCATGGATGAGACAATGGTGCAGGGAAGAGGGTTTTAGATTTGTAAGAAACTGGGTAACATTCTTTTGAAGGGAGAGCGTATTGCAGAAGGATGGGCTCCACCTTAACCAGGGTGGGACTAGGCTGCTTATATCGGCATTTAAAAAGGAAATAGAGCAGCTTTTAAACTAGAACCTGGGGGAAGGCTAACAATCATTCAAAAATGCATGGTTCAGAACAGGGTATATTTCAAAGATATCACCAAAACAGGGAAGATAGGGTATCCCAATAGCGAAATTACAAAAGAGACCATAGTAGATCAAGCGTCCTTAAATAAAAATCAGGCAAAAGATTGCAAATTAACACTGTCAACTGCGGAGTAAGATGTAAATAGGAACAACAAACATAGTATGAAATGTCTATATGTGAATACCGGAAGACTAAGTACAAAAAACAGAAGAAACCAGTCTTCGCAAGAAAATCAACAAGAAACAGAACAGCGAAGATGACTAACAAAAACAAAAAACAAAAACATAAAAATAAAAAATATATACCAAAAACGTCAACATTTAAAATTAATCATAAAATATGTATTTAAAAGATAAGTCCATCAAAATCAAAAATTACATAAAAAAGACAACACTTTGGATGTAAAAATGAAGAATCAACTTAATTAGCCAAACTCTAGCAGGGAGAAGGGGACTCGACACAGCTGTGTTTCGGCCGTACTGGCCTGTGTCAGGAGTCTTCTCTGCCGTCTGTTGATAATTAATTCTATCCAAATGTAAAAACAATATGTGTGTCATTAAACTGAAGCTATAGCGCTCAATTATACTGGAAACAAAGTTGAGCGGAGACGATCAGAGCAGCGTCTCTGATATATGCAATCAAAAGATTTGGATAGAATTAATAATCAACAGATGGCAGAGAAGACTCCTGAAGCAGGCCAGTATGGACGAAACACAGCTGTGTCGAGTCCCCTTCTCCCTGCTACAGTTTGGCTAATAAAGTTGAGTCTTCATTTTTACATCCAAAGTGTCGTCTTTTTTATGTAATTTTTGATTTTGATGGACCTATCTTTTAAATACATATTTTATGATTAATTTTAAATTTTGATGTTTTTGGTATATATTTTTTATTTTTATGTTTATGTTTTTGTTTTTTGTTTTTGTTAGTCATCTTCGTTGTTCTGTTTCTTGCCGGAAGACTAAGAAATAAGATGGAAGAGTTAGAATATATTGCACTAAATTAAAAATTAGATAAAATAGGCATCTCTGAGACCTGGTGGAAGGAGGATAACCATTAGGACACTGTCATACCGGGGTACAAATTACATCGCAGTGATAGGGTGGATCAAATTAGTGGAGGGGTAGCATTGTATGTTAAGGAGGGCCTTGAATCAAATAGATTGAAAATTCTGCAGACAACAAAGCACATCTTGGAATCCCTATGGATTGAAATTCCATGTGTTAAGGGGAAAAGGATAGTGATAGTAGTGTACTACTGTCCACCTGGCCAGGATGAACAGATGGATGCAGAAATGTTATCAGAAATTAGGGAGGCTAACAAACTGGGCAGCACAATAATAATGGGTGATTTCAATTACCCCGATATTGACTGGGTAAATGTAACATCAGGGCTTGCTAGGGAGGTAAAATTCCTTGACAAAATCAAGGACTGCTTTATGGGAGAAGGAACAATTCTAGAGCAGCTGGTACAGAAGCCGACAAGAGAAGGAAAAATTCTAGAACTAGTCCTTAGTGGAGCTCATGATCTGTTGCGGGAGGTAATAGTGTGGGGGCTGCTTGATAACAGTGATCATAATATGATCAGATTGATATTGGCTTGGAGTAAGTACACACAGAAAATCCAACATGTTAGCACTTAACTTTCAAAAAGGAGACTATGATAAAATGAGAAGAACGGTAAAAAAAAAAAAACTTAGAGAAGTGGCTGCAAAAGTCAAAACTTTACATCAGGCATGGATGCTGTTCAAAAATACCATCCTGGAAGCCCAGGCCAAATATATTCCTTGTATTAAAAAAAGGAGGAAGGAAGACCAAACGACAACTGGCATAGTTATAAAGTGAGGTAAAGGAAGCTATTAGAGCTAAAAGAAAATCCTTCAGAAAATGGAAGAAGGAACTGACTGAAAAATAATAAGAAACAGCATAAGGAATATAAAGTCAAATGCAAAGTGAAGGCAAAGTGGGACTTTGAAAAAAAGAGATTGTGTTGGAGGCAAAAACGGGTTGCGCTGGAGGCTGAGGAAGCCTGCAGAAGGGCCGAGATGGAGGTTGGAGAAGCAAGCAAAAGGGCTAAGATGGAGGCTGAGACTGCGTGTGAAAAAGCTGAGCTGAACATTGTCACAGAAGTGCTCCAGCAAGAGTAAGAAATAACTGCACTTGAGGCAAAGGCCAAGGTTTTCGAAGCTGCTGTGGGACAGAATGATGTAAAGAACTGACATAGCCACTTCGCCTCTGAAGACTACGCTCTACGAACCAAAACTCATGCGATAGCACACACCCCATCACCTACTAGCGCACTGAAGCAGTTCGAATCAGAATAGCCCTCATATCCTGAGGAACCTGATCTATTTTCATCAGAGTCTAATTCACCTGAAATGAGCAAGCCCAAAGCAAAGCACACCATGGAGGCAGGCCCGTACGACAGTGATCCACACACATGTATGCACTACCACTGGCACTTGCTCCAGAAAAACACGCTAATGGAGACGCTCCATTTCAGCCACAGAGTCTGAACCTCCACACAGAGTGGGGGCAAGAGAGACCTGAGCAAGAATGTTTCTCTGAATCAGAGTCTAATTCACCTGGGATAAGCAAGCACAAGGCAAACCGCGCCACGGAGGCAGGCCCGTACGACAGTGATCCACACGCATGTGCACACATGGATGAACTACCACTGGCACTTGCTCCAGAAAGATTATTTATTTATTTATTTATTATTTATTGCATTTGTATCCCACATTTCCCCACCTATTTGCAGGCTCAATGTGGCTTACATAGTTTTGTAAACATTGTCATTCCAGGATATCAGATACAGTTAGTATTGTGCAGAGATTAAGTAAGGGAAGAGAGAAGAAGGAAGGGAGTGATTAGGGTAGTTGTAGAGGTGGACTTTCATAACTGAGTAGGTTGGTGAGGTGGATTCGAGAAGTTATTCGTTCTCATTGTAGGCTTTGTTGAAGAGATATGTCTTCAGAGATTTGCGAAAGATAGTTGTTTTGTCGATTGTTTTCAGGTCTATAGGTAGTGCATTCCATAACTGCGTGCATCAGCTTGTATTTTTAGTCCTTTACAGCTGGGGAAGTGCAGGTTGAGAAATTTGCGGGATGATCTTGTGGCATTTCTGGGAGGTAGGTCTACGAGGTTTAGCATGTAGATTGGGGCGTCTGCGTGAATGATTTTGTGTACAATCGTGCAGATCTTGAACGCAATGGAAACGCCTCAGATCAGCTACAGAGTCTGAGCCTCCACACAAGGTGGGGGCAAAAGAGACCGGAGCAGTCGCTCTCAAGCTCATTGGCCGAACTCCTTTGGCCTAAACAAGAGGGGCCTGGACTGCTGTTCTCCTCATTAGGCTTCAGAGGGGCACAAGCCAACCAACCAGCAGTGATGTCAGCTGCTCGACTTGAAACCACAGCAAGAGATGAGCCAGCAGAGTGTCTGGCTAGCAAAGATCTGGGAAGCGCAGAGCTTACCCAGTCCAATGACTGCCCTGAGTGTTACCAGGCATGGAAATCTGATTCCAAGGATGTCATAGTGAATATGAGGCTTACTCCTAAGCAAGAGATGTATATGATGCCACACGGGCTGGGAAAGGAAACAGCCGCACGTGTAGAAGAATTGAACTCAGACCATCTAGCCAAAGATTGCAAAGTACTTATCAAGTGTACAGAACATGGCAGTGACCAGAGTGTCTATGCCTTACACCCAGATGATGCCGAACCGAACTCTAGCCCTGAGTCGAATCATGGCGGGGAGACGGAGGAAGAAAGGGCATCAACATTCCAAGTCACTCCGAAATGCACAAAGGTGTGTGAAGGAGACCACGAAGGGAGATCCTGCACCAAGACATGCCTGGCCGAAGTGCACCTTGAAGGATGACGTGACAAAGCAGCCAAAATGTACATCATCATAGATGAGCAGAGCAACAGGTCCCCTCACAAAATCAGAGTTCTATGACCTGTTCAAAATCCACCAAAACTACTCCTCATATATTATCAAAACTTGTGCAAGGGCCGTACAGGCGGCAGGGCAAACAGCAAGCGGTTACGTGATAAAGGCTATGAATGGTGGTACCACGCCATGGTCACCCACACAAATTCAATGTGACCAGATACCAGATAACAAGGATGAGATTCCCACGCTATAGGCTGTGCGGAATCACCCCCACCTGAGGCCCATAACCGACCAGCTTGCACACTTGAATCTAGATACTGAGATCTTGCTCTTGCTGGACAGAGATGCACCAGACCCCCTGGACATCCATGAATCATGCAAGGGCCCACGCAGTGCTCCCTATACATTCAACTTGGGTTGGACAACAATAGGCGACGTCTGCCTCAACCGAACAAGAAAGTCAAGTGTCAATGTACTTTCCACCAATGTCCTGGAAAGCGGGTGCTCTTCCTTGTTCAAGCAATGTACCAACCATCTAATCACCAAAGAAGCTCCCGCCCAGAAGGAACAGAGCATCGTCCCAACACTCTATGAAACAGTCTCTTCAGCAGACTTAAGAGAACACCTGGGAAGCTCAGTGTTCCAGACCACCAAAGATGAAGACAAACCTGCCTTCTCCATAGAAGATAAAGAGTTCCTGAATGCAATGAACAAAGAGTTCAGTAAAGATGAGTCATTCCTTTCAGTAAACCGTGATAGAGACCTGAAGGACCTAGACTTGGGAGTGGACACACCCAAAAAAGGACATCTTCACCCTTTGGGTCTCCACCCAAGAGCAACAGTGTACCCAACGAAGCATCTTGTCCACAGCGAGTGGCCCGTATGGCCCACCAACAAGATTTTGCTTCTTGGACCACCTGAAGAAGCACAAGCACAGAGAGTGACCATCCACCCATGAAGACCAGAGACTCAAAGACTCTCTCTCTTCTTTGTGTTGTCTAGTGTTGATATTGTTGTCTGTCTCTCATTTCAGCTCCTGTGTGATGAAGAAGATGGACCCTACAGCCCGTGTCACGACTGTGGTTGTGATCCCTCTCTGACTCACTTTTTGTCCCGATGGTCAGCTGCTGTGCTGGCTACTGTCTGCATTGTTTTTTTCCTGTGTGTTTCAGGCCTCACTTTGGGTTCTGTGTATTTCCTGCCTCTGTCCTGTTTATAAGGAAGTGGAGCACTTTCATTCAGTGCCTTTGCAATGCCAAAGGTCTCCAGGTTAGTCTGTGTGCAGTGTAGCACTTCTGCCTTGTTCTAGTCTGTGTGCCTGTGGGTACTTCTGTCTTGATTTCTTGTTGCCTTGTTCATAGTCTGTGTGCCTGTGGGCACTTCTGTCTTGATTCCTTATTTAGGGTGCCTGTTTGCACTTCAGCTTCTGTTCTTCTCGGTCTGTTTGTGTGCTAGGTTCAGCCTTCAGCCATAGTTCTGTTGTTTGTCTGTGTGGGTCAGCTTTGTGTCCTGCCTAGTCTGCCTTGCTTGTTCTAGTCCCCTCTACCTTAGCTTCAACCTTAGTTCTGTTGTTTGTTTGTGTGGGTCAGCTTTGTATCCTGCTTGTGTCTGCCCTGTTTGACTTCAGCTCCAGTCCCCTTCCTGCTTGTCTCTGCCCTGTTTGCTTTCAGCTCCTGTTCTAGCCAAGCTTGTTTGAAAATCCTGAATCCTGCTTGAGTATCCTGAATCCTGTTCCTGCCAAGCTTGTTCCAGTATCCTGAATCCTGTTCCTGTCAAGCCAAGTCCGTCCCAGCAACTGGTTCCGGTCAAGCCAGGCTTGTTAGTCCAGTCCTGCTTGGGAGGTTTTGCCTCCTACTGCCGCTCGACGACAGTAGGCCAAGGGCCCACGTTGTTCCAGAGTTTGTGACTGTTTGTTTAAAGCCTGGGATCGTGCCAACCGGTGGACAGCCTGAATGCAAGTAATGGACTTTGCATGCTATTAATTTGATAAATTGTGATAATAATGATAGTGGTATCTACCGATACCAGGCGGGAAGTGTTCTGTCCTGTGACAGCCTCGCACTAGTTTATAGTGTGATCGTAAAATGTGTTTAATGCCTTTACTGTTATTCTCACTTCTAAGGATTTTCATTGCTGCAATTCTCACTGCAAAGATATGTGAGCAATGCATTGTGTGTAATGTAGTTCACAGGCAATGCAGCCACACTTGCTTGTCTGTAAAAGAACTGTTATCACTGGTTTGTGCTGCGGCCCAGACCTCCTCTCTTTCTCAGCCAAGATTGGCTCCTTTGTCTACCTGCTATCATTTACTGGTCATTCTTACTATCTCTGTCCTTAGAGATCAGCCAGGTACGACTTTTCTCTCCAATTGAAGGCTGTCCTCTAGGACCACCCCTTGCTACCCGATGGCAGGCTCTGCCCCATGGGTCTATTTACCCACTCCTCCCTGGGCCCTTCTTAGCCTCTCCCTCCCTCTCGCCATGAGGCATTCTCCATCTTGCTTCAGGCAGCACTTGTCCTGCTTCACTCCTTGGAATGAACTTGGTTTTTTACCTTTAATATATCTTTTTAATGAGATATTGCACTTTCCTGTCACCCAGCTCTGAGCCACTTCTATCTGTTCAACTATTTCTCACGCCTGTAATAAAGCTGCCTCTCTTCAGATTTCTACCTCCAACCACTGAAACAGCTCTCAGAATTATGGAGTTTCTGTGCCCTGGGGCAACACTCCTGAACATTTGACTATGAGTAAATTATCTGTGATTTATTCAATAAAAGAAACTTCAGAAAATAATAGAGACTTCAGGTGTGTTCTGGTGTGCCAAGGTTATACTCCAAGAGGAGTATAACCTTGGCACACCTTGGCACACCTTGGAGGAGTGGCCTAGTGGTTAAGGTGGTGGACTTTGGTCCTAAGGAACTGAGTTCAATTCCCACTTCAGGCACAGGTAGCTCCTTGTGACTCTGGGCAAGTCACTTAGCCTTCCATTGCCCCATTGAGCCTGCCATGAGCAGGAAAGCATGGGGTACAAATGTAATAAAATAAATAAATTAGGACTTTACAGCAACAAGGCTTGACAGGCATGGATTGGCAGACTGAATAGGCCATATGGACTTTATCTGCATACCTTTTTCTATGTTTCTAGAGAACCTTTGCAATTTGGGGTGTCCATCAAGTTTAACATGTTCCGGCAAGACATCAAGATGCACGTGGAAATTTGTTTTAATCTGGAACAATTTGTATCTTTCTATCATATTTTCTCTGTCTCTGATTACATTTGTTGGTAGTTAAGGATCTTCTCTTTCCCCATACATAGTACAGATTGGTCACATGGAACTAGCACTTCTATTAGTCATGCTGTTCTTGTGCTTTTCTCTTTTACCACAGTTTCCAATTTTCTTGCATCAATCTTTTTATCACTGGAAGTAGGAATGTCCCAGGTGATCACAACTTCTTCATTCTTCACAGTTTGGTCAGGATCAGGATCAGAATCCCAGTGTTTTTCTGCCACAGCTATGTTATGGTATTTATACAGTTTCCAGTGGATAAGAAGTGCTCCCTTCCTGTGCTTTTCTGTACACGGGCCTTCTGACATCTGCACATAACATCCAATAATGAAATAAATGACTGTTTCCAGTTCAATGCTACAAAATCTGTGTCTGTTTTACCAGTTTTATTCTATACTGTCTGTAAAGCATCTTGTCCATAGTCTACTTTCCTGTGCCATGGCTGCTGATGGGGGGGGGGGGAGGCAGAGGGGCAAAATTCCCTGGGTCCAAGCTTCCTGGGGGGCCTGGTGCATAGGTCTCTCTCTCTCTCCCTCCTGCTCCTGACGGGACCCGGGTGATCGTGTCCCAACTGGAGCAGAAGTGAGAGACCCTTGCACCAGGCCCCCCTTGCATTGTCTGCCTAGCAGCTGCTGGGTCCTCAGGCATGTGTGACCTGAGGAAACCAGCCGCAGGGGCAGGCAATGCTGGGCAGAGGAAGTAGCCACGCTGCCTGCAGCTGGCAGGGCCAGCCAAGGTACTTCAGGTGGACAGGCAGGCAGGAGGGAGGGAGGTGGGCAGGGATGATGACGAATTTTTTTTGGGGAGGGGCAGTGGCGGTGATGACGATTCTGCACCGGGCTGTTTATAATTTTTAGCTAGAAGCTATACAGTTTTACTTCAAGTATACTGCACTATTTCCCATCCCCCATCTCTCGTTTCCTGTCAGCCACATGAAGGAATTTCTGGCTGGTCACATGCTATGATGGTGAAAATGTTGCTAAGGCAACTCAGATACTTGGTATATCCTGTTACGAAAATAATTTACAGAGAAAAGGTATGGCAAGGACCAATTGCAAGCTTCCAGCACATATGAAAGTCCAATTACAAGTCTCCAGCCCATATGCAGCACCTAGGATTGATCCAGGGTAGAGAAGAGATGGATGCTCACCACAGCCTATAAAACTATGCTGCAGATAAAGGAACTCTGAAAAACCAGGCATGCTTGGTTTTTCCCGAGGGGGTTTTACTCCCCCCCCCCCCCCTTCGTAGAAACTAATTCTCTATAACTATGAATCTTTCTTTCATTTATTCTCTGCTTTCTCTCTGTTCTGTGAGCTTTGTATGAAGAACAAACTCTTTCCTTCCTTCTTTTTCTCTTCTTTATCTAATTAGTCTACTGATGTTAGGTACTGATGTTAGATTGTTGTAAGTTTGTTATAACTTGAAACTGATGTCTGATGCTGTGCTGGTGGGTGAGTAATTAAAAAGACTTTTGATTCTCTCTAATTCCTGTACATATTTTTCTATTTGATAGAATTCGTAAGTGTTTTAGTGAATAGCAACCAAATTGTGCAGCCTAGTATAGGGCCTGGTGGCTGCGGCCCTGCCCCAAGCCCGGCTCAGTCTCTCGGCGGCCCTGTCCTGTTCTACAATTATCAGTCTCTGCTCCTTAGGTTTAAATTCAAAGTTCTCCTTAACTATTCATGTGTCCAGGTTTTTATCTACATGCTGTTTCTGAAGAAATGTTCTGTATGTTCTGCTGCATTTGTACTTTACCCAGCTATTTTCCCCTCTTTGCTGGTCTAATTCTTTAAAACAGAAAAAGCTTTCAATGGCATATCCCTGACCCAGCACTAAGTTTGTACCTGAAGAAATGGAGGGTTAGGTGACTTGCCCAAGATCACAGGAAGCAGCAGTGGGATTTCAACCCACCACCTCTTGATATCAAGACCAGTGCCCTACATAAGTACATAAGTACATAAGTAGTGCCATACTGGGAAAGACCAAAGGTCCATCTAGCCCAGCATCCTGTCACCGACAGTGGCCAATCCAGGTCAAGGGCACCTGGCACGCTCCCCAAACGTAAAAACATTCCAGACAAGTTATACCTAAAAATGCGGAATTTTTCCAAGTCCATTTAATAGCGGTCTATGGACTTGTCCTTTAGGAATCTATCTAACCCCTTTTTAAACTCCGTCAAGCTAACCGCCCGTACCACGTTCTCCGGCAACGAATTCCAGAGTCTAATTACACGTTGGGTGAAGAAAAATTTTCTCCGATTCGTTTTAAATTTACCACACTGTAGCTTCAACTCATGCCCTCTAGTCCTAGTATTTTTGGATAGCGTGAACAGTCGCTTCACATCCACCCGATCCATTCCACTCATTATTTTATACACTTCTATCATATCTCCCCTCAGCCGTCTCTTCTCCAAGCTGAAAAGCCCTAGCCTTCTCAGCCTCTCTTCGTAGGAAAGTCGTCCCATCCCCACTATCATTTTCGTCGCCCTTCGCTGTACCTTTTCTAATTCTACTATATCTTTTTTGAGATACGGAGACCAGTACTGAACACAATACTCCAGGTGCGGTCGCACCATGGAGCGATACAACGGCATTATAACATCCGCACACCTGGACTCCATACCCTTCCTAATAACACCCAACATTCTATTCGCTTTCCTAGCCGCAGCAGCACACTGAGCAGAAGGTTTCAGCGTATCATCGACGACGACACCCAGATCCCTTTCTTGATCCGTAACTCCTAACGCGGAACCTTGCAAGACGTAGCTATAATTCGGGTTCCTCTTACCCACATGCATCACTTTGCACTTGTCAACATTGAACTTCATCTGCCACTTGCACGCCCATTCTCCCAGTCTCGCAAGGTCCTCCTGTAATCGTTCACATTCCTCCTGCGACTTGACGACCCTGAATAATTTTGTGTCATCGGCGAACCACTAGGCCACTCCTCCACTCTGTGTATTAGATTACTAACCATTAGTTCATTTATATTTGAAACAATAACAAAAGCAGACTTCTGAAGCAGGCAAATTACCAAAAACATGGCCTATGCCAGGTCTTTTAATAAAAGTTGTTCCAACATGCCAATTTGTGAGGCCCCTTCTGCTTCCTTCCTTCTGTGCTAATTCTTTGAAGAGAATTTTCTTTGTGCAGGTACACACATATTTTATAACTTACACACGTATTTATCAACTCTACTCCAGCTCAGTCCAAACACTGACCCAGGAACAGCTCTGCAAGTTTGTATAAAAGTATGTGTGCTCTTCTGTGCATGTTTACACCCCTGCAGTATTAGAATGGAGTGGAGGAGGGGCCTAGTGGTTAGGTGCAGTAGGCTGCAGACCTGTGGAACTGGATTCTTTTCCTGCTGCTGTCTAATGATTGGGGCAATGGGTTGAGAGCATGGCATGGGGAACTGAGGGTTGATTCCCTCTGCAGCTCCTTATGTCAGGGGCGTAGCCACGGGTGGGCCTGGGCCCACCCAATTTCCCTCCAGGCCCGCCTGCCCACGTCGCTCGCTCGCTTGCACAAATTCGTTGTCCTCCCCGCCAGCGCTGCATTCTTTTCTTCGATCGTCGCCGGCAGCGCTGCCATCCACACAGGCAGCTCCGCCCCCCCCCTTTGCTGCGTCCATCTGGCCCTACGTACACAGGAAGTGCATCAGAGTGGGCCGGATGGATGTTGCAGAAGGGAGCGAAGCTGCCTGTGTGAATGCTAGCGCTGCCGGCGATGATCGAAGAAAAAAATGCAGGGACCGAAGCTGCCTTCTCTCTTCTGCTGCGCCGATTCAAAGGGTTGCTGGTAGCATGTAAGAATCACTGCTGCTGGCTGCTGGCTTCTGGGTCAGTCAGCAGCAGTGCAGCAATTCTCTCTTACATGCTGCCAGCAACCCTTTGAAATGTGCTGGTGCCGTGATGCTCCTGATGCTGCATGGAGGGGGGGTTGGAGAGAAGATAAAATTGTTGGGCTGCTTGGGCATGGGAGTGGAAGGGAGGGAAAGAAAAGAGATGCTACACAGGGGGTGTAGGAGTGAGGGAAACTTTTAGGGAGGGGAGGGAGAGATGCAGGGGGGGTGTAGGAGAGGGAGACATGCATGGGAGAGTAGAAGAAAGGGGATCATTATTGGGATATGGGAGGAGAGAGAGGGATAATTGCTGGATGTAGGGTAGGGTGGGGAGGGAAGGAGGGGTGAATGACAAAAGAAGGAGAAATGTTGGACCTGGGAGGGGAGGAAAAAGTACTGCACAGGGGAGAGAGGGATGAAGGAGAAATGTTACATAGTGGTGGAAGAGATGCTGCAAAGGGGGAAACAGATGTTAGACTTGGGATGCAAGGGTGAGAGAGAAGAGGAAAAGAGGGAACAATGTTGAACATGAGGGCGGAGGAGGGGGAAGAAGGAGGGAGATGGATCCAGGGGTAGAAGACAGTGAGGGAGAAATGCTGGAATGTGGGTGGGAGGGAAGAGGGGGAGAAATGCTGGCCCCTGGGGGAAGGGGCAAGAGAAAAGAGCGAAAGGACAGGAAGATGTTAGGAGGGGATAGAGGGTGGAGAGAGGAGAAAAAGGGAGCAGATGCTGGGCTAGAAGGGTTGGAAGGAGGCAGACACTGGGATGGTGGAACCATGTGGAAGGCCAAGGGATAGTGATTACGGGAAGTAGATTGAAGATGGAAGGCTGGAGAAGGAGTGAGATGGGGGAATAGGAGAGCTAGTGGGTGAAAGAAGGAGATGGAAATCAGATAGGTATCTGAAAAGTAAAAAGGAAAAGGATTAGAAGATGAAATTTTAGTGGACAGAGAGCAGGAAAGAAAGAAAAAAGATAGGAAAGAGCTAAAATGAAACAAACATCAATATGTCAGTGTAGTGAGGGAATGGAATGAGTGTGGAGAAAAGACAAATGAATAGCAGCTGCTTGAAGGAGAATTAACAGAAAGACAGGAAAGTGGAAAAGAGAAACTTGAACCAACATAATGGAAAAATAAAATGACCAGACAACAAAGGTAGGAAAAACATTTTATTTTGAATTTATTAACTGAAATTTGTTAGCTTGAGAAATGTGCACAGCGGATATCATTTTATTGTGTTCAGTAGAAAAAAAGAAATATATTTCTGATTTTATTTTTCCACTGTAACATGCCGAGGTTCCGAGTTCAATTTTTGTCTACATATTTTTATTTCTAATTTGTGATCCTTTGTTCTGTATCTGGTGAGAGTCTGGGCCCTAGCATGTCTAACACTAGTCCTGACCCTTGCTGTAGCTGGTGGGGATCCCCAACCTACATCAGCTGAGGACCTCCTCTAAAAGCAGCTAAAACTCCCTTCTACTAAGCTTGGCAGATGGCGGCAACATCCTTGAGCCACCGATAACTAAGCATGCATGGGGTGCCAGCATCGGTGACTCAAGGCATTGTTGCTATTGCTGCCTGCCAAGCTTGGTAAAAGGGATTTGTGGCTGTCTTCAAAGGAAGTTTTCAGCTGACAGAGCTTGGGGATCTTTATGAGCTAAAGTATATTTTGAATTGGGAGGTGCCGGGGGAGATGTGGAGAGTGCGGGGAGGAAGGGGGCAGAGACAGAGAGAAAATTTTGTGCCCACCCACTTTGGGCTCAGGCCCACCCAAAATTGGCCGTCTGGCTACGCCACTGCCTTATGTCCCAAGGCAAGTCACTTGATCCTCTATTGCCCTAGAAACAAATAACACCTCCCCCCCTCCCCCCCCCCCCCCCCCCATTTGCTAAGCCACACCAGTGCAGCTTAGTAAACAGAGGGTTAGATTGTGAGCTCAATTGGGACAGAAAGTACCTGTACAAATTCCTGTGTGTGAACCACTTAGGTGTAGGTAGTATATAAGTTGTCAAAATAAATAAATAAAATAATCAACACAGAGCCAATTGCTTTAAAATATACCCCCTTAAGGCAAAGTGCAGCACGTATATGGTAAATTCTGTGAAAACAGACAGAAAAACAGTCTCTGTCAGCACGCTGCTACTCTAGTGACAGTTACAGTTTAAAGAAAGATAAGATTACACTATAGCACCAAAGCACAGAATTAGAACTAGAAGTGATACACATACCCTCCAGTTTCCTGTGGCAGCTCAGGGTAGATTATAAGGCAAGAATTAGAAAATGTTGCAGCAAAGTTTTAGGAATTTGATATTAAGATAGTGGTTAGTCAAAAATGTATTAATTTCATCCAATAAAAAGATATCATTCTATATTGTGTTTTATTTGTATTTATTGAGCTATAAATATTCACACATTTTCATACTGTGTAAATGCTATAACATTACTGTGTGGCAGAAAAACACTGGCATCCTGTCCCTGACAGAATTAGGGAAGTTTTTTGTTGGGGGGGGGGGGAGGAGGGAAAAGAAACCATAGTATAGCGATTGGAGATGCGAGCAGGAAGGGGAAGACGATCAGCTCAGGCATGAAGGAGGAGAGGGGCATCAAGGATTGAAATTTAGATGGAGAGACAGGGAAGAAAAGAAAGGAGAAGAGATGAGAGAAAGAAAGGGAGGAAAATAAAAGCGACAAGGGCCCTGTTTATTAAGCTGTGTTAGAGGCATGCTAGTGTTTTTAGCACATGCTAACCGTGTAGATGCCCATAATACTGTATTCATATTATTCCTATGGGCATCTATATACTACTTAGGCGCCAAAAGCAAGGGAGAAGAGATGGGCTTTGAGTAAGGACTTGAAAATGGGCAGGGAGGACGCATGGCGTATGGGCTCGGGAAGTCTGTTCCAGGCATAAGGTGATGCGAGGCAGAAGGGGCGGAGTCTGGAGTTAGCGGTGGTGGAGAAGGGTACAGATAGGAGTGATTTGTCCTGAGAGCGGAGGTTACGGGTGGGAACATAGGGGGAGAGGAGGGTAGAGAGGTAATGGGGGGCTGCAGATTGAGTGCACTTGAAGGTCAATAGGAGAAGCTTGAACTGTATACGGTAGCGGATCGGGAGCCAGTGAAGCGACTTGAGGAGAGGGGTGATATGAGAGTATCGGTTCACGTGGTAGATAAGACGTGCGGCGGAATTTTGGACAGATTGAAGGGGGGATAGGTGGCTAAGCGGGAGACCAGTGAGGAGAAGGTTGCAATAGTCAAGACGAGAGGTAACGAGCGAGTGGACGAGGGTTCGGGTGGTCTGTTCAGAGAGGAATGGGCGAATTTTGCTAATATTATGCTAAAAACACTAGCACACCTTAGTAAACAGGGCCCAAAAATTGGCTATAAAGGATCTGGGACTGGAGGAGACAAAAAGGATCTCTGCTTACAATCATTATCCCCACCTGATGCAGATTGACTTATAACCACCCCCTCCTCCCATATATATATATATATATATATAGAGAGAGAGAGAGAGAGAGAGAGAGAGAGGGAGAGAGTGTGTGTGTACAGCGCTGCGTATATCTAGTAGTGCTATAGAAATGATAAGTAGTAGTAAGTAGTAGTAGTAGTAGTAGTAGAAAGAGAGAGAAACAGGGTGAGACAAAAAAAAGTAACCCCATAGAGTTTTTTTTGCTGTTTTCTTAGCAACCTCTTGGAATTTCAAAGTGAAATTTTACAGCTTTATTTGTTGCTACTATCTACATTTATGTGCAATGAGGAATGAGATTGTCTTTAAACACGGCAAAGCTTCAGACTTTTTAGTGTGACTACTCAGAGTTTTTCACACATTTAGAAATGTTTGCACTGTAAAACTACCATTATTTGAAAAACTAGCTTGCTATTAATGATGTCACAGTAACGTAGACTCTGGTAAACAATAATTTGAATTTGAAAAAAAAAACCGATAATATAATTAACAAATAATTTTTTGGATCTGAACACCAATCATGGGCAAGGTGTTAATAGCGGACAAAATGGAAATCTAGACACTGCGTGAATACAGTTTCAGAGCAAAGTGATAGTGGCTGCATACTATCTAAAGAACTGGAAACTCAGCACCATGAACAAAATTATTCATTGTGACTTCAAAATTGTAACACACCGTTAATTATATTGTTTGAATGACGTTATATTACTATGTTTTAGCGCGAACATTTTTAACACATGAAATCGCTAGATAGTAATGCTAACATGTCAGTAACATCAACATAGCTTAAGATAATAAAATGTTGTTTAATAGTAATATATAAGTACTAGTAAAAAAGGCCCGTTTCTGACACAAATGAAATGGGCGCTAGCAAGGTTTTCCTCGGAGTGTGTATGTTTGAGAGAGTGTATGTGAGAGTGACTGTGTGTGAGAGAGAGAGTGAATGTGTGTGTGTGAGAGAGGGAGTGAGTCTGGGTGCGAGTGTGTCTGTGAGAGAGAGAGTGTGTGTGTGAGAATGAGAGTGTGTGCAAGTGCGTATGTGAGACACAGTGTGAGAGAGAGAGTGTGTTTCATACAGATACAGTGTGCGAGAGAGAGAGTGTGTGTGTGAGACACAGACTCTCTGTGAGACTGAGAGTATGAGACCAAGAGAGTGTGTGAGTGACTGTGTGACACATAGAGAGTGAATGTGATACAGTGTGAGACATAGAGTGTGTGAGAGACAGTGTGTGAGATGAGAGACAGAAAGACATTGACTGTGAGAGAGTGTGTGAGAGAGAGAGAGTGTGTGTGTGTGCGTGTGACAGAGATAGCTCCCCCACCTCTGGTGTCAGGCCCCCCCCCCCCCCCTCTCTCTCTGGTGTCTGAACATTACTGTGCAGGACGCTGAGCTCTGGCTGTGCTTCAAGGAACTGACCAATCCTATTTAATAGAATGCACCTCCAACATTCTGAAGCAGAGAAACCTCATGTGGTTGGTCACTTCTGCTTGTGACGAACCTCGAAGTACGTGATGTCAATTCAGGAGATGGATACAGAGAGCAGGAATGCCTCAGCCATGCAGTCAGCTTCAGAATGTTGGAGGTGCGTTTTATTATATAGGATGATGACTAAATAACAAAAATTGTTTGTTGAAATTCAAAGCGGTTGCTGAGAAAACTGTCTCACCCTGTAGATATAGATATTATAGCTGTTGTTCAATCAAAATTTGAACCATAATTACTCAATTAAAATTTTGATAATAGTTAATTGCATTTTTATTCACAGTCCAGGATAGTACAATAATAGTTAACCAGATAATGGCAATATTCATTCCACTAACTGGATAGTGGGCTGAACATCAGAGGAGGGAATTAGTTTTGCTACCACCTCCCCCAAGAACTTCCATTTCCCTGACAAAGACTTCCCCCCCAAGCCTACTTTAAGGATACTCTGGTGGTCTAGTGGTCTAAGGGACAGGCAGGAATGATTCTTCATCACTTCCGCCTCTGCTAGCACTGGGTTCAAAACAATGGCCATGATCTCTAGTGGTAGTAAGATGGCAGCTAGAGGTTGCAGCTGCCATTTTAAACCTGGAGCCAACACGAATAGGAACAACTAGATTGCTCCTGCTCGTCCTACCCTAGACTACTAGAATATTCTTATGGTAGGTCTGGGGAGAACTTTGGCAGGGGGGTTGATGCTCTTTGGGGACACCTCTTTGGAAGTGATTTGGGAGGGGAACAAATGCTCAATTGAAGTTAACAATTTTAATTGCCATTAAAATGTTTGAGATAATCACAACAATAAACTGTGATTAATCAACAGTACTTTTATCTATATACTTGAATTTAGTTCCCACCTTTTTCACTATTAGCTCAGGATGGGTTACATTCAAGTACATGGGCATTTCCCTGTTTCTGCAAGGCTTATAATTCCCAAATCACAAGGAGCATCAGCAGGATTAGAACCATATTTTCGTGTTTCTCAGTCCAGTGCGTTAAACAATTTCTCCAATCTCCTTTCCCCTCTAACTTCTATCCATCACAGTTGATAATGATACCCACTGTCTCATATATACACCCCTACACCCACGTAGCTATTTTACATCTGATACATATATAGTCTTGGTGTTGATCCCCGTTTGTTTTTATGTTGTTTAAGTTTATTGTACTTGATATACTACCTTTCATTCTGGCAAATAAAGCAAATTTACAAATTAATACAGAATGAAGAAAGGAATGTCATTAATTACTAGAACTGTTGTGAAATAAACAAGGACAAGAAACTTGGCAAAGCGGGATACAGATATTTCCACAGATATCCCTTCCATTCTAGCACCATCGAATGTCTGAGAGAAGAGGTGTGTTTTTGAGCTGCCTTACATTTATTAAAGAATGGCTCTAGTTGGAGAGTTACATAACAACATAAGAACAGCCATACTGGGTTAGACCAATGCTCCATCTAGCCAATTATCCTGTTTCCAACTGCGGCCAATCCAGGCCACAAGTACGTGGCAGAAACGCAAATAGTGGTAACATTCCATGCTACCAACCCCAGGGCAAGAAGTAGTTTTCCTATGTTGTCTCAATAGCAGACTATGAACTTTTCCTCCAGAAACTTGATCAAACCTTTTTTAAACCCAGATACACTAACTACTGTTACAACATCCTCCAGCAAAGAGTTCCACAACTTAACTATTAATTGAGTGATTTCCTTGTAATTTCCTTAAGTGGCCCCAAGTCTTTGTACTTTTGGAATGAGTAAAAAAAAAACAGTTCACTTCTACTCGTTCTACACCACTCAGGATTTTGTAGACCTCAATTATATCTCCCCTTAGCCGTCTCTTTTCCAAGCTGAAGAGCCCTAACCTCTTTAGCCTTTCCTCATACGAGAGGAGTTTCATCCCCTTTATCATTTTGGTCTCTCTTCTTTGAACCTTTTCTAATTCTGCTATATGTTTTTGAGAAACGGTGACCAGAACTGAACGCAATACTCAAGGTGAGGTCACACCATGGAGTGATACAGACACATTATAGTAGTTTTGGTCTTATTTATCATCCCTTTCCTAATAATTCCGAGCATCCTGTTTGCTTTTTCGGCCACCACCGCACACTTGGCAGAAGATTTCAGCATATTATCTACAATGAGACCTAGATCTTTTTCTTGGGTACTGACCCCCAAGGTGGACCATAGCATTAGGTAACTATGATTCAGATTATTCTTCCCAATTTGTATCACTTTGCATTTGTCTACATTAAATTTCATCGACAATTTGGATGCCCAGTCTTCCAATTTCCTAAGGCCTTCCTGCAATTTTTCAGTTTGCATGAATTTTAACAAGCTTGAATAGTTTTGTGTAATCTGCAAATGTAATCACCTCGCTCATTATTCCGATTTCCAGAACATTTATAAATATTTTAAATAGCACCGGTCCCAGTATTGATCCCTGCGGCACTCCACTACTTACCCTCTTCCATTGAGAGAAATGGACATTTAACCCTACCCACTGTTTTCTGTCCAATAACCAATTCCTAATCCACACCAGAACATTTCTTATCCCATGACTTTTTAATTTTTTCAGGAGTCTCTCATGAGGAACATTGTCAAAAGCTTTCTGAAAATCTAGATACACTACATCAACCAGCTTACCTTTATCCACATGTTTATCCACGCCTTCAAAGAAATGAAGCAAATTAGTAAAGCAAGACTTTCCTTGACTGAACCCATGCTTACTCTGTCCCATTAAACCATGTTTATTTATACAGTGGTGGAAATAAGTATTTGATCCCTTGCTGATTTTGTAAGTTTGCCCACTGACAAAGACATGAGCAGCCCATAATTGAAGGGTAGGTTATTGGTAACAGTGAGAGATAGCACATCACAAATTAAATCCGGAAAATCACATTGTGGAAAGTATATGAATTTATTTGCATTCTGCAGAGGGAAATAAGTATTTAATCCCTCTGGCAAACAAGACCTAATACTTGGTGGCAAAACCCTTGTTGGCAAGCACAGCGGTCAGACGTCTTCTGTAGTTGATGATGAGGTTTGCACACATGTCAGGAGGAATTTTGGTCCACTCCTCTTTGCAGATCATCTCTAAATCATTAAGAGTTCTGGGCTGTCGCTTGGCAACTCGCAGCTTCAGCTCCCTCCATAAGTTTTCAATGGGATTAAGGTCTGGTGACTGGCTAGGCCACTCCATGACCCTAATGTGCTTCTTCCTGAGCCACTCCTTTGTTGCCTTGGCTGTATGTTTTGGGTCATTGTCGTGCTGGAAGACCCAGCCACGACCCATTTTTAAGGCCCTGGCGGAGGGAAGGAGGTTGTCACTCAGAATTGTACGGTACATGGCCCCATCCATTCTCCCATTGATGCGGTGAAGTAGTCCTGTGCCCTTAGCAGAGAAACACCCCCAAAACATAACATTTCCACCTCCATGCTTGACAGTGGGGACGGTGTTCTTTGGGTCATAGGCAGCATTTCTCTTCCTCCAAACACGGCGAGTTGAGTTCATGCCAAAGAGCTCAATTTTTGTCTCATCTGACCACAGCACCTTCTCCCAATCACTCTCGGCATCATCCAGGTGTTCACTGGCAAACTTCAGACGGGCCGTCACATGTGCCTTCCGGAGCAGGGGGACCTTGCGGGCACTGCAGGATTGCAATCCGTTATGTCGTAATGTGTTACCAATGGTTTTCGTGGTGACAGTGGTCCCAGCTGCCTTGAGATCATTGACAAGTTCCCCCCTTGTAGTTGTAGGCTGATTTCTAACCTTCCTCATGATCAAGGATACCCCACGAGGTGCGATTTTGCGTGGAGCCCCAGATCTTTGTCGATTGACAGTCATTTTGTACTTCTTCCATTTTCTTACTATGGCACCAACAGTTGTCTCCTTCTCGCCCAGCGTCTTACTGATGGTTTTGTAGCCCATTCCAGCCTTGTGCAGGTGTATGATCTTGTCCCTGACATCCTTAGACAGCTCCTTGCTCTTGGCCATTTTGTAGAGGTTAGAGTCTGACTGATTCACTGAGTCTGTGGACAGGTGTCTTTCATACAGGTGACCATTGCCGACAGCTGTCTGTCATGCAGGTAACGAGTTGATTTGGAGCATCTACCTGGTCTGTAGGGGCCAGATCTCTTACTGGTTGGTGGGGGATCAAATACTTATTTCCCTCTGCAGAATGCAAATAAATTCATATACTTTCCACAATGTGATTTTCCGGATTTAATTTGTGATGTGCTATCTCTCACTGTTACCAATAACCTACCCTTCAATTATGGGCTGCTCATGTCTTTGTCAGTGGGCAAACTTACAAAATCAGCAAGGGATCAAATACTTATTTCCACCACTGTATGTTCCGTAATTTTATTTTTTCTAATATTTTCCACTATTTTACCCAGCAATGATGTCAGGCTTACCGGTCTGTAATTTCCTGGTAAGACCACTTTATGGAAATCTATAAGGTAGGCACTAGAAAGAAAAAGGCACTAGGTCTGGTGGTGTCCAGATATGCAAATGTAATCAATGGGATGAACAGTTATAACGTGTTGGAGGAGTAAAGATGATGATGTGGAGAGTAGAGGATAAGAAGGGAAGACAATATGAGGGGCAGTTAGTGTAAATGGCTTCATGGATGAGAGTAAGAATTTAAAAGTGGATGTAGTAAGAAATAGGAAGCCAGTGTGATATAGTCAATAGAAGTGGTGTGATATAGTAATCTGCATGCATTTCAGATGACTGTGGATGATGCATTGCGGTGTTCTGTACTGACTGACCGCGTATGTGTTTGAGATAAGCAGGATGACCTGCATAAATGGAGTATCAGTAGTCTAATCTAGATGTCACATGCGTATTAATGAATAGAACTTGAGATGGCAGGTCATGATAAGCACAAACAGAATGAAATGGGCATGTAGCCCAGATACTGAGATGAATGACATGTGAGATTTGCAGTTCGAATGAGAGCTGCTAGTCAGTGAATATTCCCAGATATTTGTAAGAATCAACTAGCTATAAAGGAATATTGCCCAAAGTAGGGACAATGGAGGGGAAGGATCCCCCCCCCCCCCAGTAATCCAACAGGTGGTAGTTTTCTTTGGGGTAAAAACAAGATGGCTGGTGAGAAACCAGGTTATGACTATGTCAAGGTTCTATTGAATGTAAGTGAGTTCTGGA
This sequence comes from Microcaecilia unicolor, assembly GCF_901765095.1. Taxonomy (NCBI): domain Eukaryota; kingdom Metazoa; phylum Chordata; class Amphibia; order Gymnophiona; family Siphonopidae; genus Microcaecilia; species Microcaecilia unicolor. Next base: position 148,067,628 of record NC_044031.1, on the reverse strand, counting down.
TTGGATGATTGAAGCAGAAAGACAAAAAGGACATTGCCGGCATAAATGTATATAGAGATACCTTGATCATGGATGATGGTGGCAAGCAGACTAAGAAAGATATTTAAAAGGAGGGGGATGAGAACAATTCATCCTATGTTCTATTTATTATTACACCTAATTCCTCCTCTGCTCAATTTACCTATCCTCTACCCTATTAATATTACGTTTGTTACTAATTGGATATTTTTCCTTATGACTTGTATTTCTTTTTAATGTTACCATGTAAGCCGTATTGAGCCTGCCATGTGTGGGAAAGCACGGGGTACAAATGTAATAAATAAATAAACCTTGGAAAACACCACAGGAGCGGTGGTAGACTGAGGAAGAAGTAGAGCAGAGATGGAAAGTGAAAGATCAATCATTTAAGAAACTGCAGAACCATTTTAATACTGTGCCAAACAGACCAATATTAGAAAGTCTGTGAATGAGGAGACTGTGATCAATAAGATCAAAGGTGTAGAATAGATCAAATGAAATTGATAGGGCGCTCAGGAGTCTAGTTAGAATAAGCTCAGTACAATGCCGAGACAAAACCCAAATTGGTGAGGGTGCAAGATGTTAGATTTTGTTTTCTGCATATTGAAGAATCTGTGTGAAAAAACTGCCCTTTATACCAGTTTGGACATAAAAGCTAGATTAGAGATTGGTATGCAGTTGGATGGTAAGCAGGGTTCTAAGGAAGACTTTTTAAAGAATGGGACGAACATGGTTGTGTTTCCAGGAAACAGGGACTTCATCAGTGGAGAGACTAAGGTTAAAGATCAAATTCTGAAAGGAGAGAAGCCAGATTGAAGCGGTGTGCATACAGTTTGATAGAATGTGGCCTAGAAAGCATACGATTAGACAGAGGGAGGATAGAAGTTTTGTCAACGCAAAAGCAGAAATTCTGTTGAAAGTCAACCAGGAATGGATTGTCAAGTCAGCAGATGAACAGGCGGGAGAGAGGTAGGACCATAGATGTAATTGTTGTTTTGAAGTTTCAGTGACTAAGGAGTAAGAGAAGGATTGAGCCACATTCGGGAGAGTTCGTAACTAAAGGCTTGGAAAAATGTGAGTAAGACTGACTGTGGAGGTCTGCATAGATTCTGAACACCTGAAACAAAGCAAAGCGAACAAATAAGTTCTAATATCACAGAAAACAGTTGTTTTAGGACAGTTGGTTGAAGTGATGATCAGCGTAGTGTAAAAAGATCACTGAGTTTCTTTACGCTTTTTATTGTAAAATTGGTGAGAAGCCTTACAGTGTTGGAGGTTAGTTAGAGTCTTATTGTGTCTCCTTTGCCTTTCAGCCTGCCTGGACTGACATTTTAATAGCCAGAGGTCTTGATAATACCAAAGGCAGTGAGATCTGGAATGGTACCAGGTGGGTTTGAGAAGAGCAATGGAATCAAACCAAGATCAAAGAATCTTATCCCATCAAGAAGCTTGTTCAGTAAGGGACTGATTGAAAAGAGTCCTGTGAAAAGAAAGGGCTAAGGTAAGGCCTTGTTACAAAGCATCAGTAAGCCCAATGTGGGCTTACTTCATGCTATCCAGGAACTACTGCCAGTCCAATGTGGCCACCGGTGGTAGTTCTGGCTCAAGTGTGCACCATTTCCAGCATGTTGGGAAATATTTTTTTATTTAATAGTGCGCTGCTTACCCAGTGGTAATCAGGCATCTGCACACGCTGCCCGGTCACTGCCAGGTTACCGCAGAAGCCCTTACCACCATCTCGGTGGGTGGCAGTAAGTGATCCCCCCCCCCCCCCCCCCCCCATGGCTATGTGGTAAGAGTACTCTTACCGCATGATCATTTTTAGGGTTTTTTTACCTGCTACGGTAAAAAGGTCCCTGGTGTTCAGGAAAAACAGCTCCCACCTCTACCACAGGGCCCTTTTCCCCGCAGCTTAGTAAAACAACCCCTAAGTAAGTTAATGGAAGAGGGATCAATGCCATCACCCCCCTCCCCCCGTGTTGATCCCTCTCTCTGATGCCTTCTGCTCCTTAGCTTTCATACTTTCTTGAACAGACACAGAAACACAGACAAAAATATTTTTCTCATGTCATAGGTCCTTAAAAATCGCTGTCATCATATTTTAGGATAACTTCCTTTAAAAGGGAATTTTGGAAAAGCCTATAGAGTGAAGAAAATATTTTTGTCTTAAAAAGATTTCTGAGAAGCAGCAAAGTCCTGTTTAGTGAGATTTTCAATATATTTATACATCAGAAAATCCATTCAAAAACTATTAAATTAGACTTGAAATTCTTTGAAGTAAAACCTTGCATATTTACAACTTTAACAATAAAGGAGCAGAGGAGTAGCCTAGTGGACAGAATACTGGGCTGACAACTGAAAAAGCTAGAAGAATGGTCTAAGGTTTGGCAATTAAAATTCAATGCGAAGAAATGCAAAGTGATGCACTTAGGGAGTAGAAATCCAAGAGAGGCGTATGTGTTAGGCGGCGAGTCTGCTAGGTACGGATGGGGAGAGGGATCTTGGGGTGATAGTATCTGAGGATCTGAAGGCGATGAAACAGTGTGACAAGGCGGTGGCCGTAGCTAGAAGGTTACTAGGCTGTATAGAGAGAGGTGTGACCAGCAGAAGAAAAGAGGTGTTGATGCCCCTGTACAAGTCGTTGGTGAGGCCCCACCTGGAGTATTATGTTCAGTTTTGGAGGCCGTATCTTGCTAAGGATGTAAAAAGAATTGAAGCGGTGCAAAGAAAAGCTACGCGGATGGTATGGGATTTGCGTTACAAGACGTATGAGGAGAGACTTGCGGACCTGAACATGTATACCCTGGAGGAAAGAAGAAACAGGGGTGATATGATACAGACGTTCAAATATTTGAAAGGTATTAATCCGCAAACAAACCTTTTCCGGAGATGGGAAGGCGGTAGAACGAGAGGACATGAAATGAAATTGAAGGGGGGCAGACTCAAGAAGAATGTCAGGAAGTATTTTTTCATGGAGAGGGTGGTGGATGCTTGGAATGCCCTCCCGCGGGAGGTGGTGGAGATGAAAACGGTAACGGAATTCAAACATGCGTGGGATAAACATAAAGGAATCCTGTGCAGAAGGAAGGGATCCTCAGGAGCTTAGCCAAGAATGGGTGGCAGAGCTGGTGGTTGGGAGGCGGGGCTAGTGCTGGGCAGACTTATACGGTCTGTGCTGGGGCTGGTGGTTGGGCGGCGAGGATAGTGCTGGGCAGACTTATACGGTCTGTGCCAGAGCTGGTGGTGGGAGACGGGACTGGTAGTTGGGAGGTGGGGATAGTGCTGGGCAGACTTATAGGGTCTGTGCCAGAGCTGGTGGTTGGGAGGCGGGGTTGGTGGTTGGGAGGCGGGAGGCGGGGATAGGGCTGGCCAGACTTATACGGTCTGTGCACTGAAGAGGACAGTACAAATAAAAAAGTAGCACATATGAATTTATCTTCTTGGGCAGACTGGATGGAACGTGCAGGTTTTTTTCTGCCGTCATCTACTATGTAGTGGACAGAATACTGGGCTGACAACTAGGGAAGAGTTGTTCAAATGTTACTGCTGTTGCTTCTGATATTGAACAAATCGCATAATCCTCTATTGTCTCAGACACAAAATCAGAAGCTAAGCCCTCTGGGAACAGAAAAATACCTAGTGTACCTGAATGTAATTCACCTTGAGCTACTGCTGAAAAGGTGGAAGCTAATAAATAAATAAAAGATGGCTTGTGTTCCTGATATGCTATGTCTAGCCACCACCTTTCTATATATATATATATATATATATAACAATTTAAATTTATATTTTTCTCATCTCTGAAATTACCTCATAACTCTTGAATATATTGTCAAAAGGACTCACCTCTGTGGAATTACCAACAAGTACTGCAAAAGACACATTTTTTTGCAACATACAAGCAGGCTAAGCATACATCCATATCTCAATTGAACACATTATCATTGTTAAACCACAGCAGGCATCCACCCTTCAGTGTTTATCTAACTTCCAAAAGAATAGTCCTGTTAGTTGTGGAGTAGCAAAAATGACAGCGACCAATGGCATCTTATAGACTAACCAATTAGAAGAGCAGCCATCTAGCACACAAGTTACATCAGATCTTTATAGAACAGGCCAAGGGGTGGGTCCTTTTCCAGCAGGATCTGAAATCCTTAGTCAAGTAGTTCCATGGAACAACTGGAAGATAGAGATAAAACTAATGCACAAACATAATGGAAGAAAGATAGGACATGAGAGGAGAATTTGAATACTGTATGGACCTGCTCTTCAAGTATTAAGAAGAGCACTAGGAGTAAATTTGAGAGGCTAAAATGACATCCAACATACTTTGGCATATGAGTGATGTTCATTACTGTGATATGCATAAAATAATCTATTTGGGTGCACTACACTGTAAGAAAAACAAATAAATTTGTGAAGGAGATGAAAAGTGTGGGAAAGTAGGCAAAAGTTAACAAGTCATGATAAGAGCTGAAGTAGGTTAAGAAGGGTAGAAAGATAATAAGGAGAGACAAGCTGGGAGCAGATAAAAGGATGACAGTTTGGCATGTGAAAAGCTGGAGTGGTAAGGGAGCAAAAAAGATAAAAGTGAATATACAGGTAGCAGTAGCTAAGGGGGATGTATTATGGGCACATTTAAGGAAGGAAGGAAGGAGACAGCCAAAGTAGAGTATGTTAGACAGCAGAATAAATAAGGCAGGAGAAAGAATATAGAGAAAACCCTAAGAATGTGTGAGTAAAGAACCAGATGATGGAGCATATCATAAAGGAAAAGAGCGAAGAAGAATAGAAATGAATAGGGAGCATAGACAAGATTTAAAAAGAGGAAGAGGAGGGAAGAGAAAAAGAGGTATATGTAAGGAACTTTGTGTGGGAAGGGACTAGAACATAAGGCAAGGAAGGGAACATGAAAAAGACATAAGTAAAAAAGAAAGCATAGCATGATGAAATGATTAAAGAGAAGTTAGAGGAAAGAAGTAAAGAGGAAAAAAGTCCAAGAGGATCAAGAAAGTAGTAGAACTCAAAGAATCAAGCAGACAATGTTTAAACTATGAGGGGTTGCAGGCCCTGGAACACGTCATTCCAATAGTTCTGCAAACTAATTTTCAAGGGAAACCTAAATGGGGACAATAGGGGACTGAGGATACATTGGGGGTAATTCTATATAGAGAGACAAAAGTTAGGTGCTGGGATGATGTGCACTAAGCACAAATTCTATAATGATAATTGCACATACAATTACCATTATAAAATACTAGTATAAATAAGTCTGCATTTATGTGCCTAACTTTGGTGTCCTTTTACTATACTGTGGTAAAAGGAGGTCTATGCTAGCATCGGTGTGTTTTTGATGTGTGCTGAGGCTTTTCTGAAAAAAAAATGGCCTGCGGTAAGTGAACCACTTGCTGAACGGCCATTTCGGGGGGAGCTTTTACCACCACCCATTGAGGTGGTGGTAAAGGCTCCCACTCTAACCCAGCAGTAATCGGTCAGTGCGTGGCACTGCCCAATTACTGCCTGTTAAGCATGGCACTAAAAAAATAG